>NC_134548.1:58455680-59147228 GCF_050624435.1 Tenrec ecaudatus | reverse complement strand
AAAGAACAGTACAAGCACCCATATGTTTACCACTTAAAATGGTTCTCAACCTTAATCACACTGGGGTACTATAAAATTATACTGATACCTGGGACCCAACTCTAGAGGGTCTGAGTCTGTGATATAACCTGAACCTGGAAATTTAAAAAAAATCATTTTATTGGGGACTGTTACAACTCTTATCACAATCCATACAAACATCCATTGTGTCAAGCACATTTGTACATATGTTGCCATCATTTTCAAAATATTTTCTTTCTACTTGAGCCCTTTTATTAGTTCATTTTCCCCTCCCTCATGAACCCTTGATAATGTATATAAAAAAAATTTTTTTTCATGTCTTACACTGACCAATGTCTCCCTTCACCCACTTTTCTGTTGTCCGTCACCCTGGATGAGACAAGTCAGTCAGGGTGCAGTATAGCACCAATAAAAACAAAATTCTACTACACAAGAGATAACCAGTGTTAATATGTTGGCAAAGTCCTTTCAAGGCCTTTTCCCTATGTGTAGATATATAACCACATAAAATATGTTTATGCATTTTATTATTAAAATTTAAAATATATAGCAATTTAAATAATTGTACAATGAGCTCTAAAACCCATTTAGATTCTGCATGTGATAGTTATACATCTATTCTTTTATCCATTTAATTTTAGTATATGTGCTGCCAAAGCAAGCATTACCCATTTAATTTTTTAATAATGCATTTTAAATCCCCTTAAGACTTCCGGATAGGGTAAGATATGACAAAATAACAATGTATAAATTACCAAGGGCACATGAGGGAGGGGGGAGTAGGGAGGGAGGGGGAAAAAAAGAGGACCTGATACAAAGGGCTTAAGTGGAGAGCAAATGCTTTGAGAATGATTGGGGCAGGGAATGTGCAGATGTGCTTTATACAATTGATGTATGTATATGTATGGATTGTGATAAGAGTTGTATGAGCCCCTAATAAAATGTAAAACAAGAATAAAAAGACTTTGGCATGCATATTAACTAGAGTTTCATATTTGTTTAAATTTCTCCAGTTTTGTTGAAGTAAAATTTTCATAAAATGAAATGCACATTCTCATCATGTACCATGCATCAGTTTTGGTGTTTTTTTTAACCTTACTAGTCTTTTTTTTAAATCATTTTATTGGGGGCTCAGACAGCTCCTACCACAATCCACCATGGAGGAGCTTTAACAAATTAAAAAAACCATGTCATATCCGTATTTTGAAACGATAACTGTATATCTTTAATGCATGTTGTTTACACTTAAACATATTATAAACATCTTTCTATGTCATCAATATTCTCCTGCAGTAGTGATGAACTATTTCTCCCTAATTCTCTGTTGTTGGAGACTTACTTAGGTTGCTTCCAATTTTTTAATTATAATAGATAGCATGGAATGGGCATCCTTGTAAAATTTTGACGCGCCCTTAATTTTGTATCAAGCCTAAGAATGTAGTCAGATTTACATATTAGAAAAATATTTTTGATGTCTACATTGTGGATATGGTAGGCAGCAGAGTTTGCGGTCTTATTCCTGTTGATAAGGTTGCACCAGCTGCAGGCTCTGGAGCCTGCAGTGCAGCCAGAAGAATCCAGGTAGGAAGTCAGAAGCGGAATGCAAATATTTGAGCATCTAGCGTATTAAGAATTATCTGGGCACTGTACACATATCACCTAAGCTACTGCTCAGAACCCAGAGGGTGATATCCATCATTGCCATTTAACAAAGGAAAACAAAAACCAAATATTTCCTCCCTTCTTAAGCTTCACATTCCAGCAACAGGGTATTATATATGGTTTCTCTCATAGTCCATACTTTCTCTCACGCACCTTACCCTCCTACCTAAGGTCTGGTACTTACTTGAGGAAACCTTCCTTAGAAATCCCCACTCTGATTCCAGGCTCTGACAAATACGCTCCTCTGGGCTTCCCAGGCCTGCTTTCCCTCTCTTATTGATCCACATGTCTACCTCCCCCACAGGCTCCTTGAGGACAACATTTGTCTCTGTGGCCCAAGTGCCTAGCACAAGGCCTGAAGGTTTTAGTAAATGCTGAATGCATAAATTCAAACAGGTTAAGTTTCTCAGGGTCACACATGGAATAAGTGAAGAAGCAGAAGGTCAAATTTAGGTCTATCCTACTCCAAAATACCTACCCTTTACCACTCCAATTGCATTTCGTTGGCCTGCCTAACCCAACATCTCTCTTTTCCCTCAACCCCCACCCAAAGGACTGAGGAAGAGAAGAAAGACTGGGTCCAGGTAACATCTAAAAGGCTTTGTGGTAGGGGAATGGAAAGGTATTGTTAGTACTCCTAGGGGTTGGTGGGCTTTCCCAATACTCACATCTCGTTAGAATGGGCCTGGACATCTACCTTCAAACATTACCATCCCTATTTTCTATATAAGCAGGAAGGCCTTTTAAGGTTTTTCAACCAGCATCCTCATTTCACAAATGTGAAAACTGAGACCTAGATTTGGGAAGAAACTTGTTCAAGGTCATATACCAAGCAGGGGTAGAGCTGGGCCTTGAACCCAACTTTTCTGATCCCCAAGCCAGGGCATAGGAGGGTGAAGTGAGGGTAGAAATGGGGTAGGTTGTAGGATGATTTTATCTCTCATTTCTTATACCTCCCCAGGCCATCCACTCTACTCTCCTGAAGCATGAACAGACTCTGGAGACCTTTAAACTGTTGAACTCAACAAACAGGGAAGATGAAGACACCCCTCCCAATTCTCCAGTAAGAAGCCCCTCTCCTGCACTGGAGCCCTTTTCAGGCCTCTTAAGTTCCCACCTTAAAATGCTCCTTTGCCCTTCTCAGAGAGTAAAGACCAGAGAGCAATGAATGCAAGACTTCAGAATTGCAGTCTTCTGTTGATAGGGCCACAGAGAAATCACTGGGGAAACCAAAGTCCTAAGTAGAAGTGACTTGTTTTCAGTAGCCCAGAGAGCAAGAGGCAGGTATCTTAAATGTGTCTGCTGTTCCTCATAATGACCCATGCTTCAGGGCAGTCAAGGGCTTGCTGGACTGGACTAAGGTGTAGCCATCTCTAACTTGGGACCTGGTCCTTCCCTTAGAACGTCGATCTTGGAAAACGGGCACCTACACCTATCCGGGAAAAGGAAGTCACCATGTGCATGCGCTGCCAAGAGCCCTTCAATTCCATCACCAAACGCAGGCACCACTGCAAGGCCTGTGGGCATGTGAGTGTTGGGAGGCAGGGGCAGAGTGGGGGAGGAGAGAGGCTGGCAGTCGAAAGATCCACTTCTCAGTGGGTATCCTCCAAATGGGGGTAGGCTGCAAGTTGTGGGAGATGATACACTTTAGGGGAAGGCTTGCTGGAATCAGGCTGCTCTTGCCCACCTGCCACCCCAGGTGGTTTGTGGGAAGTGCTCCGAGTTCCGGGCCCGCCTCATCTATGACAACAACCGCTCCAACCGTGTGTGCACCGACTGCTACGTGGCCTTGCATGGGGTGCCCGGGAGCAACCCCGCCTGCAGCCAGCATACACCTCAGCGCCGGAGGTCCATCCTTGAGGTAAGAGCGAGGCCCCCAGCTAATCCTTCATAAGAACCCCATGGGCCCCAGCCACCTACCCAATGACTAAAGACTGTACACGTAACCCAGGGGCAGAATATGTAAAATGAGTTAGAAATGACAGCAATTGTTTTTAAGTTTATGAGCGGGCTTCAAATAGTTCATGGGAAAAATTAAAAGGTAATGGAACTTTTTAACAAACTTTTTGAAGCTCCCTCATACTATTTCATATACCTATGTCATTGCTATTCCTATTTTCCCCATGAGGAAAGTGAGGCCCAGGAAGGTTATCTGCCTAAAGTATAGAGGCAGTAAGTGGGAGAGCTGGAATTTTTAAAATTTAGACAATACAAACAAACTAACAAATGCACAGTGGTTTCAAAAAGTTCAGATCTTCATTATCTTTTTTGAAAAAATATTGTGTTTTCAGTGAAAGTTTACACAGCAGATTAGGTCTTCATTTAACAATTTATATACAACTTATTCGATGACTTTTTAGAGCCAAAAGAAAGCAGAAAGTAGTAACAGAATGGATTAAAAGAGAAAACACATGAGAAGATTTTAAATTTTAACCTAACTATATCTGCAATAATTCACTTTCTTATGTACTCTGTGAACAGGCCTTTTCACATCCCTGGTCAGAATTCCAGTATTTTTAAATGTCACTCTTCCACAAACTTTTTGAAACCCCTTAGTATACCCCTCCTCCCCCTGCCCATTACCAGTTAGACTTACCTTTTCTATTGCTTCTACAGGTACACGCATGCACTCGAAAAAAGCATGCCAGGCACTATTCGAAGTGCTTTACAGACAAGTACAGCAATCCATTTTATCCTCACTACACTCTCCTTCCAAGTCAATACGTCTTCATCTAGAGCAGTGGTTCTCAACCTGTGGGTCGTGACCCCTCTGGGGTTTGAACAACCCTTTCACAGGGGTTGCCGAATTCATAACCGTAGCAAAGTTACAGTTATGAAGTAGCAATGAAAATAATTTTATGGTTGGGGGGGGTCACCACAACATGAACTGTATTAAAGGGTCACGGCATTAGGAAGGTTGACAACCAGTGAAGCATCTAGAGTAAGAATTCTAAGTCAGATTTCCTTAAACACTGACTCACTTCCATAACCACAATGTTATATTGCCTTGTGGGATGGACAACAAAAAGGTGAGCTATTTTTGTTTTATCCAAAGACTAAATTGATGGACTGAAGAATACCTGACTAGGCATTTAGAGATCGCTACACTTTCCGCCAACATTTAAGAGGTAACTGCCAGCACCTGAAAGTCAAGCAGATAAGCGTGGCATTGAATTCTGACTCTACCTAACACACTGGGTATAACTGGGCCACCTGAACTTCAGCGTTCTCACTTGAGCTATGGGAATAGCACTGAGAGGGATAGTGAAGATAGTACAGGACTAGGCAGCTTAATTCTGTTGGATATGTGGTCACTGAGTCAGAACCAATTCATTAGCGCCTAACACTAAGGCAGTGGTTCTCAACCTTCCTAATGCTGAGACCCTTTCATACAATTCCTCATGTTGTAGTGACCCTCCCCCAACCATAAAATTATTTCCGTTGCTACTTTATAACTGTAATCTTGCTACTGTTATGAATTGGACGACCCCTGTGAAAGGGTCATTCTACCCCCAAAGGGTTTGCAACCCCCAAGAACCGCTGCACTATGGGGTGTTGAAGCCAAAAGGAACCAGGGTAGGTCTCTGTCAACATTGATATCCCCCTCATGTCTCTGGCCACAGAAACAGGCTTCAGTGGCTGCTGAGAACAGCATTATCTGCAGTTTCCTGCACTACATGGAGAAGGGCGGGAAAGGCTGGCACAAGGCATGGTTCGTGGTTCCTGAGAATGAACCCTTGGTGCTGTATATCTACGGAGCCCCTCAGGTGTGCATTTTACTCCTTCGGGTCCTTTCAGCCACCTGGCAAAGCCAAGCTGTCTCCCTTCTCCTGTATGTAGTCTTCCACCGCTCCTTGGCCTTGGGACTAAGTCTGAGTCCAACCCGATCTAAAGGAAATTCAAAATCCTCATCCTTGTAAGACAGTAGCTACAGTTAAGAGTGATTATGGGCCAGGGAATGTAGGGAAAATTGGGGTTAGTGCGGAGGGCTGGCTTCCTGGAGGAAACAGGAATGGAGCTGGGCACTTGACTGCTGGATTCGATTTGGAGTGAGGAAGAGCGTGCAGTTGGAGCAATAGCCTTGAACGGGGGTCAGCAAAGTTTTGAGATGGAAGAACCAATCCTATCCCTCACAATTTAAAAATTATTCGAGCCATAACTATATATTTACAAATTAAATCACCATTATGTAAATAATAGCTTTTTCAAGTTTTACTTAAGAGCCAGTTGTATATACAGAAAGAGCTGCTTTCAGCTCACAAGCTGCAGTTTGCAGACCCCTGGCCTAGACAGAGGCTTGAAAACATCTAGTCTCTGCTGGAGACTAGCCAATTGGGTAGGAGAAGAAAGGAAATGAGTGTTTGAGCCAGGAGCCCTGGTAGCACTATTTGGTGGCGGGCTGTTAGCCACAAGGTTGTTTGTTCAAACCCACCACCTGCTCTGTGGGAGACTGCTAAGGCTCAGTCTCAGAACTCTCACTGTCATCGTCGATACCAACTTATAGGCTAAATGGGCTGGAATTGACAGTGGGTTGGGTTTCATGGTCTAGACCTAGTTCATTTTCCTATTGATAATGTGAGTCATAGCAAGTTCTTGGTCGGTGGGGGGGGGAGGGAGCAAATGCTAAGGCAGTTAGGTGCTAAGGCAGAGGGGTGACCCCAAATTGATCCCAGCTGTCCCTACTCCCCAGGATGTGAAAGCCCAGCGCAGTCTGCCCCTCATTGGATTTGAAGTGGGGCCTCCTGAAGCCGGAGAGCGCCCTGACAGACGCCACGTCTTCAAGATCACTCAGAGCCACCTGAGCTGGTACTTCAGCCCTGAGACCGAAGAGCTACAGCGGCGTTGGATGGCTGTGCTTGGCCGGGCAGGCCGCGGGGACACATTATGCCCAGGGCCCACACTGTCTGAAAACAGGGAAATAGTGGCAGCTTCAGGAGCTACTGCTGAACCCCCTGCTGTTTCCCAAACAGATAAGATCTAAAGGGTTTGGGGATTCCCCTGTACCATACTATTTGCCCATATCCAATTAGGGGTGTTAGCCGCCTCCACCCCAGCTCAGTCAATACTTGAACTCCCATCACGGGCACTTTCAATCCTGAATGCTGGGTCTTGGATTTTTTAATTCATCTTTTCATAAAATGTGGGCTTAAAGAAAAAAAAGACCCTGTTACTGTAATGATAGTAATTTTTATATCCTCCCAGTGGGAACTGTTGCCAGAACAGCCTGAATTTGGCCGTAATGTGCCCCATTCACAAAATCCTACAGATTCTATATTCATCAGTTCCTCCCAAAGCACGAGGCAGGAGATTCAAGTGCCAGCTCTGCCACTGACTTGTGGCCAGTGTCTTCACATATATGACTCAGTGTGAGGTGGTAACTGAGCCCCTCTCACCACCCAGCTTCAAGGCTGGGTCCAGTATTTTATCATTTAGACCCATGGCAGGGCCACTGGGCAGGACAGGGGAATGGCGGGTGAGGACAATGGATATTGTTTGTTTGGTTTTTAAAGAAAAATACAGTTTATTTCAGGCTTACAGAAACTTCCAGAGCATTTCTATGCTCCTTTCATCCATTTATTTATTTGTTCAAAGCACCAAGGTGCTGTGGTGGACCCAGAAAATGTACTCTTGTTGAGCGCTAAAGCCCAGCCTCCAGAAGGCTGATTCTTGATTTCACAAGATAAGTCAAGTCACAAATTAAACAATAAGGTATTTATTAAATTCTTAAGTCTCATCCCTAAACTTAATCGGGATGGGATGAAGAGTGGGGAGAGGGGTTGGAGAAGACAGAAGACAAAGGTCAACTGTCCCAAGCTTGCCATCTAGCCAAGGTCTTAGAATTCCTGAAGGAACCAGGGTTAGAGGATAAGTAGCAGAAAAGAAGTCTTGTTCTTGAGAGGTTCCAAGTTCTGGGCAGGGCATACCATGACTAAAGGTATGTGTTACTTAATGCCCATATGTTCTAAAAAACAGGATGCTATGTGATTTGGTGGGCTCAAACATAAGTACAATTGTGAGAATGGCACAAGGTTGGGTGGTGTTTCATTCTGTTGTGCACAGGCCCACCATGAGTCTGAACTGACTCGACGGCACCTAACTGCAACAAAAACATGTAAATTGAACAGTATGCAAACCCATATTTATACTTTATGGGACCCTGCTTCCAGTTGTCCTTGTTGCTACTGCTGCTGCTGGAGGCAGTAAGGGGGTGAGGGGGGCCAGATGAAGCAAGCAGAGTGGGAGTGAGTGGAGTACACCCAATCCCATCTGCTGTTCTACCAGACTGAGCAGCAAGAACAGCCCTCTCTGCCTGCCTGCCTGCCTGCCTGGCAGACAATGCTCAAAAGCCCACCCCCAGAACTTTGTCCTCTACCTATATCTCACGTGTGGTCCAGTACTGCAAAAGTCTGGGTTTAGAGTGTTTAAAACCATTAGGGGAAAATAAACAAAAGGAGAGTTGTTTGCCCTTTAAAACAAAACACCTTATAGAACCACACATGTGTGGTCAGACGTGGTACCAATCGACATTAAGCACTGTATACCTGGTTTTTTATTTACATCTTTAATTATCTCTATGTTCATCTCGCCATTCCTGACCCAGCCAGCCCCCTAGTACTGGGTGCTAGTTCTCCTCATGGTCCTGTCCCGTCCCAAATCCACCTACCCAGTCAACCAGTGTCCAGTTGCTCCTCCATCCACACTTACTCAACTTTTTCTTCTGCACTGATTGGACCCAACAAGCACCGTGCTGCCAAACCTGGCCTCTTCCCTCAGGTAGCAATTGTAAGACCCAGGGGAGTACAATGGGCCAGGTCCATTTTCTTCTATGGAGGAAACTAGGCAGGGAATTAGGTGAGTGAGGAGGTGGCATATCCAGTCAAGAGATGTGCAATCTCCAGAAAAGCCCCTTAAAACTAGTCTTTTGCAAATAAGGGCCCAAACCACTTCAGCTCCACTCATTTCTTTCTCCGGACAATGGTCCAGCCATCCTCCACTACATCCTCTTCCTGAACAGTCTTGGAGTCCGGGTCAGACGATTCAGTCTGAGAGCAGACCCCATCTGTAGCTGCCCCATCATTTGTAGCTGTGACCTGGAGGAAAAATATAAGACAGAGCTAAATATGACACATTGCAGCCAAGGCCACTGAAGACTGAGGCTCTATTTCTAGCTTTGCTAAGATTGATTTTGTCACCTTAGGGAAGTATCCTGCTCTTTCTGGATAATACCACATCATCAGCCCCCTCATTACTTCTCTAAGAAATCAGCTGATCTCCCCAAGGGGCACCTCTTCACCTCCATCTCTTCTGTGCTGTTTGCATCATCTTCATCCATTTCTCTGGCTGGTGGAAGTGCAGTGGCTGTGATCCTGTTCTTTCTTTGGGTGATGTAGGAGGTCATATGCCTTAGAGCAGCACCATCATCCCTCTGGAAATGGTGAAACATGGTCTGCAGCTGCTGGCTTACCTACCAAGAAAACACTCAACCAGCTCAAATTTTCCAGAGAACCTACTATACGTTAGCTCATGGTTACATGGAGAGTGCAGAGGGGCTGTCCAGAGCAGTGGTTCTCCACCTTCCGAATGTGGCAACCCTTTCATACAGTTCCTCATGTTGTGGTGACCCCCAACCATCAAATTATTTTCATTGCTACTTCATAACTGTAATTTTGCTATTGATATGAATCGTAAATATCTGATATGCAGGATGTATTACACGACCCCTGTGAAAGGGTCATGTGACCCACAAAGGGGTCAAACCCCATAGGTTGAGAACCACTGGTCCAGAGAATAGGGCTATTCCATTCCCAAATAGTTTGTAAATAAAGCAACCACACATGAAGGACCCAGGTGAAGCTCTCCTAGCAGGAAGGCACTAGAACTGGGCTTTGAAAGATAACAGACATAAAAAGGCAAGCAATCCAGAGAGGAGAGGGGGCGGGATGGGAACCAAAACATGCGGAAAATCATACACGGCTTAGCCTGCCCTTGGCATGGGGGAAAGGTACAGGCTTTTCTGGGAATGTCGTCTCCACAGAAATAAAGGGGGAGCAACAGAGCTTGGAAAGACCTGGGAAGATCTCTTTTCTCTAGGTCAATGTTTCCCAAAGTGGGAGGTGCTGGAATGATCAGAGGGGAAGGAGGGGCCAGCAGCAGTTGCAAAAGCAGATAACTGTACTTTACCATGGATTACGGGCGATGATATAAAAAACTTTAATTACTGGAGGTTGGGGGAGGGGTGCTACCTTTTTTTCCTGAAAGTGGGGTGATTGGTCACCTAAATTTGGGAACCTATGTTCCAGACATTAAGGAATCATACAGGGTTCTTGTGCAGGCTTGAAAAAGAATAACGGTTATGGCCGGGAGTACTGGCCGAAAAAGACAAGAGTGTTAGGGAGAGAAAAGACTGCAAGCAGTTGTGCTCACAATAAGCTCACCTGGGGCAGGCTCCCATCCTCCACAACTGTATCAAACTCGTTGGTCATGAGCTCCCCAAGGAAGTCCTCCACCTCATCTAGCTCCAAGTCAGCTAAGTAGGAAAGGATAGTGCCCTTTGGTCAAAAACAAGCCAATCGTCACCCCTATCCATATTCCTCAATACTTACTTGCTGGGCCCACATCTGATTGGTGGGGAAAGGCGCAAATAGCAAGTCTTTTATTCACTTAGGTGAATAAAATGAAGATCTTAGCATGACTAAGAAAAAAACTCTAAATATTGAATTTCCCATGTCCTATATCCTACATACTATAAAGCCTTCTATTTCCTAAATCCTAACCTTTAGTCCCTTTGTTGACCCTCACTTGGGGTGCTTAGATGACTGTGAGCAAGTTATTTACTCTTTACTTGGCCTCAGTTTTCTCATCTGTAAAATGGGGCAAATAGTGGTCTGCTTAAAGGTCTGTCAGTAAGTTATTATCCAAAACAATGCCTGGCATAGAGGAGATCCATAACCATGTTAATTACCATCATTCAAGGACCGAAAATTTTGAAGAAGAGACTTTTCAGAACTACTGCCATTGACATAGGAGGCCACAGATCAGGGGTGCAAGAAATGAGTACTTACAATTTTAATGAAATTAAATTGTCATAGCCTTGACATCAAAATCCTAGTGTGGCCTTGGCTAAGTCCTCCTCTGTGGCTTAAGTTTCCTAAACGGCTCAGGTCAAACCCTCTACTTTTCTAAATTTCTCTGCTTCAGACTTTCGCAGAGTTCACCCTCTCTTCACTCAGCATGCGTTCCCTGAGGGAGTTCAATCACTGTCCTGGCCTTTTCTATTATCCTATCCTGTTCTTTTTGTGGTATGTTGATTTTGAGTCAATTGCAACTCAAGGCAGCACCATTTGTGCAGAGTAGAGCTGCTCTAACAGTGTTTTTGGTTTTCAAGGCTGTGACCAGGTGGCAAATTGCCAGGACTGTCTTTTAAGACACTTATGGGTAGGTTCAAACCACCAACATT
Organism: Tenrec ecaudatus; assembly: GCF_050624435.1. NCBI lineage: Eukaryota > Metazoa > Chordata > Mammalia > Afrosoricida > Tenrecidae > Tenrec > Tenrec ecaudatus. The sequence continues at coordinate 59,136,088 of NC_134548.1, read as the reverse complement.
TTGGCTAGTGATCAAGCATTTATTTGTTTGCACCACCTAGGCACTCAGCACTCTATCCGATTAGCCCACTAAATCTGTTTCCAACTCTGACTACCCCTTGCACAGATGTCCTTTAACCAACTAGGGGAGTCGTGGTGGCGCAGTACTTCAAGAGTGAGACAGCTACCTGCAGTTGGAAAGCCACCAGCAGCTCCATGGGAGAAAAACAGGGCTTTCTACTCCTGTAAAGAGCTACGGTCTCAGAAACACATGGGCAGTTCTACCCCATCCTATAGAGCCGCTATGAGTCTGCATAGACTCAATGGCAGTGAGTTTGTTTTGGTTTGTATCCTACTGGGAGTTGTACCAGTGGCATAGTGGGTTACATGCTGGGTTGCTAACTGCAAGGTCAGCAATTCGAAATTACTAGCTGCTCCTCTGAAGAGAGATGAGGTTTTTTACTCCTGTAAAAAGTTGTCTCAGAAACCTACAGGGACAGTTCTACTCTGTCCTAGAGGGTTGCTATGAGTCAGAATGAACTCAATGGTATGAATTTGGTTTGGGAGGGATTTGACCTATTGCCATCAAGTCAATTCCAATACACAGTGGCCCTATGGGACATAGAATTACCCCCTAGGGTTCCAGGCTGCACATATTTTATGGAAGTAGACTGCCACATCTTGCTACTATGGAGACACAGCTGGGTTTGAACTGAAGACCTTTTGGTTAACTGTCAAACACTTAATCACTGCACCACCAGGGCTCCTCCATATTCCAAAGCCAAGCTCATCACAAACCTAATTCTAATTCTCCAGGGTTCCTCTACTCCATGATGTTCTTTGTTGCCACTGAGTCCCATTCTGACTCAAGGAATAGAACTGCTCCATAAGGTTTTGCCTTTCGTAGGGGAGGGAAATGATCTTAATGGAAACAGATTGCCAAGCTGTTTCCTCTATGGTACCACTAAGTTCAAATCATCGCCCTTTCAGGTAGCAATTTTGTGCCACCTAGGGACCTTCCTCTACTGCATGAACAACATAACTCTCTCAGCAAGTCAAACCAGAGAACTGCCTATTTTCTCTTCTTCCCATCTTTTTCCACTCCATGAGGAAAAGATGAGGCTTTTTACTCTGGCAAAGAATTAGGCCTTAAAAAAAAGAATTACAGTATTGGAAACTTATAGAGGCAGTTCTACTCTGTACTACGAGGTCACTATGAGTCAAACTTGACTATGGCAATGAGTTTGATTTTTTGGTCTATAGCCAACCAACCTCCCCAAAACCGAATCCATCTCTTCTTTACTATTGCCCCAGTTCAGGCCTCCTCATTTTCTAAACAGAAATAGCCTTCTCATCAGTCTTTCTCCCTCCAGTCCATACTCCAAACTGATTCTTTCTAGCTAGTCAACATCATCCTATTTACTCACCTTTGAACCTGTCTATAAATTTTTAACCCATAGTTCAGTGTTTCATAGTCTGCATATTTCTTAAAAATATCTGTTCTGCTGGGGGTCACTATGAGTCAGAATCAATCAGATGGCTATGGATTTGGTTTGGGGTTTGGTACCCTTATCCAAGGAGTCCCTGGCTAGTACGGTTTGTTAAGCGCTCAACCACTAACCAAAAAGTTGACAGTTTGAGCCTATTCAGAGGCATCTTTGAAATTGGGCCTGGAGATCTGTTTCTGAAAGGTCATAGCTTTGAAAATCTTATGGTGTGCAGTTCTACTCTGTAGATCTTGGTCACCATGGGTCAGAATCTATTATACAGCAACAAGGACTCCTTATCCAAGGACTCCCTGGATGGCTCTGCTGCTAACCAAACGGTTGTTGGAGGTCAGAGTCTACTTCAGAAGAAAATCCTGGCAATCTACTTATAAAAAAAGATACATTTTAAACCCCTATGGAGCACAGCCAGGATCAAGTTGATGGTAACGGATCATCTTTATACAAGGATAGCCAAACTTAATACGCTAATGAATTTTAATACTATGTGGTAGCAAAAGGCATTTGAACAAACACTGGCCTAAAGAAAAAATTAAAGGCACATAAGGTCTTCCATATTTCAGTCTTTTTTCCTCTGGGGTATTGGGAGGGGGTGTTCCCTATTTCAGAGCTTCATTCCCCACAGCTCTTTACCCTTTACACACACAGTCTCACTGCAATGAGGTTCCTGCCATTTTCCAAATATCACACAAACAAAATACAACACACTGCCATCAAGTGGATTCTCATAGTGCCCCTATAGAATGGACAGAGTAGAATTGACCCAGTAAGTCTCTGAGACTAACTTTATACAGAGTAGAAAACATCATGTTACTGCGGAGCAATTGGTGGCAACGAACTACTGAGCTCGTAGTTAGCAACCCAACACGAAACCCACCCCACCACCAGGACTGTGCTAATATTGCTCTCTGCACCTAGTTAACAATGCCTTCTCATCCTTTACAACTCAGTCCACTTCCCCTAAACATCCTGCTCTTATTTTCACAATTCTCAGCTCCCTGAATTTTCTTGAAAGAAACGACTTTACCCAATGTCAATTTCACTTCCAAAACTCGAAAATTTAAGAAGAATTTTGTGAAACCCATACTATGCAACAAGTCCTGTGCTGGGCCCCTTATTCCCTTGCTGACTGACCTTTAGGAGAAACCAATGGCGTCGATCTTCCCTATCCCATGAGGGAAGCTTAGCACACTTAACATTCACTCACCATTGCGGACGAAATACTCTTCCATAGCATCCCCCAGCCACTCCGCCTTCTCCTGGCTGTACACGCCCCCGAAACCATTCTCCACAGCGATCTGCAAACGCAGGCACAGGCCCAACGTCAGCGTGTGTGCCGGCCTAGAGTGAGGTCAGGTTCCTAGCTTATGGCGCCCCAGCAAGCCATGTCTGGACCACTCGTAATCTTCTCCAAGCTCTAAGCTTATCCCAGCCTCGGCCCCACTCACCTGTAAGGCAGGCCAGGCCTCCAACGCCGCGCGAACGCCGGCTCTGAAGAGCGCCCGCGAATCTGCAGCAGCACCCGCCATTACCTGATCGCGAGTCACGTGACGCGCCCGCTGCCCAATCCGCCCGCTGCCCAATCCACCCGCAGCAACCACCCAGCCAAAAAAAAAAAAAAAAGAGCCGGAGACGGATCTGAAAATAGGTATGCTTTTCGCTGACCTAGTTAGCAAGGCTAGAGCAATAGAAAAGTCTATCCGTACGATCGATGACAACACCGCAAACAGAAACCCACTCCGTTGCTTGTTCTGTACGGCAATGAAGTGACCCTCATACTCAGAGTAAACAGTCCTGGTGGTCCCATGGATTACGCGTTGGGCTGCAAACCGCAAGGTTAGCAGTTCGAAGCCCCCAGCGGCACTGTATGCGGCCTTCAAAAGGCTTAGTCGCCTGCCCTTCAAACCCCGCAGGACTCTGAGGTGGAGAGTGTACTGCTTCTAGTGAACCACCAAATTCCTGAGAAAGTAGCGCCACCCCAGTGGATACTGTCCCAGTATTTAGCGTCCTTTCCAGTTGTATGGAGTGCTGGAATGCTGCTCTGAGGAAGGCTTCGAGACAGAAAACTCAGCTCCCGCAGAAGCCGAGCTTTGCCTGGTAAAATGCTGGGAGGCATGTGGACTGGTTTGCAGGCAGGCCTCCAGTACCAGAGAGAAACCATGTAAGCTCGGTCGCAAGGAATTTCCTCCTGGCCTCCACTATGGCCAATCCCAGAGAACTGGGATTGGCCAGTTCTCAAGGGAGCGCTGCCTTGCAAAGGAACCCTGGCAGGCACAGTGGTTGCGAGCGCGGGGCTGCTAACTGCAACATCAGCCACTCTTACTGTAAAACACTCAGGGACGGTTCTCCCCTGCCCTGTGGGATCGCCATAAGTTGGCATCAACTTGATGGCAGTGACAATGCCCTCTCCTTGATTAGGGCATTCACATCCCTTGAGTATGATCAGAGGTTTAATCCATGAGTGGACCCTACAAATAGATCTTGGGCATCCACTCTCATCCATAGCTTTCGGCAAATCAGGTGTTCACATAAGATCTGGTACCATTCCTTCCTTTGAATTTAGATTTTATTATTTATAATCCTCGGATGGCACAGAAAGGTGTGCTTCTTCCATGTGGACTTAGTTGACATCTCATTTAGATGGCTGAATGTTTAAAGACAAGCCTTTAAGACCCCAGGCACTAATTTTTCTGATGGCTGGCACCATCTACGGAAATTTTTTTTTTTTTGCCACACTTTGCTATAGCACTCATTTCTTCAGTGATCTCTTCATGATGGTGAGATGCAAGCAGGACCATGCCATAGGAACTAATTGTTGTTAGATTTGAGCTAGAAGTAAGTGGGAGTCCAATTCTAGTCATATACCTATGGTTTATGTCTCTGGTTATAGAGACATGATTGTCATTTTATGTTAGAGAACATTATCAATCATCTCCCTGGAGCGTGAGTTGATGCTCTGATAGTGTTGTTAAATTATTCAATGCTATACAATTTAAAACACTGTTGAGAAAAGAAAATTATACAAATATAGGACAGCTATGAATCACAATACATGAATTGTTGACTTGTACAGATTAAACTCTTAAGTGACTGGACAAATTCACACAAATGATAGGAGTCAGTAATAGAGCAAAACTTTCAATAATATACATTTACAAGGGTATAAATATGCCTACCAAATTAATATTTCATAATAAAGCAAAGAAGGTAATAAAATAGTAAGTATAGAGTAGCCCCAGGTAACGATTCATTGGATATCTGTGGTAATTACATAATTTCATGTCAACTTGAAGATATTTAAAAGTGTAGGGGTGAAGGTCAGCCTGTCAATCAGGTCACAACCTAATGGTGATTCATTGTGGACATGGCCTTCTGTATAAGGAGGGCCCTGGAGGGGGTGTTGTGGGGAGGACAGGGGGAAGAAAAAAAAAAGGAGGACCCTGGGGAACTCTCCTTCTCTCTCTGCCTTCACCTTCCGACTGGTGGACCCTGGTTCCTACTGGAGCCTTGGAGATGTTACCACTGAAATTGGATCCACACAACTTGGCACTCACCAGCCTGTGATATCCCTGGATTCTGCATCCTTGCATGTGACTGCGTGAGTCTGAAGAGGGACATATGGGCTAGTATTGGACTGATGGACTTAGTTGAACTGGGATAGGATGTTTTCTCAATATATAATTTTTCTTGATATAAAGCTCTTTCTTATACATACATGGGGTCTCTGTATTTGTTTCTCTAGTCAACCCGGCCTAACACAACATCCTCAAGGCAAGAGATCCAAACCAAAGTCCAATGACTGCCAGTTCTACGCCCTTCGGGTAGCAGTCATCTTCTTCTCACACTAAGGAATACAGGTGAGTGTGAGGTAAAGCCCAGTTCATTTAGTGGGGTTTCCACATTGAGTCTTTCCAGTGTGGCCTATGAAAGACGCTGTGAACCTTGGAAGAACAGAGTCTAGAGTCCCAGTAGTCTATAGCACATGGCATGGATTACCAAAGCCTAGATAGAAACTAGTTCAAAATGTCGATTAGGAATACAATACCAAGCATATTCTCCCCCTGAGTTCTTTATAAATATTGTTAAGTGGTTTTCTTTTTCAAATGAGAGGTTGCTCCTCCCCGTTTTCTTACCAACAAAATGTAATCACATTCTTCAAGACATACATGCCCCCCTTCCCCATCTTGATTTAAATTTCCAGTAAGATTCACTTCTTACTCTGTTGATCCGGTATGACCTTACTTCAATTTTGTATGACAACAACTGAATAATATTCTATCTCCCTCCCCCCATTTCAAAAAACTGACTCCACCTGAGATGAGATCTCCTCAATAGAAGTGGGTTTTTTAAAAATCATTTTATTGGGGGCTCATACAACTCTTATCATAATCCACACATACATACATTGTATAAAGCACATTTGTACATTCATTACCCTCATCATTCTCAAAACATTTGCTCTCCACTTAAGCCCCTGGCATCAGCTCCTCATTTTCCCCCCTCCCTCCCCGTTCCTCCCTCCCTCATGAACCCTCGATAATTTATAAATTATTACTTTGTCATATCTTACACTTTCTGACGTCTCCCTTCACCCACCTTTCTGTTGTCTGTCTCCCAGGGAGGTGGTTATATGTAGATCCTTGTGATCAGTTCCCCCTCTCTACCCCACCTTCCCTCCACCCTCCCGTGAGTATTGCAACTCTCACCACTGGTCCTGAAGCGGTCATCTGTCCTGGATCTCCCGTGTTACCGGTTTTGATCTGTAGCAGTGTACATCCTCTGGTCTAGCCAGATTTGTAAGGTAGAATTGGGGTCATGGTATGAGTGGGGAGGAAGCATTTAAGAACTAGAGGAAAGTTATACGTTTCATCATTGCCACACTGCACCCTGTCTCGTCTCCTCCCCATGACCCTTCCGTAAGGGGATGTCCAGTTGCCTCCAGATGGCCTTTGGGTCCCCACTCCACACTCCCCCTCATTCACAATGATATGATTTTTTGTTCTTTGATGTCTGATACCTCATCCCTTCGACATCTCGTGATCACACAGGCTGGTGTGCTTCTTCCATGTGGGCTTTGTTACTTTCAAACTAGATGGCCGCTTGTTTACCTTCAAGCCTTTAAGACCCCAGATGCTTTATCTTTTGACAGCTGGGCACCATCAGCTTTCAGTAGAAGTGGTTTTTAAGATATACATATAGAGGCAGGCTTTCTACCTTGTTGCTTGAGAGATTAGATTAGAAGTTTACATAACTTGAGAATAGAAATCAGCCTTCATTTGGTGTTTATTCTTATAGTAGTGAACTCATTATAATTGCCTTTTTGTGATCGACTAACTTCACTCGGTATGATGGATTCCAGGTCCCTCCATGTTATGGAGGACACTGCTTTTTTTAAAATCACTGCTTTTTAGGGATGTATAGTATCCATTTTGTGTATGTACCAAGGTTTCTTTATCCATTCTTCTACTGATGAACATTTGGGCTTTTTCCAGCTTCTTGCTATTGTGAACTATGCTGCACTTAACATGTAAGCACATGTGTCTATTCGTGTTCTGCCTTTTATTTCTCTGGTCTATATGCCCAGCAAAAGTATTGCTGGGTGGTATGGTATTTCTATTGCCAGTTGACTTACGTATCATATTGCTTTCCTCAGTGATTTTATATATTTACAAGCCCACCAGCCGTGTATCAGACTTCCAATTTCTCTGGACCATAGTCAGCATATGTAGTTTTTTGGTTTTTAAATTGGGCTACTGTTGTGAGTGTAAGACGATATTTTTATTTGCTTTGCATCTCCTGGATGGCTAGTGATTGTGAGCATTACTTAATGTGTTTGTTAGCCACTGAAGTGTAGTCCTTTGTGAAATGTCTATTCATGTCCCTTGCCACCTCTAATTGGATTATTTGGTCATTTTCATATTGAGATGTTTCAGAATTTTATACATTTTTAGTAATTAGTAATTTTTCTGTTATGTCATTGCTAAATATTTTTTTTTCAATCTGTGGCCTCTCATTTTAGTCTTTTGATGAAGTCTTCATGTATACAAGTATTTGATTTTTAAGAAGTTTCAGTCATAGACATTTTCTTCCACTGTGTGTGCTTCCTTTATTATATTTGTTAGCCCATGCATGACCTGAAATAAGATTCTAACATTTGTGCTAATTTTCACATTGACGATCGTGATAATTATAGAATTTACATTTAAGTCTTTAATATACCTTGAGCTTGACTTTGTGCATGGGGTGAGGTGTGGGTCCTGTTTGATTATTCTACATTCTTCTCATTGTTCCAGCACCATTTGTTGAAGAAGTTGTCCCTTTCCCATTTAATGTTTTTTAGTCCATTGTTGAAAATAGATGGATGTGTACTTCTGGATTTCCTATCTTGTTTCCTTGGACTATATATCTATCCTTAAACTAGTACTAGGCTGTTTTGTTTTCTGTGACTGTGTAATACTTTTAGGCAGTGCAAGACCTCCAACTTTGTTCTTCTTTTTGAGAAGGCCTCCCTTCGTTTCTTGTAATACTGTTCTGGAGCTTTCTTTTTCAGAGCTCCTTTTGCTGGTATAGAGAATCAGATGGATTTCTGCATGTTAATCTTGTATACTGCTACTTTAAGATATCCTTCAATTGTTTCCAGCAGTGTCTTTGTGAGCCCTTGAGCTTCTTCATAAAATCATATCATTGGAAAATACCAAGAGCTCCCCTTCTTCTTTGCCCAATTGTATTCCCTTGTCGGGTTTTGTTGTTTTTTTTTTTGTCTAGCTAAGGTTTTCAGAATAATGTTGAATAAGAGTGGTGATAAGGGGCATGCTTACGTAGTTCCAGATTTCAAGGAAATGTTTTCAGTTTTTTTCTACTGAATGTGATACTGGCTGTTGGTCTTTCATACATGGCCTTTATTATGTTGAGTTTCCCTTCTATTTTTATTTTATTGAGTACTTTTGTTAGAAATGGGTATTGGATATTGTCAGATGCTTTTCTGAATCTACTGATATGATCATGTGGTTCTTATTCTTTATCTTATTTATGTGATGGATTACAATGATTATTTTTCAAATGCTGAACTATCCTTGCATTCCTGGTATGAATTTATGGGGAATTTATTAAACACAGATTTCCAGCCCTGGGGTGGAGGAATCAGACATAAAGGGCCAAGCACAAAGAGTCTGCATTTTTAAAAAGGCATGATAACATCTATAAAGAGGAGTCTTTGTGGCACAGTGATTAAAGTGATCAACTGCTAACCAAAAGGTCAGCAGTTCAAACCCACCACACACTCAAACACACTGGGGAAAGAGATGTAGCATTCAACTTTCTTAAAGATTTTAGCCTTGGAAATGTTCTGTAGGGTCATTTTGAATCCCATTTGATGGAAACAGGCATTTGGTTTAATATCTATAGAATACTGCACTCAAAAAAGCAAATTGCACATTCTTTTGAAGTGCACATGAAGCATCCTTCAGTAGAGACCATATGCTAGGCACAAATTTACAAAGATTGAAATCACACAAAGGATATTCTCTGGTCAATATGGAGTAAAATTATAAATTAATAACAAAGGTGGGGAATTCACAAATAAATGTAAATTAACACTCTTAAATAACCAATACATCTAAGAAAAAGGGAAATTAAAATAATTTTAGATTACTGAAAACAAAAGCATAGTATTCTAAAATTTATAGATGCACACCAGTGTTCATTGAAGCCCAAAGTTATAAACCACCTAAAGTTCCATCAACAGAAAATGGATAAACAAAAGTGATATATACTTACAACGTAGTCTTACTCAGCTATAATGTGAAAAGAAGTCCTGATTGGTGCACAACATAGATGAGTTTTAAAAACATGCTGAGTGATTTTTACAACAACAAAAACAATTAATATGTTGAATGAAATTAGCCACTCACAAAAGAAAAAATATTGAGGGCCCTGTAAAAACAAAAATATTGAGGGCCCTATAATAAGAAATAATTGTTCTTAGGTTAGGGGTATGATTAACAGCAAGCCCAAAATCCATTAATTTATCTACAGTTTAGATATGTTTCTGGTTCACTTTAGAGACATCATTATCATTTTACAATAGAAAATATTATAGACCATCCCTATGGGGCATAAGTTAATTCTGTTGATAATGTCTGAATTTAACCAATGGTATAGAATTTAAAACACTGTTGAGAAAAGGAAATTATACATGTAATTTTCAGATCGCAGTGCATGAACTGTTGACTTGTATAGATTAAAAGCTAGGGTGACTGGATACTATTTAAACACAAATGAGGGTCGGGGATAGGGTCAAACTTTCGATAATACTACACATTCACAAAGGCAGAACCATGCCTGCCAGACTAACACATGCCATAAAAAAATCAAAGACAGCATAAAAATAGTAAATACAAGATACCTGACACCTGATTCCATCGACACCTCATGATCACGCAGGCTGGTGTTCTTCTTCCATGTGGATTTTGTTGCTTCTCAGCTAGATGCCGCTAGTTTATCTTCAAGCCTTTAAGATCCCAGATGGTATATCTTTTGCTAGCTGGGCACCATCAGCTTTCTTCATCACATTTGCTTATGCACTAATTTTGTCTTTAGCAATTTTGTCAGGGAAGGTGGACATCACAGAGTGCCATATTAGTAGAACAAAGTGTTCTTGCATTGGGGGAGTACTTGAGTGGAGGTCCAATGTCCATCTGCTGCCATAATACTTTATAAATAAATATATGTACATATCTCTATTCCCATCATTATATACAAATGTATTTACATATATACATGCCTGTGTTAGACCTCTATAAATGTCCTTTGCCTCCCAGTTCTTTCCTCTATTTCTTTTTACTTTCCTCCTGTCCCACTATCATGTTCGGCCTTCAATCTGATTTTGGTAATTCCTCTCAGCTACATTGCCCTTGATCGAGCCCCCAGCCACCCAAACATCCTATGCCCTCCTTGCCATCAATTTTAGATCACTTATTCTTCCTTTGGCATCAAAGATCCAATACAAAACAAACAATCATATCAATAGGAATCAGGGGGAGGGCAGAGTGATGACCCAAAGCCCATCAGTAGTCAATTGGACACCCCCTGTCAGATGAGCCACAAGGAAGAGATGAGCCAGTTAGGGTGCAGTATAGCACCAATGAAACACATAGCCTTCCTTTAGTTCTATAATGCTTCTCCCTTCCCATCATGACCCCAATTCTATCTTACAAATCGGACTAGACCAGACATGTATACTGGTACAGATAAGAGCTTTCAATACAGGGAATCCAGAACAGATAACCCCCCTCAGGACCATTAAGGGTAGCCGAGCTACTAGGAGGGTAAGGGAAGGTGAGGGCGGGGAGAGTAAAGGAGAATTGATCACAAAAATCGACATATGGCCCCCCTCCCAGGGAGATGGACAGTATAAAAGTGGGTGAAAGGAGACAGCAGTCTGTGTAAGACATAAAAAAAGAATAATCTATAAATTATCAAGGGATCATGGGGGAGGGCGGGTGGGGAAGGAGGGTGGAAAAAGGAGGAATTCAAAGGATTCAAGTAGAAATAAAATGTCTTGGAAAAGATGATGACAACATATGTACAGATGTGTTTGACACAATGGATATATGTATGGATTGTACTAAGAGCTGTAAGAGCCTCTAATTTTAAAATAAAAGTAAATATATGATAGTGCAGGGCCATCATTCATTGACACTCTCAAAGCAAGAGATCTGAAACAAAGTTCAGTGACCCATATGTTCATTACATAATTTCATATCAACTTGAAGATATATAAAAGTGTAGGGGTGGTATTCCACCTGTCACTCAAGTCATAGCCTGATACCTCCTTGTGGGTGTGACTTCTCATTAGGAGGGCTCAGGGAACCTCCCCCGCCTCTTTCTGTCCTCACTTTTCCTGCATGCTGACCCTGAGACCTGCAAGAGCCCTGCAATATTTCCATTGATTTGGGATCCATGTGACTTTTCACCCACGAGCCTATGATATTCCTGCATTCTGCATCATTGCATGTGACTACATGAATTTCAAGAGGGACTTATGGACTTGAGTTGGACTGAGCTGGGATGTGTTCTTGATATATAATCACTTCTTTATATAAAGCTCTTTTTTACACATATATGAGTGTCACTGGATTTGTTTCTCTTGTCAACATGGCCTAACACAGCCCCCAAATTTATAACCTTGGGACATAAGAAAAGAAGTCATCTACTTCGTCTCACACTAAGGCGATTCCATCATAAGTCCAAGGGAGAATGTCAGTTCCTTCAATCTGTTACATGTGAGTTTATGGTAAACCCAGTTTGCTTAGTGGGGTGTCCATATCCAATCTGTCTAGTGTGTCCTATGAAGGATGTGGTGCACCTTGAAAGGGCAGTCTAAAGTCCCAGTCCTCTATAGCACTCAACCTTACCAAAGGCTGGGTAAAAATTAGGTCAAAAGTATCCAATTAGGTACATAATACCAGGAGTATTCTCCACGAAGTTTATATAAGTATTATTAAGTCCTTTTTTCCCCCATTACTGGTTGCTCCACCCAGTTTACTCACAAACAGAAGTGTAATTGCCTTCTCTGAGACAAACCTGTCCCTCTCCCGCACAATGTCTTGACTTGAAGTAAGGTTCCCTAATCACTCTTGTAGGAGTGTCTGTTTATTTGGGGTGACCTTAGAACAGTGTTGTATGGCAGTGACTAATTGGTCTTCTCCTTCTCCCTCCATCCTGAGAAACTCAAGATATAGGTGCTATAGCAAAGTATGGTGCAGAAATCAGATTATGTCTAGCTATGAAAAAGAATATCACCTGGGGTCTTAAAGGCTTGTCTTCATACAAGCAGCCATTTAAGCAAAGCATCAACTAAGTCCACAGGGAAAAAGCATGCCATCCTGTGTGATGCAAGGATTGTAAATAATAAAATATAAATTGAGAGGAGGGAAGAGTATCAGAGTTTAAATTGTGAACACCAGGTTTGCAGAAGGCTATAGATGACAATGGAAACTAAAAATCTATTTGCAAGGCCCCCACACAGGTTCAGTCTCCAGTGAATCCTCTCTGACCATAGTCAAGATATGTAAATAATCTTACTATCACACAGTTGATTTGGGTAGATGCAGTTAGGTAAAAATGTAACACTTTATCATTTGATCTCTTTTTAACCCATTTTAAAGTTGCTTCAATTTTTAATATTTTTGACTTCCTTTTCAATGGTGGTTTTTCTATGTTTTACTTTGTCATTGTTGTTTTGGTTTGTGTTTTATATGCTTTTCTGTATATGAAATCCAGAATAGGTAAATATATAGAGACAGTAACTGGACTAATAATTACTTAGGGGCATGACAGCAGAGGCTAGGGGAAAATGAGGAGCTAACAACAAGCATGAGAAAGAAGAAAATGCTCTGAAGTTGATTATGGTGATGATTATACAACTCTTTTAAATGTTATTGAAATATTGGTTGTATTGCATGTGAAATCTATACCAATAAATCCATATTTAAAATAAAATTATTGTATCATTCTACTTATTAGTGTTACCAGAGATGGGAGGAAAAGAAGGGCCAATCTTATAGTATTTTCTGTGAGTTTATTTAGAAATATCAATGTCTAGTTTCACTGAGAAACATTAAGTTTCTTTTAATGGTGGTGTAGTAATTTGGAAATAAATAGTAGTAATGGTTGTGTGTGTAATTTGGAAATAAATAGTAGTAATGGTTTGGGTTCCAACTCATCAGAAAAATGAGATTATCTGCTCCAATAAGGATTTACTATGTCAGAATTACTGTAAGTCAAAATCAACTCAATGTCAGTGGCTTTTTGTATGACTGAAAAACATGAAAAATATAGCCAATGCCACTGAATTGTGCATGTAAATAAAATTAAATCAGCAAATGGTTTCTTATATGTACTTTTTCCACTATAAAACAAAAATTTTAAACCCAGGGCTAGGTACGGGGCATGTCATCATTTGTGGGATACAGCTTAAATAATGCTTAGAGAGAAATACAGACAAATGAAAGAAATATCTCAAATCAGTAATCTAACCTTCAACTTTAGAAAACGTTAAAATATGAGCAAACACACCCTAAAGCAAGTAAAGTGATGAAATAATAAATATCATAGTATAAATACCAGAATAAGTAAAAAAGTAGACCTACAAAATTATGGAAACCTTTATGAAATAAAAACTACTACAATGTAGAGCAATTGTTTTTCTACAAATCCTCCATTTAGGTGGATACACTTCTAAGGTGGTATTTTATTTTCTTTACTCCTTCCCAGAAGAATTTTGCACTCTTGGATTTATACCGTGGCAGTTTGGGCATCCTCAAGGGACTCAAATCATGTATTTTTAAATGATCCTTGAATCTGGGGAACAAAATGAAGTCTGAAAGGGTAAGATCAGTTAGGGTAAATAGGGTAAGATTTTCCAATGAAATTCTTGTAGGAAAGACCTTACTACCCTCAAAGAATTAACAGATGCATTGTTGTAATGCAGTGTTCAAATTATTTCCTTATAAACCCCCATGATTGTCCTTGTTCCTTTAGAACCTCTATCAAAATTATCCCTTAAAGGTTAAAAAAAATTGTCATAATGTCTGTGCTATCCTTCCTGCCTTGGATTTAACTGGCCCAGCAAATCCTCTCAGAAACCACTGCTTTGATTAGGTCTTTTTGGGGTAAGGTAGTCTAATGAAATTACTCTGTCATCATATTGATTCCAACTGATCTCATTTAATGCCCCGAAGGTAATTCTGACTCATAGTGACCCAACAATGACCTTGTAAGACAGAATAGAACTGCCCTTGTGGTTTTTGGAGACCATAAATCCTTATGGGAACAGATAGTCTCATTTTTGTCAGAGTGGCTGGTGGGTTCAAATTGCCAATCTTGCTCACTCAACAGCATTAAGTGTATCACTGGGAAAACTTGTCTGAAGTCATCTGCTGACCTGAGAGATATGTTTAAACTCATTTCATTTGGGATAAACCCATGCTAAAACCCCACTAGCAATAGTTGCCAACTTACCTTTATAAAACAAAATAGAAAAATAGTAAAAAAATAATCAATAAAACAAAAACTGACTATTTGAAAGATCAACAATATTTGCAAACCTTCAGCAAGAGACTATGAAAAAAGGGAGTGGTGTAAAAGAAGAGATCATTACTAACCACAAATAAATGAAATGGAAAATAAGGAAATACTATGAACACCTGGATATCAAAAGTTAGATAACTTAGATAAAATTGAAAAATTCAAAGAGACGCACAAACCATGAAATCTGACTCAAGAAAAAATGAAGATTTATAGAGAAATTGGAAATGAATAGTGTTAATGATTGCATACCTTTATGAATATAACTTATGTAACTTAATTATACATTAAAATATTGAGATAGGAACTATTTTGTTATCTATATACTTATCACAATAAAATGATCAACAGGGGAAAAAACAAAGTGGAAACCAGAATAGACCTATAAGTAAAGATAGTGATTTAGTAATATTCTAACTTGCCACAAAGAAAAGCCCAGGCCCAGATAGTTTCACTGATGAATCCTATCAAGTATTTCAAGAAAAAAATGACACCAATCCTTCACAAATACTTCCAGAAAATAGGAAAAATAAGAATGCTTCTTAACTAATCTATGGTACAAGTATTGCCCTGATTCTAAACCATACAAAGACATTAAATGAAAAGAACATTAATACCATGCATTATGAGCATACATATAAAAAATCATCAACAAATACTAGCAAGTAGAGTCTAGCGACACATAAAAAGGACTGAACATCATCATCAAGTGGGATTTATCTTAGGGATGTGTGAGTTAGGTTTTATGTCAACTTGACTGGGCCAGGATTCTTGTAGTTTGGCAGTTAAGGCCTCTCCCATGATGTGATCTAACATAATGTAAACTCCATGATGGAATTTGCTGTAAACAACAAAGCAGTAAAAGGATTAGGGGGAGTACAGCTTCCTTTCTCAAACCACCACACTGCTACAACCAATTACAAGGATCTACATGTGACCTCCTCCCTGGGGGACAGACAACAGAAAAGTGGGTGAAGGGAGACGTCAGACAAGACAAGATATGACAAAATAATAATTTATAAATTATCAAGGGTTCATGAGGGAGAGGGGAGCAGGGAGGGAGGGGAAAAATGAGGAGCTGATGCCAGGGGCTTAAGTGGAGAGCAAATGTTTTGAGAATGATGAGGGTAATGAATGTACAAATGTGCTTTACACAATTGATATATGTATGGATTGTGATAAGAGTTGTATGAGCACCTAATAAAATGATTAAACACAAAAGAAAGAAAGTTTCCTTGGGGTGTGGCTACAGAGGCAGAGAATTATTTAATGTGGCTCTTTGAACCAAAGTCTCTAACTCTCACCAAATGAACTTTCACTGCACAGGACCGGTAAGAAGGTGGGGGAAGACACTCATAGGATTCACATGTGAGTAATTAAAAACAGGATTTCTAGGAGTGACATCCTGTTGTATATCAAATAAACCCTCTGACAAGCTGGTATCTTTATCAAGAGCCAGAAGTGGAGCATGTCCTCTGATCTGAGATCCCTGAGCAATGAACTTTCTGGATCCAGATGAAAACTATACCATTGGAGGAGCAGCAACAGAACCAGGAGCCAGAGCATGGAACAGAATGATGGACTTCCCAACCCATAGAGCAAGTTGAGTGTTTTTGTGCAGGAAGCTGGCTTGTGTGGAGCACTTAATTGTGGAGCCTCTGGGCACTTAATTTGGGGAATTTGGACTTGTCCCACAGAAGTAGAGCTGTGTGCTTTCAGGCTGAGACTGGAGTGGGGTGCCTCTGGACACATAATATAAGGATCTAGGTTTGCTCACTCGTGAGATTTGAGCCAAATGTCTTTGGGTTAAGGTATACAGCAGAGCAGTATGCCACTTGGGGTATTTATTAGTAGACCGGAAACTTTGTAACATAGCTTGGTAAACAACTACCCTGAGCACTTCCCACTGGCATTACAACTTGTAAACTTTTTTTTAAAATCATTTTATTGGGGGATCTTATCATAATCCATATATCCATCCATTGTGTCAAGCACATTTGTTCTTATGTTACCATTTTCAAAACATTTTCTGCTTGAGCCTTTGGTATCAGTTCCTCTTATCCCCCCCCCACTCTCCCTCCCTCATGAACCCTTGATAATTTATAAATTATTATTCTTTTTTCATGTCTTACACTGACCGATGTCTCCCTTCATCCACTTTTCTGTTGCCCACCCCAGTGGGAGGGGGTTGTATATAGATCATTGTGATCTATTCTCCCTTCCTCCCCTGACCTTCCCCTTACCCTCCTGGTATAGCTACTCATTATTGGTTCTAATGGGTTTATCTGTCCTGGGTTCCCTGTGTTTCCAGCTCTTATCTGTAGCCCTGTACATGTTCTAGTCTAGCCGGATTTGTAAGGTAGAATTGAGGCCATGATAGTGGAGGGTGGGGGTGGAAGGAAGTGTTAAAGAACTAGAGGAAAGTTGTTTCACTGGTGCTATACTGCACCCTGGCTGGCTTATCTCTTCCTTGTGACCTTTCTGTAACAGGATGTCCAATTGTCTACAGATGGGATTTGGGTCTCCAATCTGCACTATCCATCATTCACATTGATATAATTTTTTTTGTTCTGGGTCTCAGATGCCTGATACCTGATCCCATCGACACCTCATGATCACACAGGCTGATGTGCTTCTTCTATGTGGACTTTGCTGGTTCTCAGCTAGATGACTGCTTCTTTACCTTCAAGCCTTTAAGACCCCAGACGCTATATCTTTTCATAGCTGGGCACCATAAACTTTCTTGACTACATTTGCTTATGCACACATTTTGCATTTAGTGATCTTGTCAGGAAGGTAAGCATCACAGAATACCAGATTATTTGAACAAAGTGTTCTTGCATTGAGGGAGCACTTGAGTAGAGGTCAGATGTCCATCTGCTCCCTTAATACTTAACATATAAATATATGTACATAGTTCTATTCCCCCCTCATTATATATATTTACATGTGTACATGCCTGTTTTTAGGCCTCTGTAAATGTACTTTGCTTTTACTTTCCTCTTGTCCCACCATCATGTTTGGCCTTCATTCAGGTTTAGTAATTCCTTGCTGCTACATTGCCCTTGATTAAGCCCCCTAGGCATCCTATGACCTTCCTTCCATTGATTTTATTTCAATTGTTCTGAACCACTCTCTTGATATAAAATTCCTTTTCTAAGTTCTGTATCTCATTTATCTGTCTGTCTGTCTGTATCTTTCTTTCCATCTATCTAGTAGATAGTCACTGGTTTTGTTTATCTAGGATCCAGCTGAATACTGGTTGAAAATATGAGAAAAAACAATTACTGTAAAGTAGCGTGTCAATAGAATAAGAAAAAAAATTACATGATTTCAAGAAGCACCGAAACAAGGTTTTACAAAAATCCAACACCCTTTCATGATAAATACACTCAACAACAAGGGAAACAGAAGTTCAACGTTACCAAGGGAATTTATAAAATTCTCACAATTGGCATCATGACAAATGTTGAAACAATATATGCTTACCCCATAAGATCAGGAACAAAATAAGAATCTCCAATTTCACCATTTCTATTTAACATTGCTTTGGTGTTTTTAGCCAGGGCAATTAAGCAAGAAAAATAAAAGGCATCCAAATTAGAAAGGAAGAAATAAATCTATACTTATATATAACTTGATCACATACCTAGAAAATACTAAGGAATCCACACAAAAAAGACTTATTATATTCATACATACTAGCAATAAAAATAAGAATATGCAGTTGAAGATTGCATTTGCAATAACATTAGAGAAAATAAAATTATCAGGAATAAGTTTAACCAAGGAAGTGCACGACCCTTATGATGAAAAGTGAAAAACACAGGGAGGGCGGAGAATGGCGACCAGATAGGACTCATTCCTCCGGAGCTCCTGCTGCCAGACCAGAAAATTGGGAGATAAGGCGAAGGAAACGGGGAGGTGGAGTCCTGAAATTAGAAGTAAGGTACCAGGGTTTCTCCTGAACCCCTTTTTGTGTGGGATCCACTCACAAAGCAAACCAAGAATGCTCTAAAGCGCTCTAGCTTTGGCGAGGCCGCAGGCGCTGGCTGCAAACTCTGCAGACAGAAGGCAGAGAGGGGACAGAATCCCAGACACGAGGGGAACCTCTCTCCGGAGCTCTCCGCGTGCTTGGCTGCCTTGAGCCCACGGCCAGGGGAATGGTGGCGGGTAGCCATAATTTAGAATAAAAGAAAAAATATACTATTACCTTAGGAAGATCGCGGTTTGGGAGAATATAAGCGGAAAGTTGGGAGTCCAGGGAGCAAATTTAGTTCCAATTGGCCAAGAAGGAAGCAACCCCCCTAATAAGCTGGATCTCCCCCTCTGGGGGCCAGCCCGACAGCCCCCAAATCCAAGCACATCACAAGCAAAAATAAAAAAGGGGTGAAATATATATTTATTAGTTTAAAACTCAAATCCAAGTCTGGTTGCTCAACTCCAAGGGAGGCCCTTAACATAAATCAGCATAAGAAGTAATTTAGCTAAGGAATGTCAGAACTCAGCTACAGGGCCTGGCAGCTTTTAGCATAACAAAGACCCGCTGTAACAAGAGTCAGCTTTAAACTGCCAGGAGCTATAGCCCAGTGACTGTGAGAGACAATTACATTTGAGTATACTCTGGTTGGCCAGGGAGATAAAAATAAATAAACAAAATAAAATCCTCAGGCTCATTGGGCTTGCTTTTTAACATTTTTGTCTCCTCTTCACCTCTTCCTTGGTCTCTCACTTTCTACTGCTAACCTCCAGACCACTCCCCTTAGCCTAGGGCATTTCCACCTTCCCCACACCCAGCTAGGTGAGCTCCACCTAGCTAGATAGGCTGGAAAGATCCCTGCTGACTCCCACCAGGGGATACTCAGCTCAACTTCTTACTGGGCAATTCCTGCATGTGTACCTGGGGGCATAAGGCAGCTCAGCCTACACTCCTCAATGCTCCAAGCTGCAGCAGGAACCTCTGCCCAACCTCGACAAGCCCAAAGCAGGCAGCCCTTCTGGGTCACTCCCCTGAGAGGGAAGCTGTTGGGTCTCTCTCTCCGGGACTAGATTTCAGCCTCGGTCCTTGGCTCCATGCGAGAAAGATTTCACGCCGAAGCCGAGCTCGTGATCCAAGTGAATTTAATGAAAGTTCAAAGAAGCATCAGGTTTTACGCGGCACCCATAGGATTCCTTTGACCATGCAGCCTGGCAGAGACTGCCCCAGGTCACGCAAGGATCCCTCTCCTCCCAAGAAGAGGACCAGACCACCCAAGCAAACCAAGACCCCTCTCCCTCTCTGTCCCTGCCGTCTCAAGGGTTCCCAGGGGAGGTGTGGTGAACGACCCCAGATTGATCCCATTGGCTGAATTGCAGTCACCTGGCCCAGGTGGGCTGCTCCAGGTGTAACGCCCATCTGGGCCCACCGGTGGGAAAATCCAGCTTTGTCCTTTGCTGGCTCTCCTGGGCGTGCGTAAATGGACTTCCCAATACCCTAGGCTAAGCTACCTAACAAACCCACAGGAGGATAACGTGGTAGGTTAATTCTATAGTGAAATAAGCTATAGGCAGTTCGAAGAAGTACTCCTACAAGTCTCCCAGAGAGAGCCAGTGCTCTTCGACTCCCAGGCAAATGGCACCTGGCTCATCTTAAACAACTCAATGCAAACAGCCATCAGCCCCAACGACCTCAACGAAAAACGGGAGAAACAGAAGGCAATGCCAGAAGATGGCCTGAACATAATGACATTCATATAGGAAGCAGACATTGAGCTGCCACAGAAAGAAAATTTCAGAATGCTACTTGGAGTCATAGAGGATATGAGGGAAGCAATACAGAAAAAGGATGAAATGATACAAGAGGTAAAAGCCATAAAGCAAAGAGAAATACAGGAGCTTAGGGAGGAGATAAGAAAAACCAGTAGCACACTCATGGACCTCGAGAAGCGACTGGAGGAATCAGAGAACCGCATCAGTGACTTGGAGGACAGTCAAGCAGACTTTAACAAATGCGAACAAAAATATAATAAGATCATCAGAGAAGCTGAAGAAAACTTAAGAGCTATGTCTGATGCTATGAGGCGGAACAACATTAGAATTATAGGCTTACCGGAGGAAGACACAACAAAGAAGTCATCTGCAACAACAGTGAGAGAATTCTTGGAGGAAAGCTTCCCCAGCTTAGTGAATGAAAACCAGGCAACCATTCAGGAGGCTGAAAGAATCCCAGCAAGACGGGACGCCAAGAAGAAGGCACCAAGGCACATAATAGTTAAATTAGCCAACTTTGAGGAAAAGGAGAAAATCATGAGAGCAGCTAGTGAAAAACAAGCAATCACATATAAAGGTTCCCAAATAAGAATATGCTCAGACTTATCAGCAGAAACTATGAAGAAGAGGAGAGAGTAGAGTAACATATTTTAAAAATTGAAGGAAAACAATGCAAAGCCAAGAATACTCTACCCAGCCATACTATCGATCAAGATACACTGAGAAGTAGGAGTCTTCCCAGACAAGGAAAAACTCAAAGAATACATTAGAAGAAACCCAGCCCTACAAAGGATCCTTGCTGACTCAGTATGGACAAAGAACAACACTCACCAAGCATAAATAAGAGACCACCACATAGAACAACCTCACACAGAGGGCAAAAAAGAGAAAATAGCCTTCAAGATAGCATTGACTTACATATAGAAAGACTTGAGAGGCTGCTGATGTGAGCTTTAAAAAAAAAAAAAAGGCAAATGGGGCATAGGGAAAAAGCGATGGTATACAAATATCCCTGGGGTGAGGACCAGGTAATATGGCAGAAACCAGACCAAATACAGGGATACACATGGTAGACAACTTAAAAAGGAGGTGGAGAAAGGAAAAAAAATAAAAAAGAAAAGGGTAGAGGGGGCACAGGGTACTAACCCACCCAAGGGGAGGGTGTTGTTTGTGTCTCCACAAGGAAAGAGGGACCAAACTTCATCCCGATGCTCCAAGATGTGAATGCAACATGCAGGCGTGGAGTAGGGAACCAGTGGAGAGGTCTGGGGGGGCGACCAAAACCCCAACTACTAAGAGGACATCTGCCCCTCCCCTCAGAAGAATTTATATCAAAGGATGGCACTGAATCTACAGCTCTGGAAGAGGGACATATCTGATCAGAGCACATGGGGCCAGAGGAAGGGGGAGGAGATGAGAGTGGAGCACATTATGGCCCACCAGGTCAGGAGGTCGATGTTCCCAATTAGAACAGCCAGTCGACAGAGAGGACCACATGGCCAGCCCCACTATGAGACATGACGTCCCATAGCCCTGCAGGCGACAACACCGGAGACACAGTGAGGGAATTGCACCCTATTGGATCTGCCACACCAAGGCAAAACATTAAGGGGGTGCAACAGAACAGCAAGGGAATGGAGCGGCAAGGTCCCCAGGGAAAGCTGAAGGTGGACTTTGGGGCCAGGTCATGGTACCCCAACAGACTGGACTGGAAAACACTCCTAAAGGCCAACAAACAATCCTTGAACTAACTACAAGCTTTTCTTTCTTGTGTTTTGTTTTGTTTTTGTCATTGGTTTGTTGTTGTTTTGTTGTATATTATTACTTGGTTGTGCTCTGTCTTGTTTTTCTGCATGTTACTATCTCTGCAGGTCTATCTAAATAAGATAGGCTGGATAAACAATCAGAGGAGAAAACAACAGGACCGACAGTTCCGTGAGGACATGGGAGATGGGGAGGTGGGGGGAAATGTAGTGGTGTTAATAAACCCAGGAACAAGGAACAACAAGCAATCCAAATTGGTGAGGAGAAGGGTGTGGGAGGCCTGGCTGGGCATGATCAAGGGCAACGTAACTAAGAGAAATTGTTGAAACCCTGGTGGGGACTGAGCATGATAGTGGGACAGGAAGGAAGTCAAAGGAAATAGAGGAAAGGGAGGGGAGTCAGAGGGCATTTATAGAGGTCTAGATAAAGACATATACATATGCAAATATATTTATACATGAGGATGAGGAAATCTATGTGCATATATTAATAAGGTTAGTATTAAGGTAACAGAGGGACATTGGTTCTCCACTCAAGTACTCCCTCAATGCAAGAATACTTTCTTCTATTAAATTGGCATTCTATGATGCTCACCTTCCCAACACAACCGCTGAAGACAAAGTGGGTGAACAACTAAATGTGGTGAAGAAAGCTGATGGTGCCCGGCTATCAAAAGAGATAGCATCTGGGTTCTTAAAGGCTTGAAGGTAAACAAGCGGCCATCTGGCTCAGAAGCAATAAAGCCCACATGGAAGAAGCACACCAGCCTGTGTGACCACGAGGTGCTGAAGGGAATAGGTATCAGGCATCATCAGAACAAATATCTTAACATAGTGAATGAGCGGGGGAGTGCAGAGTGGAGACCCAAAACCCATTTGTAGGCCACTGGACATCCCCTTACAGAAGGGTCTTGGGGAGGAGACAAGACAGGGTGCAACGTAGCAACAATCAAAAATACAACTTTCTTCTAGTTCCTAAATGCTTCCTTCCCCCACCCTCCCACAGTCATGATCCGAATCCTACCTTGCAAGCCTGACTAGACCAGAGGAGGTACAGTGGTACAGATGAGAACTGGAAACACAGGGAAGCCAGGGCGAATGATTCCCTCAGGACCAATGGAGTGAGTGGCGATACTGGGAGGACATAGGGAGGGTGGGTTGGAAAGGGGGAACCTATTTCAAGGGCCTGCATTTGACCTCCTCCCTGGGGGACATACAACAGAAAAGTGGGGGGAGGGAGATGTGGGACAGAGCCAGATATGACAAAATAATAATTTATAAATTATCAGGGGTTCATGAGGGAGGGGGGGTGGGGAGGGAGGGGAAAAAAATGAGGACCTGATGCCAGGGGCTTGGGTAGAGAGCAAAAGTTTTGAGAATGATGAGGGCAACAAATGTACAAATGTGCTTTACACAATTGATGTATGTATGGATCGAGATGGGTGGTGTATGAGTCCCTAATAAAATGATTAAAAAAAAAAAAGATGTGGGGGAAAGTGGGAAGATGCCATTATATTTTAATTAATTTTTTCTACACTTTAAAAAAATCCCCTCATATTATACTTAACCTTAAATAATACATTGTTTAATGGTATTTTTAAATATTATATGTCGTCTATGTAAAAAAAAGAAAACGTTTTGAAACCGACTGTGGTAGTAATTGTACAATACTGTTTTATGTGATTGATGGAATGTTATGATATATGTAAGAGTTCCCAATAAAATATTAAGTGAAAAACACTGTAGAGAGATAAATGAAAGGTTTATGTTCATATATTAGAAACCTTAATATTGTTAAAGTGCCAATAATCCCCCAATTGATCTATACCTCCTAATAAAATTCCCGCTACCTTTTTGGCATAAATGGGTAAGTTTATACTAAAATAAGGTGCTCTGGTGAAACAGTGATTAAAGTATCAGTTGCTAACGAAACTGTCATCAGTTCAAACATAGCAGCTGTTCTAAGGGGGAAATATCTGACAATATGCTTCTATAAAGTTTCACAGCCTTGGAACACCTATGGGGAGTTGTGCTCTGTCTGATGAGGTTACTATGAATTCATTTGAAAATGAAAAAAAATCTCCCTCCAAAAAATGTTTTTGGAAAAGAAGAATTAAGTTGGAGGAATCGATCAAACTTCTCAATTTCAAAACACACTATAAAGCTACAATCATCAAAACAGTGTGGTATCAGGGTAAGGATAGACAGTAGATCAATTAAATAGAATTGAGAGTGCAGAAATAAACATCTATAGCTGTGACGTTTAAGGTTGTGTGCCACCTTGGCTGGGCCACATTTTTCAGTGGTTTGGTATCTATGCTGTATCCACCTACCAAGATAAGATGTTGATCTAATGTAATTACCTCTATAATTAGATTTACTATGAGTATCCAATGAAGTGAACGGATGCTTATTTGAGGGTGTGGCCTGATTCCAATATATCTGATGGTTCTGGTCATTCTCCTCTGCAGCCAGAAGCCTGACATTTTACTTGTTGATCTTGGGTTCATCGGTCCCTGCAGCTATGTGAGTTAAAAGAAACCTTCAGTCTGATATCTGACACACATACTTGGAACTTTCCAGGTTCTACAACTGTGTGAGCCATTTCCTTGAGGCAAATCTCTTCCACATATATAAGCTTCACTGGGTTTGTTTCTCAAGAGAACCCAGCCTAAAATGTTAGTCAGCTGATTTTTGATGAAAGTGCCCAGCCCATCCAGTAGAGAAAGATTAATATTTTAAAGAAATATTAAAACCCATTTAACCACTTTAAGTTGGTGAAATTTATGGTATGCAAATAATATCTGAATGTAGTGTGATAATGATTCCCTTGCACAGCAAAGTTGCAAAGTTTGAACTAAACCATTGTGGTGAAATGAGTTATTTTATGTGGCCTCTTTCCTTCTTTTTTTTTTTTTTTTTTTTTACTAAAAACCACTGGAAAGATTTTCCCATAAGGGCTGAGGAGTTATATTTACCCTCATATTCTACCATAAAGAGTTTGTTAACTTTGTTGAGTTGATTGGTCTTCCTTGTGTAAGCTGTAAGCAATTTAGTGGTCTGATGCTTTCTATCTGGTCCTTTGATAGGTATACACCCTGTCCTGTATATATACTTGTCCTATCCTGTGATAGTTATACACCTGTGGTAGTTACATAATCTCATGTCAATTGAGGGTATTAAGAGTGAAGGGGTGAAGTGTAGCCTGATGATGCTTCCTTGTGGGCATGGCCTTCTCATGAGGATTCTGGGAACTCCTTTTCTCTCTCTGTTTCATGTTCCTGTTGGAGAACTACACTCAGAGAGCTGAAGGGGCCATGTGGAGACCTGTACCACAGCTGAGATGCTTCCACCACCGCCAACCCATGAGTTTTTTCACCCACTGGTCTGTGATCCTCCTGCATTCAGCATCATTGCGAGTGTCTACATGAGTCTGAAGGGGACTTTATGGACTAGTATTAGACTTACAGGCTAATATCAGACTTGTGGACTTGATCTGGACTGGGCTTGTATGTTTACTTAATATACAATTACTCTTTGATATAAAGCTTTCTCATACATATATGAATGTCCCTGGATTTGTTTCTCTGGTCAACCAAACCTAACACATTATGATACCTTGGGAGTGGAGTACTAGAAAAAAAATATGATGATAGAGTGGAGGCTGTCTGACCACTGCCTCATGGCAGTTTTTCTTCTTTGGCTAGCTGGAGGTCAGATATAGCCATGTAGTTTACTGGGTTGTTTCCTGGAAAGGATATTGGAAGTTAACGTTTTGATTCTGTTCCTTGGTTGTTGTCTTTGGTTATTACTGTTTAAAATGGAAAAAAATGAATGTAATAAATGTATATTTTCAGCTAAGGGGACAAAATCACCCCTTGAACTTTTCCCCTGAGACCATGCTGCTTAGTGAAAATGGCTGATAGAAGGTCAAAATGACTGACAGAAAGCCTGACCCTAGCTTGATGCAGTGAGAGGTCTAAAGCCATATTTTATATCAATGGAGTAATTTAGATAAGGTTTATGATAAGATAGATAAGGAATCAATTTGATTGTTTAAAGAATTGAGTTTAGGACCTGGCTGTACTAGTTTTATACTGACTTCTTCTACTTATTGATATTATGTGTATTAAAAATGATTATTGGGAAGTATGAAAACAGAGTTTGTAGGTTCACTGCCTTTTCCCATAAAAATTGGATCTTTAAATGGGTGTAGGACATGCCTGCAAAAAAAAAAAAAACGCTCTGAAAAGATAAACCCTACCCAGTGTCTTGAGTGTTCAGACATTCGAATTTGAAGTGACTTCTCTAGGGTGAGGTTGATAGACTGAGGAAGAAAAAAGGAACCCTTTGACATTTTGAATTTTGAACTAGTGGCTTGTGCCTGAAGCTGGAAAAATTTGGAACCATGAAGAAACTCTCCTCTCTATGACTGAATATTAAAGGGAACCTGCAGGCCACCTGAAATGCTTGTTGAATGGAAGTGGGAGAAATGCAGTAATAAAAAGATGGGTTGAAGCTGGCCACTGACAACCATGGACCTGGTTCACAGGGACTAGAGGAGAGAAGAGAGTGGGTCGACTGGTTCATGACTTAGCCCAAGGGGGCTAGTGTTATTGGGAATTTGTGAAGGGACCCATGGTCGAAAAGCATGGTGGTGAATGAGCACCCTGGTGAGGCTAAGCGAGGCAGCCCCCATTGAGTTGACCAGAACCCAACCAGATGAAGATAAGGTTTTTGAGCCTGCCGATTGGTGCACATTGTTGCTGGCTTTATGGACGGCCTGTCCAGCTTTGATTTTGCTTATGGATGCAGACTCACACAGTTCCAAATGGAATGAAGATTCTTCACATTGAAGAACATGCTTGTCTCCTCAGAGCACTGGGTTGATATAAGTGGACAGTATAGAAATTGTATACCCAAAATTGGGGATGGGGGAAGGCATAAAGTGGCTGGCTTACAACTTTAATATGTGTGGGAATATATTCATAGGATTATAGGATTATGGTAAAGGTGTTCACATAATTCCAGTTGTTAACTATAGAATTTTTTGTTTAGTTCACTTATAGAATATTATGTTTAAATGAGGCAGACACATTTTGAGTTATATATATTTTGTTTTATCCTGTTAAGTACAAATACGATTTTAATATTGTTTTGTTTAAAAATTATGTATGACTAAGTTGACAAAGGGTGGTCTGTGGTGGTTACGCAATCTCATGTCAACTTGAGGATATTAAGAGTGAAGGGGTGGAGTCTAGCCTATCAATCAAGTCACAGCCTAATGATGCTTTCTTGTGGGCATGGCCTTCTCACGAGGATTCTGGGAACTTCCTCTCTCTCTGTTTCACCTTTATGTTGGAGAACCACACTCCGAACGCTGAAAGGGCCACATGGAGACCTGTACCAGTGCTGAGATGCTTCCATCACCACCGGATCCACAAATCTTTTCACCCATTGGACTGTGATCTTCCTGCATTCAGCATCATTGGGAGGGGCTACATGAGTCTGAAGAGGAATTTATGAACTAGTATTGAACATATGGGCTTGGACTTGATCTGGACTGGGCTGGGATTTTTTTTAATATATAATTACTCTTTGACATAAAACTCTCACTTACACACATATGACTGTCTTTGAAATTGTTGTTCTTGTTAACCCAGAATAACACAACTCCCTACAGGAATTGGTAAATATAGTATACAAAGGAAGCAGTTATTATCTTCACTTGTCTGTCAGTTTTGTCATACTGTAGTAGTTTATGTGTTGCTGTGATAGTGGAAGCTATGTCACTGGTATTTCAGATGCCAGCAAGGGCATTCAAAATGAGCAGGTTTCAGCAGAGCTTCCAGACTAGAACCAACTATGGAGAAAAAAATTGGCTACTCACTTTAGAAGAAGTAGTCACTGAAAACCTTATGCATAGAATGGAAACTCTGTCAGATACTGAAGGACTAATGGATGGAAGCAGACCATTGTCCAAGATCATGCCAGAAGCTGGGCCCCTCAGATAGGGAGACACTCAAAATGTGACTGAGAAGGACCTGCTTTCTCAAAGTAGGGTTGACCATAGTAACATAAATAGAGTAAAGGCTGCGGAGGGGTGGAGCCTTCAGGATATTAATTTTCTGATGGGGCACAACTCAAGGTGAGGAGAAAAAGCTGCAAAAATCTGCTAATGATTGGAACCTAGAATGTACAAAATTTGGAAGTTGTCAAAACTGGAACAGAACACAAAAAGATTTATATCCTAGGCATTAGTGAGCTGAAATGGACATTTTGAATTTTAAGAGTCACATGGTTTAATATGCTTGGAATGACACAATCAAGAGGCATGACATTGAATTAGTTGTCAAAAGCACATTTAAAGACCTATCCTGAAATACAGTGCCATCCGTGATAGGATTATGTCTCCCCATCTTCGAGGAAATTGAATCAAGACAATTATTATTCAAATTCATATACGAACCACCAAAGCTAATGATGAAGAAATTGAAGAATTCTACCTACATCTTCAATCAAATGTTGATCAACAATGGAATCCAGATGCATTAATAATTATTGGTTATTTGAATACAAAAGGTGGAAACAAAGAGGAAGGAGCATTAGATGCAAAATATGGTTTTGCTGATAGAAACAAAGCTGGAGATTGCATGATAGAATTTTGAAAGAACAAGGACTTGTTCATAGCAAATACCTTTTTTCAACAACACTAATGGTGACTGTACACATGGACTTTTCCAGATAGAATCTACAGAAATCAAATTGACTACATTTTGGGGAAGAGAAGCCTGCAAAGCTCAATATCAGCAGCTAAAATCAGGCCAGGGGCTGACTATGGGACAAACAATTGCTAATATGTATGTTCAGGTTGCAACTGATGAAGATTAAGACAAGTCTATGAGAACCAAAATAAGACCTTGAGTCTATCCCATCTGAATTTCAATAACAGATTTGCCGCATTTAACACTAATGAAAAAAGACCTGATGTGTTGTGGGAGAACATGAAGATAATCATTCCTGAAGAAAGAAAAAGGTCATGAAAATGACAGGAAAGAAAGAAAAGATCAAAATAAATGTCAGAAGAGTTTCTGAAACTTGCTCTTAATGGTAGAGTAGCTAAAGCAAATGGAAGAAGTGATGAAGTCAAAGAGCTGAACAAATAATTTCAAAGGATAGCTTGAGAAGACACAGTAAAATATTATAATAAATGTGCTAAGACTTAGAGTTACAAAACCAAAATTAAGATTACACTCAACATATCTTAAGCTGAAAGAACTAAAAAATATTCAAGCCTTGAGGTGCAATATTGAAAGATACTTTTGGCAAAATGTTGAACGATACAGGATGCATGCTTTTAATCGTTTTATTAGGGATGCATACAACTCTTGTCACCATCCATAGATATACCAATTGTGTAAAGCACATTTGTACATTCATTGCCCTCATCATTCTCAAAACATATGCTCTCCACTTAAGCCCCTGGCAACAGGTCCTCATTCACCCCCCTCCCCACTCCCCTTCCCTCCTGTGCCCTTGATATTTACAAATTATTATATTGTCATATCTTGCCTTGCCCGGAGTCTCCCTTCACCCACTTTTCTGTTGTCCGTCCCCCACAGAGGAGGTCACATGTAGATCCTTGTAATCAGTTTCCCCTTTCCACCCCATCGCCACTCACACTACTGATCCTGAAGGGATCATCCGCCCTGGATTCCCTGTGTTTCCAGTTCCTATCTGTACCAGTGTACATCCTCTGATCTAGCCAGTCTTGCAAGGTAGAATTGGGACCATGATGGGGGGTGGGGAGGAAGCATTTAGGAATTAGAGGAAAGTTGTATTTTTCATCGTTGCTACATCACACCCTGACTGGTTCATCTCCTCCCTGAGACCCTTCTCTAAGGGGATGTCCAGTGACCTACAAATAGGCTTTGGATCTCCACTCCGCACTCCCTCCATCATTCACTATGGTAAGATTTTTTGTTCTGCTGCTGCTGATGTTCTGCTGATACTTGATACATTCGACACGTCATGATCACACAGGCTGGTGTGCTTCTTCCATATGGACTTTGTTGCTTCTGAGCTAGATGGCCGCTTGTTTACCTTCAAGCCTTTAAGACCCCAGATGCTATATCTTTTAATAGCTGGGCACCAACAGCTTTCTTCACCCCATTTGCGTATTCACCCGCTTTGTCTTCAGTGGTTGTGTCCGGAAGGTGAGCATCATAGAATGCCAATTTAATAAAGAAATGTATTCTTGCATTGAGGGAGTACCTGAGTGGAGGACCAATGTCCTTCTGCTACCTTAATACTAAACCTATAAATATATGCACATAGATCTATTCCCCCATCCTCATATATACATATATTTTCATGTGTACATGTCTTTATCTAGACATCTATAAATGCCCTTTTCCTCCCAGTTCTTTCCTCTGTTTCCTTTGACTTGCGGGATGCATTTTTAAAAGCTGGAAAGATTACACAGAATCACTGTACCAAAAAGGAAAATGTCAAGGCTCCACTATTTCAGGAGGAAGAATATGAATAAGAATCAATGGTACTGAAAAAAATCCAACCTGCACTGAGAGCATTAGGCATAACAAGGCTCCAGGAATTGATGGCTACCAGTTGAAATGTTTCAAAAAGTTAATAAAGCACTAGAAACACTTACTCAAGTATACCAGAGATTTGGAAGACAGCTCCTTGGCCAATTGACTGGAAGATAACCATATTTGTACGACTTCCAGAGAACGGTGGCTCAAAAGAATGCGATGGTCCGACTGTAGAACAGTATCACATGCCGGTAACATTTTGTAGATCATCCAACAACGGTTACACTAATACATTGGCAGGGAGCAACCAGAGGTTCAGGCTGGATTCAGAAGAGAATATTGAGGAAGGATATCATTGCTGATGTCAGATAGATCTTGATTGAAAGCAGAGAATATCAGAAAGATATTTATTTGGGTTATGTTAGTTATGCCAAGGCATTTGACTGTGTGGATCATAGCAAAGAATGGATAACCTTAAGTAGAACGGGAATTCCAAAACATTTCATTGTACTCCTGCAGAACTTGTACACAGATCAAGAGGCAGTTGTGCAAACAGAACAAAGGAATACTGCCTGGTTTAAAATCATTAAAGGTACGTGTCAGGGTTGTATTCTCTCACTAAACTTATTCAAGCATCAGAGAATCTTGATTATATGAAGAATTTGGCATCAGGATTAGAGGAAGGCTTATTAACAGCCTGCTATATGCAGATGACACACAACCTTATTTGCTGATATTTAAGAGGACTTGCACTTGCTGATGAAGATCAAGGATTTCAGCCTTCAATATGGATTGTAATTTTAAAAATCATTTTATTGGGAGCTCGTACAATTCTTATCACAATCCATACATACATCGATTGTGTCAAGAACATATGTACATTGTTCCTTGATGCTTGATACCTGATCCCTTGGACAGCTTGTGGTCACACAGGCTGATGTGTTTCTTCCACGTGGGCTTTGTTGCTTCTGAACTAGATGGCCACTTGTTTATCTTCGAGCCTTTAGGATCCCAGACGCTATATCTTTTGATAGCCGGGCACCATCAGCTTTCTTCACCACATTTGCTTATGCACGCGTTTGTCATCATTGATCGTATCAGGGATGTGGGCACCCATTGATATGATTTTTAGCTCTTTGATGTCTGATAACCGGTCCCTTCTACACCTTGTGGTCAGACAGGCTGGTGTGCTTCTTCCATGTGGGCTTTGGCCATCATCATTTTCAAAGCATTCTCTTCCCACTTGAGCCCCTGATATCAGCTCCTCATTTCTTCCCCCTCCCTCCCCGGCCGCCCTCCCTTACGAATACTTGATAAGTTATAGATTATTATTTTTATATGTTACATCATCCTCCGTCAGCCCTCACCCACTTTTCCATTGTTCATCCCCCTGGGAGGGGGTTATAGTTTGATCCTTGTGGTCGATTACCCCTTTCTCCCTTCACCCTCCCCTAATCCTCCTGATATCTCTACTCTCATTGTTGGTCCTAAGGGGTTTGTATACCTGGATTCCCTGTGTTTTGGACTCTTATCTGAAGCAGTGTGCATGTTCTGGTCTAATCCTATTTGTAAGATAGAATTGAGGTCATGTAGGGGGAAGGAAGCACCAAAGAACTAGAGGAAAGTTGTGTGTTCCATCGGCGCTATACTGCACCCTGACGGACTTGTCTTCCCTGTGACCCCACTGTGATGGGATATTCAATTGTCCACAGATGGGCATTGGGTCTCCACTATATGCCCCCCTCCCCTATTCACATTGGGTATGATTTTGTTCTGGGTCTCAGATGCCTGATACCTAATCCTATTGACACATCATGAGCACACATGCTGGTGTGCTTCTTCCATGTGGATTTTTTTTGCTTCTGAGCTAGATGGCCACTTGTTTATCATCAAGCCTTTAAGGCCCTAGACACTATATCTTTTGGTAGCTGGGCACCATCTGCTTTCTTTACCATATTTGCTTATGCACCAATTTTGTCTTCAGCGATTGTGTCAGGGAAGGTGAGCATCACAGAGTGCTGTGTTAGTAAATCAAAGTGTTCTTGTGTTGAGGGAGCACTTGAGGGGAGGCCCAATGTCCATCTTCTGCCTTAATATTTAACACATAAATAAACATATAACATATAAATATATATATTCCCTTATTGGTCTATATAAATATATTTACATATATACATGCCTGTATTTAGACCTCTATAAATGTCTTTTGCTTCCTAGTTATTTCCTCTAATTCCTTTTACTTTCCCTTTGTCCCACTATCATGTTAGGCCTTCATTCGGGTTTCAGTAATTACTCTCGGCTATGTTGCCCTTGATCAAGCTTCTCTAGGCATCCTATGCCCTTCCCACCACTGATTTTAGATAACTTGTTCTTCCCTTGTCCCTGGGTTTTTATTGCATCCCCTATACTTTCCCCCACCTTCCTCTCTCCTGTGTACCCCCAGAATCGTTGGTCCCATTGTTTTCTCCTCTTACCTAGATAGTCATGCTGAGACAATAATAGGCACAAAAACAAAGCAAAGCAAAACACAACAAAAGAAAACAAAACAACAACAACAAAATCAACAGCAAAAGAAAAGAAAAGAAAAGCCTATAAATAGTTCCAGGTTGTCTATTGATCTTTATGAATGTCTTTCAGATGAGTCTGTTCGGGTGCCATGTCTGGCCCCAAAGTCTATTTTTCATAGTCTTTGGGGACTTCATTGCTTTGCTCCCTCTGCTGTTCCTCTGCACACCCTTAGTGTTTTTCCTGGTGTGGTGGTGTCAGATCAGGCACAACTCCCACACTGTGTCTCCAGTGTTGTCCCCTGTAGTGCTATGGGTCAGTGAGGGATATTGTGTCTCGTGGTGGGGCCAGCCCTATGGTCCTCTTTGTGCATTGGCTTCTCTAAACCAGAATATTGTCCTTGGGACTTGGTGGACTAGGATGTGTTCCACTCTGTTTCCTTCCCTCTTCATTTGCTCCTGATCAGAAGTGCTCCTCTTCCTGAGCTGCAGCTTCAGTACTGTCCTCTGAAGTGCATTCTTCTAGGGGCGCGGGGGGGGGGGGGGGAACGACACATAGTTGGAATTGGGACCAGACCTGCAGACCTCACTGTTGATTCCCTGCTTCAAGCCAGTATGTTGCATTCACGTCTTGGCACACCGGGTTGAAGTCTGATCCCTCTCTCCCACTCCTGTGGAGATATAAACAATACCTTCCCCTTGGATGGGCTAATGCCCTGTTCCCCCATGACTCCTGACTTTAAAAAAAAATTTCCCCACCTTTTTAGTTGGCTTCCATATGTATTCTTAGATTGGGTTTGGCCCCTGCCATAGTACCTGGACCTCACCCCAGGAATGTATGTATATAGTTGGTTTTCCCCTTTGCTCCTTTTGCAGTTTTAAAGTTTACCTCAGTGGACTCATGTTGTGTTTGTCCTTTTGTGCTTGGCTTATTTCACTAAACATAATTTCCTCCAGTTATTCCCGTGTGGAAATGTGTTTCATGCGTTGACCATGGCTTTTTAGGGATGCATAGTACTCCATTGTATATAGGTACCAGAGTGTTTTGAGCCATTCCTTCATTGATGGATTGTACTGAAATGAACATTGGAGCACAGATGTCTGGCTGGGTTTTTTTTCTTGCCTCTTCTTGGTATATACTCAATAGCGGGTGTATTAGTCCTGTTAGACTAGAGAAACAAATGTGTAGACACTCATGTGAGTATAAGAAAGAAGTTTATATTCAAGAGCAATTGAATATTGAGAAGATGCCCCAGCCCAGTCCAGATCAACTCCGTAAGTTCAATATTAGCCCACATGTCCAGGACCAGTCTGTAAATTCCTCCTCAGACTCACGCAACACATCCAATGACACCAGGTGCAGGAAGATCACAGGCCAGTAGGTGGAAGGTCTTCTGGATCCAGTGGCAGTGGAAGCATCTTAGCGCTGGTGTGGGTCTCCATGTGGCTCCTCCAGCTCTAAGGCTCTAGCTGCCATCAGCATAGCTCCATGTGACTTGCCAACAGGAATGTCTTGCAGGGAGTGAGTGTGTGTCCTGCCTCCAGTGAGATAATTATCTCCAAACTCTAAATTATCTCTAAACTCCACCGCTTCATTCTTAAAAAAAAATCATTTTATTGGGGGCTTGTA
Source organism: Tenrec ecaudatus (assembly GCF_050624435.1). Classification (NCBI taxonomy): domain Eukaryota; kingdom Metazoa; phylum Chordata; class Mammalia; order Afrosoricida; family Tenrecidae; genus Tenrec; species Tenrec ecaudatus. The sequence continues at coordinate 59,101,319 of NC_134548.1, read as the reverse complement.
CAACTCTTACCACTATCTATAAATCCATCCATTGTGTCAAGCACATCCACATATTTGTTGCCATCATCATTCTCAAAACATTTACTTTCTTCTTGAGCCCTTGGTATCAGCTCCTCACTTTTTCTCTTCCCTCCCCACTCCTCCTCATGAACCCTGGATAATTTATCATATTTTTTCATGTTTTATACTGTCCGATGTCTCCCTTCACCCACTTCTCTGTTGTCCATCCTCCAGGGAGGAGGTTATATGTAGATCCTTGTAATCAGTTCCCCCTTTCTACCCCTCCTTCCCTCCACCCTCCCAGTATCACCACTCTCACCATTGATCCTGAAGGGTTCAGCTGTCCTGGATTCCCTGTGTTTCCAGTTCCTAGCTACACCAATGTACATCCTGTGGTCTAGCCGGATTTATAAGGTAGAATTGGGATCATGATTGTGGGAGGGAGGAAGCATTTAAGAACTAGAGGAAAGTTATATGTTTCTTAAATGCTACCCTGCACCCTGAGTGGCTCGTCTCCTCTCCGCGACCCTTCTATAAAGGGATGTCCAGTTGCCTACAGATGGGCTTTGCGTCCCCAATCTGCACTCCCCCTCCTTCACAATGATATGTTTTTTTGTTCTTTGATGCCTGATCCCTGATCCCTTCAACACCTTGTGATCACACAGGCTGGTGTGCTTCTTCCATGTGGGAGCTGTTGCTTCTGAGCTAGATGGCTGCTTGTTTACCTTCAAGTTTTTAAAACCCCGGAAGCTATATCTTTTTATAGCCGGGCACCATCAGCTTTCTTCACCACATTTGCTTACGCACCCATTTGTCTTCAGCGATTGTGTCGGGAATGTGAGCATCATGGAATGCCAGTTTAAAAAAGTGTTCTTGCATTAAAGGAGCACTTGAGTGGAGGCCCAGTGGCCATCTGCTACCTTAATACTAAACCTATAAATATATGCACATAGATGCCCATCATCATATATAAATATATTACACATATACATGCCTGTATTTAGACCTCTTTAAATATCCTTTGCCTCCTAATTCTTTCCTCTATTTCCTTTTGCTTTCATCTTGTCCCACTATGATGTTCAGCCTTCATTTGGGTTTCAGTAATTCCTCTAGGTTACATTACCTTTGATCAAGCCCTACCAGGCCTCTTACACCCTCCTCACCACTGATTTATCACAACGCCATTCTCAATAGCAAGAAAATAGAAACAATCTAAATGCCTATCAGTAGAAGAAGGGATAAATAAACTTTGGTACATACATACAATGGAACACTATTGTTCTCATTAAAGAATAAAGATAAAATTGTGAAGTATCTCATAAATTTAGAGGACACTATGCTGATTGAAGTTAAACAAATGGAAATAGACAAATATTGTATGAGACAATTATCACAAAAGAAAAAATCAGGATAAAAGTTTTTCATACCCAAAAAAACAGACTTTGGTGGTTACCAGGGATAGGAAGACAGGGCAGAAAGTGAAGCAATGGGTTAGACTTACAGTGTTTCACAAAACTGTCCCTTTGGGGACACTGGAATGATTCAGCTCGCTCTAAAACTAACTGCCATCGAGTAGATGCCAACTCACAGTGACCCTGTAAGACAAGGTAGACTTTCCCTTGTGAGTTTCTGAGACTGTAGCACCCCCCCTTTTTCCAATAGTTTTATTGGCTAATAATTTACATATTGTATAGTTCAATAGTTCAGTCATATTAAGGATAATTGTACAATCACCTCTACATAATTTTTTAGAACATTCTCCCTCCCAAGGTTAAATCGACTCTGGGATGAGTCATGCAATCACAATCCATCCTAGGACTACCCCTCCCCCCCACATTCTGTCCTCATCTAAGATACTCCTAAAATCCCCTTACCCTCCCCATCACCCACCCCCCATTCCTGCATTCACTGTAACTCCTTGTATCAATTATTGTCATTATTCATTCTTCTTGTGCTTCACAGCTGGGAGACCCAACAGTAAACAATAAAAAACAAAATTGCACTAAGGTGGCAAAGCTAAAAACATAACAGTGTAAAAGACAAAGATACAAATAATGTGTAAGAAGAACAGACCTCAGCCGGTGCTCCAAGATGTGAATGCAACATACCAGCATGGAGTAGGGAACCAGTGGGGAGGGCTGAGAGGCCAACCCCAATCCCAACTATGTGAACAGAGGAATTTATTTCAGAGGACAGCACTGAAGCTGCAGCTCAAGGAGAGGGACATGTCTGATCAGAGCACACAGAAGCAAAAGAAGGGGGAGGAAGAGTGAGTGGAGCACATCCTAGCCCACCAAGCCTTGACAACAAGATTCCTGCTCAGAGCAGACAATCCACAAAGAAGACCATATGGCTGGCCGCACTATGTGACACGACATCCCTCACTGACCCATATCCCTACAGAGGACAACACTGGAGACACAGTGTGGGAATTGCACCCGATCTGATCCCAACACACCGAGGCAAAACACTAAGGATGTGGAACAGAACAGCAAGGGGAACAGAGCAATGAAGTCCCAAGGCAATACCAAAAGTAGACTTTGGGACCAGGGCTTGGCGCCCCTTCAGACTTGACTGATAAACATTGTATGAGCCCCCAACAAAATGATTTAAAAGAAGACAAAGAAACAGACCCCCAACAACATTCAAAAACCAGGAAAGGAATTTCTGACTTGAAGTCAGTAAGAGACACTTGCATTCCGAACATGTTCAGGTTCCGTCTATGGTCAGCTGTACAAGTTTAAAGGTCAATTCAGCATAATCAGGATTACAGGGGTCTCTGCCTGATCGTCAGGTTCTTCGAGACTCTCGCCTATTGCTATAGCAAGTCTGCTAGTGGTTCACTCTGACTCAGATGAGTTTTGAGCTCCCACCATCCCCCATTGTCCTCCACAATTTGTATGTTCATAAATTTTGCTCCGATGCGTCTCTCCTCACCATATTCGGAATTTGTAATTGTCATCTCTGGATCACACAAGCTGATGTGCTTCTTCTGTGTGGTCTTAGTTGACTCCTTGCTTAGATCGCTGCTTGTTTAAATTCAAGCCTTTAAGACTCCAGACAGTATTCTGATTGATAGCCAGGCACCATCTGGTTTCTTCACCAAACCTTTTTGTAGCATGCTTATCTTCAGTGATCATTTCATGAATGTGAGTATGTAGCAGGGCCATGATATAAGAATTAATTGTTCTTAAATTGGAGCTAGGATTTAGTGTGAGCCCCAAACCCATTCCTGGATCTATGCCTTTTTTTGCTGTAACTTTGGAACCAATACATATGTCATATCCTTCCATAGTTCAGTCATGTCAAACCTAAATGTGCAATTTCTTCCATAATCATACATATCTCTCAAAACATATTTTTCCTTTCTGGACTTCTTGACATCATCTCCCTCTTATCTCTCTCATCCGTCTATATCCCCCTTCCTCCAAACCCCCATTATAGTTTCTTTTCCCATAGGCTCAACATCCCTGTGTTTCATTTAACAAACAATAAGGTAACAAATACAGCTTCAATTTGCAATTGGGACTCATTGCAATTGGGTCTCATACTCTTGAAGATACACCCTGATATAAAGAGCAGAAGCAGAATATAACAGAATGGCCGTCACAGGACTGCCTTAGTAATACGTATCTTAATACAGCATACAGGTCGTTGATGTACCAAGACTTTGTTTGTTCATCAACCAACCGTCCACCACTCATGGTATAGCTGTCTTCTTCTACCTCAGACACCGTGTCCTTTCCTGCTTAAATCCTCAGGTTACAAGTGTACCTGGGGTAAATTCCAGTTCACCCAATGGAGTTCCCAGTTGGGGTCTCACCAATGCAGCCTCTGGAGCATGATGTGCACCCCAAATATCCTGGACTCAGCATCCCAGTGTTCTGCAGCATCCCACCTGGGTTCCTGAGATTCACACAGACACTCTAAGTCAATCCTGCCCTCCTGCTGCACACCACTAAAGATCCTCCCTACCTGATGATCCCAAGGGCATTCTCAGACTCTCCTGCCACCACCTGGTGATTAACCCTCTCTCCTTTCCCTCCCCTCCCAACAGACATATACCTATGCTTCCCCTGACTTGACCATTCCCTCTCCCTTCTCCTGCCACTGCCTCTGTCATCAGAAAACCTCATCACTATGACAGGGATGCCTCCCTCTCCAAGGGACCTTACCCCAGATCCACGTGGCTACTATTCATCAGACAGCATCCCACCATTCTCCCTTGGCCATTTGATCTCAGCTGTTGTGAGGTACCCTACAGCCAAGTGACCTACACTATACTTACCTAGAGAAGATGATGTGTGGTTCATTGGCACTGCTTTTTACCAGGTTGTCTGGTCTCCTACCAGAAGACAGGATGGCATGAAAGCTGGAGCTCGTGACCATTCTGCTGCTTGTTTCTTCTGCAGTAGACTGATTATAGTATTTGTTCTTTTTGTGCTTGACTAACTTCACTCAGCATTAATATCTTCCAGATCCCTTCACATATTCAGGTGTTTCATGGTTTCATCTTTGTTTTTTAGGGATCCATAGTATTCCACTGTGTGTGTGTACCAGAGGGTTTTCTGTTTTCACTTTCAATCCACTCTTGTATTGATGGGAATTTAGGCTATTTCCAGCTTCTTGCTATTGTGAACTATGCTGCGATGAACATGGGGGAGCAAATGTCTGCTCACGATCTGTTTCTTATTTCTTTTGGGTATGTGCTCAGTAATGGTATTGCTGGATCATATGGTAGTTCAATTTCCATCTGTTTTAGGTATTGCCATAGCTGTCAATAGTGGCTGTCCATAATTACAAATCCACCAGCAGTGGATAAGAGTTTCTATCTCAGCACACCCTCTACAACATTTGTTGTTCTCATTTTTTTAAATTGGGCTACAGTAATGGGTGTTAGGTGGTATCTCAGTTGTTTTGATTTGCATTTCCTAGATGACTAATAACCTGGAGCATTTCCTCATATGTTTATTAGCCATTCCAGTTTCTTCCTTTGTGAATCATCTGTTCAGGTGTTTTACCCACCTTCTCAGACGGCTATTAGTTTTTTTTGTTGTAAACTTTTAAAATTCTGAAGATTTTAGTAATTAGTTCTTTGTATGTTATGTCATTACTAAGTATCTTTTCTCAATCTGTGGGCACTCTTTTTACATTTTTTCTACTCTTTATGGGAGTAGAAAGCCCCATATTTCACCTGAGGAGTGGCTGGTAGTTCTAGTAACCATTATGTTACCAGGGCTCCTGGAATGATCCAGTGGGTTGCAAAAACAGATACCTACACTTTATTCTGGATTATGGGCCACAATGAAGGATTTTCCCCCCAAAAAATGACTTAGATTCAATCTTTGGAAACAAACTAAATGGAAGGCTTACAATAGAAAATGACTTGTTAGTGCCTTTTACAAACTAAGCTGGGACTGAAATGGGGCTTCCCCTCAACCTTCCAACTAAAGATGTCCACAGAGACCCTGGCACTCTGGCTCAGGGATGGAGGACAATCTGTAGGCTCTATGTGTTAAGTCTGCTGACCCAATGCTCAGTCATGGCCAGCAACAGGAGCCCCTCCTTGTCTGTTCTGGTCATCACCCTTCTTCTAGTGGCCTGAGACGATATCATCAATATGCAGCAACAAGACTGCTATCTCCACTGCTGTCTTATATGAGGTGGAACCCCCCAAAGCTGGAATTTATTTTTCAAAGTCATATATTTAAATATTTTTACAAAACAACATGATCACTTTCAAACTAATTTCCATACACTTAATACATTTGTTAATTCTGCGATTTCATTCTTGGAAACATTTTTCAAACTCATCTGTTTGGATGGCTGACAACACCTCCCTCAGTTTTTTACTCACTTCTTCGATGTCGTCAAATTGCTGTCCTTTCATGTCCCTCTTCATTCTCAGAAACAAAAAGAAGTTGCACTGGAGTGAGGTCATGTTGAAAAAGGTGCATGGAGCAAGAGAGGCATGCCAGTTTTTGCCCAAAACCAGGACACGGAGATGGCTGCATGAGCAGATGCATGGTTTTAGTAGCAAAATCAGTCCCCTGTCTGCCACAAATCAGGCCCTATTTGTTACGCAATCTTTTCAGACTCTCCAAATAGAAAGCTTGATTAACAGTCTGACCTGGTGGAATGAACTCCAAATGCACCAAGTCGATATTTTTGTCCCTTCGGAAAGTTGATGGACATCCAGAAAAAAGGTTTGTCATCAATCAATATTTCACCTTTTTTGAAACAAGAGAACCACCTGTACACTTGAGTTTTTCCCATAGTGCTCTCCTTGTAAGCTGTGCTCACCATCGCAACAGTTTCTATGGCATTTTTCCGGAGCAGGAAACACAATTTCATAGCTGCACTTCTTTCTCTTAAATCGGCCATTATAAAAAATGAAGTTCAAGCAAAACTTCTTTCACGGAAAAATTCACTGTGACCAGAGAGAACCTTCCTAGGAAACGCCACTGGGTGCACTAACTCAGAGTTAGTTGCTCCATGCTCACTTAGCAGGAAGAATGTGTACTAAGAAGCTCCTCTCTGCCCAGCGCAATTCCGATTTCTTTTGGGTACCCTTTGTATGTTTGTAGCTTCACAGTCAGTGGCTCCCAGGTGCCCAGCTCTTCCGTGCCCACCAAAGTACCTATTTCTCTATTCACACCTCAGTCTTACAGTTCTCCTAGGTGTGGTTGACTCCAAGGGAGGTGAACAGATGGGTGGTGCTGGCCTCACAGTTCTGGAGGATCCAAGGGTTGATCTCTGAGGCCTGGGCAACAGCTCTGTAAGGCCGTCGCTCCACACCAATGATGGCCTAGGACTTGTTCTGTCAGTGCATGTGCCATAGCCATCACAGAGCCACCACCACCATCCTTTTTCCTGGTACAAGTTAAAGGTCCAAGAGGATGTTGCAACACATTTGCACAGCATCCTGGAGGTTACGTTCTACTTACCAAAAAAATCTCTTTGCTGGCTCCCTGGAGGAGAATGGTGCAGGCCTTGGGGTCTTTGCACTCCGTGATGAATGTAAAGTACTCATTTCCAATTTTTTTTCGAGGAGGCCTGCTCCTGCCCCAACATCATCTTCTCTCAGTTCCTCTAGTCTGCTTGCTATCTGGGCTCCACAAGCTCTAGTGATGCAGTTATTGTCTGTCTTCTGGACTCTGCAAATGGCTGTAATATTGACCTGCATGAAGTAGTGTTGACTGAACCTGAGATTCCCTTTTCCATAATGATCACATTGGGTTTCATTTGGATAGTGTCATCACAACTTTGCTGGATGTATGTTTCTTCCATTTGGAGGATTCAGGAAAAGTTTTCCTGTCGCATGATCTCAATATCAGTGTGACTTTCTCTTTTCTTATATTCCAGAGAGGGATATAGCAGCATGATGTGGGGTTCTTGGTATAGCGCAAAATTTAAGGATGTGTCACAGCCTTGTTAATCATGACTCGACATAAGACACAGGAATCCTCAATGATGCCCCAAGGTATCTGCGATAGTTTATTGTGCCAGCCTGGCTGATAAACACAAGTAGGATTAACTGAAGGGCAGCGGGATAAGTGGCTCGGTGAGCCTCACCTTGCTTGCTCTGTGCCTCAGTTTAAAGGGGTACACTACCTGTGGGATGCCTAGCCTGTGGAATGTGTCACTGTAAGTTGAGGTCCCTTTAAGCCCACATGATTGGAATGTTCATCTCTGGAGGTGGGGACCGACAGTTGATGACAGCTGGGGACCTGCCTTGCTGTTTGCTGCCTAGAGATATATAGCCCAGCTCTCTACAGAAGGGGACTGGCAACTGGCGGCTCTCAAGCCTTAAAGAACTGCTAGTGTCTCACTGGTTTATAATTTAACTGTTAATTTCTTGTATTATCTATCTGTATATAATTTAACGGTTCATTTCTTGTATTATATATCTATATTTATAAATATATTTATATATAATTACTAGCAATCTGGTTTGTCTCTCTAGAGAACCCTGTCCAACACAGTATTTTTTCCACTCTAGCATATTTCTTGACATCAATCTCATTCTGGCCATTCTCCTCAAATTATACAGTTTTGACAGCATTGAGGGCAATGTTGAAAGTCAAAGTGGCCCACTGACTGATTTATTTGATAGTAATGGAGCTGTTGATTATGTTCAGCATCATGTTACGGCTCTTGATGCTGACAGGGGTACTGATTTTTTCCTATAAGGGTGCTGAGTGTATCATCCAAGGCCTTGCGGTAAGCACTGATCACCAGTGTCAGGTGCATCTGATGCTCTAGGAAGTTCTCAGCCACAGACAGCATCTCCACTGCAAGAATGATTCCTAATGGTCATCCCATCTCCAGCCTCTTCATCCTGGGTTCATCTAATTTCAATCATAGATTTGGCTGCTGCATTCTGGACTTGATTCCCTCAAAGAATGGCATTGCAATCATTGGTCATCACAATGTCTTCCATTGGGTCCAAAAACATCTTCATCATGGACATAGGTCCCAAACAGGTTTGGACCTAAGTCCCATGCAGGATGATATCTGCAATAGTCATGACAACATTGAATTCTGGGTTAAAATTTCCTTCCAGATTCACATTTTGTGTTCAGGCTGAGCTGGGAGAACCATAAGAACCTTCTGGCAGGAATTTTTCATTGTCAATGGGGTGCTGAGCAATTGTTTTTCTGAAAAGGGAACAGTAGGCCAGATAAGTTTGGGAACCTATAGCTCTAGAGGTGTTAGGGTGAAGGAGAATATAATGTTCAACTAGAGGATGATAAGAAGAAAAAAAAGAGCGGTGGGACAGAGCAAGCTATTGGGAAGTTTGATAAGTTGTTCTAATTATTGAATATAAAATTTATTGTCTGAAACATAGGCCCCCTCCTAATCACAATTTTTAAGTTATAGTTTCAAAAATTCTATGGAGGGTTGCTATGAGTCAGCATTAGCTCATTGACAATGGTTGTGTGTGTGTATGTGTGTGTTAGCAAGTAACTAGGTGATGCCTTCAAATGTTATTGATATAAACTCCTTTCCATGTGCAAATGAATCCTTTCTTCTTAAGGAAATACTGCTGTTGCTGTTATTATCATTATTAGTTTGCGTTCCAATTGGTCTGACTCATGGTGACCCTGCTTACAACAGAATGAAGCATTGCTTGGTACTGCTCTATCTTCACAACTGTTGGTATGCTTGCATCTATTATTGTGGATGTTCTGTGTTTTGAGTGTCTTCCACCCCTAGGGGTTCATCTTCTGGCACTGTATTATATATATATATATATATATATATATTTCTTATTAGATTATATTTTGTTGGAATTCCTAGGGTCTTCATTGACTAATTTTTGAGGTAGATAACCAGGCCTTTCTTCCTAGTCTGTATTAGTCTGTAAATTTCACTGAAACCTTTTCACCATGGGTAACCTTGCTGGTATTTAAATACCAATGGCAAATCTTTCAACATCATTGTAACTTGCAAACCACCACAGTCTAACCAACTAACAAATAACCAAAACCAAACCCAATACATTGCCATTGAGTTGACTCCGACTCATAGTGACCCAATAAAACTCTCAGTGCCATTGAGTCGATACTGACTTATAGTGACCCTGTAGGGTAGAGTAGAACTGCCTCTTTGAGTTTCCAAGACTGTAACTCTCTAAGGAAGTGGAATGCCTATTTTTATCTGGAGGAGCAGCTGGTCATTTTAAAATGCTGACTTTGTGGGTAGCAGTCTAACTCATTATACACTATGCTACCAATGACTCTATGAAAAAAAAAATTCTCTGCCAGTATTCATTTGCTACTGTGAGCTTCCATGACTGTAACTCTTTTTCTTTCTTTCTTTTTATTTTAAAGGCTTGAAGTTAAACAAGCAGCCACCTAGTAGAAAGCAACACGCCCACATGGAAGAAGCACACCAGCCTGTGTGATCATGAGATATAGACAGGATCAGGTAACTGGCACCAGAAGACGCAAAACAAAACAAAACAAAATATTTTTGAGAACGAGGGGGGTCAGATCAGAGACCTAAAACCCATCTGTAGACAATAGGACATCCCCTCACAGAAATGTCATAAGGAAGGGGTGAGTCAACCAGGGCACAGTATAGCACTGATGAAACACACAATATTCCCTGGTTCTTTGAGGTTTCCTTACACCTCACTGTCATGACCCAGTCCTACCTTTCAGTTCTGGCTAGATCAGAGCATGTACACTGGTACAGAATCCAGGTCAGATAAACCCTAAGACAGGTTCTCAACCTGTGGATCGCTACCCCTTTGGAGGTTGATCGTCCCTTTCACAGGGGTCACCTGATTCATAACAGTAACAAAATTACAGTTATGAAGTAGCAACAAAAATAATTTTATGTTGGGGGTCACCACAACATGAGGAACTGTACTAAAGGGTCGTAGAATTAGGAAGGTTGAGAACCACTGCTAAGGAATAGTGATACCAGGAGGGTAGGGGGAAGGTGGGGAAAGGAGGGGAGGAAAGGGGGAACATTCACATATCCTACTGGGAGGGGAGGGGAATAACAGAAATGTGAGTGAAGGGAGATAGTAGTCGGTGTAAAATATGAAAATAATAATAATTTATAATTTATCAAGGAGTCATGAGGAGGAGAGGGAGGGAAAAAAGAGGAGCTGATACCAAGGACTTAAATTGAAAGTAAATGTTTAGAAAATGATCATGGCAACATATGTACAAATATGCTTGATGCAAATGATGTATGGAATTTTATAAGAGCTATAAGAGCCCCTCAATAAAATGATTTAAAAAACAAACTCATATCTGCTCTGTAAACCTACACCTAATTCACAATAACAAATATTTTTAAGATAAGCTTATGGCTAACATCAAAATGCACTAAAGTGTGATCATGTAAAATTTTCATGTTGGTTGTTTATAAATGATAGAATTTAAAATATACCTTACACGATTAAGGACAATGGCATGAATTTTTATCCTCTGCAATAAATTGATGAACAGATTGTTATCAGAGCTGTATGAGTACCCAATAAAATGATTTATATATTAAAAAGAACATTTTCTTTCTCCCCCTCCATAAATAAATTGCCTTTAAAATGAGTTTTGTAATCACATTCAGTTCTAGTGCTCCCTCCTGCTCCCACCTTCATTGTTTACTCCTGAGATCCCCTCACCCTCCCTATGTCTTCCCACCTATGACATCCCCTACAAACCCTTGCATCAGTTATCTCTATGCATCCACTCCTGTGCTTCATAAACTAGTAAACACAACAAGAAGGGTAAAGAACAAAAACAAAATAGCATGGTAAGGATAAAACAATAGTAATATAAAGATAAAAATACTAACAATGAGTAAGAAAAAAACCACTATCAATATTTAAAAAGTCAGGGAAGAAATTTTTGTCATGGAACAATTAAGAGATCCTTGCACCGAGAACAAATTCAGGTTGGATCTAGAGCAGTGGTTCTCAAACTTCCTAATGCCATGACCTTTTAATACAGTTCCTCATGTTGTGGTGACCCTCCAACCATAAAATTATTTTCGTTGCTACTTCATAACTATAATTTTGCTACTGTTATGAATTGGGCGACACCTGTGAAAGGGTTGTTCGACCCCTCAAAGGGGTTGCGACCCACAAGCTGAAAACCGCTGGTCTAAAGGGAGGTCAACTGACCCAGTATCAAGCTTGATCCAGCATAATCAGGATTGCAATGATCTATGTTTGATAGTAAAATTGTTCCAGACCTTTGCCTGTGCCTACGGGGGATCTGCCAGTGGTTTAATGACTAGATACTCTGCAGATGGGTTTTGGGCTCCCACTGTCCTCCACAGCCTTCCACAAATTGGGTGCTCACAATTTTAGCTCTGATGCTTTTCCCTTCATATTTGAATTTTGTTATTGTCATCTTTGCATTACACATGCTCGTGTGCTTCTTCCATGTGGACTTAGTTGACTCCTCGCTTAAATGGCTGCTTATTTGAATCCAAGCCTTTAAGGCCCCAGACACTATTCTGATTGATAGTCAGGCACCATCTGTTCTCTACACTACACTTTGCTATAGCACCCATATCTTCAGTGATCACTTCATGAAGGTGAGTATTGAATACAACCATGTTATCAGAACCAACTGTTCTTGGAATGGGGCTAAAGTTAAGTAGGAGCACAGAATCCATCTGCTTGTCCATGAACTGAGGTTTTCTTTGGCGGTTGTCTTATGACAAAAATCAAGCCCCCACAGGACCAACTACATCAGCACCAGAAACAAACCAACCAGCAAACAAACAAAAAAACAAAGGAAAAAAAGAAAAGGTAAAGGTAGGAAAACAAAAACCCATAGAAAGAAAAAAGTACAACATTATCAATCATCCCTCCTGGGGTACAATTGATGACATCAATTTTCCCAGTGACACAGCACTCCCCCAATAGATCAAAACCTGTCATGTCACTGTGTGGAGGTACCAAGATCCTAAATATATGGTGATTCTGGGTTCCTTTCCATTGGACACGCCGCAAGCTGGGGGGTCCCCCCAAGGTCCAATGACCGCCACTTCCACAGTCCCAGTTCAGCCACTCTCTGTTCCCTCTCCCCTCAGAATACCCCAGTCCTCAGTTCAAGGGTGCAGGCAACTTTAGAGGCAGGGCGCAGTTCATTCAGCTGGGCCTCTATGTCAAGTCCTGGTATAGCCCCTGCATTCTGACATGCTGCCTGCACAGTCAGCATTCGAAGTCATCATGCTGTTTAGTCCATGGCATACTTCACTGAGGGTTGAGTAGAAACGTAGTCATAGAGTTTACCCAGAACATAAAATCTGCTTCATTGTCCCCCTAGGTTCCATACAATCATTGTTTAGCACCCCTTCCCGATGTGAGGTTACTTCCCCCAATCACACACCACACTCACTAACAGAACTATCAGTGTCTCCTCCAAAATGTAGATGGTCCCCTCCCCTGCTCTTAGCTTCATTTTCCAGCAAGGATCTCCTTCATGATTGTCCCAGCCTTATCTCAGTGTTCTAGTGATGTCAAAATGGATGGTTGTCTCCTATTTACCCACTCTTGAGGGAGTGACTCCAGACAATGTGAGGCCTTCTTCTTAAAGTTGGTTTTTGTGAAGTGTGCAAAAAGGAGGTGATATATGGTTCATAGCCTCTCCCCTTTTGTTCAGGAATTGATTGCTAAGATTTGTTTAATTGGTGTTTCATCTTAAAGTAGTAGACTCATACAATACTTGTCCTTTTGTGATTGACTTACTTCACTCAGCATAATGGTTTCCAGGTCCTTCCATGTTACATGGTGTTTCGTGCTTTCATCACTTTTTTTTAGGGATGCACAGTATTGTTTTGTGTGTGCGTACAATAGTATCTTTATCCATTCTTCCACTGTAGGCAATTGGGCTGCTTCCAGTTTCTTGTTATGAACTGTGCTGCTATGAACATGGGAGAACATATATCCACTTGTGTTGTGTCTCTTATTTCTTTAGGGTATATGCCTGATAGTGACATTGCTGGATCATATGGGATTTCAATTCCCAGTTGCTTTAAGTATTGCCATATAATTTTCCACAGTGATTGTATGTATTCAAAAGTCCACCAACAGTGTATAAGAGGTCCAATCTTTCCACAACCTCTCCAGCATTTGTTGTTTTCTGTGTGCTTTTTTTTTTAATTGGGCTAACATTTTGGGAGTAAAGTGGTATCTCATTATGGTTTTAATTTGCATCTCCCTGATGGCTAGTTATCATGAACATTTTTTCATGTGTTTGTTAGCCATTTGTATTTCATTTTTGGTGAACTGTTTGTTCATATCGTTTTCTCATTTCTAAATTGGGTCTCTTCTTTTCTAATTTAGCTGCTGTAAAATTCTGTATAGTTTTATAATTTCCCCTTTAACTAATGTGTCATTGGTAAAAGACAATATTCTTTTTAAAAATTTTCATTGTTTTTTGAGGGGCTCTTTCAACTCTTATTACAAGCTATACATCAATTGTATCTTACATATTCATATATATATTCCATCGTTCTTTTCTAGACATTTACTTTCCATTGAGCCCTTGGGATCAGTTCTTATTTTTTTCCCTCCCTTCCCCCTGCCCCATAACCCTCATGTCCCCTTGATAGATTATAGGTTGCTAATTATTTTCAAATATAACACCCTTCCCCTCTGGTTTCTGTTGTTCTTTCCCGTGGCTGGGGGTGTGTGGTTATGTGCCATTCATAGCGATCAGTGCCCCCTCCCTCCCCACTTCGTCTTTTTCCTGCTGAGCCACTGGTGGTTTTAAACTACTGCCCTTATGGTTAGCAGCCCAATGCGTAACCACTAGGCCACTAGGGCTACATTAATGATCCTCTAGGGCAGGGTAAAACTCTCTGGGGTTTCCATGGCTGGAAAATCTTTGTAGGATCAGTAAGCCTCATCTTTCTTCTGCACAACGGTTGGTGGGATTGAATTACTGACCTTGCAGTTAGCCTAATTCATAACCCACTGTGCTACTAGGGCTCTTTAATTGTCATTTGAGTGGTGAGAAAATTTAAACCCAAATATATCTAAAGCATTTTACCTCTGTAATTTTCTTCAATCAAAGAAATCTCACTTAGGCTCCTGATGGTGGCCCAAACTCCTAGTTCTGTCATTGTAGACTGGTCTGTCTTCCACTTTTGGTCTGTTTGGTTTGGCCTTGGGAAGAAGTAATCAGGAAGGGTAGAGGTCTACCTATTGCTGAGATGACACTGAGGGTTTCCCAGTCTTCCCCATCCTGAGATGTGTCCAGTGATGTCGTAGTTATCTAGCGCTACTATGGAAGAATTACCAAAAGTGGATATCTTTCACAAACATACATTTATGTTCTCATAGTTTAGGAGGCTACAAGTCTGAATTAGAGTGCCAGATCTAGGGAAAGGCTTCCCCTCTCTGCTGGCTCTGGTGGAAGGCACTTGCCTTTTCAGCTTCTGCTTCCCATTCCTTGAAGATCTCCAGGTGCCTTGGCATCTGTTTGAACCTCTAGTCTCTCCTTTGCTCACTTGTTCAATCTCTTTTATATCTTAAAAGACATTAACTTCAAACACATCCTACATTAACCTTCTCCATCAACTTACAAAAGAAAGCTCATTCCTAAATGGGATGATAACCACAGGCATAGAGATTAGTTTTTACAAAACATATTTTCAGAGGACATAATTCAATCTATAACAGATGGCAAGAACCCCAAACTGGCACAAAACTCCACAAGTACAAGAGAGATCATTACGTTCTTATCCATGATTTCTATCTTAGTTAAATAGTGTTGTCATAACTACAAATGGATGCCTTTGAAGAACAGATATTTATTTTCTCACAATCTGGAAGCTAAAATCCAAATCAAGGTCTCAGTCATGTTGATTTTGTCTGTGATCTCTGAGTTTGTTACTTCTGTTGGCAATCCTTGACATTTCTTGGTGTTCCTTCACATCTTCCCTACCCCACCCCACCCCAACCCCATCCCAACTCCTCAATGACTGTATTGTATCTATTCTGTGCTTTGTGTAACTCAGAAGTGATTATGCTAACTTCAGTCAGAAACATGAGTAGTGATCCCAAATCAAATTGACCTGGTTTTCTGGTCCAGTTATAAACACCTCTCTGGCAAATGTGCCACCTAAAAACATCCCACCAACTTTCTCACATTTATGTGTGGGGAAGTTTTGGAAATTCTGATGCCAGATATATTCCAAGTTCCAGTTGGAGTGAGAGTCGCAACTGGAAAATAATGAGTTTTCTTGTTCTAAAACACCTCATACCTCAGGTTGATGACTCAAATCTGTGCATGCAGCATGGTCCACTGATAACATCCCACCTGAACCTCTCACATGGAAATGCGTGGGTGCATTACAGTTCATACATTTCAATAGTTTTATCATCTTACAAAGAGTTGTGTAATCATCACCACAATCAATTTTAGGACAGTTCTTACTTCTTGTACACCGTTTTGTCAGTCCCCATTTCCAATCAACCTTTTTTGTCATGCCCCTCATTCAAAAAATAAGGAGAAAAAAACAACAAAAAACCCCTAAACAACCCGTCACTGCCATCAAGTCAATTCTAACTCACGGTGATCCTATAGGATAGGGTAGAGATTTCCCCTGTGGGTTTCTGAGACTGTAATTCTTTATGGGAATAGAAAGCCTCATCTTTTCCCTTTGGAGAGGCTGGTGGTTTCGAGCTGCTGATTTTGGGATTAACAACACAACACATAACCCACAATGCTACCAGGTCTCTTTGCCTTCCCTATTCCCTTAGGAAACTATTAATTCAGTTACTGTCTGTAGATTTTCCTATCCTGTATTTCATATACAGGAAAACATACCAAATCAAAAGAAACAAAATAAAAACAAAACACATTACACCAATGACAGAGTAAAACAGAGAAAAACCTCAATCTAAATGAAGGCAGAAAATACTTGGGGATGACTACTGTTATTACTGAGAGTTCGTTCCAGTTAAGAGAACAATCATTTCTTTGCACAGAGTCATTTTCTGACCCTTTCTCCTGGCTGGCAGACTCTTAGTTCTAGTCAGAACCAGCTGGTTTCCCTTGACTCTTCTTTAGTCAATTAGATCTCAATTTCTGGCGTGGTGCTGGCTTTTCAGGAAACTACGGTGATCTTCATGGCACTTTACTCTGGGGACCTCAAATTAAACCACAAGTCTGTGACATCTTCCAAAAAGCATTTCCCACCAGAGAATTAGCAGGATATTTCCCATTAATGCTTTTATTTTTTTGACTACCTGGGTTTGGGTGGTGATCCATGTAAGAGTGTATGTGTAGACTCACAAGCTAGGACTTCAACATTTAAAGAACACTAACTTGAGCTTGCCACCTGCAGCCAGGGGCCGCAGCAGAAACAGCTATGCTCTGTACATTTGCCACTTTGTTTTCTTCAAAATGTATCTGTTGAATTCTTGAATTGTGCAGAACAGTATTATAATGTGAAAAGTGTATCTACTTACACTTTCAAATAGCAGGATACATGCTAAATCACCTAGAATGAAGTCATCATGTATATTCATACTGCATAGCCTTTGGACGGCCTTCCCACTCCCTCAGGTTTTGCTTACAAGACCATTTTGGGGGCCGGGGGCGGGGAGGATGATAACGTATGCACTTTTAACTCTACATTGAATGTTGTTCTTTCCATTAAATCAGCAATATGGGAAAGGAGGCGCAGCGGTTCCAGTGTAAATGTTTGCTCAAGGATGTTCTTAAAAGGTGTGCATGCTTTCCTATGTCTTGAATTTGCCGACCTTATGGTGGCATTATGCAGTTTAAAAGACCAAACTATGACAGCAATTTAAGATTATTCATGAACATATTGATCTTTAATGATGTAAAACTAAAGAATTTTGCTCTGAAGTTTAAAACACTAATCACAGCTGTGACTTGCAACCCACCTGTGACTCAGGATGAGTCTTACATTTTGAATAGGCTTTTTATTTTGTTTTGAAGTGTCCCACGTTGAACTTTCTTGCTTACAAATATGTTGTTTTTTGAGGAAAAAAGTTTACTTTTCCATCATTTAAAAAACAAATTAAAAATCCAAAAAGTGGGGGGTGAGATAAATGTCCTAAATAAAAGAACATGGTTTTCAGGAGAACTCATACTTCAGTTAAGCAAAAAATCAGGGGGCCAGTCCCAATCCCAACTATGTGGACAGTCTCCCTTCCCTCCAGAAGAATTTACCTTAGAGGACAGCACTGAAGCTGCAGCTCAGGGTGAGGGACATATCTGATCAGAGCACATGGGAGCAAGGGAAGGGGGAGGGAGAGAGGATAATATCCCATCTCAAAGCAGCCAATGCACAAAGAGGACCATATGGCCAGCTTCACCATGAGACACGACATCCCTCACTAACTGACAGTCCTACAGGGGACAACACTGGAGACACAGTGTGTGAATTCCGCCTTATCTGACCCCACCACACCGAGGCAAAACACTAAGGGCATATAACAGAACAGCAAGGGGAACAGAGCAAGGAAGTCCTGAGGCAATACCAAAAATAGACTTTGGGGCCAGGGTGTGGAACCCCATCAGAATCCAGTGTAAAACACTCTGAAAGGTCAACAAACAGACCTTGAACTATTTACAGGCTTTTTCCATTTTTATCATTGGTTTTTTGTTGTTTTGGGGTTGTTGTTTTTTTGTTGCTTTGTTTTGCTCTGTCTTGTTTTTGTGCATATTATTATATCTGCAGGTCTATCTAGATAAGATAGCCTGGATAAACAATTTGGAGGAGAAAACAATAGGACCAATGGTTCTAGGGGGACATGGGAGAGGGGGAGGTGGGAGAAAGGAAGTGGTGTTAACAAACCCAGCAACAAGGGAACAACAAGTGAGCCAAAATCAGTGGGGAGGAGGGTGTAAGAGGAAGGGCTTGATCAAAGGCAATGTAACCTAGAGGAATTGCTGAAACCCAAATGAAGTCTGACCATGATAGTGTGACAAGAGGAAAGTAAAAGGAAATAGAAGAAATAACTAGGAGGCAAAGGACATTTATAAAGGCCTAAATAAAGGCATATGCATATGTAAATATATTTATATATGATGATAGGGAAATAGAGCTATGTGCATATATTTATAGCTTTAGTATTATGGTAGCGGATGGACATTGGGTCTCCATTCAAGTACTCCCTCAATGCAAGAACACTTTGTTCTATTAAACTGGCATTCCATGATATTCACATTCCTGACACGATCGTTGAATACAAATGTGGTAAAGAAAGCTGATGGGCCTGGCTATCAAAAGATATAGCATCTGGGATCTTAAAGGCTCAAAGGTAAAAAAGAGGCCATCTAGCTGAGAAGCAACAAGCCCACATGGAAGAAGTACACCAGCCTGTGTAATTATGAGATGTCAAAGGGATCAGGTAGCAGGCATCAAAGAGCAAAAAAATCATATCATTGTGAATAATGCGGAGTACAGATTGGGGACCCAAAGCCCATCTATAGGCAACTGGACATCCACTTACAGAAGGTCAATGGGAAGGAGACATGCCAGTCAGGGTGCAGTGTAGCAATGAAGAATCATACAACTTTCTTAAATGCTTCCTCCCACCCCCTCTCACTATCATTATCCCTATTCTACCTTACAATTCCGGCTAGACCAGAGGATGTACACTGGTACAAATAGGAACTGGAAACACAGGGAATCCAGGACAAATGATCTCTTCAGGACCAGTGTTGAGAGTGGCTATACTGGGAGGGTGGAGGGAAGGTGAGATAGAAAGGGGAAACCAAATACTAGGATCTACATATAACCTCCTCCCTGGGGGATGGACAACAGAAAGGTGGGTGAAGGGATACATCAGACAGTGTAAGACATGACAAAATAATAATAATGTATAAATTATCATAGGTTCATGAAGGATGGGGAGCGGGGAGGGAGGGGCAAATGAGAAGCTGATACCAAGGGCTCAAATAGAAAACAAATGTTTTGAGAATGATGATGGCAGCAAATGTACAAATGTGCTTGACACAATGGAGGTAAGTATGGATTGTGATAAGAGTTGTATGAGCCCCCAATAAAATGATTTTAAAAAATCAGAAAACTTATGACGACCACCACCACCAACAACAAATAAAACACTTTGTAGTTTCTTATAGACACAAAGCAAAAAGAAAACATTAGCACTACAATATGTATTACTCTGTTAAAATTTTTTCTTGGCTAGAAAAAGAAGTGTTTAAAGCTAGAATTTGCCACTCTGCTTTTAGATGCTGTGTTTTAATTAGTGAGTGATGATGGTTTTCAGATAATCACTATATAGAAGCTTTTGTAATTCCATCAAATGACCCTCTATGTTTCTGCTCTCTTGAGACTGTAATTTTTAACTGTTACATGTTCCAGCTGAAATCGGTAACTATAGACCAAGTTATTGGTCTATACATAGTTGTTTGTTGTATAAAATTTTTTAAATGTTGGAGAAAAGCTAACAATTTGCACCATATAAATTTTTTCTCCACTTTTCCTTTGGCCTACAAATGATATTATAATGCTTGCTTAGTCAAAGAAGAAAGCTTAAAAAAGAGTAAACATTTTAATAGTGCAGAATTTGCCATCATTTCATAGCCATAACTAATTCCTTGTGTCCTAAGAGACAAAAGAAGTCAGTGGTTTTTACTTTTATTTTTTTAATTTTAAATCACTTTATTGGGGGCTCAAACAACTCTTATCACAATCCATACATCAAATGAATCAAGCATGTTTTACATATGTTGCCTTCATTCTTTTCTAGTTATTTACTTTTTATTGAGCCCTTGGTCTCAGCTCTTTTTATTTGCCCCCTCCATCCTCTCACACTCATAACCCCCAGATAGATTGTACATGATTATCATTTTCATCTCTTACACCGACCGCTGTCTCCTTTTCCTGCATATTTTCTGTTGTTCTTCCCTCTGTAGAGGGGTTTTAGTTATGTGTCAATCATTGTGATTGATTCCCCCTTTCTCCATTCCTCTCCCCCTCTTCCCCTTCCCCTTCTTGTATCACTATTCCCAGTCCTATTCCTGGAAGGTCAGTGGTTTTAAATGTTTGCAAACAGAATGTGATTAGAAAATGCAATTTGATTGTGTCTGAATTATAAAACTTCTTCAGATATAATAAACCATGACTTTTGGGCTGCTCAATATATTTTTTAAATGTGATTAGGCTTAGAACAAGGACAATAGCATAATCCCTCCAATAAACAATGAACAGAAATAATAAGGAACAAAGCAGAAATGAATGATATGGAAAACAAAACAAACAAACAAAAAAGATGGAAAAAATCAACCAGACAAGAATCTGGTTCATTGAAAGGATTAACAAAATAGATCACTGGCAAACTTAGAGGGAAAAAAAAAAGAGAAAGGTTGTAAATATCCAGAATAAGAGATGAAGATGGTGACATTACAACAGATCCAAATGAAATAAAAATAGTAATAACACTACTACAAAAAATTGTGGGTGCTCACCTTCCCAATATGATCACTGAAGACAAACGTGTGCATAAGCAAAAGTGGTGAAGAAAACTGATGGCGCCCGGCTATCAAAAGATATAGCGTCTTGGGGCTTAAAGACTTCAAGATAAACAAGCAGCCATCTAACTTAGAAGCAACAACACCCACAAAGAAGAAGCACACCAGCCTGTGTGACCACGAGTTGTGAAAGGGATCAGGTATCAAGCATCAAAGAACAAAAAAATCATATCATTGTAAATGAGGGTGAGTGTAGAATGGAGACTCAAAGCCCATCGGTAGGCAACTGGACGCCCCCTTACTGAAGGGTTGTGGGGAGGAGATGATCCAGTCAGGGTGCAGGGTAGCAATAATGAATCATATAACTTTCCTCTAGTTCTTAAATGTTTCCCCCCACCTCCACCCCACTATCATGATCCCAATTTTACCTTATAAATCTGGCTAGACCAGAGGATGCACGTTGGTAAAGATAGCAACTGGAAACACAAGGAATCCAGGACAGATGACCCCTTCATGACCAGTGGTGAGAGTGGTGATGCCTGGAGGGTGGAGGGAATGTGGGGTGGAAAGGGGGAACCGATGACAAGAACCTACATATAGCCTCCTCCCTGGGGGATGGACAACAGAGAAGTGGGGGGCGGGGGAGACTTCGGACAGTGTAAAATATGACAAAATAATAATAATTTATTAATTATGACAGTTCATGAGGGAGGGGGGAGTGGGGTGGGACAGGGAAAAAATGGGGAGCTGATATTAAGGGCTCAGGTAGAAGGCAAATATTTTGAGAATGATGGTGGCAACAAATGTACAAATGTGCCTGACACAATGGATGTATGTATGGATTGTGATAAGAATTGTACGAGCCCAATAAAATGATTTTTAAAAATTGTACTCAAACAAATTCAACAATCTAGAAGAAATGGGTAGATACCTAGAAACACACCACTCAAATTAATGCAGACAGATATTGGAAAACTTAACAGACCCATAACAAAAGAAGAAATAGAGCAGGTCATTAGGAAACTACTAACCAAGAAAAACCCAGGGCCAGATGGTTTCACAGGGGAATTTATGAAATGTTCAAGGAAGATCTGACACCAATACTACACAAACTCTTCTAGAACATAGGAAAAGACAACAAAGTCTGAAACTCATTCTACGAAGCCAGCATAACACTGATACACAAACCAGGCAAAGACCCCACAAAGATGGAAAATTAAAGGCCAGTCTCCCTCATAAACATAGTTGCTAAAATTCTCAAAAAAAAATCCTGGCCAATAGAATACAACAACATATAAAAAAAATTCACCATGACGATGTGGGATTCATTCAGGTATGCAGGGATGTATCAGTATTAAAAAAAACAAACAATGGCTATCAAAAGACATAGTGACTGGGGTCTTAAAGGCTTGAAGATAAACAAGCGGCCATCTAGCTCAGAAGCAACAAAGCCTACATGGAAGAACACACCAGCCTGGGTGATCGAGTGGTCCCAAAGGGATCAGTTATCAGGCATCAAAGAACAAAAAATCATCATATCATTGGCTGCACACCTCCATGATAGGATCACTGAAGACAAATGGGTGCATAAGCAAATGTGGCGAAGAAAGCGGATGGTGCCCGGCTATCAAAAGAGATAGTGTCTGGGGTCCTAAAGGCTTGAAGGTGAACAAGCAGCCATCTAGCTCAGAAGCAAAAAAGCCCACATGGAAGAAGCACACCAGCCAGTGCGATCACGAGGTGCCCAAGGGACCAGGTATAAGGCATCATGCAAAAAAAAAAAAGAACATATGTGTGTATATATATACCATAGTGAATGAAGGGGGAAGTGCAGAGTGGAGACCCAAGGCCCAAGTGTCGGCCACTGGAGAACCCCTCATAGAGGGGTTTAGGAGAGGAGATGGGTCAGTCAGGGTGCGAGGTAGTACCGATGAAGAACACAGCTACCCCCCAGATCCTGGATGCTTTCTCCTCCCAACTACCATGATCCGAATTCTACCTTGCAGGGCTGGATAGGGCAGAGGTTGTACACTGGTACATATGAGGGCTAGAGGCACAGGGAATCCAGGGTGGATGATACCTTCAGGACCAAGGGTGTGAGGGGCGATGCTGGGAGAGTGGAGGGTGAGTGGGTTGGAAAGGGAACTGATTACAAGGATCCACATGTGACCTCCTCCCTGGGAGAGGGACAGCAGAGAAGGGGGGGAAGGGAGACTCCGGATAGGGCAAGATATGACAAAATAACGATGTATAAATTACCAAGGGCACATGAGGGAGGGGGGAGCGGGGAGGGAGGGGAAAAAAGAGGACCTGATGCAAAGGACTTAAGTGGAGAGCAAATGCTTTGAGAATGATTGGGGCAGGGAATGTATGGATGTGCTTTATACAATTGATGTATGTATATGTATGGATTGTGATAAGATTTGTATGAGTCTCTAATAAAATGTAAAAAAAGAAAAGGAAAAAAAAAGAAAATGATTAGGGCAAATAATGTACAGATGTGCTTTATACAATTGATGTATGTGTATGTATGGATTGTGATAAGAGTTGTATGAGCCCCTAATAAGACGTTTTAAAAAAAACAAACAATGTAACCCACCACATAAATACGACAAATAAGAACCACATGACCATATCAACGATGCATAAAAGGCTTTTGACAATATTGAACGCCCATTTCTGTTCAAAACACTGAACAAAATAGAAATAGCAGGAAGATTCCTCAACATAATAAAAGCCATATATGAGAAACTAATAGCCTACATGATACTCAATGAAAATTGAACGTATAATGATGGAGGAAATGGACATATTCTTAAAATTATGTATTGAGCATCAAGCAAATGTTCACAGCAGCACAATTATTGGTTGGAACACAATTTACTATGTACAACATTATCAAATGAAAAAGAAAGCTGATGTTCAATTTTATTGGGACGTATTTACCAAGAAAGTTAAAAAGACATCTCAAAATCGAGAATTCCCTGAAAATTTCCTTTTTTAAAAAATTTTGTTTTTCCTTTTTCAGTCCTTAGAAAATCATTAAAAGTCCTTCTTCTCAATACTAAAACTAATACTTTTTTAATAACTAATGGGATAGTGGCTGCAATCATGGGCTCCAACATGACAATAGTGGTAATAATGGCACAGGATCAGGCAGTGTTTCGTTCTTTTGTACGTAGGGACACTATGAGTTAGAAACAACTTGTTGGGAACTGAAAGCAACAAAATATTTTTCAAAATTTGTTGCAAATTATAAAACCACAGATCCCTGACTAAGCTGGTATTCCAAGTGCTGTGAGTTGACCCAACAGCCTTCTATTTCCACGTGCTCACCTCACTCTGAGTACATATTGGGTGGACATAAATTTGTGTTCAATAATGAACAAATGAACCTCATTAGTTTTCCAACAAATATTTGCTGAGGTCTACAAGTGATGACACAGTTCTTGATGTTCAATGCCTTCAAAGTTAACAATTGGATTACTTGTTAAGGAAGCTTCTTTTACCAATAGGTTAACTTCTTTCCCCCCCAAGAAGTTGGCTATCATCTGTTTCTCTATAATAGGGTGACTTTTTTTCCTATCAGTTTCTTTGAGGATTTTCTTTTTATCATTGGATTTAAGCAATTGCATTATTACACGAGTAAGGAAGACTAAAGAAGAATTGGTGGATTTGAATTATGTTATTGGTGAAGAATGTTGAATATGCTATGGACTGCCAGCTAAACAATTAAATCGGTCTTGGAAGAAGTACAGCCAAAATGTTCTTTAGAAGTGAGGATGGAGAAATTGATATCATATACTTTAGACATGTGGCCATGAGGTACCAATACCTGGAGAAGGACATCATCCTTGATAAGGTAGAGGAAATCTGTCAATAAGCTAGACAACAATGGACTCACACACGTAGCAATGATTGTGAGAATGGCACAGGTGTGGCAGTTTTTCCTTTTGCTGAACATAGGGTTGCTATTAATAAGAAAAGACTTGATGGCATCTAACAACAACATAGTGTAGTTTCCACATGTTTCTTTGGCTTGAGACTTCTTTTGAGCTTCTTGGATCTGTGGTTTTATAATTTGTAACAAATTTGGAATTTTTTCAGCCATGATTTCTCCAACTGTTTTTCCTGTCCTCCCTCCACTTTTCCTAGGATTGCAATTGCATCTATATTATGCACATGAAATTGTTTCACAGCTCACTGATACTGTTTGCCTATTTCAGTCTTTTCTTTCTCCATGTACTTAATTTTGCAGTCACATGCTCGACCATTGAGCTATACCCCTATTTAAAATTTTTAATAGTCCTATTACCTTTTCTTTCACAATAACTAATCTACTGTGAATCCTTTACACAATATTTTTCATCTCAAGAAGTCCAATTTGGGCCTTCTTATCTTCCATGTTTCTCCTTACCATGTTGCTGTTGTTGTTATTGTTAGGTGCTATCCTGTTGCTTCCTCTTTATAGGAACCAACCCTATGTGCAAACGTATTGCATTGGTCTGCTACATCCTCACAACTGTTCCTGTTTGAGCCCATTGTTGCAGCCATGTGTCAATCCATCTCATTGAAGAGCTTCCTCTTTTTTACTGACAATCTACTTTATCAAGCATGGGGCTCAACTTGTCCTTCTTAACTGATAAAGACGGATTATTTCTACACCTGTAAAGAGTTACAGTCTCAGAAATTCATAGGAGCATTTCTACCCTGTTCTATAGGGTCACTGTGAATTGGCATCAACTTGATGGCATTATATCCAATGTATGTAACACAACATTTTACTTTGAAGGAGCATTCCGACTGTATTTAATCCTAGACAGATTTATTCTTCTGTCGGCCTATATTCAATAGTCTTCACCAACACCATGATTCAAATATATCATTTATCCTCCAGTCTTCCTTATTAGCTGCCCAGCTTTGCCATGCAGATAAAGAAATTGAAAATACTATGGTTTAGGTTAGACACACCTTAGCCCTCAAAGTGACTTCACAGTACTACTCATGGCTGTAATAGTTAACTGTAAACTTTGAGGCTCACCTGGGTCTCATCTTGTTGACTGAAGGAGAATAAATGCTAGTAGGATTATGAAACTACTGTTGCCCCTTCCCTGTTCTCCAATCTTGTGGGATGCTGAAGTCTACAAATGGTTCCAGTAAAGGATTTTATAACTTAAGACCAGAGGATTCAGATAAAATACGCTGGAAGAATGCTTTCTTAGAATAACTTGACGCCAAATTACAAGCGCTATTTGTAATTTTTTATTATTAAATAAGTATTAAAATAAGTCAATTTTGCTGTTCCATGAGTAGAAACATCAACAACAACACCTAAGTGACAATAAAAACCAGCAGGTAAGAAGGGAATGTTTCTTACATTCATGATTAGCTATAATGATCACTTCCCTTTCTGTCTATAGTGGCACTGTTGCTGAGTTATGGACTAAGCTATCTCAAACAGAAGAACACATATGTCAATAAAAGGTCTGATAAATAAAATTGAAATAAGCCTGTACTTGGATGTGGAGCTGACTTGTTTGATTTTCTAGTTCCTGAAGTTTTAAAAAGTCACATTTGATGTTTATTCAACAAATATTAGACTGTCTAAGAGGGAATGCTCAGGAGGTTTCACACCTGCTAATATCTGAGCAATGTAAAAATTTCAAGATATTTTTCTAAATTGATTTCTCGGAGGTAAAGGAAGAGAGGCAGGCTATAATTGAGGAAGGGTACCGCCTGTTGCTTTCTGTAAAGATGGATGTATGTATATGGCGGTAGTGGAAGTAAGGCAATACAGGGGAGCAGCAATCATGGGAACACGGGGAGTCAGGTACTGAAAAGACGTGGAACAACTTTGTAACTTTTGAAGCTGCCTGCCCCTTAGTGGTTATTTGACTAGTCTTTCTCTGTTTCCCAACAAAACCAAAAAACCAAACCCACTGTCCTCAAGTTAATTCAGACTCAGATATCTTATAGGACAGGGTAGAACTGCCTCATTGGATTTCCAAGACTGGCTGTAAATCTTTATAGAAGCAGACTGTCATGTTTTAATCAGAGGAGTGGTTGGTGAGTTTCAACAGCCATCATTTCAGTTAGCAGCCAAGAGCTTTAACCATTATTTCACCATGGCTTTTTATCTGTAAATTAAAACAAACCAACTGCCATGGATTCTGACTCATAGTGACCCTTTTATGGTTTCCAAGATTGTAAATCTTTATGGAAGTAGACAGCCTCCTCATACTCCTACAGAATCACTGATGAGTTTGAATTACCAAACTTGTGATTAGCAGACAACATCAAATCCATAGCCATTGAGTGGATTTTGACTCAAAGTGATCCTATAGGACAGAGTATAACTGACCCTGTGAACTGACAGCCCCATTTTTCTTCTTTGGGGCAGCTGGATTGGAGCTGGTTTTGTGGTTAGCAATCCACCAGGCTCCTTTGTTTTCCTACTTAAAACAAAACGAAACACAAACCTTTTAAACTCACTGTCACCTAGGTGATTCCAACTCATGTGTTTCCTGCAGAGCTGGTGGGTTCTCCCTCAGACTTTGTTAGCAGCTCTGTACATAGCCCACTAGGCAGCCATGATTCCTTTTGTTTTCCTACAAAACTAAAACCAAACTCATTGCCATTGAGTTAACGCTGACTTATAGTGACCCCCTGTGAGTTTTCAAGACGGCAAATGTTCACATGAATAGAAAGTCTAATCTTTATCCAGTGGAGATTTTGAGCTACTGACCATCAGATCACAGCCCAACGAGTAACCACTACACCACCAGGACTCAGCAGTCAGCAATTCAACAGGGGAAAGAGATTATCTTCAGGGGCAACGAGGAAGGAAAGCATGGGAGACTATCCATACTACAGCTAATTAGGAATGCAAAGACCCTTTAGACAGAGTCCTGGTGGAATGGTGAATGTGTTGGCCTGCTAACCACAAGGTCAGCAATTCAAACCCAACAGCCAGTTCACAGAAGAAAGATGAGGCTTTCAGTTCCCATGAAGATACAGTCTTGGAAACACACAGGGCCATTTATACTCTGTCCTATGAGCCAGAATTGATATAATGGCAGTGAGTGAGTGAGTGATTCTTCACAATTAGTGGTGGTGCTGCTTAGAGAAACCACACCTTGCTTTACCAAATTTTGCAATGGAGGAAGATCTCCACAGATGGAGTAACTAGTCCTCATATCCCTGACCCTTGTTCCCTCATAAGGTCCTTCCATTTTTAAAATTGGACGATGGGAGTGTGAATTTTTTAAGGGTATGCTTTTTTAATGTTTAGACAACAATGACATTAATAAGTGACCTTTAATTAGAACAGTGTAGAAGCAAGAGATAGTACTACAATTCCCACCATTCTATTTCATAGACTTTGGAAATCTCAGAGTTAAATTTATTAATAATGTTGAAAACGGCAGAGGTTCTGAGTCCTCCAGCAAGCAAAGAAAAAAAAAAGGAGAGGATATGTGTGTGTGTGTGTGTGTGTATGTGTGTGTGTGTGTGCGCGTGTGTGTAGGCAAGAGGTTGGAAAGTTTAGTGATTGGACTCTGAGGCTGGGCAGCAGAAAATATTAATTTAGTGTTTTTCACCCAGTTTATTAAGGCACAGTGCTAAGATGCAGAAGGAAATCCCACCTATTAGTAGCTTTCATTAAGGGACTAAGACAACAAATACAGCCTGAAGAGAGAGGGTGGTGGAAAATGAATAGGTTCTGGAGTGAGGCCCATCTGTGTTGAAGTTCTGGCTTCTTCACACAACTTAGGCGAACTTGAGCAAATAATTTTCCCTTCCTGAGTTTCAATTTTCTCCAGTGTGGAACTGGGAACAGTTGATGTGAGAATGACAGGGAAAAAATGTATTGTACTTGACACCGAAGCAGTTATTAAATAAAACTGCAGTGCTGAGTAATGTATAAGGAAAGTTCAAAAGAGACAGTAACTAATCAGTATCATCAGAAGTATCTTCAGAATTATTCAGGCAGGTGGACATTGAGGGATTGAGAGGCAAGCCTCACAGGGAGATGGCCTTTCCGCACGCGCAGAGCCTTGGAGGTAGAGCTGTGGCAAGTAAGAGGGGCCAGGTTTCCAAAAGGGTTGCTATGGCACTGAAGGACCAGGGGAGATTAACTGAATCCTTAAAACATTACTCCCTCCCCAACCACCACCTTTTGGGCAGAGATCATTGTTTCCAGTAAAATGGTGTTAGTTTCTACTCTGTTACAGTGGGTTACTACGCGTAGTAATGGACTCAATGGCACCACCAACACCCCTCCTGGCAGGAGGTCAAAATAGTGCTGGAGGTGGGAATGGGCCTTGGGGCAAAAACTACAACTCCCAGGGTACACTTTACCCCAAGAGGCGCAGGGCACGTGCCCAGGCCTAGCAGTTACATGCTGTTACAATTCCGTTTCACCGCTTTTCTTTGCATCCCTCCTCTCGTTGTTGCCCATCGTCGCGTGCGCACTGCGGTCTTGGGGCTGAGAGCACATGCTGCGGTAGTTGCGAGGGCAAAGTAACCCGGAGACCTGTATTTGTAAATCGGTGCTTCGACTTCTAATCGCGAACAGGTATGGGTCTCGCGATAATAGCCGGGAGTTAGGAGTGGCTGGCGGAAAGGGGCCGGCGGGTACCATATTCCTGCTGATTTGCCGCGTTTAGAGGCTTGCAGGGAACTGAGAGTGGGCATCGGATGGCTGTGCAGTAGTGTGTACGTGGGCTTTATTGGAGGAGGGAAGAGTAAAGCAGTCGATGGGAAGAGCGAGAGCTCCTGCACTCACGGGGTGTTACCCGTGGCTCCTCGCTGAGATTTTTGTTTGGTCGGGGTAGAAGGCTTTCTCCCGGACGCCCATCCCGCTCTCCTGCTGCGTTGATGATGGCGCGGAAGGCGTGTACTCCCGTTGGCTAGCCAAATGGTGCCTCTCTGAGACGAGGGGGTCTTCGGAGTTTGGGGCTGCTCCGTAGGCTTTCTTCGCCCCTCCCCCTTCTCTCCCCTCGCTTACCTTCCCCGCCCCCCTCTGCCTGTCTTCTATCCGTCCGAATCCCTGGGCTGGAGTACGCGTGCGCCTTCTCAGCTCTCGGTGAGCGCGAGCTCTGGGCTCGTACCCCGCTCCTTTAACCCTGTGCTCTTTATACCTACCAGCAGTGGTGGGCTCGCGTGTAGTTGTTCACGCTCGTACGGGCACACGACACGGGGACATTGAGGAGTAAGAAGCATCTGAGGAAACGATAAAGGAAGAGGTGGCGCGTGTGCATGCATGTGTTTGTGTGTTTTACAGCGTGGCTCGTGGATGGGCGAGCAGAAGCTTGAAATAGGGCGAAGGAGAAGGGAAGAGTCCGCGTCTCTTTCGGAGAGATCCTCTAGCTAATCTGGTGAGGGTCCTTGGCGGGCCAGGGCTCTGAGAGGGAGGGAGGAGGCTGGGGGGGGGCGTGTCTAGGATTGGTCTGAGAGATGAATGGGCCCAGAATGAATGGAGGGAGGCGGCGGCGGCCCAGACTCCGTTTTAGCAGTAAGCACTCTTAAGTGGGAGAAGGCTTAACCAAGCCTGGGTGATTGCAGCTTCCCAGTGCTTTGGGCTCCGGTCTGCAGCGTTTACAGAGCTGGTGTTATAATGTCTGAACTGGCAGCGAGGCAAATTTTAAGAGGGAAAGTGGAAAAGATAGGTTTGAGGTTGAGGTGCATTGTTTTTTTCAAGGGGGTGGGGGTGGTGGTTGCGGTTGCGGTGGCCAGCAACTTTGGGAGTTCATGGAAGACCAGGTAACCGGGCAGGTGAGGTTGTAGAAGGCAGAATGGAGATTGTTGACAAAAGACCTAGTTATTTAAAAGTGAGATTGAGGCTACTGAAAAGGAAGATTACTTTCAGGTGTGGGAAATTGAGGAAGGTTTCAGTGGGTTGTATTGATGGGAATAGGGCGTGGTAGAGTGGATTTAATTAGAGGTGGGGCTGACATATGGGGGTCGATAGGTTTAAGGAGATTAAAAGGTGTTATGTGGGAACTGGTGATGTTTTCTACAACAGGTTAGATTTGGGGAGGAAGTGGTATGAGGGAGATAGAATGAAAGTAGTGTGATAGCTTCATTGTACTGACAAGTTTTATTTGACTAGGTAAGAGATGTGAAACATTTATGCAGAGGAGTATGGGTGGAAATTCCTGCACGTGTGTATTACCATATCTCAGGAGTTGATAGACCGTATTATAATCAAACAGTGATGTAAGTGGTGTGGATATTCCTTCAAAAGCGTTACTGTTGGTTAAAGTAATTATATGAAAACATAGCTTTTAAAATGTGAGAATTCCTGCATCCAATAGTAACTTGTAAAACAAATAAAACTTTTGAAGAGGTCTTAGTATATGATATAATCACTAGGTGTCTTTCAATCTCTATCCTTTGGACTAATGGGTTTAAAATGGAAGCTATCTTTCCTTTGGTCTGTCTAGTCTAAAGGATAACTGTCATTCTAAATTTATTTTGTTTGAAAACTAGCACCTGTTTTTGGTGAGTTTGTCACAAAATATTACATGAACATTTTGTTCTTTTAATACATTGCTTATCTTCTGGTAAAGATGTCTCATAATGGTCTCATTCTATTCTATGCCAAGATGAATAGATTATGGGGTTTTAGCCTTTCATGATTATTTTTACAAACTTGAATGATACATATTTTGAATTACCTTGAAATTGTTACACATTTGAGAACATCCTTATGCCATTTTGCTTTGATGTTTGAAAAAGTGTAATCATTGTTTTGGCTACCCAGAGGTCTAATATAAATATTAATACATTATTATTATTATATATTTATAGTCTCTCAGTTTGACATGAATACTTAGTTGCATAATAGCAATATAAAGTCACTTTTGTACTTTAGCCCATAGTCCAGGATAAAGTATCTGCTTTTGCCACTCCCCTGGATGATTCCAGCCCCACCCCCAGGGGGCTGTATCATCCACTTTAGGAAAGACTGAACTACCGTATATACTCGTGTATAAGCTGAGTTTTTCAGCACATTAAAAAAATCATTTTTGGGGGGGGCTCATACAACTCTTATCACAATCCATACATCCAGCCATTGTGTCAAGCACATTTGTACATCTACTGCCATCATCATTCTTAAAACATTTTATTTCTACTTGAGCCCTTGGTATCAGCTCTTAATTTTCCCCCTATCTCCCCGCCATCCCTCCCTCATGAACCCTTGATAATTTATAAATTATTATTATTTTGTCATCTCTTACATTGTCTGATGTCTTCCTTCATCCACTCTTCTGTTGTCCATCTCCTAGGGATGGGGTTATATGTAGATCATTGTGATCAGTTCCCCCTTTCCATCCCACATTTCCTCCACCCTCCCAGGATCGCCACTCTGACCACTTGTCTTGAGGGGTTCATCTGTCCTGGATTCCCTGTGTTTCCAGTTCCTGCTGGATTTGTAAAGGTAGAATTGGGATCATGATAGTGGGGAAGAGGAAGCATTAAAGAACTAGGTGAAAGTTGTATGCTTCATCAATGCTACACTGAACCCTAACTGGCTCATCTCCTGTGACCCTTCTGTAAGGGATGTCCAGTTGTTGCCTACAGATGGGCTTTGGGTCTGCCCTCCACATTCACCCTTATTCACAATGATATGATTTTCTCTTCTTTGATGCCTGATACCTGATCCCATCAATACTTCATGATCACACAGGCTGGTGTGCTTCTTCTATGTGGGTGTTGTTGCTTCTAAGTTAGATGGCTGCTTGTTTATCTTTAAGTCTTTAAGCCCCCAGATGCTATATCTTTTGATAGCTGGGCACCATCACCTTTCTTCACCACATTTGTTTATGCACCTGCTTTTTCTTCAGTGATCTTGTTGGGAAGGTGAGCATCATGGAATACCAGTTTAATAGAAAAAAGTGTTCTTGCATTGAGGGAGTATTTGAGTGGAGGCCCAATGTCCATCTGTTACCTTAATACTAACCCTATAAATATATGCACAGTCTTTCCCCATCATCATATAAAAATATATTCACATATGTATATGCCTTTATTTAGACCTTTGTAAATGTCCTCTGCCTCCTAGTTCTTTCCTCTGTTTCCTTTTTCCTTTTGTCCCACTATCATGCTCAGTCTTCATTTGGGTTTCAGTAATTCCTCACGGTTACATTACCCTTGATCACGCCCTACCAGGCCTCCTACACCATCCTCACCACCTATTTGGATTACTTGTTCCCTTGTTGCTGGGTTTGTTAACACCACTTCCTTTCTCCCACCTCCCCCTTCCATGCCCGCCTGGAACTATCCTCCAGATTGTTTATTCCACCTATCTTATCTAGAAAGACTTGCAGATGTAATAAAATGCACAAAACAAGACAGCAGAACAAAGCAACAAAAGATAACAAAACCACCACCACAAAAAAAGAACAATGACAAAAAAGAAAAGCCTGTAAATAATTCAAGGTTTGTTTGTTGACCTTTAGGAGTGTTTTCCGGTAGAGTCTGATGGGGTGCCACGTGCTGGCCCCAAAGTCTATTTTTGGTATTGCCTCGAGACTTCCTTGCTCTGCTCCCCTTGCTGTTCTGTTGCATGCCCTTAGTGTTTTTCCTTAGTGTGGTGGGGTCAGATCGGGTGCATTTCCCACACTGTGTCTCCAGTGTTGTCCCCCATAAGGCTATGGGACACTGAGGGATATCGTGTCTCATAGTGGGACTGGCCATATGGTCCTTTCTGTGCATTGGCTGCTCTAAGCGGGAATATCATCCTCAAGGCTTGGTGGGTGAGGATGTGCTCTACTTTCTCTTCCTCCCCCTTCATTTGCTCCCGCATGCTCTGATCAGACATGTCCCTTCTCCCTGAACTGTAGCTACAGTGCTGTCCTCTGAAGTGATTTTTGGCGGGAGGAGGGGCACCTGTTCACGTAGAGGAAATTGGGGCTGCCTCCTCAGACCTCTCTACTGGTTTCCTGCTTCATGCCGGTATGTTGCATTCACATCTTGGAGCACCGGGTTGAAGTCTAGTCCTTCCTTCCCTCAGCAGACTCATGTTGTACTTGTCCTTTTGTGCTTGGCTTACTTCGCTTAACATAGTTTCTTCCAGTTCTTCCCATGCAGTGATGCACATCATGCATTCACTTCTGCTTTTTAGTAATGTGTAGTACTCCATTCTATGTATGTACCACAGTTTTGTAATCCACTCCCTCAGTTGATGGAAATTTTGTTTTTTTTTTCCAACTCCATGCAATTGTGAACTGTGCCACGATGAACATTAGAGCACAGATGTCTGACTGTGCTTTATTTCTTATCTCTTCTGGGTATATGTCCAACAAGGGGTCATATGGTAGCTCAATTTCCATCTGTTTTAGATATTGCCAAATGAATTTCCACAGTGGCTGTACATACCTACAGGTCCACCAGCAGTGGACGAGAGTACCTATCTCACCACAGCCCCTCCAACAATTGTCACTTTCTGATTTTTTGAATTAGGCTATCTTTGAGGGCATTAAGTGATACCTACCTCATTGTTGTTTTAATTTGCATTTCTCTTATGGCTAAAGATCGGGACCATTTCCTCATATGTTTATTGGCCATTCGTATTTCTGCCTCTGTGAAACTTCTGTTCGGGACCTTTGCCCACCTCCTCAGTTGGCAATTAGTTTCTTTTCTTTTTGGAAGCTAGCAGAGTATTGTAGATTTTAGTAATAAGGCCTTTGTCTGTTGTGTCATTGCTAAAGATGTTTTCCCAGTCCATGGACTCTTTTTTTACTCTCTTGGTGAATTCTTTTGATGTACACAAGTGTTTTATCTTCAGTATATCCCACTTGTCAATTTGTGACTCATCTGTATTTGTGTCCTTTATATTTGATAGCCTATGTATTCCCTGTGCCAAAGTTTTCAGGTTTGTCTCAATTCCCTCATTCATGGCCCTAATAGTTTGGGGTTTTACCTCGAGGTCTGTGATCCACATTCAGTTTATTTTTGTGCATGGAGTGAGATATGGATATTGCTTCATTTTTCTGCAGGTAGACATCCATTTTTTTCCAGCACCACTTGTTGAAGAGGACATCTGCTTCCCATTGGATTTTTTTTGGGTCCTTATCAAAGATCAGTTGTATGCTGATGATTTTGTTTCTGGATTTACAGTTCTTTTCTATTGGTCTGAATATCTGTTATTATAGCAATACCATGTGCTTTTGACCACTGTGGCTGTATAATTTGTGCTAAGGTGAGGCAAACCAAGCCCTCCCCCTGTGTTTTTCTTCCTGAGTTTGCTGCTAATTCTGGGCTTCTTCCTTCTCTATATGAGCTTGGTGATCAGTTTTTCCATTTTTTTGAAGAAAGATGAGGGTAATTGTATGGGGATTGCATTAAACTTATGTAGTGCCTTGGCCAGAACTGACATCTCTGCTATATTGAGTCTTCCAATCCAGGAGCATGGGATATTCTTATAATTGTTGAGTTCACTCTTGGTTTCTTGTAATAGTGTTCTGTAGTTTTCCATGTATAAATGGATTTTTTAAAATAAGGTATATCCCTATATATTTGAATTTGTGGTTGGCGATTGTGAGTATCATTTTTTTGATCCCCTCTTCTGTGGTCTTGTCTGATGTATATAGCTGTCTGATGGACTTCTGTTTGTTGACCTTGTTTACTGCCCCTCTGCCAAATTCCTCTCTTGCTTCCAGTACTCCACTTGTGGAGCTTTTGAGATTTTCCATATATAAAATCATATCATCTGTGAATAACGATAATTTCACCCCTCCCTTCCCCAGGTGAATACTTTTTATGTCTTTTCTTTGCCTTATGCTGTTTGCTAGTTCCTCCAGTATGATGTTAAATAAGAGTGGGGACAAGGGGCATCCTTGTTTGGTCCCCTTTGTCAGTGGGATTGTTTTCGTCTTTCTTCATTGACTACCATGTTGGCTGCTGGTTTTTCATATATAGCTTGTATTATATTGAGGAATCTTCCTTCCATTCCTATGTTCTTGAGTGTCTTAAACAGGAATTGGTGTTGGATGTTATCAAATGCTTTTTCCACATCTATCGATATTATCATGTGGTTCATGTCAATGTTGCGAATAATACTAATGGTCTTTCATATGTTGAATCCTTCTATCTGGTATGAATCCCACTTGGTCATGGGGAATTATTTGTTTTATATGCTTTTGTATTTTATTGGCCAGTATTTTGTTAAGGATTTTTGCATCCATATTCATTAGGTATATTGGTCTGTAGTTCTCAATTCTGTGGAATCCTCGCCCACTTGGGTATCAGAGTTATACTTGCTTCATAGAAAGAGTTCAGTAGTTTGCCTTCTTTTTCTACGTTCTGGAAGAGTTTGTGTAGGATTGCTGTCAGTTCTTCCCTGAATGCTTTGTGGAATTTTCCTGTGAAGCAATCTGGCCCCAGGGGATTTTTCTGTTGGTAATCCCTTGATAACCTTGACTATTTCTTTTATTGCTATGGGTCTGTTGAGATTCTTGACGTCCACCTGGGATAGTCTAGGGAGGATTTTTTTTTTCCACAAGAATTTGTCCCATGTCTTCCAAGTTGTTGAGTTCATTGGAGTTTAGACCTTCGTGATACTGTGTAATTATCCTTTTGATTTCATTGGGGTCCGTTGTAATATCCCCTGTTTCATCCCTCATCCTTGCAATTGTCATTTGTTCCTTTCTTTGGTTAGTTTTGCCAGCGGTGTATCAATTCAGTTAATTCTTTCAAAGAACCAACTCTTAGCTGCATTAATTTTTTCCATAGCTTTATTTTCCCTCTTCTAAATCTCAGCTCTTAATTTTATTATTTCTTTCCTTTTGTTATTAGTAGAATTGTCCTCTGGACTCTGATTTTTGTCAGCATATCAATCATAAGTCTCTTCCTTTTTCGTATGTGCCTGTATTGTTATCAAACATCCTCTGATAACTGCTTTTGCTATGGTTCAAAAGTTTTGGTACATCATATTCTTGACTCTCGTTGATTTCTGGAAGCTTCCTGATTTCATCTCTGATCTGGGGCAGTACCAACTACTTTTGCAATAGAGTTATTCATTCTCCAATTGTTTGCCCTTGTTTTCTTAATATTCCTTGTGTTCCTTATGGCATAGTCAGAGAATCTGTATGATCTCGTTGTGCTTGAATTTACACAGATTTACCTTTTGTCCCAACATGTGGTCTATTGTGGAGTATGTACCACGAGGGCTTGAAAATAATGTGACTTATTTTACATTTTGGTGGAAAACTCTGAAAATGTCTAACAGG
Source organism: Tenrec ecaudatus (assembly GCF_050624435.1). Classification (NCBI taxonomy): domain Eukaryota; kingdom Metazoa; phylum Chordata; class Mammalia; order Afrosoricida; family Tenrecidae; genus Tenrec; species Tenrec ecaudatus. Next base: position 59,064,127 of record NC_134548.1, on the reverse strand, counting down.
TCAAGTAATCTAATAGTAATGTCTATATCTTTCTGTAGCCTCCTTGTTAAGCTTCTTTCCCTATGATCTATCTTTCTTGGAAAGTTATGTATTAAAGTCTACTAGTTTAATTTTTGAGCCAGTAATTTCTTTTTTCATCTTTTGGAGTGTTTGACAAATTTCACAGGTATCTTGTTGCGCGCACATATATTTATTATGCTCACTTGTTCTTGGTCTACTGTTCCCTTGAGCATTATATAGTGCCCCTTTTTATCTCTTGCTATGGCTTGCATCTAGAGATCAATTTATTAAAAATTAGGATTGCAACCCCTGCTTCTTTTGAATTGTCATTTGACTGGTATATTCTCCATTACATGACTCTTAGCCTGTTTTTGCTGTAATCTTGAGATGTTTCTCCTGTAGGCATCAGATTGACGGGTTGTTGTTTCCTAATTCAGTCTGGTAGCCCTCTGCCTTTCAATGCCTAAGTTCAGTGTTTTTCTACCTCCCTTTCTTGTCAGTGTTTGGTGCTTCTGTGTGCATGTGTGTGCTTGTGTTTCATTCTTGACTTTCCACCCTTTTGGTAGTGCTATCTTGGGGGCGGTTTTTTCTTTGTTGTCCTCGGCATGGGGTTATGTGTTGGCAAGGATCTTTTGTAGTGCTGGGTTTTTCCTAACGTACTCTGAATTTTTTCTTGTCTGGTAAGATTCTTTTCCATTTATCTTGCTAGATAATTTGCCTCGACAGAGTATTCTTGAGTCTGTGTTATTTTCCTTCAATTTTTGGAATATGTTACTCCGCTCTCTCCTCTTCCTTATAGTATCTGCTGATAGGTTTAAGCATATTCTTATTTGTGTACCTTTTTGTGTGACAGCTTGTTTTTCCCGAGCTGCTCTCCTGATTTTCTCCTTTCTTAAAGTTGGATAGATTATCATGGGCCTTGGTGACTTCTTAGGATTCAGTCTAGCTGGTGTTCTTTCAGCCTCCTGTATGGTTTCTTGGTTTTCATTCATTATGTTGGGTAAGTTTTCCTCGCTATTTTTGCTATTGACTTCTTTGCTGTGTCTTCCTCTGGTAATTCACTTATTCTGATATTCCTCTTCATAGCATTGGACATGTTTCTCAGGTTTTCTTCAGCTTCTCTGATGATCTTATTTGACTTTTTTTCACGTTGGTTAAAATCTGCTTGGCTGTCCTTTAGGTCACCGGTGTGTTTCTCTGCCTCCTTCAGTTGGTTGGAGAAGTCTGTGAATTTGCTAGTGGCTCTTGTTATCTTTTCCCTAAGCTCTTGTATTTCCCTTTGATGTGTGAACTTTATCCCCTCTATCATTTCATATGTTTTCTGTATTGTTTTCCTCATATCCTGTATGACTCCTAGCATCATTCTGAAAATTTCTTTTTGTGACAGATCATTGTCTGCTTCTTCTATGCATGTTGTTAGGTTCAGGACTTCTCCTGCCATTGCCTTTTGTTTCTCCTGTTTTCTCATTGAGGTTGTTGGGGCTGATTGCTATTTACATTGTGTTATTTTAGAGGAGCCAGGTGCCATTTTACAGGGTATTGAAGAGCACTGGCTCTCCCTGGGAGACTCATAGGAATGCTTCTTCAAACTGCCTACAGCTAATTTCAGTGTGGAATTAGCTTACCACTTTATCCTCCTTTGGCTTCACTCTCAAAGGGAGTGCCCCAGAAGGCAGTAACTCTCCTGGACTGATTTCTATGGAGTCCCTCTAGTATGTGTTACTCAGTTGGCATCTTCCCGAAGTCCCCTCCAGCTTATTTTCTTCCACCAAGAACATATTTTCTAACTAAAGTTCCTTCCTTTTTGTCTCCAACTTTTGCATTCCAATCACCAATAACTATCAGTACACCTTGATTACATGTTTGATCAATATCCTACTGAAGACATTGGTAGAATACTGAATTTCTTCATCACTAGCTTTTCTGGTTGGTGCATAAATTTGAGTAAGAGTTATATTGATTGGGTTTTCTTGAAGGCAAAAAGATCTAATCATGTCACAGACAGCATTGTACTTCAAGATCGCTCTTGAACTGCCCCTTTTGATAATGAATGCTACTCCTTTCTTCTTGATTATATGATTTCCAGCATAGTAAATAAACCATATGGTTTTATTAATTCAAAATGGAAAGTACCAGTCCATTTCAGCTCATGAATGCTTAGGATATCAATCTTTGTACTGTCATTTCATCTTTGATACCTTCTAATTTTTCTATAATCATGTCATATATTTCAAGTTCCAATTTATAGTAGTTTTTGCTGCTGTTTCTTCTTACTTTGAGTTGTACCCCATCTTCAAATGGACTCCACCCAAGCCTCCACTCCCATAAGCTTTATTCTGTTCATGCCCCATCACCATGCTCAACTGTACTTTTAGAAAGCAATTGTTCCTCCCATGCCTTCTGACCCAAGAGATCCATTCTTTGGCACTATCTCTGACAATGTTCTACCTCCATTCATTAGGCTATCAGTATATGACAATTTTTCAGATGTGTGCAAAAAGTTTCCCAATGTTCATTTCCCTAAAGTGGAGAGCCAAGTGCTTCTTCATTGTCTATTCTTATTCTGGAACCTCTGCTGAAACTTGTTCACTTTGGGTAACTCTATTGGCATTTGAAATACAAGTGATAGAGCTTTCACTTTTATCAAGAGAATACTTTTTGTCGTCTTGTGCTACTGTGGCATTTCCAGATTTAGCTTTGGAAAGTTTCTGACAAAAACAAAGGAGAAAAACAGCCCTTAAAGATATTTGCTTTAGAGACCTTTCAAAGGTACTGCTAACTTACTGTGAAACTACATCCAATTCATTTGTAGAATATGACTCACCTGAGGTATTTGTAGCTTCTTCCATTCACTCAGCAAATAATTACTGAGTTTTCCAATGTTCCAGGGTTGATTTTTTGGGGGTTAGATGAACAAGCAGTGAGGCAGACAATGACTATCTTCTTGGAAACTTGAAATACAGTGGACAAAATAGGTGATCAACAAATAATTAAAAAACAATAACCAAACTCTCTGCCATTGAGTTGATGTTGACTTTTAACCACTCTGTAGGACAAGTTTGAACTGCCTCTTTGAATTCCCAAGAATAACTTTTTATGGGAGTAGAAAGCCTCATCTTTCTCCCTCAGAGCAGTTGGTGGTTTTAAACTGCTGACCCTGGCTTGTTCTAATCCCTTTTTACCCTTTTGTCTTTCCCAAATGCCCAAAATTTTCTTTAAATTGGCCATATTATTGAACTAAACATCTAAGTATCTTTTCATAATTAAATCATATATATATATTATTTAAAATGGGTTAATTACTGTTTTTGTTTCTAAGGAAAAAATAAAACTAACACCTGCAGGTAAACTTATGAGAAGTGTTTTAGAATGGAATGTCATTGGAATAGGAGTTACCCTTCCTTTGCCTTCTTTGGGGTTAATGTTGGCATTTTGGCCTCATATAGTTGATTAAGGGATTCATTACACATGGGTGATGCTGTTTATTTTATATGACAATTTGTTATTTGACTGAAATGAGACCTCCAGGAGTGGTTTTAGGGCCAAGTTAAAAGGTTATCTTAAGGCAGTGTAGTATCTAATGTGTAAGTCTGGTGTATTTTTTACAAGTTAGAATTTTGTTCTTCATTTTCTTCCCATTCTATCTGAGACCTTCCATTATGTCCCTCAGAGAAACAGTTAGTAGTGGTAGCCTGGCACCATCTAGTTCTTTTGGTCTCCATTTAGAAGAGCCTGTAGTTCATGTGGCTTATTAGCCTTATGTACTAGTTTTTTTCTTTGAGTCTTTGACTTTCTTTATTCTCTTTGTTACTAGACAAGTGGATTGATGGCTGTATCTTAGATGGCCACTCACAAGCTTTGAAGATCCCAGACACTATTTAACCAAACTAGGATATAGAGCATTATCTTTAAGAACTATTAATGCCAGTTGACTGAGTTGTCCCATGAAACTGTGGTCCCAGACCTTTTAAATAGACCAATCATGCAGTTTTTTAGGCTCTGTCTAGGAAGTCTCTGTAACTGTGCCCCTATGAGTTTTGTTTTATATATAGGTATATATGCTCATTGCCTCACTTCCCTGGATTCCATTCCAGGTCATAGGCAATGCTGTAAGAGAGGATAGAACTGCCTCTTTGTGCTTCCAATACTGTAGCTGTTTACAGGTAGAAAGCCTCATTTTTCTCAAGAATTTCTAACTGCTGACTTTGAAGTTAGCAGCCCAATGCATACATAAACCTACAGACACACCTATACATGTATGCACATGTACTTGCATATACTTTTCTACATATGTATATGCATAGACATCTACTTATGTAACCACACATATTTTTGACATATATTAGTGTTGTTGATTTCAGGGCAGTGAATTATTTAATGTGGCTCTTCTAGCCATAGTCTCTGTAGCTATTTTTCCTAATGGATCTGCGTAAGAAGATAAGGGAATGTACTGAAAATACTCAGTTGTGAGTGCTTGTTAACAGCATTCATTGTGATTATCATCCTATTTTTAAATTGTGCCACCTCAGAAGCAGGAAGTGAGGATTCTCACTACCAGCAATAGCCAGGAGTGGAGCTCACCCCTCCTTGATCCAGGAAAACAGCTTTGACATCAGAAGAATGAGAGAGGAGCAGCAGTAGCAGAATTAGAAGCCTGAGCATGAGACAAAGCGATGGACTTCTCAGCCCACAGAACCAGTAAAGCTCATTGCTCTTGGGAAGAAAGCTGGCTTGTAGTCTTGGGTGCCTCTGACAATTAGAGGAGCTTGGTTTGTTGACCTACAGAGCTGGAGCTGAATTCCTTTGGTTGAGCCTTACAATGGGGTGGCATGTCCTTTAGATGTATTTTGTGTTTTTGTTAGGTGTCATTGAGTTGTTTCTGACTTATTTTGACTTTATATACAACAGACAAAATGCTGCCTGGTCCTGCACCATCCATACTATTTTTAAGTATGTGCTCATGTTGCAACCATGTGTAAATCCATTGTGTTGATGGCTTTCCTCAGAATGCCCATCTGTACCAGTGTACATACTCTGGTCTTGCAAGAGTTGTAAGATAGAGCTGGGGTCATGATAGTGGGGGGGGGGGAGCATTATTGAACTAGAGGGATGTTGTGTGTTTCGTTGGTGCTATGTTGCACCCTGTCTGGTTTATCCCTTTCTTGTGGCCCTTCTGTGAGGGCTGTCCAATTGTCTAGAGATGGGCTTTGGGTTTCCACTCTGATCCTCCTTGTTCACATTGATAGGATTGTTTGTTTCAGGTCTTCCTATGCCTGATACCTGATCCATTGACACATTGTGATCACACGAGTTGGTGTGCTTTTTCCATGTGGTCTTTGTCACTTCCCTGCTAGAGGGCCGCTTGTTTATCTTCAAGTCTTTAAGACCCCAGATGCCCTATCTTGTAATAGCTAGACACCATCAGCTTTCTTCACCACATTAGCTTATACACCCATTTTGTCTTCAGCAATCATGCCTGGAATGTGAGCATCACAGAATGCCAGGGTATTAGAACAAAGTGTTCTTGGGTTGAGGGAGGACTTGAGTAGAGGCCCAATGTCCGTCTGCTTCCTTAATACTTAACCTATAAATATATGCACATAGACCTATATCCCTATCATTATATAAAAATATTTACATATGTACATGCCTATGTTTATACCTCTATACATATTTTTGCCTTCCATTTATTTCTTCTGTTTACTTTTACTTTTTTCCTGTCCCACTATCATGTGCCTTTTTCTGTTCTTACACCTGTCTCTTGATCTATGTACAGGTTCCACATAACCAATATTAAGTTTTCTGGAATTCCATTCTTCTCAAGACTGTTGTTTGTTTGTTATGATCACACAGTCAAATGCCTTGGCATAGTCAATAAATCATTTTTCTAGTATTCTTTGCTTTCAGCTAAGATATACCTGACATCAGCAATGACAGCATGTGTTCCACATCTTCTGAATTTGTCCTGTATTTCTGGCAGCTCCCTGTCAATAAACTGCTGTAGCCATTTTTAAGCTTTAATGACATAGTGGTTTCCTTTGCGTGGCAAGCCATAAGGCCAGCAGTTCGAAACTACCAGAGGCTCTGTGGGAGAAAGATGATGCTTTCTACTCTCCTAAAGAATTACATTCTTAGAAAACCACAGGGGAAATTCTACCCTTCCCTATAGGGTCACCATGAGCCTAATAAAGTCGATGGAAATGGGTTCGATATATGTGTAGCTGGATGAATTTATTTCTGGGCTCTCTCATCTGTTCAATTGGTCTGTGTATTTATTATTGTAATAGTACTAGCCTGTTTTGACTACTGTATATGTGTAGTAAGTTTTGAGGGTAAAATAATAATTACACAAATAACAATGAGTACAAAGAAAGCCGAAAATGTTCTAGAATTGAATGATAATAATTATACAGCTCTACTTGAATGATTGAACTATGGAATTGTATGACATGTGGATGAAGTGCTAATAAAAGTGTTTTTAAAAGTTTTGAGGGTGAGTAGTGAAAGACCTCCTTTTTCCTTGCTGTTTTTAAGGTTTTAGCTAATCCTGGGTCGCTTCTCTCTTCATATAAAATTAGTAATTAGTTTTCCCATTTTTAAAAACAAACTAGTTTGGGATCTGGCTGTGAATTGCATTGTATTTTTCTCCAAACCATTTTATTACGAGCTATTCTATACATCATATCATTCCATAGTTTAATTACATCAAGCAGTATTGTACAATTGCTACCACAATCAGTTTCAAAACATCTTCTTCATTATTGGACTCCTTGATATTAGCTCCTCTTTACTCCCTTACCTCCCCCACTCTACCCCCCAGGAACAGTTATTTTAATTGTTGTCTCTATACATTCATCAACCCTGGGTTTCATATAAAAAAAAAACAGAAAAACATGTAACAAAGATTCAAGAAGGCTACGCTCAATAACAAAATACATCAGAGGTAAACCCCAATATGAAAAAAAAAAGCACAGAAAATATTGACAACCGGATCAAGCCCAATATCCGATGGGAGATCAAGTGACAAGGTTTTAACTGTTCACGTCAGGTTTATCATTTTAATCTATTATAGTCTCTCTAATAATCTCTATTTGATAAACAGTTTATTCCTATCCCTCAATTATGGTTAGAGGAAAATTACCAGAGGCTTATTTCTTGTGTAGATCTCCCAAAACTATTTTGGGATTCCAGTGTTATCCATAGCCTTCTGCAAACCAGAATCTCACAATTTAAGCTCTGATACTTTTCCCTCCTTTGGATTTGAATTATATAATTTAACAATCCTTGGGTCATGGATGTTTCCTTGTGAACTTAGTTGATATCTCATTTAGATGGCTGCTTGTTTGGAAACAAACCTGTAAGACTAAAGACACTATATTTTCTGGTTGCTGAGCACCATCTACTTTCTTCACCACACTTTCCCATAGCACCCATATTATCTTCTGTGTTTACTTCATGAGGGCAAGTATAGAGCAAGGCCATGTCGTAAGAACTAAATGTTTTTAGATTGGAGCTAGGATTAAGTATGAGCCCCAAATCCATTCTTGGATCTCTGATTTTTATTTGCCTCTGGATCTCCTTAGAGACCTGTTGTTAATTTATGGTAGAGAATCTTATCAATCATCTCTCTGGAGCATAAGGATCTTCTGCTAATATGTCATTAATTAGCCTATCGTACTAATTTTTTAATGTAACTGATAATGTAATTTAATGTAGAAAGAGTTTGCTAAGTAATATTGATGTTAGTATTAATACAAAGAAATTCTACATTTATTCTATGATTAAAATTAATAATAAACTTATATTTTAAATATTTATTGATTATATATTTTTATTAAGTAGAGAAATTGACCATTTAAAATATGAAGTGGGGAAATACTAAGTTTCTTAATACATGTGTAGATATATAATTTAAATGTTAAATTCAGCTTTGTTTTGTTCATATTTGGGTTTATCTCTGATGTATCTTGTCATTGTGGTTAGCCCTCTTGGATTGTTATGTGATTTTCTGGGGTTTTTTTTGTATATAAAACTCAGGATTGATGAATTTATAGAGACAACAAGTAGAATAAGTGTTCCTGGGGGCTACAGTGGGGGAGGTGGAACTGATACCAAGGAATTCAAGAAGGAAGAAAATGTTTTGAAACTGATTGTGGTAGTAATTGTACAATACTGCTTGATATGATTAAGCTTTGTATTGCTATATCTGTGTTAGCTCCTAATAAAATGGGTTTTAAAAGTTGTGTAATCATCACAACAATCAATTTTAGAACATTTTATTCTTTCTTATAACCATTGTTAGCTCCCCATTTTCCCCCCAACCTCCGCTGCCATGCCCCTAGGCAGTTATTAATCCAGTTACTGTCTTTATAGATTTACCTATCCTGGATTTCATATTCAGAAAATCATATAAAACACAAACAGGAAGCAAACAATAATAATGATAAAACAAAACCAAGAAAAATCTCAATCAAAAATGATAATGATATCGCTAAAGTCAACCAGAGACATATCTAAATCTTAGTCATATGAATATGAATAGATCTGGGGCTTGTACCTAATTCTAGCCCTCATTTGATACTTGTCCCGAGGAAGAGATAATTGAAAATGTGAATGCTATATCAAAGTGTGATAAAACAGATAGTGCCCAGTTATCATAAAGAATAGCATCTGGGGTCTTAAAGGCTTGTCTTCAGACAAGCATCCATGCAAGCATCAACTAAGTCTACATGGAAGAAGCACACCAGTTTATGTGATTCAAAGATTATAAATAATAAAATCCAAATATGGTGGAGGGACCAGTATCAGAGCTTCAATTGTGAATGCCTGCTTTGCAGAAGGCTATGAATGACAGTGGAATCCCAAATCCATTTGCAGGGTCCCAACAAGGATTAACTCTCATAGCATAGTTCAGAGATATGATTGGCCTTGCTATCAGACAGCATTGTAAGGCTGATGATGGCAGATGGAGTTTGGTTAAAATGTAACACCTTATCATTTGATCTCTCTTTTGGTCCATTTCTAATGTTAAAAAGTATTGTGAGGATGAGGGAAGGGGGAACTGATAGCAATAATAACTGTGTAACCCCACTCAAGGGGAACGAACAACAGAATTGTAGGTGAATAGATACATTAGATGGTGTAAGATATAGCAATTATAATAATAGTAATAATATATTAAGGGTTCATGGAGGTGTGAGGGAGGGGAAAAGAGCTGATATCAGAGAGTTCAAGAGGAAAGAAAATGTTTTGAAAATGATGGTGGCAGAAATTGTGCAACTATGCTTGATCTAGTGGAACTATGGATTGTTATAATATCTGTAAGAGCTCCCAGTAAAATGATAAAAAAAAGTATTTTGAGGTCTCAGAAGAAAGTGAGGAGAGCTATAGAGGAAATCTATTATAGAATACATAATGGCAACAGCTATGGAATGTTGAGCTATGGTGCCATTTAATGTGCTTCTGGTGAGACGTTAAATGAAAAGGATGAACATATGATTCGACAATGGAGGAAAGGCGATTTTTTATATAGTTGGAAATAACTCATCTGAATTATGCTCAAATGTTTGGTGGCAGGTAAAACTTGTAAGTGATTAACTTGGTTTTATGGATAATGAAATTTAAAAGCAAAACCATAAAAGGGTTGTGTGAGTTCGCCTTGCTGCTGATAGTAAAATGTGAAAAGAAACAGACTTAAAATGAACTGTGCAGATGAACTGTACAAGTGAACCTCGCCCAAAAGTCCCCTCACAAAACAAAAAGCCATATGAATATTTGGAAAATGCTATGTTCAAATAAAAGACACATGTTCTAGAATTTTCACCAAGGACATGGTTATGTGATTCTGTTGTTAAAGAATTTAAGCCTTTGATTGATGCATTTAATCAACTGACAGAAAACCAATCAATTTATAGAGTGAAGGGTTTAGGGAAAGAGAGAAAACTACCTCTTTGAATTATACAAGGAGGACATAGGTCAAATGAGCTATATATCTCATTCTCCAAGAAAGGATAAGGATCTATCCCTGTAGTAGCCTGGAGATCAGGAGCACAGGATGCAAGACCATCTCATTTTCAAAAGATGAGGCCACAGACTTCTGGATCTCAAAGGGTGGACCCAGAGCTTCCTAGGTTTTTCAGAGTGAAATTTTTACCTACTTGGTTTTGGAATTTAGGCTAGAGCCATAACCCAAAGATGAGGTAGTAGGGTTGCCATGCCCAAGGGGCAGAAAATGGATCATACTAGGGCAGTGGTTCTCAACCTTCCTGATGGTGCGACCCTTTGATACAGTTCCTCATGTTGTGGTTACCCCCAGCCATAAAATTATTTTTTGTTGTTACTTCATAGCTGTGATTTTGCTACTGTCATGAATAGGGCAATCCCCATGAAAGCATCATTTGACCCCCAAAGGGGTCATGACCCACAGATCGAGAACCCCTGTATTTTTTTCTAGGTACAAATGCTAATGATTTATTGAAGAATAAAGATTTAAGAAAAATATAGGCACACATTTATTTTTACAGTAGGCTAAGGTCACCACTTAGATGGACTGGGAAAATGAGGCCACTGAAATCCAAGGTAGCAGATTTACTGTTCAAGAGGGCTTGGAAGATGACTAAACTGCTGGGCTAAGCGACCTCCACCCAGAATCCATAGGGCACAGCCCACAACCAGAGTCTAGAGGGTGGGACCATTCCCCAAATGGTTCCAAATAATAGAGGATTATTTTTTAAGTCTTGGGAGCTAATAGAAATTGTTCTGCTAACTGTTGGGTTTACTTAGTGCCTGCTGATTAGCCGGTCTTTCCCTTAAAGGTCTCTCATTTATAAAGGAAATGTCTACCTACCATCTCATTTATAATGGAAATGTCATCATTGAACTTTAGAAATAGATAATTCATAGTCTAGATTTCACAGATTCACAGATGAAGATCAATATTGCATCTGTATAGAATATGCTTAAAGTAAAAAAAAAAGAATATGCTTAAAGTGTCTCCCATATTTAATTCAGATGATTGAGAAGGTGAGATTTTTTGGATTGGAGTTGATTTAAGACTTTGGGGGTAATATAATGGGATGAATGTGCTTTGCATGTACGTGCATTTTGGGTGCTCAGAGTGGAATGTTAAGGATTTGTGTTCCCCAAAAATGTGTTATAAATCTTAACTTCTATACCTGTGGTTATAATCTCATCTGAGGATGAGTTGTCTTTGTTATGTTAACGAGTCAGTATTAGTGTAGGGTGTATCCTGAATCATCTCTTTAGAGATATGTTGTTGGTGTTGTTGCCATCCAGTTGATTTCGACTCACTATTCTGCACAACAGACCTGCTCCATCTTTCAAAATTGCTATGCTTGAGTCTACTGTTGTAGGCACTAGGTCTTCCTCTTTTTTTATTAAAGATTATTTTATTGTGATCTCTTACAACTCTTACAACAATCCATACATCAATTGTATCAAGCATATTTGTACATACATGGCCATCATTATTTTCTAGACATTTGCTTTCTATTGAGACCTTGGTATCATCTCTCCCTCCCCCCTCCCACCTTCGTGACCCTTTGATAAATTATTATTATTATTATTTTAATATCTTACACCAACTGCTGTCTCTCTTCCCCCATAGTTTCTGCTGCTCTTCCCCCTGGGGAGGTGTGATCATTGCAATTGGTTCCCCCTTACTTACCCTCATCTCCCCACCTTCCCCCTACCATTCTGGTATCTCTATTCCCATTCCTGTTCCTGGATTCCATGTGTCATGAGCTCTTATATCTGTGTCTGTGTACATGCTCCTGTCTAGTCCAAAGTGAGAAGCAGCACTGGGATCATGATAGTGAGGGGTGAGGAAGTCTCAAGGAACCAGAGGAATATTTTGTGTTTCATTGGTGCTTTATTGTACCCTGATTGACTCATCCCTTCTCTGTGACTCCTCTTTGGGGGATGTTGCATTGTCTCCAGATGGGCTTTGGGTCTCTGCTCCAGTCCCCCTCATTCTTTTTTTTCTTTTAAAAATTTATTAGGGGCTCATACAACTCTTATCACAGTTCATACATATACATACAGCAATTGTATAAAGCACATCTGTACAGTCTTTGCCCTAATCATTTTTTCTCCTCTTTTCTTTTTTTACATGTTATTAGGGACTCATACAACTCTTATCACAATCCATACATATACATACATCAATTGTATAAAGCACATCCATACATTCCCTGCCCCAATCATTCTCAAGGCATTTGCTCTCCACTTAAGCCCTTTGCATCAGGTCCTCTTTTTTTCCCCCTCCCTCCCCTCTCCCCCCTCCCTCATGTGCCCTTGGTAATTTATACATCGTTATTTTGTCATATCTTGCCCTATCTGGAGTCTCCCTCCCCCCCCTTCTCTGCTGTCCCTCTCCCAGGGAAGAGGTCACATGTGGATCCTTGTAATCAGTTCCCCCTTTCCAACCCACTCACCCTCCACTCTCCCAGCATCACCCCTCACACACTTGGTCCTGAAGGTATCATCCACCCTGGATTCCCTGTGCCTCTAGCCCTCATATGTACCAGTGTATAGCCTCTGCACTATCCAGCCCTGCAAGGTAGAATTCGGATCATGATAGTTGGGGAGAGGAAGCATCCAGGTTCTGGGGGAAAGTTGTGTTCTTCATCGGTACTACCTCGTGCCCTAATTAACCCATCTCCTCTCCTAAACCCCTCTATGAGGGGATCTCCATTGGTCGACACTTGGGCCTTGGGTCTCCACTCTGCACGTCCCCCTTCATTTAATATGGTGTATATATATATATATATATATACATATATATATATACATATACACACATTTACATACATACACACATATATCTTTTTTTTTTGCATGATGCCTTATACCTGGTCCCTTGGCACCTCGTGATCGCACTGGCCGGTGTGCTTCTTCCAAGTGGGCTTTTTTGCTTCTGAGCTAGATGGCCGCTTGTTCACCTTCAAGCCTTTAAGACCCCAGACACTATCTCTTTTGATAGCCGGGCACCATCAGCTTTCTTCACCACATTTGCTTATGCACCCATTTGTCTTCAGTGATCCTATCATGGAGGTGTGCAGTCAATGATATGATTTTTTGTTCTTTGATGCCTGGTAACTGATCCCTTCGGGACCACTTGATCACACAGGCTGGTGTGTTCTTCCATGTGGACTTTGTTGCTTCTGAGCTAGATGGCCGCTTGTTTATCTTCAAGCCTTTAATACCCCAGTCACTATCTCTTTTGATAGCCGGGCACCATCAGCTTTCTTCACCACATTTACTTGTTCACCCACTTTGGCACTAGCCATTGTGTCGGGAGGGTGAGCATCATAGAGTTCCAATTTAATAAAAGAAAGTATTCATGCATTGAGGGAGTGTTTGAGTAGAGGCCCAAGGTCCTTCTGCCACCTTAATACTTAACCTTTAAATATAGACACATAGATCTATTTCCCCATCCTCCTCTATATATTTGCATGTACATGTCTTTGGCTAGACCTCCATAAATGCCCTTTGACTCTTAGCTCTTTCCTCCATCTCCCTTGACTTTCCTCCTGCCCTACTACCATACTTCGTCGCCACCTGGGCTAGAGTATACCTCTTCTCTAAGCAACCTTACCCTTGATCATTTCCCACCAGGCCTGCCACTCCCCCTGTCTACCATTTGGGGTCCCATGTTTTTCCCTTGTCCCTGTGTTTGTTAACACCACTTCCTTACGCCCCCTACCCCCCACCCCAAGTTCCCCCAGAACTGTCGGTCCCGTTGTTTTTCTTCCAGATAGTTCATCCAGCCTGTCCTATTCAGACAGACCTGTGGAGACACTAACATGCACAAAAACAAGACAGAGGAAAACAAAGCAACAGTATACAACCAGACAACAAAACAACAAAAACAAACCACTGACAAAGAACAGAACAAAACAGTTCACAAGAGAAAAGCTTGTGGTTAGTTCAGGGATCATTTGCTGGCCCCTACGAGTGTTCCCCCTCATTCTTTTTTTCTTTTTTTAATTTTAACAATTTATTAGGGGCCCCCTCATTCTTAACAATATATTTTATGTTTGTTTCTTTGTTAGTTATGAGTTACCTGGTCCCAGCAACCCCTTATACCTCATGATTGCACAGGCTGGGGGTGCTTCTTCCATGTGAGCTTGTTCTTTCTCTGCTAGATGACTGCTTGTTCAGCTTCAAGCCTTTAAGACCCCAGGTGCTATATCTTTTAATAGCTGGGCGCCACCCATTTTCTTTCCCACATTTGCTTATGCACCCATTTTGTCTTCAGTGATTGTGCCAGTGAGCATTTCAGAATGCCTGTTTGTTAGGACAAAGTGTTCTTGCATTGAGGGCGGGTATGAGCAAAGGCCCAAAGTCTGTACACTACCTCAGTGTATTGCCATTTAATTATATGTACATAAGCCAATACCTCTGTTTTTATTACTTGATGTATTTACATATGTACATACCTATGCTTATACCTCTATCCATAGCTTTATTTCTGGATTGTTCTTCTGTTTCCTTTTACCTTCCTCCTGCCCCACTGGCATCCTTGCCCTACTTCTACCTCTTAGTACTTCCTCTCAGCTAGATTGGTGTTATGCAACACCCCCAGGATCTCAATGTCTTCCTTGTTGATTTTAATTCCGTAGTTGTTCCTCTGTCTATGGCATTGTTTGCTCACCACTCCCTTCCTCCAAAGTCCCTCAGGGACAATTGATCTGTTGCTTTCTCCTTGAGCTTGCTTCCCTTGCCTGTGTTATATAAGTGGGCAAACCAACAATAACATAGGTCAAAGAAAAAGAAAACAAAAGATTGAAAAGAAAAAGAAAAAACATACATGATTCCAGGTCTGTCTGCTGACCTTTATGACTATTTCCCCATTGGTCCTGGGGGTATTCCCAGAGCTGCCCCTCCTAACCTGAAGTCTATTTTTGGAGTTATTTTGGGGTTTTGTAGCTTGGCTTTGCTCTCATTGCCGATCTGTTATGTTCCCTTCTTGGTTCCCCCCAATGTGTGGGGTTCATAGCGGACTAACTCTTTGCCATGTGTCCCCAATATTGTCCTCTGCTCTGGTATGCTCCAGTAAGGGAACAATATGTCTTGAAATGTTGTCGGCTCTACAGTCCTCTCTGCTTTAGCAACACTGTACAGGGATGTCGTCCTCTGCGCTTGATGTGCTGATAAGGGTTTAGACTGTTTCTTTCTCTTTTTCCTTCATGGTTTGCTTCCATGTGGGTATGGTATGCCGACCACTCTCCCCAACCTGTAGGTTTAGTGTTGTTCCCTGTCGCACATACTTCTAGGTAGGGGGTTAGTTTGGCTCTGATTGGAGTCAGGTCTGTAGCTCAATTTTTTCATGCATTTCTTCACATGGTTATGTTACCCTAATGGTTTGGTATCTTCTAACTCTGTGGAGACATAACCAATACTCTACCCCCGGGTGGGTTACTGCCCTGCTCCCCCATGCCATCATCTCCCCCCTCCCCACTTTTCTCCCTCCCCCTTCACCCCTTTCTCCTTCTTTGCGTTGGATTAAATGTATGTCCTTGGGTTTGGTCTGACCTCCACCTGACTGCCTATACCTCAAACCATATATTGTAAGGTAAGTGGCTTTTCTTCTATACCTACTGTACTGATTATACTTACCTCAGGGGTCATATTGTATTTGTCCTTTTGTGATTGACTGACTTCACTTAGCATAATTTCATCCAACTCTTCCTACTGAAACGACACATTTCATGTGATCATCAGTGCTTTTTAGTGATGCGTAGTACTCCACTGTGTGTATGTGCCAGAGTTTACTAATCTACTTGTCTATCAATGGAAATTTAGGTTGTTTTCAATTCTTTGTGATTGTGAATTGTGCTGCAATAAACATTGGAGCACAAATGACTGGTTGTGGTTTATTTCTTACCTCTTCTGGGTATATGCTCAATTAGCCTATGTGTTCCCTGGGACAAGGTTCTTAGGTTGGTGCCAGTTCCTTCAGTGATGGTCCTAACAGTTTGGGGTTTTACTTCTAGTTCTGTGAGTCACCTTGAGTTTGTTCTTGTGCATGGGTGAGGTAAGGATTTTGTTTCATTTTTCTACAGATGGATATCCATTGTTTCCAGCACCACTTGTTAAAGAGGGCATCCGCCTCCCTCTTGATACTTTTTGGGCCGTTGTTCAAGATCAATTGCCTATTTGCTGATGGTATTATTTCTGGGTTTTCTGTTTTTTTTCCTTTGGTCTGAGTATCTGTCATTATGCCAGTACCATGCCGTGTAAACACTGTGGCTATTTACTAGGTGTTAAATTCAGGTAAAGTGAGCCCTCTGACTTTGTCATTCTTCTTGAGGAGTTCTGTGCTAATTCTGGGCTTCCCTCTCCATATGAAATTGGTGGTCAATTTTTCCAATTCTTTGAAGAAGGTTGTTGGTATTTGAATCAGAATAGCATTAAACTTATATAGTGCCTTGGGTAAGATTGACATCTTTACAATATTGAGTCTTCCAATTACGAGCATGGGATATTCTTCCACTTGTGAAGATCACTTTAGGTTTTCTATAGTAGGGTCCTGTAGTTTTCCTTGTATAAGTCTTTTGGGGTTTTTTGTTAAATATATCCCTATATATTTCAATTTGTTGTTTGCTATTGTGAATGATACTGCCTTCTTGATTTCTTCTTCCATGGTCCTCTCCGATGTGTATAGCAATACACTTCTTTTGTTGATCTTGTATCCTGCCATTCGTCCATATTCCTCTATTGCTGTGAGTACTGTTTTGGAGCTTTGGGGATTTTCAATGTATAGAATCTTGTTGTCTGCAAATAGTGATCGTTTCATCTCCTGATCTCCCAGCCAGATACATTTAATATCCTTTCATTGCCTTATGTTATTAGCTAGGACCTGTAGTATGATGTTGAATAGAAGTGGGGACAAGGGGCGCATCCTTGTTTGGTCCCCATTTTTAGTGGGATTGTTTTAGTCTTTTTACCACTGACTATGATGTTGGCTGTTGGCTTTTTGTAGATAGCTTGTATTAACTTGAGGAATTTTCCTTCCATTCCTGTCTTCGTGAATGTTCTAATTAGGAATGGGTATTGCATGTTGTCAAATGCTTTTTCTGTGTCTATTAATATTATTATGTAATTCTTATCCTTTTTCTTATCCATATGGCAAATAATATTGATGGACTTTCATTTGTTAAACCATCCTTGCATCCCTGGAATGAATCCCACCTGACCATGTTGGATGATAAGTTTTATATATTTTTGTATTCTATTGGCCGGTATTTTTTTTAAGCATTTTTGCGTCTATGTTCATTAGAGATAGTGGTCCATAGCTCGCTATTCCTGTGGGATCCTTGCTCTGTTTGGATATCAAAGTTAATACTGGCTTCATAGAAGGAGTATGGAAATTTATCATCTTTTTCTATGTTCTGGAATAATTTGTTTAGGATCGGTGCCTGCTTTTCTTTGAATGCTTGGTAGACTTTTCCTGTGAAGCCAGCTGGTCCAGGAGCTTTTTTTGTTGGCAGTTTGTTGATAGCCATATCTATTTTTTCCTTTGCTCTGAGTCTGTATAGGTTTATTATCTCTATCTGGGATAATCTAGGGAGGGATTGTTTTTCCAAGTTTTTGTCCATGTCTTCCGCATTATTGAATTCATTAAAATACAGACTTTCATAGTAGTTTGTGATTATCCTTTTAATCTTGTTGGGGTCCATTGTCATTTCCCAGGTTTCATCTCTCATTCAGGCTATTGATGTTTTCTCCTTCCTTTTCTTGGTTAGGCTTGCCAGCGGTCTGTTGATTCTGTTGTCCCTTTCTAAGAACCAGCTTTTTGTTGCATTAATCTTTTGCATTGTTCTTTTGTTTTCCCACTGGTTTAACTCTGTCCTGATTTTTATTATTTTCCTTTCTTTGCTCTTGGAAGGGTTGTTCTGTTGACTCTTTTATAGTTGCTGGAGGTTTTGTTATAGCATATCAGTCATAAGTATCTCTTCCTTTTTCTTTTTCTTAAACATTTTATTAGGGGCTCATACAACTCTTATCACAATCCATACATATACATATATCAATTGTATAAAGCACATCTGTACATTCTTTGCCCTAATCATCCTCAAAGCATTTGCTCTCCACTTAAGCCCTTTGCATCGGATCCTCTTTTTTCCCCCTCCCTCCCTGCTTCCCCCTCCCCCATGAGCCTTTGATAATTTATAGATTGTTATTTTGTCATATCTTGCCCTATCCAGCGTCTCCATTCACCCCTTCTCTGTTGTCCGTCTCCCAGGGAGGAGGTCACATGTAGATCCTTGTAATCGGTTCTCCCTTTCCAACCCACTCCCTCTCTACTCTCCCAGTATCGCCCCTCACACCCCTGGTCCTGAAGGTATCATCCACCCTGGATTCCCTGTGCCTCCAGCTCCTATATGCACCAGTGTACAACCTCTGCTCTATCCAGTCTTGCAAGGTAGAATTTGGATCATGGTAGTTGGGGGGGAGGAAGCATCCAGGATCTGGGGGAAAGCTGTATTCTTCATCAGTACTACATCGCACCCTGACTGACTCATCTCCTCCCCTAGATCTCCCTGTGAGGGGTTCTCCAGTGGCCGACAAATGGGCTTTGGGTCTCTGCTCTGCACTTCCCCCTTCATTCACTATGGCATTTTTTTGGAGGTGTATAGTCAATGATATGATTTTTTGTTCTTTGATGCCTGATAACTGATCCCTTCGGGACCACGTGATCACACAGGCTGGTGTGTTCTTCCATGTGGGCTTTGTTGCTTCTGAGTTAGATGGCCCCTTGTTTATCTTCAAGCCTTTAAGACCCCAGACACTATCTCTTTTGATAGCTGGGCACCATCAGCTTTCTTCACCACATTTACTTGTTCACACTCTTTGGCTTCAGCAGGTGTGTCAGGAGGGTGAGCATCGTAGAGTGCCAATTTAATAAAAGAAAGTATTCATGCACTGAGGGAGTGCTTGAGTAGAGGTCCAAGGTCCTTCTGCCACCTTAATTCTAAACCTATAAATATAGACACATAGATCTATTTCCCCATCCTCATATATATATATTTTCATGTACATGTCTTTGTCTAGACCTCTATAAATGACCTTTGACTCCTAGCTCTTTCCTCCATCTCCCTTGACTTTCCTTCTGCCCTACTACCATGCTCCGTCCCTACCTGGGTTACAACTATACCTCTTCTTTACATAACCTTACCCTTGATTATTCCCTACCAGGCCTGCCACTCCCCCCTCACCACCAATTTGGGTCCCATGTTGTTCCATTGTCCCTGGGTTTGTTAACACCACTTCCTTACCCTCCCACCTCCCCCTACCCCATGTCCCCCCAACTGTCGGTCCGGTTGTTTTTCCACCATATAGTTCATCCAGCCTGTCTTATTTAGACAGAACTGTGGAGATAATAACATGCACGAAAAGAAGACAGAGGAAAACAAAGCAACAGTATACAACCAGACAACAGAACAACAACAACAAACCACTGACAAAGAGCAAAACAAAACACATCAAGACCAAAAAGCTTGCGATAATTCAAGGATCATTTATTGGCCTTTAGGAGTGTTTTCCAGTCCAGTCTGTTGGGGCGCCACGCCCTGGCCCCAATGTCCACTTTCAGCATTCCCTGGGGATCTTGCCACTCCATTTCCTTGCTGTTCCACTGCACTCCCCCAGTGCTTTGCCTCGGTGTGGTGGGATCAGGTCAGGTGCAATTCGCTCACTGTGTCTCCGGTGCTGTCCCCTGTAGCGTCATTGGTCACTGAGGGGCATCATGTCTCATAGTGGGCCCAGCCATGTTGTCCTCTCTGTGGACTAGCTGCTCTAATCAGGAACATCATCCTCATGGCCTGGTGGGCCAGGCTGTGCTCCACTCTCTCCTCCTCCCCCTTCATCTGCTCCCGTGTGGTCTGATCAGATATGTCCATCTCCTGGAGCTGCAGAATCAATGTCGTCCTTTGAAACTAATTCTTCTCGGGGGAGGGGCAGGAATCCACTTAATTTTTGGTGCTGGGGCCAGCCTCCCAGACTTTTCCACTGGTTCCCTACTCCACGCCGGGATGTTGCATTCAAACATTGCGGCACTGGGTTGAAGTCTAGTCCCACTTTCCCTGTGGAGATATAAACAATACCCTCCCCTTGGGTGGGTTAGTGCCCCATGTCCCGACTCCCCTTTTCTTCCTATATTCATCCTTGTATTTTCCTTTCCCCACCTCCTCCACCATTGTCTACCATGTGCATCCCTGGTTTTGATCTGGTCTCTGCCAAACTACACTGTCTTCACCCCCAAAATGTTTGTATACAGTAGCTTTTTCCCTATGCCCCTTTTGCATTTTTTAAAATACTTAGCTCAGCGGGCTCATGTTGTACTTGTCCTTTTGTGCCTGACTTACTTCGCTTAGCATGATTTCCTCCAGTTCTTCCCATGCCACTATGTGCCTCATATGTTCATCACTGCTTTTTAGTGATGCGTAGTACTCCATTGTATGTATATACCAGTTTTTTAAACCAATCGTCAGTTGATGGAAATTTGAGTTGCTTCCAGCTCCTTGCAATTGTGAACTGTGCTGCAATGAACATTGGAGCACAGATGTCTGGCCTTGGTTTGTTTCTTGCCTCTTCTGGGTATATGCCCAGTAGGGGGATTGAAGGATCATATGGTAACTCTGTTTCCATCTGTTTTAGGTATCGTCAGATTGATTTCCATAGTGGCTGTACGTACTTACAGGCCCACCAACAGTGGATGAGAGTTCCTGTCTCCCCACAGTCCCTCCAACACTTGCTGCTTTCTGATTTTTTGAATTGGGCTACCTTTGAGGGTGTCAGGTTGTTTTAATGTGCATTTCTCTTATGGCTAAAGATCGGGAACATTTTCTCAGGTTTGTTGGCTATTCGTATTTCTGCCCCTGTGAAACTTCTGTTCAAGTCCTTTGCCCACCTCGCAAGTGGGCTGTTAGTTTTTTTTCTTTTTGCAAGTGAGCAGAGTATTGTAGATTTTAGTAATTAGGCCTTTGTCTGATGTGTCAGTGCTAAAGATGTTTTCCCAGTCTGTGGACTCTCTTATTACTCTCTTGGTGAATTCTTTCGATGTACACAAGTGTTTTATCTTCAGTATATCCCATTTGTCAATTTGTGCCTCCTCTGTGTTTGTGTCCTTCTTTATTTTTAATAGCCTGTGTATTCCCTGTGCCAAAGTTCTCAAGTTGGTCCCAATTCCCTGATTGATCACCCTAATAGTTTGGGCTTTAACTTCAAGGTCTGTGATCCACCTTGAGTTTATTCTTGTGCATGGAGGGAGATAACGGTGTTGCTTCTTATTTTTGCATGTTAATATCCATTTTTCCAGCACCGCTTGTTAAAGAGGGCATCTGCTTCCCATTTGATATTTTTTGGGCCCTTATCAAAGATCAGCTGTCTGTATGCTGATGCCTTTATTTCTGGGTTTATCAGTTCTTTTGCATTGGTCTGAGTATCTGTCATTGTACCAATACCATGCAGTTTTGAGAACTGTGGCTGTATAGTATGTGCCAAAGTCAGATAAAACAAGCCCACCCACGGTGTCCTTCTTCTTGAGGAGTTCTCTGCTAATTCTGGGCTTCTTCCCTCTCCATATGAAGTTGGTAATAAGTTTTTCCATTTCTTTGAAGAAAGATGATGGTAATTGTATCAGGATGGCATTAAACTTATATAGTGCTTTTGGCAGAACTGACATCTTAACTATATTAAGTCTTCCAGTCCAAGAGCATGGGATATTCTTCCATTTGTTGAGGTCTCTCTTGGTTTCTTGTAATGGTGTTCTATAGTTTTTCCTGTATAGATCTTTTGTTTTTTTCAGTCAGGTGTATCCCTAGATATTTCTATTTGTGTTTGGCTTTTTCATATATGCACTTATTGCTATTAGGCTACCTCTGATTACTGCTTTTGCAGTATCCCATAGGTTTTGATACATTGTATTCTCATTCTCCTTAGCTTTTAGAAATTTCCTAAAATCCTCTCTAGTGTGGGCCAGTACCCATTCATGTCACGGGAGATTTTTATTCATTCTATGTCATTTCTCTTGCTTCTCTGGTCATCCTTTTATTGATCTCCAACTTTTTGGCATGGTGATATGAAAAGGACATCTGAATAATCTCTATGTGTTTGAATTTACCCAGGCTCGACTTGTGCCTCAGCATGTGGTCTATATTTGAAAATGACTCATGAGCGCTTACAAATAATTTGAATTTTTTTGCATATGAATGGAAAGCTGTACATATGCCTATCAGGTCCAGGTGCCTAATTGTAGTGATTAGCTATCTAGCCTCCTTCATGAACTTCTTTCCAAACACTCTATCTTTCTCTGATAGCAGTATGTTAAAGTCACCTATTATGATTGTTGAATCTGTGATTTCTTTTTTCATCTTTTGAATACCGTATATACTCGAGTATAAGCGGACCTGGATGTCAGTTGAGGCACCTGATTTTACCACAAAAATAGCATAAAAATATGTGTTGGAAAACTCGGCCTATACACAAATATATACAGTAGTTTGTCAAATTTAGCAGGTCTCTCAGGTATATATATATATATATATATATTTATTATGCTCACCATTTCCTGGTTTGTAAATTCTTTGAGCATTATAAAGTGTTCTTCCTTGTCTCTTGTTATGGTTTGCACCTTGAGGTCAATTTTGTTGGAGATTAGAATTACAACCCCTGCTTTTTTTTACATTGCCGTTTGCCTGGTATATTTTCCACCAGTCTTTTATTCTTAGTCTATTTCTGTCTGCAAGTTTAAGATGTGTTTCTTGCAAGCAACAGATTGATGGGTTATGTTTTCTGAGCCAGTCTGCCAACCTTTGTCTTTTAATGTATAAATCAAGACCATTGATATTCAGAGTTATGATCTGTGGATTCATTGCTGTCAGCTTGTGTCTTTTATGTTGGGTGTTTTCCCTTCATATCAGTGTGCTATATTTGTGTGTCGGCTTATTCTTACCTTCTTTTCCCTCAGTTGCCATGTTATCTTGGTAATTGTTATCGGCATATTGGCTTCTAAGTGGAGTTGGGCAGTATGGTGGTTTCCTGCTTGTGCTTGATGGATGTTGGTCTTCTGACCATAGTGAGTGGGCAAGGATGTTTTGTAGGTTTGGGTGTTGTACAGCATATTCATTGAGTTTTCTCTTGTCTTGGAAGACCCTTCCCTAGCCTTCTGTTGTAATAGATAATTTGGCAAGGTAGAGGTTTCTTGGGCAGGCATTTTTTTCTTTCACCTTTCAGAAGATGTTACTCCACTCTCTCCTCCTCATCATAGTTTCTGCTGATAGGTCCTAGCATATTCTTGCATGGGCACCATTGTATATGACTGCCTTTTCTTCTATTGCTGTTCTTAAAATTTTCTCTTTTTTTCGAGGTTGTTTATTTTAAGTATCATATTCTTTAGTGGGTTCTTCCTGGGGGTTAGGTGAATTGGTGTCCTCTCTGCTTCCTGTGTGAGTATCTGATTCTCATTCATTAAGGTCGGGAAGTTTGCTTCCAGAAATCCCTCACCAATTCAGTTGTTGACTTCTTCATTGTAGCTTGTTCTGGGATAACAAATATTCTTCCTCTTTATAGCATCTGTCATTGATCTCAGATGTTCTTCTGCCTCTTTGCTTATCTTGTTTGACTGCCTTTCCCATTTGTTGAAACCTGACTAATTGTCCTTAAGATCACTGGTATGATTATCTGCCTCTAGTCTGGTTTTGAGATCTGGATCTTGTGTTTAGCTTCTGTTACCTCATTCATTAGCTCCTGCATTTCCTTTGGTGTCTGAACACCATCCCTTATATTGTGGACTTCGTCTCTTCTATCATTGCATCCTTATTCTGTGTTGCTTCCGTCGTATCCTGTATCACTCCAAGCAGCCTTCTGGAGATTTTTTTTTTATGGCAGATTCATGGATCATTCTTCTATGAGTGGTGTTAGTTCCACTGTTGTGTTTTATTTTTCTTGTTGAGCTGTTTGCATGTCATTTTGGAAGAACTAGGTGCCATTTTTCTGGGAGACAAAGGGGCCCTTGGCTCTTTGTGTGACTGGTAAGAGAGTTTTTGATGACTGCCTGTGGCCTACTGTGGTGATAGGTCAGACTGCTATGTTGGCAGTGGCCAATGGCGGTGGGGGCCTCAGACTGGGGTGAGGCTGGTGACTGTTAGGTATGCCTGTGGGCTGTGTCAGGGCAGGCCTGCAGCTTGGCCATATGTCTGGTCTGGGCTATCAGGTCACTATTTGCAGCCTTTTTTTTTTTCAAAGGCACCAAATATAAGACAATGGTGGGGGGGGGTGTCTCGCTGCCAACAGAGGGTGCTGAGTAAAGGGGACAACCCCACTCCCGTTGGTGCAAGTGCCTGGGGAAAAGCCTCCCTCTCTGCTGTGGGTGGAGGTGCTAGACAGATGTGGAGGGGTGCTGTTACTATGGAAGAGGGTGCCAGGTGGCAGTTGGGAAAGTTCCACTGTGACAGGGTGGGGGTGCCTGGCACCAGGGGGGGAAGCTGCTGGCATGGGCAGGAGATATCAAGCAGGCATGGGACAGGCTGCTGCGGGTAATGGGAGGATATGAGCCACCTCTGCTGCAGGGTTGAATGTGGGTGTCTGGCAATGGTGGGGAGAGCTGCTGCAGTTGCAAGTGATTAGACTTACTGCAGGGTTTAGACCGGGCCATTTGGGGCAGGGTGGGGTGTGGGAGGGACTCGAGCTAGGCGGGACCCACCAGCACATGGGGAGAAGGGAACCTTGGGAGGAGGGAGAAGCTCACAGTGGAGAGGGCCACAGGCGGACTGATGCTGTCCAGCTGCTCAATTTGTAGGGTCCAGGTTGGGGACTCAATATGATTGCTGGCAATAAGGCTGAAGGGGGACAATTGGAGGGTGGTGGCCATGGTTGGTGTCCAAAGTAGCCCGGGGAGTCCCAGGGACCAGGCTGCTGATCCCAGGGTTCTGAAATGAGGCTAGAGGTGGGGGAAAGTTGCCTTCTGGACCAAGGATGTACTCTGGACTGTTGTGGGAGTCTTTTCATTTACTTGAATCCCCACACTCCTCCTGGACACCGGGCACACTGATCTCCATGGATCCCTCAATGTGTGCTTTTTACCTGCGTGCCATCTTGCTGGAACCTGAGAGGTCTTCCTCTTTTTTGATGACCCTCTACTTTACCAACCAGGATGGCCTTTTATAGGGACTGATCTCCCCTGACATCATGTCCAAAATATGTGAGACTTGCTTCTAAGGAACATTCTGGCTGTACTTTATCAAAGACAGATTTATTTTTTATTTTAGTAATCTATGATGCTTTCAACATTCTTCATTAGCACCATAATTTAAATGTATCAACATTTCTTTATTCATTTTCTAGCTTTCACATGCATATGATGGGATGAAAATACAAAGGGTTGGATCACGTGCATTTCAGTCCCGAAAGTGACATCTTTGCTCTTTAGCTTTCAGAGTTTTTGTGCAGCAGCTCTGCCCAGTGCAATACATCATATGATTTTTTTGCTTGCTGTTTCCTTGAAAACTGGTGGAGTATCCAAAAAACATGAAATCCTTCACAAGTTCGATCTTTTCTTACCTTATCACGATGTTATCTATTAATCCAGTTGTGAGGATTTTTGTTTTCTTTACATTGGGTTGTGATTCATATTTTAGGCTGTAGTTTTTGACCTTCAGTTAGTGCTTCAAGTATTCCTTACTTTCAGTAAGTAAGGTGTGTTATTTGCATATCACAAATTGTTAATGAATCTTCCTAAAAATCCTGATGCTGCATTCTTCTTTATATAATCAAACTTCTTGGACTATATCCTCAGCATATAGATTGAATAAATAAGGTGAAAGGGTGCGACTCTGACACACCCCCATTACTGATTTTAAACTATGCAGTATCTTCTTGTTCTGTTCTAGCAGTTGCTTCTTGATCTGTGTATAGGTTCTGCACAAGCACAATGAGGTGTTATGGAATTCCTATTCTTCACAATGTTTTTTCATAGTGTGTTGTGATCCATACAGTCAAATCCTAGGTAGCGTTAATAAAACGCAAGCAAGCATTTTTTGCTATTCATTGCTTTCAGTCAAGATCTGTCTGACATCAACAATGATATCCATTGTTCCGCATCCTCAGAATTCAGCAGAAATTTTGGCAGCTCCCTACTGCAATCATTTTTGGATTATGTTCAGCAAAATTTTATTTTCATATGATTTTAATGACATTGTTGGACAATTTCAGCATTCACCTGGGTCATCTTTCTTTGGAATGGGTAAAAATAGAGATCTTCTCCAGTTAGTTGGCCAGGTAGTTATCTTCCAATTTTTTTGGCCTAGACCATATGTTTGAGAATTTGTTTGGTCTATCACTCCCTTTTAAGAAAACAAGTTACTCAAAACTCCCATGACAGTTAAAAGCTTTTGTACTATATATAGCCTGTAATACAGGATAAAGTGAATATGTCCACTTTTGCATCCCCTCTGGATCATTTCCACACCCCAGCAGGCACTGTGGGAAACTTAGATTAAGGGTCAGCAAACTGTGACTCTCTAGTCATGTACATGTGGCTGTGAAGTAAAATTGAAAAATGTCAAAGGATATTATTTAGATAATAGTGATTTCATTTGTTTATAAAAACATATTTATGGCTCTCGCATAATTTTTAAATTGTTGTGAGGGACAGATTTGATTCTTCTGTCTCAAATGTTTGCTGACCCCTGGCCTAGATTATTGAGTACTTAAAGGGTTGCATCAGTGTACGAAAGCAGTTCAACTGATATTCTGTTGATTTCTGGAG
The DNA here is from genome assembly GCF_050624435.1 of Tenrec ecaudatus. Classification (NCBI taxonomy): domain Eukaryota; kingdom Metazoa; phylum Chordata; class Mammalia; order Afrosoricida; family Tenrecidae; genus Tenrec; species Tenrec ecaudatus. Next base: position 59,037,333 of record NC_134548.1, on the reverse strand, counting down.
AATGTTTTTTTTTGCTAATTTCTTCAGTGCACATTAGAGTTGTTCTTTCAGTACCAGCAGTTCTTGATCATATTCTACTTCTTGAAATTGTGTAAATGACCAATTCTTTTTGGTATAGTTACCAAAAAAATTTGGTATTTAGATAAATGCAGATATTTTGTGCATCATCCTTTGATGCTTCATTATTCAATATATTGTTCCCATTGTTACTTGAGGCTTGATTTTTTTCTTCATTTCTTTCAGATTGTTGTATGCGGAGTATGCTCTTCCCTTTTGATTTCTTACCTCCACATCTTTGTGTATTTCATTGTAGATGTATAGATATTGTCTCATAGTATATGTACTATATATGGTGTATATATATTATATATGCTATATGTGGCATATAGAACATATGCAAGATCATGATAGATCTTGAAATTTTCTTTTTGATAATGAAAGCAATACCATTCTTCTTGAATTTGTCTTTCCCATCACAGTAATCCATATGATTGCCTGATTCAAAATGGCCAATATCAGACAATTTAAGATCACTAATGCCTAAGGCATCAATCTTTTTGCATTCCATTTCATTCTTGACAACTTCCAGTTTTCCTCTATTCATATTGTGTACATTATTAATGGATGTATGCAACTGTTTCTTCTAATTTTGAGTTGTGCCCCATGAGTAAATGAAGGTCCTAAAAGCTTTGCTCCATCTACATTATTAAGATGGACACTACTTTCAGGAGGCAGCCCTTCTCCAATCATATTTTGACAGCCTTTCAATCTGAGACATTCATCTTCTTGCACTATATCAGACAGTGTTCTGTTGCTAATCATAAGGTTTTGGGTGGGTAATCCCACAGAAATGGACCACCTATTCGTTCTTCCTAGTCTGATTGGAAGCTCAGCTTAAACCTCTTCCTCTGTGTGAGCCTGCTAGTATTTCAAATACCAATGGCCTTGCTTGTAGCATCACAGTAATCCATTAGTGTGACCAATTGACAGAGGAATGAGGTATTAACAAATGAATATTAATAGACAAAGGGGTATTAGCATAGGTATGTTTTAATAGTTTAATCTGTTAGTTAAATTTCTGGGGGTTATTAAATTTGTAAATCTTGCATTTGTTCTGGTCTTTAGTTGCTATCGAGTTAATTTTGACTCCTGGTGACCCCTGGTGCAGATTAGGACTGCTCCTAAGAAACTGGTGTTTCTTTTTGGAAGAAGCTCACCAGTTTTGTCTTCAGAGGTGCCTCAAGGCATATATGAACCACTACGTCTTTGGCTTGCAATCAAGCACTTAAAAATTTGCATCACCCAGGGACTCCAGTCTTGGTATTTCAGTACCTTTACAAAAAACTTGTTTTATTGTTCTTTAAACCAAAATTTATAGAACAGATTAGATTCTCATTTGCTAGTTTGTACATAGAGTAGCCCATGACATTGTTTTCTTTTCCTATGACATTGTTTTGTTTTCATTCCTCACGTGTATTCCGTTTCCTACCCTACCAGCCTTCTCATCTTAGTTTATTGGCAAATGTTATCCTTTTGATCTCATATAATTTATTGTCATAAGGAACACATTCCTATAGGGTCGGGATGGGCAGTATCTGGCTTTTGGGCTATATAAGTCCCTCAAAGTCATCACACCAGCTTAATATCACATGTGTCACCAGAGAAGTTGTTCCAGCCATCACATTAGGGGTGATTTAATTAAACATTTGACCAGAATGTCCCATGAATGATATTAAAAATATCCAAGTGGCCTTTGGCATAAGCATAGTTCCCTATCCCTGCTGTAGGATTTTATTATTTATTTATTAGACAATCAGTCTATGGGTTGGCTGAAAGCTGATCTCTGGGAATGGTTTCATTTCTAGGTCAGAAGGTTGTCTTAGAGGCATATTCTTGGGTATTTTTGTAAGTTTGATTTTTTTCCCCCTACATTCTCCCGTACTCTTCCCGCAACCCCTGCTGTAATTCCTTTCAGAGATGTGGGAGGTGCTAGCTAGGTACCATATTCTGGTCTCAAAGTTGTTTAGATTTTGCTATATGTGGTCTATTAGTCTTTTGAACTAATTGCTCCCTTGAGTCTTTGGTTTTCTTTACTCTCCTTTTCCCTGGTCAAGAAGAGACAAATAGTTGTCTTAGATATCAATTGTAAGCTTTTAATACCCTAGACAATGCTCATCAACAAGGATACTGGTGTTCTGTAACGATACAGAACATTGACTCTATGAACAATGTTGTGCCAATTGAAGTAAATGTCTCCCAAATTTTAAGTCCTTCACCTTTGGTCCTAGGAACTCTATCCTGTGAGGTGTTTGGTTATGTCCAAAACATTTCCATGACTGTGCCCCATCTGTACTCTCTTGTCTGCGTGTATATATAAGTACCTACAATTATGTATATAGAAATATTCACAACCAAACCTATGAGGCACTTAATGGAATTTTTCCATGAACTTTTCTTGTATATGTACTGACTGGTATAATTTAATATTTTCTCAATGTATCTTTCATGTTGTCATGCCTGTCACTGATTTCATTAAAGACTTATTTTTCTCTTTCCTGGATTATTTCTATAATTTCTAACTGTTCTCTTTGTATTATTATCTAGAAGTCCTTGTTGATTATCTGGTGCTTTGTCTTCATTTCTCTTGGTTCCCTGACTCTCATATGCAAATGAACTGCTCATAAAATACCACTCACACATTCTTCTTGCTTTCATACTCCAGTACTTTTGATTGTGATCTTCCTTCTGCATGTATCAACCAGTGTTCATTTCTTTGAGACCTAGTTCTGACATTTTCCCAAGAAACTTCCTATAGAGTACAGTATAACACTGTTGAGAAGACGGTGAGCTATGTATTTTATATATTTGGATTTGAATTTTCATTGGACCTTTATTGCTTTGTGATATAAAGCAAATTACCTTATATGAATGTAAATAAAAATATTACCACAATAAAAGAAATGTATAATGAATATTTTATAAAATTATCAAAATATGAAGCTTTTTTTCTGGAAAAGTTCTTTCTGCTCTTTTGAAAACAATGTTCCCAAATCTCTAACACATCCTCAAATAATTTTACACTCTTTGATTTATACCACATCAAAAAGGCAGTTCTAATGTCCCCGAGGAACTCAAATCATGTTCTTTTTCAATGTTCTATGAGTTTGCGGAACAAAAAGAAGTGTGAAGGGCACAAGATTAGGCCTGTAGGTTGCATGGGGTAAAGTTTCCCAACTAAATTCTCCTAGAACAACCCTTAATATCATCAAAGAATGGCAGGCACACACAATGCCATAATAGGGAAAAAAAATCTTTGATGCGTAATTCCTGGCAGCTTTCTCAGCAGTTCAGTTTTAAATTTTCTTAAAACATCTTAATAAGTTCCCATGATTTGTCCTTGGAAAAAATTACTAAAATAATTCCTTTGGAATCCTGAAAAACTGTAACCATAGTCTTCTTTTTCTATTTTCATTTGTAAATTGTGCTTATTTTTTATTTCAAATAGCAAATATTCATTGATAGTATATAGAGAAAAAATTAAACAATTATATGTGTATACTGCTTGTATCTTGTGACTTTGCCATACTTTGATTATCAAATAAATATACTGAATAGATTTTATGCTTTAAACTTTTTTCTTAAGTTCATTTTATTGGGGGCTCTTACACCTCTTATAACAATCCATACATCCATTGTATCAAGCATATACCATAGCCTTTTAAGCTGACTTCACTGCTTACTTAACTGGCCCAGACCAAAGAAACCAAAGTCACTGCCATCAAATCAATGCCAACTTGATGCCTATAGGGCAGGGTATACTGCCCCTGTGACATTCTGAGACTGTAACTCTTTATGGGAGTAGAGAGCCCTGTCTTTCTCCCAAGGAGTGGCTTGGTGGTTTAAACTATGGACCTTGAGGATTGCAGTCCAACTCAACCACTATACAACCATGCCACTAGCAGTTCCCTTGGAATCCACTGTTTTTATTGGACCTTGCTCTCTGAATCACATTGCTAAATCTAAGACTCACCCTGGTTAAGAGTCTTTTCATAAAATCATCTTCATTACCTTCAAAATTGTTTAAAAGACTGATGGAAAGATCATTTATGTGAATTAGCTGATCTTCATGCAGTGGTTGTTCTATTGTTTTGGGGGGGGCACCTAAGGAAACTGACAAATAGGACTGTTAGGAATGAATGTGATGGATAATGTAACTAAGATAAGTTATCTGCACCTATCTGATCATGGAGACATGTTTAAACATATTTTGTTTGGAATAAATCCATAGATGTATGACATGGAAACTTAGAAGCAATACTTTTTACTTACCATTCTACTTCTGTAGCCTTCAGTGTTCTCAATTGTAAAATGAAGCTACTAATAGGAGGCTCTTGAGTCTGGTTTATTAATTAGCATTAAGTATGATGCTGAATATAAAATGACATTGTAATTGTTAAGATTTTCCACATATTAAAATTAAGATGACCTGGTGCTCATATGCCTACTTTTAGATCTGTATCTGCCAACATTCATGATGATAAAGGTATACATTGTTCTAACAGTGCTAGTTATTGTCACTTCGTTATTTGAATTTAATATGATGAGACATCTGGGATCTTTTAGTCAGTAGCATAAGCTGTGGACTAAGCCATTTACTGAATTGTTGGCAGTTCAAATCCACCAGCTGCTCTGTGGGAGAAAAATGAGGCTATCTGCTTCAATAAAGATTTATAGTCTTGTAAACCCTATGGTGGAAGTTACTGTGAATCAGAATGGTCAGTGGGTTGTACACAGCCCAACAAAAAAAACTTTTTCTTGTTGTCTTGGTTTTTAGGTCTCTTCCTGGTTTTCATTTGGGGTACTTATTCAGAAAATTGCACTGGAGAGACTGTATCAGATCTAGTTTTTAAAATTTGGTGTTCTATATTTTTGGCTATTTGGTTGTGTTAGTCTGGGTTGACTAGAGAAATAAACTCATAGACACTTATAAGTGTATAAGAAAGAGCTTTATATAAAAGAGCAATTGTATATTGAGAACACATCCCAGCCTAGTCCAGATCAAGTCCTTAAGTCTGATATTAACTTATATATATGATACCAGTCTATAAATTCCTCTTCAGGCTCATGCAACACATGCAATGGTGCCAAATGCAGGAAGATCACAGGCTAGAGAGTGGGATGTCTTGTTGATTGAGTGGTGGTGGAAGCATCTCAGCACTGACATGGGTCTCCACATGGTTCCTCCAGCTTCAGGGCTTTGGCTCCATCAGGGTAGCTCCATGTGGCTTGTCAGATGGAAGACAAAGCAGAGAGAATGTGTGTCCCACCTCCAGGGAGGAAGACAAGAAAACTTCCAGAATCCTCATGAGCAGGTCACGCCCACAAGGCGGGATCAATCAGGCTGTGATCTGATTGACAGACTAGACTCTACCCTTTATTCTTTTATCAAGTTGGCATAAAATTGTGTAACTACCAAAGTATCCTAGGCATTAGTGAGCTGATACAATCAAGAGGAATGGCATACCATTCATTGTCATAAAGGACATTGCAAAAATCAGTCATGCAGTGCAATGCTCTCTATGATAGGATTATTCTATTAGCCCTTAAGGAAATTCAATCAATACAACTATTCAATTTATGCACAAATCTCTAAAGCTACTGAAGAAGAAATTAAGGGATTCTACTAAGACTACAGTCAGAAATTGATGAAGCATGCAATCAAGATGCATTGATAATTATTAGCAGTTGGAATATAAAATTTGAAAAGAAAGAACAGTAGTCGGAAAACATAGGCTTGGTAATAGAAATGAAGCTGTAGATCCCATGGCAGAATTTTGCAAAATCATCAAACAACTTGTTAATAGCAGATACCTCTTTTTTCTTATATCATTTTGTTAGGGGCTCATACAACTCATCACAATCCATACATACATCAATTGTGTAAAGCACTTTTGTACATTCATTGCCCTCATCATTCTCGAAACATTTGCTCTCCACTTAAGCTCCTGGCATCAGCTCCTCATTTTACCCCCTCCCTCCCCGCTTTCCCCTCCCTCATGAACCCTTGATAATTTATAAATTATTATTTTGTCATATATTACACTGTCCAACGTCACCCTTCATGCACTTTTCTGTTGTCCGTCCCCAGGAAGGAGGTTATATGTAGATCCTTGTAATTGGTTCCCCCTTTTCAACCCACTCTCCCTCCACCTTCCCGGTATCGCCACTCTCACCATGGCCCTGAAGGAATCATCTCTCCTGAATTCTCTGTGTTTCCAATTCCTATCTGTACCAGTTTACATCCTCTTGTCTAGCCAGATTTGTAAGGTAGAATTGGGATCATGATAGTGGGGGGTGGGGGAGAGGAAGGAAGCATTTAGGAACTAGAGGAAAGTTGATGTTTCATCATTGCTACAGTGTACCCTGGCTGACTCATCTTTTCCCCAGATCCTTCCATTAGGGGATGTCCAATTGCCTACAGATGGGCTTTGGGTCTCCACTCCGCACTCCCCATCATTCACAATATGTTTTTCTGTTCTGATTATGCCTGATACCTCATCCCTTTGACACCTCGTGGTCACACAGGCTGGTGTGCCTCTTCCATGTGGGCTTTGTTGCTTCTCAGCTAGATGGCCACTTGTTTATCTTCAAGCCTTTAAGACCCCTACACTATATCTTTTGATAGCCTGGCACCATCAGCTTTTTTCACCACATTTGCTTATGCACTGCTTTGTCTTCAGCGATTTTGTTGGGAAGGTGAGCATCATGGGATGCCAGTTTAATAGAACAAAATATTCTTGCATTGAGGGAGTACTTAAGTTTAGTCCCAGTGTCCATCTGTTACCTTAATACTAAACCTATACATATATGCACATAGATCTGTTTCCACATCCTCATATATAAATGTATTTACATATGTACAAGGCTTTATTTAGACCTCTATAAATGCCCTTTGCCTCCTAGTTCTTTCCTCTATTTCATTTTATTTTCCTCTTGTCCCACGGTCATGCTCAGCCTTCATTTAGGTTTCAGTAATTTTGACGGGTTACATTACCCTTGGTCACGCCCTACCAGGCCTCCTATACCCTCCTCACCACCAATTTGGATCACTTGTTGTTCCCTTGTCCCTGTGTTTGTTAACACCACTTCCTTTTCCCCCACCTACCTCTCTCCCGTGTCCCCCCAGAACTGTCAGTCTCGTTTTTTCCTCCAGATTGTTCATCCAGCCTGTCTTATTTAGACAACCCTGTGGAGATAATAACATGCACAAAAACAAGACAGAGCAAATCCAAGCAACAAAAGAGAGCAAAACAGCAACATGCCAATGTCAAAAAACAAAACACAACAACAAGAGATAAAAGCTTTTAGTTAGTTCAAGGACTGTTTATTGGCCTTTAGGAGTATTTTCTGGTCAAGTATGATGGGGCACCAAACCCTGGCCCAAAGTTTATTTTTGTTATTGCCTCAGGACTTTGTTGCTCTGTTCCCCTTGCTGTTCTGTTCCATGCCCTTAGTGTTCTGTCTCAGTGTGGTGGGATCAGATCGGGCGCAATTCCCACACTGTGTCTCCAGTGTTGTCCTCTGTAGGGCAATGGGTCACTGAGGGATATTGTGTCACATAGTGGGGCCGGCCATATGGTCTTCTCTGTGGATTGGCTGCTCTGAGTGGGAATCTGGTTGTCAAGGCTTGGTGGGCTAGGATGTACTCCACTCACTCTTCCTCCCTCTTCATTTGCTTCTGTGTGCTCTGATCAGACATGTTCCTCTCCTTGAGCTGCAGATTCAGTGCTATCCTCTGAAATAAATTCTTCTGGTGGGAGGGGCAGGTGTCCACGTAGTTGGGATTGGGAGCGGCCCCTCAGGTGCAGATACCTGTTTTTAACAGCACATATGGCGACCCTACACAAGGATTTCTCCAGATATAATACACAGAAATCTAATTGACTACATCTGTGGGAAGACACGATGGATAAGCTCAGTATCAGCAATAAAACTAAGTTAGGGACTGACTTGGGACAAACCATCAGTTACACATATGTATGTTCAACTCAAATGGAAGAAAATGAAAACAAATCCATGAGGACCAAAATATGACTTGGAGTCTGAAATTGATAGGCAACTTTTGATAGGGAGTCTATCTTGCCTGATTTTTGAGACCATCTCCAGAACAGATTTGAGGCATTGGACATTACTGACAGAAGACCCAATGGGGGACATCAATCACATCATGAAGAAAGCAAAAGGTCATTATAAAGACAGGAAAGAAAGAACACATCGAAGTAGATGTCAGAAGAGCCTCTGAAACTAACTCTTAATCATAGAGTAGCTACAGCAAATGAAAGAAACGATGAAGTCAAAGAGCTGAATAGAAAATTTCAAATCGTAGCTCAAGGAGACAAAACCAAATATTAAAGTGAAATGTGCAAAGACTTAGAAAACTAAAAGGGAAGAACACACTGAGCATATCTTATACTGAACGAAGAAAATATTCAAATGTTGGATTGCAATACTGAAAGATTCTATGGGAAACATATTGAATGATGCAGGAAGCATTAAAAGAAGATGGAAAGAATATAAAGAGTCATTGTCCCAAAGAGAACAAGTCGACATTCCATCATTTCAGGTGGTGGCACATGAGCAAGAACCATTGGTACCGAAGAAAGAAGTTTAAGCTCTACTGAAAGCAGTAGCCAAAAACAAGACTCCCAGAATTGGCAGAATGCCAATTTAAATCTTTCAACAAGTTGAAAACACTGGGAGCACTTACTCATCTTTGCCAGTAGATTTGTAAGAGATATATATCCATATTTGTGCCCAGAAGGCTCAAACTATAGAACAAGATCACATATATATCACATACCAGTAAAATTTTACTGAAAAATCATCATTTGCAACATTGCATTGATAGGGAGCTGCTAGAAATTCAGGCTGGATACAGAAGTGGGTGTGGAACAAGGACTATCACTGCTGATGTCAAATGGATCTTGGTTGAGAGCAGAGAATACGAGAAAGGATGTTTACTTGTGTTTTATTCACTATGTAAAGGTGTTTGACTCTGTGGATCATCAGTAACTATGGATAACCTTGAGAAGAATGGGAATTCCAGAACACTTCAGTGTACTGTAGAACTTATGTATGAATCAAGGGGCAGATGTGAGAATGGAACGAAAGAATAAATACTGCAGTGTTTAAAATCAGGAAAGGCATGTGTCAGGGTTTTATCTTCTCACCGTACTATTCAATCTGTATACTTAGCAAATAATCAGAGAAACTGGTTTGTATGATCAGGATCAGAAGAAGGCTTATTAACAACCGTTGATATGCAGATGACACAACCTTGCTTTCTGAAAATGAGGAGGACCTGAAGCACCTGTTGATGAAGATCAATGTGAATTATGACTTAATGTTAAGAAGACCAAAATCCTCACAACTGGCTCAATAGGTAACAATAATAAATAGAGAAAATGTTGAATTTGTCAATGATTTTGTCTTGCTTGTACCCATGATGAATGCTCATGGAAGCAGTGGTCAAGAAATCAAATGATGTTGTTACATTGGGTAAATCTGCTGCCCAAGGCAGATTTTTGAGTATTGAAAAGCAAGACAGTTACTTTGAGGACTAAGTTGGATCATGACCTGATCCAAGCCATGATATTTTCAATTGCCTCATATGCATGTGAAATTTGAACATTGAATAAATATGACTGAATTAGAATTGATACATTGGAATTGTGGTGTTGCAAAGAATATTGAATGGACAGATAAATCTGTCTTAGAAGTATGGCTAGAGTGCTCCTTAGAGGCAGGGATAGTGAGAGTTTGTCATAGTGCATACTATGGACAAGGGGTCAGGAGAGACCAGTCCTTGGAGAAGGACATCATGTTTTTAAAATAGAGGGGCAGTCAATGAGAGGAAGACCCTCAGGAGATGGATTGACACTGTGGCTGCAGCAATGGAATCAAGCATGGAAACAATTTTGAGGATGGCACAGTGTTTAGTTCTGTTGTGCCTTTGGTCACTATGGGTTGGATTAGGACTCGATAGCATTTAATAATAAGGGACACTATACGCACCCAGTGGTTTAAACCCACCAGTCATTCTGAAGTCTTAGAAAGATTTAAAGGTTTGGAAACCCAAAGACGGAGTTGATTTAGAATCAATTAGATTGGAAGACTGCAATATATACAGAGTCTACAGGTTGAATACTGCAAAGCCAGACTACAGCTTGAGAAGAGTGGAAAATAAAATTGAAAAGGCACATATATGGAAAGTGTGAGACAATTTCAAGTGTCAAAAATATAAGACTTCATGGCAGTTTTTATAAATATTTAGAAGATCTAAAGGTTTATTCAAATTATATAATAAATATTTCAGAACACATTTCAATATATAGAAGTCAATGGATATTCTTGTTAAATGTTTCAGAGTGGGGGAGAGTGAGAGGATTTGGGAAGCAAAGAATGTGGGAGGAGGAGGAAGCATTAGAACTGATTGTGATGTTGTATATACAACTCTTCTTAAAAGCAATTTAACTATAAAAGTGTGTGATGTGAATATTATATCAAGAAAACCATTTTATAAAATAAAAGAAACCAATGACCAATGGTTAGCATGGCTGAAGCAGGAAGAATACTTGCTTAGGGGGAACTGAGTTCATGTGTGGAATAATCTTGAAAAGGATATTGGTAATGGTTGTACAACACAAGGGTATAATCAATGGTACTGAATTATACACGAAGAAGTTGTTGAATTGGAGAATGTTTTGTTGTGTATATTTTTGCCATAATTAAAAGCATAATTATCTCAATAACAAGTACAAAGAAGAAAATATTCTAAGATTGAATGTGGTAATGATTGTTCAATTCTTCTTCATATAATTGATTTATTAATTGTATGACATGTGAATGAAGTTCCAGTAAAACAGTTAAAAATGTTTCAGAGGTGAGATTGACTCTAAACTTCTTTATGTGAAAAATTCTAACTTCTTTTAAGAGTTTCTGTTTTCAGGTAGAGAAGTTGTGCCATCTTATAACAAGGCTGGAACATTTTAATTTTAATAAAGAAGTCTGAACTCTGACAGACTCATTTTGAGTTTTAGAATATTTGAATATTTATTGTGCCAAACTCACTACCAGTCAGTTATTTATGACTCATATATGACCCTATAGGACGGTGGTTCTCAATCTTCCAAATTCTGCAACCCTTTCATACAGTTCCTCATGTTGTGGTGACCCCCAACCATAAAATTATTTTTGTTGCTACTTCATAACGAATTTTGCTACTGTTATGAATCAGGTAACTCCTGTGAAAGGGTCGTTTGACCCCCAAAGGGGTCATGACCTACAGGTTGAGAACTGCTATAGGACAAAGTGGAACTTCTATGGGTTTCTGAGGCTGTAAATCTTTATAAGAGCAGAAAGTCTCATAATTCTCTTGAAAAGCACCTGGTGGGCTCAAAATAACAGACCTTGTGCTTGGCAGTTAAACACATAACCCACTTCACCATCAGGGCTCCTTATTTATTATACAGTAACTCTTGTTTGGGGCCACTTTTTAAGATAAAAATTGGAACTGTCTGCTATTCAGTTCTTAATAAAGTTGAAGTGATATTTGGGTAAGAGTACAAGTTCATGTAATTTCCTTATTCAAATATATCTTTGGATTAAAGGGTGCCATGCGAAGTATAACTTGACCTAAATGTCAAGGCTAGCTAGCATTGCATTAAAATATCCTGATTTTTCAAATAGAACAGAATGAAGAGTGGTATATGATATGTGTTCTATATGTCACAAACTACAGCTGATATGGCGAAAACTAGTGCCATTTTTGGAATCATCAGGCTAAAAATATCCAGAAACAAGTCTTAACAGTTGAGGTACCAACTGTTCAGACTTTTTAAGAATTAATATGTCATGTCTCTAATATATGAGAGAGGTTCAAAAAGTTTGTAGAAAAATCCTCCCTTTAAAAAATTTATTTTTAAAGAACCCTCATAATGGTTTATTATATATATATGATTTTGAGCAATATTTTTAACCTATAATTTTCTTATATATAATATAAGAGTAGTATCTACTTCAAAGGATTGTTGGGAATGAATGAGATGTATAGCACCTAGAATGTAATTGGTATTTAATGTTAGCTATTTGTTTTAAAACTTAGGACATTTATAAAATAAGTAAATTTGTGGAAAGCAGATGTTTTGAGAATGATGATGGCAACAAAAATGTGCTTGACACAATGGATGGATGTATGGATTGTGATAAGCATTGTACAATCCCCCAATAAAATGATTAAATATATAAGTAAATTTGGTGTTCTTTATAAAGTTGATTTTTAACATGTATTATTTTTGAGAAAAATGTTTTTATAATTATGTTACAACTTGTCTTAAAAACATTTTATTGAAGGCTCTTACAGCTTTTGTAACAATTCATAAAAATGGGAAGTCAATCACAGTGCAGTACAGCACTGATGAAACAAACAATATTCCTTTCAATTATATCAAGCACATGTGCACATATGTTGCCATCATTATTTTCTAGACATTTATTTTCTATTGAGCCCTTGATGTCAGCCCCTCTTTCCCTTCCCCTCCTTCCTCCGCCCCCCCCCCACTGTTGTGGCCCATTGATAAATTATAAATTATTATTTTCATATCTTACACTGACCATTCTCTCCCTTTCCCCACGGTTTCTGTTGTTTGTAGCCCTGGGTGTGTGAACAGTTATGTGTTGATCATCACAATTGGTTTCCCCTTTCTCCCCTCCTCTCCCCACCTTGCCTCTTCCCTCCTTGTATTGCTACCCCCATTCCTGTTTCTGGATTCCATGTGTCATGAGCTCTCTTATGTCTTTTCCGTACCTGTGTACATGCTCTAATCTAGCCCGCAGTGAAAGGCAGTACTAGGGTCATGATAGTGGGGGGTGAGGAAGCCTCAAGGAACCAGAGGAGCATGTGTATTTCATTGGTGCTGTACTGCACCCTGAATGACTCCCCATTTTTAAACTTACATCATTATTGAGGTTCCCTTTACATACCATAAAGTTCATTCATTTCAAGTGTGCCAAAGCTCTCTATATCAAACTCATCTGTAGCCCTTGGATTTTTGGCTGAAACTTCATAGTGTGGGAAGAATCAAGTAACTGTTATACAAAGGGTATAGACTTTGGTTTGGATCTCTTGCCTTGGGGATGGTGGCCCAGTGAATGGTGGTCCTGGACTATCATATACTTACTATTTTAATGCCCCTCTTGCTTTATTAAGTTATGTATTAATTTGATAGGCCTGGTTCTGTCATTGTCAGTATTATTTAAAGTTTTTCCTTATGACCAACCCCCATTGTTTGTGTACATAGTATCTAGTCCCTTAAGAGTTTCACCTGTACACATCAATAATTGTATTGCAGTTCATAGCCAGCCAATACTTGTAAAATCTCCTTTTCTTTATACCATTAGCTGGTTAATGACACTATCAATAAAAGTACTTTATGCCCCAGGATATGATTGTTGTCTAACATAAAATGACAATGATGTCTCTGATAAACCAGAAACATATATAAACCACAGATACATGAATGGGTTTTGGACACGTACTTAATTCTAGCCCAAATCTAAGAGCAATTAGTTCTTAAGACATGGCCCTGCTTGATGCCCACTCCCATGAAGAGATCACTGAGGACATGAGTACTATAGCAAAGTATGGTGAAGAAACTAGATTGTACCAGACTATCAGAAAGAATTGCATCTGAGGGTCTTAAAGGCTTGTCTTTGAATAAGCAGCCATCTAAATGATGGGTCAACCAACTCCACATGGAAGAAGCACAGTCTGTGTGATTCAAGGATTGTAATTAATGTAATCCAAATCCAAAGAAGGGATTGATATCTGAGCTTAAACAGCCTATTTGCAAAAGGCTTTGGATGACACGAGGTCCAAAATCCATTTTCAGGCTCCACACATAGATCACACCGCCAGTGAATTCTCTCTCATCATAGTAGAGGGATGTGAATAGCCTTGTTATTAGAGAACATTATAATGAGGCTTATACTAGATAGAATTAGGTTACAATGTAGTTATCTTACTTGATATCCCCTTTGATCCTTTAAAAGTTGTTTCAGTTTTTTAAAAAGTGAAGGGGAAATACACATGGATTAAGCTTCAAGTGAATCCCCTCTGACCCTAGACCAGGGTTGTTAATAGCCTTGGTATCATGCAGAGTGCATTAGAAAGTGTTTTATGGCAGATGTAGTAAGGTTAAAGTTTGATGCTTTATCATTTGATCTCCCTTTTGACCTATTTAAAGTTGTTATTTTGTTACTGTTAGCTTTTTTTTTTAGAAATAAAAATTCAGAATGGGTGAATCTTTAGAAACAGAAACTGGATTGATGGTTTCCTGAGGGTATAACAGGAGAGGATGGGGAGAAATGGGGCGCTGATAACAATGTGAACAAGAAAGAAGAAAATGTTCTAAAATTGATTGTGGTGATTATTATACCAATCTTTCTTGATATGATTAAACTATTGAATTGTATTCTATGTGGATTATGTGGCAATAAAACATTTTAAAAAAATGAAGCATGCTAAAACTCCAAAATCACTGCCATCAAGTTATTTGCAACTCATAATGACTGTATAGGACAGAATAGAACTATCCCTGTGAGTTTACAAGGATGTAACTCTATTGGAGTAGAAAACCTCAATGTCACCCTGCGTGACTGATAATTTCACACTGCTGACCTTGTGGTTTGTCACCCAACGCATCCCCCACTGTGCTACCAGGACAGGTCAGTTGCATGTCAGTGAATTTTGATATCACAGAACTGAGAAATTAACTTGACCATACATATTTTAGAACACTGTCATTACATCACAAAGAACCTCCATACCCCTTTGCCCAATTCCCCTGTTGAACCCAGCACAAGGAAATCTATTTTCTAGCTGAACAAATTTGCCTAGTCTGAACAGCTTATATGAGGGGGTTTCAAAATATTTGTTGAAAAATTCAATTATCTTCTAATTCAATTTTTCCATAAACTTTTTGAAGCCTCTTTGTATAAATGAAATATTATAATATATGATAATATGTGTTCTTATGTGACTAATTTCCATTCTGTGTCTAACCATGTTATAGAACATATGTGTACTTTATTTCCTTTTATTACCAAATAACATTTCACTGTATAGGTATATTTAAATTTTCTATGCCTCATTTTAAAAATAATATTTCACTGTGCTCTCAGTGAACTTTAGGTTCCCATGCAGCACTTTTTTACACATGTTATTCAGTAACATTGATTACATTCTTCACAATACATGAATATCCTCATTCTGGTTTTATTTACATTAAAGTATTTTTTGCCCCATATATTCTCATCTTTGTTTTGAAGCAATTGTTGACCTTTTTGGACTATAGTTGAGTTTTTATAGGACCACCACAATACTTTCAGGTGAGAATCACTGTATTTTGAGCCAATTTTCTATTTAGCTACAATAATTTAATTTCAAGGGTTAAAGAGTATCTCTGGGAAGCAGCCTCAGGAAGTACTCCATTCTCAAACATCCAGTGTGTTGGTTTGTTTTAGGAATTTGAGGTTCTGTTATACGTTTTTTTCCCTCAGATTCTACAAGCATTCATCTATTGTGGCCCTGACTAGAAAATTTGATAGTGGTAACTGTGTACCACACTTTGGTCTTGGTGTCGATGAGGCCTTGGGTGTATGATTTTTCCTGTAGATTGGGTTATTCTTTTTTTTCCTTCAACTTTTTTATTGTGAATTGGGTGAAGGTTTATAGAGCAGATCAGTTTTCCATTCAACAACTTATATTCACTGTTTTTTCATGTAGATTTCAATTCCCACAAGGTAGCATTATTTATCCCAATTCCTCTTTGTGTTCCTTTAAAAAATTATTAGAAATTAATAAATATATAATTCCATAGTTCAGTCATGTCAAGCGGTATTGTACAATTGCTTCCACAATCAGTTTTCAGACATTCTTTTTCTTCCTGGACTCCTTGGCATCATCTCCCGTTTACCACTCCCCTCACCATTGTAAATCCCCTTCCCCAGATTAAGTTATTCTTGAATTGTCAGTTTCCTTTCTTTTTTTTGCTCCAGATGAGTACTAACCAGTAATAGTTAGCTGCTTGTACCACTTTAAAACCCTTGACATTACTCACAAATCTGGGATATAGAACATAACTTTCTTAAATTATATCATGCCAGTAGACAGAAATGTCTTATGACATTATAGTCCCAATCATTTAAACCAAGAAATACAATCTAGTGAGGTGTTTGTTTACGGCTAAGAAATATCTATAAATGTGTCCTCTGTGTGCTTTATTATATATGTGAATATATATGATTACTACCATAAATGCATATACAGACTCATATACATTCACCCATATACACACACATACATGCCTGCATATGTAAAACCAAAGGAAAACAAGCCCACTGATACCAAGTCAATTCTGACTCATAGCAATCCTATGTAGGACAGAATAAAATTCCTTCTAAGGCTTTCCAAGACTGTAAATCTTTATGGAAGAATACAGTTTCATCTTTCTCCCAAAGAGTAGCAGGTGGTTTCAACAGATGACTCTATGGGTAGCAGCGCAAAGCTAGCCCACAGCACCACCAGGGCTCCTTTACATACATATATACATACGCACATATACACACATATGTATTTTGACTGATTTTGTTATTAAAAATTTTATCTGTCATGGCAGTTCTGACATGCCCTTTATTATGTGTCCTTAAGAAAAAAACCATACCAAACACACTTAAAACTGATTCTGAATTATAGCAACCCTATAGTTATATTATTTAACTTCATCAAAGTTGTGTATTCTCTACTCCCATATGATGTTTCTGGTGCCAACTACAAAAATATTTAAGTGCCTACTATCTAGAGATTGATTCCTTTGCCACTCTTTCCTGGTGAGCACTAATGAAAATTAGTTTCAATGTCATACTATTTAACAAAAGTAAGATCATGCATTTATGTGTGAGCTGCTTTGTGTGTGCGTGTTTGACTTATTTTGCTTAACATATGCCCTCAAGGATCATCTATGTTCCAAGACCTTTGGGGAACTCATATTTCTTTTATCACTGAGTAGTTTTATGTTCTCTCTATATATGTATTTATCACTGAGTATTCTGTTATAAATACAGAATACTGTTTTATAAATATAGCTGAGTAGTATTCTGTAGTATATAAAGTATATTGTGCAGTGATAAAGAAAAATGTTTTGTTAATAGAGGAACTACAACTAAAAGAGGATTGGAATGGAGAATGGCTCACGTGTGTGTGTGTGTGTGTGTGTGTGTGTGTGTGCGCGCGCGTGTATTTTTGGTTTAAAGTTTATCTGAGGGCAGTAATTTTAAAGGTTCATATAGTTTCCATTGTTCCAAAATTCCAGATTTCATGAGAATTCAAAATTCTCTTCTGATTAGATGGTGTCTGGCTATCAGGAAAAAAAAGTATTGGGAGTCTTAAAGGCTTATCTCAAAACAAGCAGTCATTTACGTGAAGAAGTACACCAACTTGTATGATTTAAAAACTGTAAATAATAAAATCCAAACCAGGAGGAAGGAACAGTACCGGAGCCTAAATTTAACAAAACCCATTTGTGGAATGCTATGGATGATAGTGGAAGCTAAAAATCCACTTATAGGGCCCCTACATGCATTGATTTCTTTTGAATCCCCACTGACCATAGTTTAGGAATGTGAATAACCTTAACAGCAGACAAAGAACATTGCAAAGTGGGTTTAGCAGCTGTAATTAGGCTGGATTGTAATAACAATACAAGAACTCCCTTTTGAACCATTTTAAAATTTATTCTAGTGTTTTATATTTTCTGATTTTTTATTAAGATTTTTTTCTTTGTTCTGTTTAGTGATTGTTGTTGGGTCCCTTTTTTGGTCTTTGTTTTATATGTTTTTCTGTATAGAGCAGTTAGGATGGGTGAATAGATGACGACAGCAACTGGATTAATAATTACTAGAAGTAGGGGGCATGGAAAGAGGCTGGAGGGAAATGGGAAGTCAACAACAGTGGGTACTAGAAGGAAGATTATGTTCCAAAGTTAAGTGTAGTTATGATTGCATACCCCTTCTTAACATGATTCAACGATTGAATGGTATGATGTTAATTATAGTTCAACAAAACTTAAAAAAATATTTTTATTGGGGCTCATAAAGCTCTTATCACAATCTGTACATACATCAATTGAGCAAAGCACCCTTATACATTCGTTGCACTTGTCATTCTCATAATTCACCTTCCACTTGGGTTCCTAGAATCAGCTTGGTTTCCCTTTTTTCCCCCTCCCGCTCCCTCCCCACTCCCCCCCTGGTCCCTTGATAGATTATAAATAATTATTATATCTTATCTTACACTCCCTGGCATCTACCCTCCCCCGCCTCCCCATTGCCCATCTCCCAGAGAGGAGGTTACACATAGATCTCCGAGATCGGTTTTCCCTTTCTACACCCCCGTCCCTCCTGGTGTCGCCACTCCTACCGCAGGTGTTGAGGGGTTGTCTATCCTAGATTCCCTGTGCTTCCAGATCCCTACTTCACCACTGTATATCCTCTGGTATAACCAGGTCTGCAAGGTAGAAATGGGGTCATGATAATTGGGAGGGGAGGAAGCGTTCAGGAACTAGAGGAAGGTTTTTAGTTTCATTGTTGCTACACTGAACCCTGAATGACTCATCTCCTCCCCACTACCCATCTGGAAGGGATGTTCAGCTGTCTACAGATGGGCATTGGGTCCCCATCATGTACTCCCCCTCATTCACAGTGATGTGATTCTCACTACCACCCCACCTTTGTTGTTTGAGACCTGGTCTCCTCTGCCCTTCACGGTCACCTATGTTGGTGTGCTGCTTCCGTGTGGGCTTTGTTGCTTCTGGGCTAGATGGCCGCTTGTTTGCTTTCAAGCCTTTAAGTCCCCAGACGCTATATCTCTCAGTAGCCGGGCACCATCAGCCTTCTTCACCACACTTGCTTATGCACACTTTCGTCTTCAGAGATTATGTGAGGAAGGTGATCACACAATGATTGTTTTTGTTCCTTGGTGTCTGCTACATGGTCCATTCAACACCTTGTATTCACTTAGGCCATGTGCTTCTTCTCTGTGGGCTTTGTTGCTTCTGAGCTAGATGGTTGCTTGTTTGCCTTCAAGCCATTAAGACCCCAGGCGCTATATCATTTTGATAGCCGGGCACCATCAGCTTTCTTCACCACATTTGCTTACGCACACGTCTGTCTTCAGTGATCATGTCGGGAAGGTGGGTATCCTGCAATGACCGTTTAGCAGGGCGAGGTGCTATTGTATTGGGGGATTATGCATGAGGAGGCCCAGTGTCCATCTGCTACCCTACTACTGAACTTATAAATATATGCACTTAAATCTATTGCCCCCATAATCATAAATATATTTACATATGTACATGTCTGTATTTAGGTTTCTCTGTATGCACTTTGCCTCCTACTCCTTTCCTCTATTTCCTTTCGCTTTCCTCCCATCCCACCACCATGTTTAGCCTTCATTCTGGTTTCAGTAATTCCTCTCAGTTACCTTGCTCTTGGTCACTCCCTACCAGTCCTCCCCTCCCCTCCCTCCTCTGGTTTTGAACCACTCGCTGTTCCCTTGTCCCTGTGTTGGGCGGCACCTCCTCCCTTCCCCTACCTCCCACGCTCTCATGTGCCCTCCAGGACCGTTGGTCCCGTTATTTTCTTCTCTCATTTTTTGTCCAGCCTATCTTGTCTAGGTGAACCTGCTGATATAGTAATATGCAGATGACTTTGACTGCGCCCAAGTGGCACATAAGAACATGGCTTTGACAGAAGCAACATCGACACGCTGATAAGCAGAAAAGCCACTAACATACAAAATTTACAAGGTAAAAAACAAAGCAAAACAAAAAAAACCAAAAGACAAAACAAAAAGATAGCAAATATTAAAAGAAAAAATGCTAGTAGTTCAAGGTCAGTTCATTGGCCTTTAGGAGTGTTTTCTAGATGTAGCTTGTGAGGTGCCACATCCTGGCCCAAAAGTCCATGCTTTATACTCCCTCGGGATCCCTTTGCTCTGCTTCCTACGCTGCTCCATTGCATGCCCCCAGTGTTTGCCTCAGTGTGGTGGGGTCAGCTCAGTCACACATCCCCCACTGTGTCTCAGGTGCTGTCCCGTGTAGGGCCATGTGTTGGTGCAGGATGTCGCATCTCGTAGTGTGGCCAGCTGTATGGTCCTCTCTGTACGATGGGCCCTTCTAGCTGGTCTATCGACCTTGGGCTTGGTGGACCCAGGTGTACTCCACTACGTCCTTTCGCCTTCCTTTGTTTCAGCTTCCTTCTGGATGTGGTGTGTTGGGTCAGTTCCTTTCCCACTCCAGACGATCTATTTTTGTTTTCTGTGGTATTCCCTTCGAGTGTCGGGGTCGGCCTAATTCTGGTTTGGGCCAGCGTGTCGTCCAGCCTCTTTGTGTAGACCTCTGTACTTTACGTTGCCTTCCTTGTTTGGTGTGTCATGTTGGGGTCCATATGCATGTTCCAGATCTGTGGCGACACAACCGGTACTCTCCCCCGGGTGGGTTAGTACCCTGTTCCCCCCCATACCATCCACTCGGATTCTCCCCCTCCCGGTTCTACCTCTCCCTGCCCCACTACTCCTTCTTTATGCTGGGCTCCCATGTACCTCCCTAAGTGTGGCCTGCCCTCCCTCCAACGATCTATGCTTCCCCCCGTTTATTGTGGGATGGATGTTTATTCTTCTATTTCTGTCATGCTGATTGTACTTACCTCAGGGGACTCATGTTGTACCTGTCCCTTTGGGTCTGGCTTACCTTGCTTAACATAATTCCTTCCAGCTCTTCCCATGAAATAACGTGTTTCATGTGTTCATCCATCATTTTCAGTGCTGCATAGTACTCCATTGTGTGTATGTGCCAAAGTTTACTAATCCACTCGTCTATCCATGGAAACTTAGGCTGTTTCCAAGTCTTTGCTATTGTGAATTGTGCCGCAATAAACATTGGAGCACATATGACTGGTCGTGTTTTATTTGCTGCTTCCACCGGGTATATGCCCAGTAGAGGGATGGCTGGGTCATAAGGTAGATCATTTTCCATTTTCTTTAAGAATCACCAGATTGCTTTCCACAGTGGCTGTACAAATCTGCATGACCACCAGCAGTGAAGGAGGGTTCCTAGTTCACCACAGCCCCTCCAACACTTGTTGCTCACTGATTTACTGATCTGTGCTAGCCTCAGGGGTGTTAGGTGGTATCTCATGGTTGTTTTGATTTGCATTTCTCTTATGGCAAGGGACTTCGAGCACTTTCTCATATGTTTATTGGCCATATGGGTCTCCTCTCTAGTGAAAGTTCTTCTCAATTCATAATGCTATGTGATTTTTAATCACAATTAATTTTGTTGTAATGTCACCCATTTCATTTCTTATTCATAAAATTTACTTTTTCTTGTTCTTTTCCTTTCCTAGATTTGTCAGTGGTTTATCAATTTTGTTCATCTTTTCAAAGAATCAACTTCTTGTTGCGTTTTCTATAGTTTAACAATTTTTTCTGATTTAGTTTTTCTGCACTAATCTTTGTTATTTCTTTTAGTGTCTGAAGGTTTCTTTTGCTGGTCCTTTTTGAATTGTGTTTTTTTGGTGTATATTTTAATCCTTTCTGCCATTTTGATGTGTGCAGTTACGGCTATAAGCTGTTCTCTGAGGATTACTTTTGCCATGTCCCATAGATTTGGACATGTTTTATTTTTGTTCTCATATGTTTCAAAGAATCTTTTGATTGATTGTATTCTTTACTTCTTCAATTACTCAGTTTTAAAGTACAGTGTTGTTCAATTTCTTTGTATTTCATTTTTGGGGATTCATTATACTATGATTGATTTCTAATTTATGGCATTGAGATCTGAAAAAATACCTGACTTGTGCTATCTCGATATTTTAAAATTTATTGATGCTTACATTCTGGTTTAAATTGTGATTTATCCTGGAGTAGGTTCCATGAGCACTAGAAAAGATTGTGAAATGTTCTTTTATTGGGTGAAGTGTATAAGTCTAGGATATTAAGTAGATTGTGTTATTTAGTTCTTCTGTATCTTTGCTGATTTTCTTTCTAGTTGATCAAGGTTTGCTTAAAAGTGGTATATTGATGTCTCCCAGTATTATCATATTATGGTCCATTTGTCTCTTCATTTCTCTAAGAATTTTATTAATATATTTGAAGGTTCTTTATTTGGTGAATATGCATTAATTATGGTTATGGTTTTTTGTTCAATTATTTTTTGTGATGACAGAGTGATGTTCTTTGTCTCTCATTGTATCTTTTACTTTGATATCTATTTTGTCAGAGAGTAATATTGCTACTCCCATTTTCATTTGATGGTGTTACCTTGACATACGTTTCCCACACTTTAACTTTTAGTCTTTGTTTGTCTTTAACTATATGATATACTTCTTGTAAGCAGCATTTGAAAGGTTCATATTTCCTCATGTATTCTTTTGTCTCTTAACTGGTGAATTCAGTCCATTTACATTCAGTCTTGTTATTGACATGCATTCTTTTATTGGTGTCATTTTGTTACATGTTTTATTAATGGTGACCCTTGTTTCAATTTTCATACCAATTTTTTGGGTTGTTTTCTTTTGTTTATAGGTTATCTTGATACTCTGCTTTTTGTTCATTTTTATCTTATTGCTTTTATGATTTTCCTCACTTAGGTTTTCTTTTTATGTTTTAACTTTTTCCTTTGAGAATTGTTTGTTTTTGTGGTTCCTTGGACTGTTTGGATATCTTCTCCATTCTACTATTAATTAATCTACTGTTCCATCTGTTATTCCCTCTCCCCCCCATTGTGGAATTGCTATCTGTGATTCCTTATTTTAATTTGTAAGTTCTATGTCAGTTTGCATATTACTTGAGTAGTATGTTTTCATCATAATAATGTCTTTTCTGATAATTTTAGGTTGTTCTCTGTTGATATAGATTATCTGCCCAAAGAACTCCTTTAAACATATTTTTAAAGGTTGTATTGTTTTTAAAATTCCTTTAGTTTTTCCTTATCTGAGAATTCTTTTATTTCTTCTTATTTGAGGGATACTTTTTGCTAGATATTGGATTCTTGGTTGGCAGTTTTTTCCTTTCTAGATTTTGAATATATCAATCCATTTCCTTTTTGCCTGCGTGGTTTCTGTAGATCAATCTGGACTTATTCTAATTGGTTGGCCTTTATATGTGATTGGTTACTTGAATGGTTATTTTACATTTTGCCATAGTATTAGGGAACCTTTCCCTTAAAATTTCACTATTTTCTCTGTAACTAATATTTTTCTTTCTGTCCTGAGATATTTATCAAACATATATTGTTCCTTTTGACATTGTCCCATAGAATTTTTAGGTTTTCTTCAGTTTTTTTGGGGGGGGGGTAATTTTTATAACTTGATCTTCTTGTATTTTGGTCTTGAAAGATTTGTCTTGGAGATCACGGATTCTTGATTCTGTTGCTTCAACTTTTCTGTTGTGTTCTTTTTAAGTATTATCCAGTTCTATTATTTTTGTGTTTGCCTTTTCATTTTCTATTTGGAGTTGTTGAATTATTTCTAGCTTTCATTTATTTTGTCAGAATGGTCTTTGAGAGCATTCTTGAGTTCCTGTAGATTAGCCTCTGTCCTTTTCTCCTCTATTCCTATAAAAAATTTCCCCCCAGTTACTAAGTCAAAGATCATTGTTGTAATCTCCCTTATAGGAAAATCCAATACTGTCCCTTCTGAAGCTCCTTTGGATCCACATCTGTATGTGTTCAAGTTAATTAGGTTGTTTCTCCTGTTTCCACAAGTGCGCAGAGATTTCTTGTTTAGAGACACTCTTTTTTACCCCTCTCTCAGTACAAAGCAATCTCCACACGTTATTGTGGAATCAGGGTAGTCAAGGGAGTTCGGCAGCAGCTTATCTCAGCTGGAGGCAAAGACAGAAAACATGTAAACATTATTTCCATTAAAGTTCTGATTTTGAGAAGTTGTCAAAGGGAGCCAGGCAATGATCAACCATACTGATGGGGAAGAGAGCAAACTATGTACAACACCACCAGTTGAAGCCAGTTTTCTACAACCCTGTTTTGTCAGCATTGGGCCCAATTTCTATTTGGTCATGTGCCTGCTGGCAGGCAGGTACTAGCACTTTGAATTCTGGGCTCACAGAGAATCAATCACTGCTGTACTGATTCTCTTCCTAATAATACATGCCATCCCTCTTCTGAACCCCTTCCCCAGGGTTGGCATATCCTCTCAGTGCTCTAGGAAGTTATACCAAATTCCAGTGACCAAGAGTTTCAGCCAGGTGTTAGAAGCCATTCCACAGGAGAACTAAGACTCCCCTATCTGGCTGGCCTGCAGCAGTAGGTTGGGATCCTCTCAGCACTAAGGCTTAAAGCCTGTGACTCTTCTTATCCAATTTCAGGATAGGAGAGTGGTGCTAATTAGCCACAACAGAGATGGAGACCATCAGAGAATGTGAAGAAGGCCAGGTCTACAGCTGTTCTGCCTGGCAGCACAGAATCCGTTGCTTTTATAGGATTATTTGTGCCAATTACTCCTTCTGAGGCACTGAGATGTAGTTAGCAGAGATTTCTGTTCCTCAGGGACAGTCTGGAGTTCAGGCTGCTGTGAGTTATCTTCTGTTTTCAAAGTTTTCCTTTGGAGAAGGATTAAGAGAGTGTCCTACTATTCAACCATATTGGAGCTTATCATTCTCTTTTTATCCAGGTTTTGATCATTGATGCTACAGCGATTTCTTCTCATTGTGAGTCATCCCTCATCAGCAAATGAAGGTCTGAAGGCTTACTCCATCCACATCATTATGGTCGACTCTGCTTTGAGAAGGCAGTTCTTCCCTATGCATATTTTGAGTGCCTTCTCACCTGAGGAGCTGATCTTCTGTCACAATCTCCAACAATGTTCTTTTCATGAGTTTTTCAGGATCTGACAATGTTTGTATTTTGTCCACAGGTTTTCAGTGGCTATTTCCTCAGAAGTGGATAGCCTATTCATTCTTAATACTGTAATGTGTTCTTAGGCTGGGAGCTCGGCTGAAACCTGTTCACTTTGGGTGACCCTGCCAGCATTGGAAATACTGGTGACAGCTTTCACATCACAGCCACACACAAGCCACCACAATATGACAAACTGACAGAACAATGGTGGTTTTCTTCTATAACCCATTAGTTTGTATGTAAAGTATTAATTAATTTCCATATATTTATTTGTTTATACATGATTTTCCTATTGATTTTTTTATTTTGTAACATTATGATCTGAGAAGATAGCATGTAGTATTCTGATGATTCTGCATTTTTTTGGCTTTTTTCCTTATGATGTATCCTGCTAAGGAAAATGTGTTGTAAATGTGTATATTATGCTATTGTTTAGAATGTTCTGTATATGTCTATGATTTGGTATTGACTAATGGCAGTGAATTGGTTTATTTTTAGTATATATCTATGTGGCCAGGTTGGCTGATTGTGTTGTCTTCTGTATCTTTGTTGAGTTTTCCTTTTTGTTCTTTCATCAAAAGTGGTGTGTTAAAGTCTATTGTTATAGAGTTGTTTATTTCTGTATTTCTGTTAGAGTTTAATGTATATATTTTGAGATTGTCATTGGGTACATACATATTTTATTATGGCTGTATCCTTTTGTTCCATTGAAACTAGTCATTATATAATATCCTTCCTTATTTCTTATGGTGATATTTTCCTTAAAATTCATTTAATCAGAAATCAATATTTTCATTCCTCCTCTTTGCCGAGTTCCATTAGCTTGATAGTTTTTTGTTTTCATCCTATGATTTTCAGTCTACTTTTGTCTCTTGTTGATAGTATATTTATGTGTCCTGTTTACTTATTAATTCTACTACTCTGCCTCTTTACTGGTATATGTAATCCATTTTCACTCTGAAATTATCAGTAGGTATGAATTTATTGCTATAGTTTTGCTATGTGTCTTTTTGTTATACTCCTTTTTCCTTTGTTCCACATAGTTTTCTGGGTAGGGTTCATTCTGTTTGTGGATTTTCTTACCATTTTCTTCCATAATGTTTTAGTGTTTACTAAATCTTTATGAGCTTCCTCTTTTTTATTTTGATGAGGTTTGTTTTTTTAATCATTTTATTGGGGGCTCATATAACTCTTATCACAATCCATACATCAGTTGAATCAGGCATGTTTGTACATATGTTGCCTTCATTCTCTTCTAGATATTTACTTTCTATTGAGCCCTTGGTACGAGCTCTTTTTTCCCTTCTCTCTCCCCCCACCCTCATAACCCCCTGATAGATTGTACATTGTTATTATTTTCATCTCTCACACCGACCGCTGCCTCCATTCCCGCATGTTTTCTGTTGCTCTTCCCCCTGTAGAGGGGTGTATGGTTATGTGTTGATCACTGCAAATGGTTCCCCCTTTCTCCCTTCCTCCCCGCCTCTTCTTCCTACCATTCTGGCATCACCATTCCCACTCCTGGATTATGTGTGTCGTGAGCTCCCATCCTTTTCTGTACCTGTGTACATGTTCCGGTCTAGTCTGAACTGGGAAGCAGCACTGGGGTCATAGTAGTGGGGGATGAAGAAGCCTCAAGGGAACAGAGGAATATAGTTTCATCTATGCTTTACTGCACCCTGGTGACTCATCCCCTCCCTGTGGGCCCTCTGTGGGGAGATTGTTCCACTCTCTACAGATGGGCTTAGTATCTCCACTCCAGCCCCCCTTGTTCTCAACAATATGCTTTTGTTTGTTATGTGTCTGCTGATACCTATTACCTGGTCCCTATGACTCCTCATGATCCCACTGGTGGTGTGCTTCTTCCATGTGGACTTGTTGCTTCACTGTTGAATGGCAGGGTGTGTAACTTCAAGCCTTTAAGAACCCAGACACTATATCTTTTAATAGCCGGTCACCATCCACTCTCTTCACCACATTTGCTTATGTAACTGTGTTGTCTTCAGTGATTGTGTTGGGAGGGTGAACATCTCAGATTGCCAATTGGTTAGAACAAAGTGTTCTTTGTATTGAGGGAGGGTATGAGCAGAGGCCCAAAGTCCATCCCCCTTCCTCAGTGTATTTCTGTATAAGTATATGTACACGGGCCAATACCTCTATTTTTGTGGATCAATGTATTTACATATGTACACTGCTATGTTTACACCTCTATCCATTGCTTTGCTTCCTTGGTCCTTCTTCTGTTTCCTTTTACCTTCCTCCTGCCCCACTGCCACTTTCCCCTTATTTCTGCCTCTTGGTACCACCTCTTAGCTAGTTTGCTATTGCTCTGACACCCCCAACCCCACTTCAGATCCCTTCTCCTCCTTGTTATTGATTCCAACACCCAGCTGTTCCCCTGTCCATCGCACAGCCTGCTCACCGCCCCCTTCCCCCACCACCCTCACCTCCCAGGTCTCCGCAGGGCCATTTGTCCCACTGCTTTCACCTCAGGCATGCCTCCCGAGCCTATCCTATATAGGTAGGTACACCGACTATGACATAGCCCAAACTGATTTTTAAAAAATGAAAATAGTAAATGAATAATTAGAAATAAAAAGAGAGAAGAAATATACAAAAATCCTGGATCTGTTCGCTGGCCTTCAAGACTGTCCAGGAGCTGCCCCTCCTGGCTTGGAGTGCCCCTTAGGGGCTCCTCAGGGGCTTTGTAGCTCTGTTTTGCTCCAGCTGCTGATCTGTTATGCTCTCTTTTTGGTTCACTCTGTTGTGGGGGGTTCAGGCTGTGCTGCCTCCTCACCATGTGACCCCAGAAATGTCCTCTGTCGCAGTCTGCTCCAGTAAGGGGACAGCATGACACATGCTGTTGTTGGTTGCCCAGTCCCCTCTATGTCCCATTAGCTCCCCAAAGGGACATCATCCTCTGAGCCTGGTGTGCCAGCATGGGATCCAATCTGGCTCCGTCTTTCTCTTCCTCCCTCCCGGTTTGCCTCCAAGTGGGTGTGACATGCTGGCCCCTCTCCCCAGGCTGTAGGTTCAGTTCTACTCCCCGCCACACCCACTTCCAGAGAGGGGGTCAGTTTGCCCCTGGTTGGGGCTAGGCCTGTGGCTCCCTCTTTTCATGCATCCTTCCATGTGCCCACGCCATCCTCATGGTTTAGTGAATCATGGTAGGTCTGCATGCCCACTCCCGATTCTGTGGAGACGAGACCAGCACTCTCCCTCCGGGTGGATTAGTGCCCTGCTCCCTCCATCATTATTTCACGTTCAACCTACTCTTTTCTGCCCCCTTCTCCCTCCTTTTCCCATTATTGTGTTGGACCGACATGTACCTCCTTGGGTTTGGTCCAACCTCTTTCCAATGCTCTTTATCTCAGCCCAAATGTTATGATATAGGTGGCTTCTCTTCTATACCTACCAGGCTGATTACACTTACCTCAGTGGACTTATGCTATACTTCTTCTTTTGTGATTGGCTGACCTCGCTTAGCATAATTTACTTCAACTCTTCCCATGAAAATGTTTCATGTGCTTATCAGTGCTTTTTAGTGATGCATAGTACTACATTGCGTGTATGTGCCAGAGTTTACTGATCCATTTGTCCACCAGTGGAAATTTAGATTATTTCCAACTCTTTGCGATTGTGAATTGTGCTGCAATAAATATTGAAGCGCATACAACTGGTCGTGGTTTATTTCTTACCTGATGAGGTTTTTATTTTAATGATTACCTTGTAATTAATTAATTCCCTCCCAAGTTTGAACAGTTTGCTCTGTCTTAAAATAGACTTAATCTCCTCTGCATTTGGATGTTCTGTAGCTGTACGATTGAGTCTCTCTTTTTGCTTTTTAACTATCTTCATGTACAAATTGAGATGTCTGGTTTTCTATTTTCAATCTTGTAGGTTTGTTATATTTGAGATTCTTCTTTAGATGGGTTGGTTTCTAGGTGATTTCTCAGGCATTTTAATCTCAGGTGGTTGTCTGTTGTAGCCAATTCTCTACCTGAACAGCTCATTTATTATTTCTTGTAAGGTTGATTTGGGTTTTATAAATTTCTTTTATTTCTGCTTACCTCGAAATGCCCCGATTTTGTCATCATTTTTGAGGGACAGTTTTGCTGCACTGATATGTTCTTAGAGAAACCCCACTCAGATAGTACTGTATATACTCATGTATAAGCCGAATTTTTCAGCACATTTTTAATGCAGTTTTGTGGTAAAATTAGGTACCTTGGCTGATAGTTGGGTTGACTTATACTCTAGTATATACGGTACTCCCTTGTGGGTATAAGTTGATCAGTTCTAACTCTGTGGGTAGGCAAAGGTAACTCTACCAAAGGCCCTGAAGCATTTCTTCTACAGAAAGCTTGTTTTCCAAAGGTAACCCGTTTTTTCTTTTAATCTTGTATCACAATTCATCCATCCATCCATCCATGTGTCAAGCACATTTGTATATATGTTGCCATAATCATTTTCAAAACATTTTATTTCTACTTGAGTCCTTGATATCAGCTCTTTCCCCCCACTCTACCACCCACCCTCCCTCATGAATCTTTGATAATTTTTTAAATGTACGCTGTTACAGATAAGAGTTCACAACACAGGAAATTCAGAACCGGACCAATTATGAGAATAGAGATACCAAGAGGGGAAGGGGAAGATGGGGGAGAAAGGGAGGACCAATCACAATGGTCTGCATATAACCCCTTCCTAGCAGAATGAACAACAAAAAAAGGTGTGTTTAGGGACACTGAAGTCGGTGTAAGACATGGGGGGGGAATTATAATAAATTATCCAGGGTACTCAGTTTTCTTGATCTATGAGTCAGGAAGCTCACCACAATGTCTTCTGCCAGTCTCCTGACACTGTTATTTTGCTGCTACTTCTAGTTGTCTTGAGTATTATAACTGTTGCTCTTAGTCTCTTGGGTTACAGAGGTTCCTAGCAGAGGGATTGCAGATCCAAAACTGACCAATCCATTCATTAAGGTTCTATACACTTCATGTGCATATTCCCACTCCCACAACTGTGTCATGCATATTATTTATATTATCATTAAGCAATCCAATGCCCTTAGTGGGCTATAACCACCGCACATTTGCATAGTTCTACTCAGTCATTTTGGGGGGGGTTAAAGCGACTAGGACTACATTAAGTAATTCACTGCACCTTACCAACTCATCTATATTTTCCTTCCATCATCAGATCAAATCTTTAATATTTCTTATAAGATGGGTCTTATGTTTACAAATTGTTTCACTTTTTGTTTATCGTAGATATCCTAATCTCATTGTTTTATTTGAGGGACAGTTTGCTGTGCAAATGATTCTTAGTTGTTGCTTTTCTTTCTGTGTTCTGTTTATTACATCTTTCTTGTGCACATGGTTTCTGCCAAGAAATCAGAACTATCTTACTGAGTCTCCATTGTAGGTAAACTTTTGTTTTTACTGAGCGGCTTTTAGGATACTTTCTTTGATTTTGGACAGTTGATTGTAATATGTCTTGATGATTTTCTTTTGAAGTCTGTTCTGTTTGGGGTTCACTATTCATATTAGGGTAATAGTTTTCTTCTAGCAATTTTCCATGTGCTTTTTATTTTATGTTTTCGTGTAGAATTCTGATTAATTATAAGCTATTCCTCTTGATGTCACATCCCACATTAGTCTTAGGCTTTCTTAATTTCCCTCCATTCCTTTTACTGATCATGTCTGTAGCCAATTAGCACTGAGAGAATTTAGTATTCATTCCCATTCAATATGTCTTCCCGTGATTCAATTCTACTCCTTTGCCCTTCCATTGCATTTGATTCTAAAATTTTAGTATTAATCTTCTGAATTTCTCTTTGTTCTTTTGGTGTGCTCTCTAAATTTTAATTTTATCAGTATTTTTAATAGCGTTTTCCTGAATTCTTCTAAAGTTTTGTCTGATTTTTTCCTTGTTTTCATCTGCAACTTTCTTGATCTTTCTCTTAAGCCATTGAATTTCTTATCAGGCACTTCTAATACCATATCTGTTATAATTTCTCAGTGAAGCCATCTTGACCAGACTTTTGTGTGTGTGTGTGAGATATTTTTGTTCAGTGACTGAAACTCTTCATGATGGGTCAATTGAGATGTTTTATTTCTTTTTGAGTTAGTTTGGGTAGGTTGTGTACGTCTACGAATTTGTTCATTCCATCTAGGTTATCCAATCAACAGTTCATTGTATTTTGTCACAATTCGCTTTATTTCTATTAAATCCATTCTAATATTTTAGCTTTCATTTCTTAATTTGGTTATTTTCACTCTTTTGTGTTTTGTCATTCTAACTAAAAGTTTGTCAATTTTATGGATCTATTCAAAGACATCTTGCTATGTTTATTTCAATTTTGCTCTTGTCTTTGTTATTTCCTTTCCTCAGTAACATTGGAGACCAGATATCCAGTGTATAAAATATTTTAAGTGCTAAAAGAAGAAAATTGTCAGCCAAGAATATTATACCCAAGGACATGTTCTTTAAGAATGGGAATGAAATTGAAACATTACCACACTTACAAAAGCTGTTAGCTGTAGCCATCAGACAACCAAAAGAGTAAACTAGGTTTAACCATAGCGAGATCTTATCTTTATAATTCTTGGAGATTTTAAACTAGGCTGTTGTTTAACTCAAATCTTGCTTCCTTTTTCATGTAGGTATAATTTAATTTAAGTTTCCCTCTGAGTACTGACTTCATTCAATCTAATGAGAATTAATTAGTTGTGCTTTCTTTTTCATTAGATTCTAGGAAATTTGTAATTTTGATTTTTATTTCTTTCTTGATCCAGTGATAGTTTGATATCTAACCAAACTCATTGCCATTGAATAAATTTTGACTCATGGTGACCCTATACGATAGGGTAAAAACCCCCTGTGGGTTTCTGAGACTGTAACTCTTTATGGGAATAAAAAGCTTTGTCTTTCCTTCATGGAGCAGCTTGTAGTTTTGAACACCTAATCTTGAAGTTAGCAGCCCAATGTATAACAACTACATGCTGTTTAATTTCCATATGTTTGTATATATTTTAGGTTTTTATTCTATTGATTTCCAGATTCACTTCATAATGGTCAGAGAAAATACTTTGTATGATTTTAATCTTTTTAAATTCATCAAGACTTGCTCTATGATTCTTACATGTGATATATCTTGGAGAATGATCCATGTCCACTGGCGTATAACATATAAAAGGATGTTTCAGAGAGTTAATGAAAAAATAGAATTAAAAGGTATTAGAATGTTTTCACGAATATTTTGAAGCCCACCTTGTATTGTGTTATTGTTAGTTGATTGTTCCATGTATGTCTTTTCTGTCTAATTGGTTTATAATGTCACTCAGGTCTTCTGTTTCTTTGTTGATGTCTTTTTCTAGATGATGTAGTATTGAAAGTTTGTTTTTATGCTTCCAACTATCATTGTAGTGCTATTATTTTCTTTTAAGTTTGTTTTCTATATTTAAGAGTTCTCATAGTGGGCGAACATATTTATGATTATTATATCTTCTGCATAAATGTATCTCATCACTATACAATGTCCACCTTTGTATTTTTGGAAAGATTTTTTTCTAAAGTCTAATCTGATGTTAGACTTTAAAAGTCTAAAGTCTTGCCTGATGTGATAGTTAGATGATTTTATATCAGCTAGACATGGTTGTGTAGTGGATACACGTTGGACTGCAATATGCAAGGCTGGCAATTTGAAACCACCAGCCACTCCTTGGGAGAAAGATGGGACATTCTACTCATTGGCCTGTGATCTTCCTGCAGTGCTTCATTGCATATGGCTCCATGAGTCT
The DNA here is from genome assembly GCF_050624435.1 of Tenrec ecaudatus. Classification (NCBI taxonomy): domain Eukaryota; kingdom Metazoa; phylum Chordata; class Mammalia; order Afrosoricida; family Tenrecidae; genus Tenrec; species Tenrec ecaudatus. Next base: position 59,004,497 of record NC_134548.1, on the reverse strand, counting down.
GAAGAAGGACTTAGGGACTTGAGTTGAATGGGGCTGGGATGCCTTCTTGATGTAAAGCTCTTTCTTATACATAGATGAGTGTCACTGCATTTGTTTTTCTAGTCAACCCTGCCTAACACACTTGATATTAATATTTTTACATCAGCTCTCTTTAAAAAAATGATTTCATTGTTAATTAGATGGGACTTTACGTATCAGGTCATCATTTTTGCATTCAACAACTTAGACAACTTATCAAACCTCCCAAAAGCTTGCCCTGTCTCCCTGCCCTGTTTTTTAAAACTATCTTTCTGGAGTATGATATTATTTTCCTCCTCGCTCCAGTTAACATATCTCCTCTCTAACCTATTACTTCTCCTTCCCCTCTCACCCCTGATAACTGGAAAAATCTAGTTTTTAGTTTTGATATGAAAAACCTTGATTGTTATCTCTTATATACAGTGGTGTCATACAATATTTGTGATTGACTAATTTCACTCAAAACATAATGTTTTTAAAATCCATCTCGTATGAGATGCTTCAGAGTTTTATCATTATTATTCTTTCTCACCCACTGCCATTGAGACAATGCTGACTCATAGCGACCCCTTATGGGTATCCAAGACATAATTATTTACAGATGTATAATGTCCAATTTGAACTGATGACGATGTAGATTGCAACCCAACTCAAACCACTAAACTACCAGGGCTCCTTCATTATTCTTTAGTGACAGTTTTTTTCCTGTTAGCAATTTAAAATTTTCATTCTACAGTATTCTGACCTTTAATGTTTCTGATAAAAAGGAAGACCCTTGACAAGATAAATTAACACAATGGCTGCAACAATGTGCTCAAACATAACAGTGATTGTGAGAATGGTGAGGATTGGGCAGTGGTTCCTTCTGTTATAGATTGTGTCGCTATGAGTTGGAACCAACTTGATGGCACCTAACACCAACATTGAGAACGTTTCTGAGGAGAAATCAGCACTTAATTTTACTGTGAATCCATGTGACTTTTATTTTCTCTTACTGTTTTCAGAATTCACTCTTTATGTTAACCTTTTGAGGGTATAACTATATTAATGTCTCAATGTGGCATAGTGGTTGTGTGTTGAGCTGCTAACTGCAAGGTTAGTAGTTCAAAACCACCCATAAAGAGTTACAGTTTCAAATATTGATAAGGGCAGTTCTACCTGTCCTATAGGGTTGCTGTGAGTGGGCATCAACTCTGTTGCAGCGAGTTATGCCTTGGTGTAGATATCTTTGGGTTTATTCTGCTTGGTGTTCTTTGTAATTCTTGGATTTTAGATTCATGTTCTTGATTGTTGGTCTTGCTAGGTGCCATCAAGTCTGTTGTGACTTATAGCCACCTAGTGTACAACAGTTGAAACACTGGCTGGTCCTGCACCATCTTCACAATTGTTATTATTTTTGCCCATTGTGGGCACATTGTGATCTGTGTGGATCAATCTTGTTGAGGGTCTCCTTTTTCACCGACTTTATCATGTTTACTGTCCTTTTCTAAAAACTGGTCTCTCCTGATAACATCTAAAAGTACATGAGACAAAGACTCTACATCCTTATTTCTAGGAAGCATTCTGACTGTAGTTGAAGACAACAGAAGAAAAATGTAAGATATATTTGTTTATTCTTCTGGCAGTCCGTGATACTTTTAATATACTTTTCCAACATCATCATTCAAATACAACATTTTTTGTGATTTATTTATGTCCAATACCATATGAGGCAATTGCAAATACTATGGCTTGGGTCAACACATCATAGTCCTCAAAGTGACATCTATGCGAGTCAACACTTTTAAGAGGTCTTGTTTGTTTAAATCATTTTTGGGAGGGCTCTTACAGCTCTGATCACAATCCATCCATCCATCCATCCATCCATCCATCCATCCATCCATCCATCCATCCATCCATTGTGTGAAGCACATTTGTCCATACGTCGCCATCATCATTTTCAGAATACCTTCTTTCCATTTGAGCCCTTGTTATCAGCCCATTTTCTGCCCCCTCCCTAACCCTCCCTCCCTCAAGGCCCCCCGACAATTTAGAAATTGTTATTTTTTCCATGTCTTATACCAACTGCTGTCTCCCTTCACCCACTTTTTTGTTGTCCATCCTCCTGGAAGGGGTTATATGTAGATCATTGTGATCAGTTCCCACTTTTCCTCCCAATCTTCCCCATACCTTCCAGATATTGCTACTCTCCTAATTAGTCCTGAGGGGTTTATCTGTCCTGGATTCCCTGTGTTGTGAGCTCTTATCTGTACCAGTGTACATGCTCTGTTCTAGCCAGATCTGTAAGGTACAATTGGGGTCATGATCATGGGGTGGGGAGAACATTAAAGAACTAGAGGAAAGCTGTATGTGGTTTTTTTTGTTGTGGTTGTTTTGGTTTTTTCCCCCTCCCTCCCTGCTCCCCCCCTCCCTCATGTGCCCTTGGTAATTTATACATTGTTATTTTGTCATATCTTGCCCTATCCGGGGTCTCCCTTCCCCCCCTTCTTTGCCATCCCTCTCCCAGGGAGGAGGTAACATGTGGATCCTTGTAATCAGGTCCCCCTTTCCAACCCACTCACCCTCCACTCTCCCAGCATCGCCCCTCACACTCTTGGTCCTGAAGGTATCATCTACCCTGGATTCCTTGTGCCTCCAGCCCCCATATGTACCAGTGTACAACCTCTGTCCTATCCAGCCCTGCAAGGTAGAATTCGGATCATGGTAGTTGGGGGGAGGAAGCATCCAGGATCTGGGGGAAAGCTGTGTTCTTCATCGGTACTACATCGCACCCTGACTGACCCATCTCCTCCCCTAAACCCCTCTATTGGCCGACACCTGAGCCTTGGGTCTCCACTCCGTACCTCCCCCTTCATTCAATATGGATATATATATACACACATATATACACACACATATACATATATATACACACATATATCTATTTTATTTTTTTGCATGATGCCTTCTACCTGGTCCCTTTGGCACCTCGTGATCGCACTGGCTGGTGTGCTTCTTCCATGTGGGCTTTTTTGCTTCTGAGCTAGATGGCCGCTTGTTTACCTTCAAGCCTTTAAGACCCCAGACACTATCTCTTTTGATAGCTGGGCACCATCAAAAGCTGTATGTTTCATTGGGGTTATATACTGCACCCTGACTGGCTCATCTCTTCCTTGTGACAATTCTGTGAGGGGATGTCCAATTGTTTACGAATGGGCATTGGGTCTCTACTCTGCCTTCCCCTTCATTCACATAGATACATATTTTTTGTTCAGGGTCTTTGATGCCTGATACCTGATTGCATTGACACCTCATGGTCACACAGGTTGGTGTGCTTCTTCCATGTGGGCTTTTTTGTTTCTCAGCTAGATGGCTGCTTGTATATCTTTAAGCCCTTAAGACCTCAGATACTATATCTTTTGATAGCCGGGCACCATGAGCTTTCTTCGTGCACATTTACTTATGCATCCATTTTGTCTTCAGCAATCGTGTCGGGATGGTGAACTTCACAGAATGCCGGGTTATTAGAACAAAGTGTTCTTTCATTGAGGGGGAGTACTTGAGAGGCCCAATGTCTGTCTACTACCTTAATACTTAACATATAAATATATGTACATATATCTATTTCCCTATCATTAAAATAAATATATTTACATATGTACATGCCTGTATTAAGACCTCTATAAATGTCCTCTGCCTCCTACTTCTTTCCTCTATTTCCTTTTACTTTCCTCTTTTCCCATTATCATGTTAGACCTTTATTCGGGTTTCAATTGTTTCTCTTGACTACCCTGCACTTGAACAAGCCCCACCAGGAATCCTATGCCCTCCTCACTATCTATTTTAGATCACTTGTTTTTCCCTTGTCCCTGGTTTGTTGCCACCCGCCTTCCTTTCTCCCACCTCCCCCTCTCCCTGTCCCCCAGGAACTGTCAGTCCCGTTATTTTCTCCTCTGGATTGTTTATCCTGCCTATCTTATCTAGATAGACATGCAAAACCAATAAGCACAAAAACAAAGGAAAACAAAACAACAACAAAAAAAGAGAAGTCTATAAATAGTTCCAGGTCTGTATGTTGACCTTAAGGAGTGTTTTCTGGTTGAGTCTGAATGGGTGACATGCCCTGGCCCCAAAGTCTATTTTTGGTATTCCTTGGGGAATTCATTTCTTGGCTCCCCTTGCTGCTCTGTTATATGCCCTTAGTGTTTTGCCCAGGTGTGGGGGGTAAGAATTGGGCACAATTCTCCAGTATTGTCCTCCATATCGCTATGGGTCAGTGAGGGATATCGTGTCTCATGGTGGGGCTGGCCCTATGTTCCTCTCTGTGCATTGGCTGCTCAGAGTAGGTGTGTTTGTCTGGGTAGACTAGAGAAACACATTCATAGAAACACTCATGTGTATAAGGAAGAGCTTTTATATATAAGAGCAATTCAATATTGAGAGAACATCGCAGCCAGTCTAGATCAAGTCCATAGGTCTGATATTAATCCATATGTCCGATACCAATCTATGAAGTCCTCTTCTTCAGACTCAGGAAACACATGAAATGACGCTGAATGCAGGAAGATCACAGGCCAGTGAGTGGTAAGTCTTGTGGATCCATTGGCTGTGTAAGCATCTCAGCGTTGGCAGGTGTCTCCCAGGTGACTCCTCCAGTTCAGGGCACTAGTATAGTTCCATGTGTCTTGTTAGATGGAATGTCTCACTGGGAGTGAGCGTGTGTCCCACCTCCAGTGAGCTATATATCTCCTTAATGTCTCCATATGTGATCATTGAGCTGCTACTTAATCGACAGGCTAAACTACACCCCTTCACTCTTAATTGTCTCAAATTTATATCAGATTTTGTAACTACCACAGTAGGAATATTGTCCTCGGGGCTTTGGGGACCAGGATATGTTCCACTCTCTCTCCTTCCCTCTTCTTTTATACCTGTGTGCTTTGATCAGACACACCCCTCTCCCTGAGCTTTAACTTCAGTGCTGTCCTCTGTAGTGCACTATTGGTGGTGGTGGGGTGTCCAAGTAGGTAGGATTAAGGCAGGCCCCACAGACCTCTCTATTGGTTCACTGGTTCATGCTGGTATGTTGCATTTACATCTTGGGACACTGTGTTGAAGTGTGGTCCCTCTCTCCTGTGGAGATACAAACAATATCCTCCCCTTGGGTGAGTTAGTGCCCTGTTGACCTGATATCCATGTTCTCTCCCCCCCCCTTTTTTTTAGTTGGCTGTCATATATATCCCTGGATTGGGTGTGGCTACTGCCATGGTACCTGGGCTTCACTCCAGGAATGTATGCATATAGTAGCTTTCCCCCTAAACCCCTTTTGCTTTTTAAGCTTACCTCAGTGGACTCATGTTTTACTTGTCTTTTTGTGTTTGGCTTATTTTGCTTAGCATAATTTCCTCTAATCCTTCCCATGTGGTGATATGCTTTATGAGTTAATCACTGCTTTTTAGGGATGCGTAGTACCACATCGTATGTATTTACCACCGTTTTTTAATCCATTCTTCTGTTGATGGAAATTTGGGTTCTTTCCAACTCCTTGGTGATTGTGAATTGTGCCCTGATGAATATTGGAGCACAGATGTTTGACCATGGTTTGTTTCTTGCCTCTTCTGTGTATGTGCCCTGTATGGGGATTGCTGGGTTGTATGGTACCTCGATTTCCATCTGTTTTAGATATCACCAAATCAAGTCCCATAATGACTGTACATACCTATAGGTCCACCAGCAGTGGATGGGAGTTCCTATCTCACCAAGCCCCTCCAATACTTGTTACTTTCTGATTTTTTGAACTGGGCTGTCTTTGAGGGTGTTAGCTGGTATCTCATAGTTATTTTAATTTACATTTCTCTTATAGCTAATGATTGGGAACATTTTCTCATATGTTTATTGACTATTCGAATTTGTGCCCTTGTGAAACTTCTGTTCAGGTCCTTTACCCACCTCTTCAGTTGACAATTATTTGTTTTTTTCTTTTTGGAAGCTAGCAGAGTATTGTCGATTTGAGTAACAAGGCCTTTGTCTGATTTGTCATTGCTAAAGATGTTTTCCCAGTCTGTGGGCTATCTTATTACTCTCTTGGCGACTTCTTTTGATGTACACAGGTGTTTTTTCTTCAGTATATCCCACTTCTCATTTGTGCCTCCTCTATATTTGTGTCCTTCCCTATTTCTGATAGCCCATGTATTCCCTGAACCAAAGTTCTCAGGTTTGTCCCAATTCCCTCATTGATGTCCCTAATAGTTTGGGGTTTTACCTCGAGGTCTGTGATGCACATTCAGTTTATTCTTGTGCATGGAGTGAGATAAGGGTCTTGCTTCATTTTTCTGCAGGTAGACATTCCATTTTTTTCCAGCACCACTTGTTGAAGAGGGCATCTGCTTCCCGTTTGATATTTTTGGGCCCTTATCAAAGTTCAGTTGTTTGTATGCTGATGATTCTATTTCTAGGTTTTCAGTTCTTTTCCATTGGTCTGAGTATATGTCATTATACCAGTACCATGTGGTTTTGACCACTTTCTTTTTTTGACCACTGTGGCTGTATCATATGTGTCAGATAAAAGGCTGTATCAAAGTCAGGCTATATCAAAGTCAGGTAAAGCAAGCCCTCCCTCTTTGTCCTTCTTCTTGAGAAGTTCTCTGCTAATTCAGGACTTTTCCCCTTTCCATATGAAGTTGGTACTCAGCCTTTCCATTTCTTTGAAAAAAGATGATGGAATTCATATCGGGATAGCTTTAAACTTATATAGTGCCTTGGGTAGAACTGACATCTTTACTATATTGAGTTTTCTGAGCTACGAGCATGGGATATTCTTCCATCTATTGAAGGCACTCTTGTTTTCTTGTAATAGTGTTCTGTAGTTTTTCTCGTACAAATCTTTTCGGTTTTTTGGGGGGCAGGTATATATCTATGTATTTCAATTTGTTCCTGGCTATTTTGAAGCATACTACCTTTTGATCCCCTCTTCTGTGATCTTGTCCAATGGGTATAGCAGTCTGATAGACTTCTGTTTGTTGATCTTGTATCCTGTCACTCTGCCATATTCCTCTATCGCTTCCAGTACTCCCTTTGTGGAGCTGTTGAGATTTTCCATATATAAAATCATATCTGTGAGTAATGATAGTTTCACCTCTTCCTTCCCTAGACAGATACCTTTGATGTCTTTTCTTTGCCTTATGTTGTTAGTTAGGACCTCCCGTATGATGTTAAATAAGAGTGGTGGTAAGTGGCATCTTTGTCTGGTCCCCCTTTTTGGTGGGATTGTTTTAGTCCTTTTTCCATTGTCTACCATGTTGGCTGTTGATTTTTCACATATAGCTTATATTACATTGAGGAATTTTCCTTCCATGCCTGTGTTAGTCTGGGTACTTTAGAGAAACAAGTATATAGATATTCGTGTAGAAGAGAGAGTTTCATAAAAAGGTTAAGTGCACATAAAGAAAACACCCCAACCCAATGCTGCCCAAGCCCACAAGTCCAACATTAACCAATATGTCCTACACCAATCCACAAAGTCCTCCACTATCTTACAAAACACACACAATGACACCGACTGCAGGTGAAAAGCCAAATCAGTGGACATGTAAGCATCTCAGCACTGGCAAGGGTCACTGCACAGCTGCTCCAGCACCCAGGGCTGCATCTGGGTAGGTCTATGTGGCTTCTACTCGGGGATGACTTGCAGGAAGTGAGCCTTGGCAGCTGAAGCAGGGAACCGGCTAAGGCGGCTGCATCCTAGTCCGACTATCACAAGAGACCGGAGAACTAGAAAGGCAAAGCTCATCGAGCCGTTTATCCCTCCGCCCTTCAATTAACCCCGCGTGTTTTTCGGCCAGGTTGTCACAATAAACTAACTACCTCAGTGCTCCTTTTCTTGAATTCCTTAAACCGGAATCAGTGTTGGATGTTATCAAAAGCTTTTTCTGCAACTATACATATTATCATGTGGTTCTTATAATTTTTCATGTCAACGTGGTGAGTAATACTAATGGTCTTTCATATGTTGAAACATCCCTGCATCTCTGGTATGAATCCCACTTGGTCATGGTGAATTATTTGTTTTATATACTTTTGTATTCTATTAGCCAGTATTTTGTTAAGGATTTTTCATCGATGTTCATTAGGGATATGTGAATGTAGTTCTCAATTCTTCTGTGATCCTTGCCCACTTTAGGTATCAGAGTCATTCTAGCTTCATAGAAAGAGTTCAGGAGTTTTCCATGTTTTTCTATGTTCTGGAAGCGTTTGTGTAGAATTGGTGTCAGTTCTTCCTTGAATGCTTGGTAGAATTCTCCTGTGAAACCATCTGACATGGTGGTTAATAGGTCTTGTAAAGTAGATTTGTCCAATGCAATTGTTTCCATGAGCATTGATTGTGGATCTAAACAAAATTCTGGCCACTTTTATTTTTTCTCTATTTATCATGATGTTATCTCTTGGATTAAATTTTTAGTATTTTGGTTTTCTTTACATCGAGTTGCAAAACATACTGAAGTCTGAAATCCTTGTTCTACATCAGCAAGTACTTCAAGTCCTGTTTACTTTCCATAAGTAAAGTTGTGTTATATATACATTACTGGTTAAGAAACCTTTCCCCAATCTCGATGGCCCATTCTTTTTCATACAGTCCAGCTTCTCAAATGCATTGCTCATTATACAAATTAAATAATACAGCCTGACTTACTCTTGTTCTGATTTTAAATCGTGCAGTATTCCCTTGTTCTTTTCAAAAGATTGTCTCTTGATCCTTGTGTTGTGGAATTTCCATTTTTTCAGTCTTATCCATATTGTATTATGATCCACACTGTTTCACAGTCACTATTGCATCCATACTATTGCATAGTAAACATCTTTATGATATTTTCTGTTTTCAGCCAACAACCATCTAACATCAGTAATGTTATCCTTCATTCTATGTCCTCTTGTGAATCTGGCTCAAATTTCTGGTCGCTCTTGTCAATGAATTACTATGATTGTTGATCTTCAGCATATATTTACTTTCATGTGAAATTAATGATATCATTTAATATCACATTGTGCTGGGTCACGTTTCTGTCTAGATATCTGTCTTCCAAATTTCTTAATATAGTCTAGTGAATGCTTTCAGTATTTCATTAGTTTGTCAAATCATTTCAATCGATATTCTATTTATTCCCAGAGTCTTGCTTTTTGCTAATGTTTCCAGTGCAGCATGAACGTCTTCATTCAGTACCATAGATTCTTGATCATATGCTATCTCTTGATTGGTTGAATGTCTGCTTTGTTCAATATTTTACCCACAAAATCTTTCAATATTTCAACTCAAGGTTAGAGTTTTTATATCATTTCTTTTGGCTTGAGCTCTATTGAGAGTGTACTTCCTTTTTGGATTTTCAATTCCAGATCTTTGCACATTTCATTATAATCCTTTGTCTTTTTTTAAAAATCTTTTTATTGGGGCTCATAAGGCTCTTATCACAATCTGCACACACATCAAATGAGCAAAGCACCCCCATACATTCGCTGCACTCGTCACTCTCATAATTCACCTTCCACTTGGGTTCCTGGAATCAGCTTAATCCTTTGTCTTTTCAAGCAGTTCTTTGAAGTTTTTGTTCAGTTCTTTACTTCATTTCTTCCATTTGTTTGAGCTGCAGTATGTTTAAAAGCAAGTTTCTGAGTCTCTTCTTACATCCACATTGATCTTTACTTTTCTCTTTCATTCTTTCCTGACGTTTAATTACCTTTAACTTTGTTCATGTAAGAAGCTATTAATATTACTCCATAGTTTATCAGGTCTTGTTATTACTGTTAAGTGTGTCAAATATATTCTTGAAATGTTTTTGAAATTCAAGTAGGATATACTTAAGGTTGACTTTTGGCAACTTCAACTTGAACTTTCATATGAGCAATTGATGGTCTATTCCACAGCCAGCCCCAGGCCTACCTTTTGCTGCTGGTATTGCAGTTGTACATTATCTCTTTCCATCGATAGATTGATTCCAGTATATTACATCTGGCTCAGTCTATGATACAATTTCTGTTTGTGTTGTTGAAAATTGATATTTGCTATGAAGCAAACATTGGTCTTGCTAAATTCTGCCCTATACTCTCCAGTGTAATTTCTTTTACCAATGCCACATTTTCTATTTTATCATTATTTATTCATCCTCTGTGGGTGTGTGTGCGCATGTTTGTTATATCTGATATTGTGTTAGGACCCTAAAGTTTGTCCCTGATTTTAATTGATGATCGTTATACTTCTAAGACTTATATTAAGTTTTAATATATCTATGAGTTGAAGTTAACTTGACAGCAATGAATTTGTATTGGTTGGGTTTTTAAATCATTTATATATAATAACAGGGGCACACGTTTAACTTTGCGGTGAGAAGTTGATTTAACCATGCACTTGAAAATGCTTTCTTTTTTCTTGTATATACATATAATGCATGTATATTTTTTGAAAATTCAGAGAAGCAGAAAGGCAAAAAATTCCAGAATCCCACTATTTGAATTATAACCCTGTTACCATTTTGCTGTACAACCTTATAGTCTTCCTTAGGCTCACACACAAAGGCCCATATGTATATGCACATGTACATTTGTATATAAATTATTTCATTATAGAAATTGAAGTTTGTTATATGCCTTTTGCCATTTAATCACACAAAAGGAATTTCTTTTCATCGCACTAAAAACTATAGTGTTATTTTTAATGATGTATCATACTTCATGGTGAGATATTTAAACTTCTATTAGGCTTCTATTTTTTATTACAGTTTTTCCAAATTCTAAGTGCTAGAATGAATGTCTTTGTACAGGTTCTTGCTGGTCAAAGAATTCATGCTGGATGCATTTTTTAGTCGTAATATTATTTTTAACACAGTGTGTAAATATATGACAATAGTTTTCTTTACAATCTTAAAGCAAGGTCATAAACAAGTACTTACTGCATTAAAAACTACTATGTTAATTCTAGATTTTCAGGCATATTCTGGGTTTGGTACTTCTTTTGAACTAGGTTCCTAACCAATATTTATGCAATTGAAGATTTACAGAACATTATTCCAAGTAGTCTACTAGTCATTGTGGGCTATTGTGGTAAACAAGATAAGAAAAATTCCCTAGAGTCTGCTGGTTGCTAAGAATGGACAGAAAAATAGTATAAACTTATTAAGAACAAAAGGATTAAAAAAATCAAATGACTTGTATTCTTCTTAATGATTTCCTTTGTGGGGCGATTAAAAAATATCCTTTATTTTCCTCTTTAGGTTGCCATGGAAATATATGAACACATAAAAGGAAGTTCATTTTTATAATTCTAATGTTTGAAATATAACTGGACTGAAAAGTAAGGCAGGAAAAATAATCTAGTGCCAGCCTTAATTATAATGGCTACTGATTCAGGAGAGTCAGGTAGCACAGAAGATTCTGAGAAACCTGATGGAATTTCATTGGAAAACACAGTTCCTCAGGTTGCTGCAGCTTGCACAATGGAAGCTAGACTAAAGGGAAAAAATAGTATTTTCTTTGCTTCTGGGGAAGCTGTAGAAAGGAAGAGATTTTTCCGAAAGAGTGTTGAGATGACTGAAGATGACAAAATTGATGCATTTTCCTCCAAAGATGAGCGAATAAAGACTGCAACCAATATTCCAAGAGTAGATGAACTTCCAACAACTGTGCTAAGAGGTGGGCAAGAAGTTAAATATGGACAGTGTTCAAAGACAAATTTGGAATCCTCAAAAGATTGTATTAGGGAGAAAAATGAAAAAGAAATGGAAGAAGAAGCAGAAATGAAGGCTGTAGCTACTTCTCCTAGTGGCAGATTCCTGAAGTTTGACATAGAGCTGGGAAGAGGAGCATTTAAAACAGTATACAAAGGACTGGACACAGAAACCTGGGTTGAAGTTGCTTGGTGTGAGCTGCAGGTGGGTATATAATCTTTTAATAAATTCTTATTTTAGCTTGTCTGACCTTCTGATTGATTCAGAATTAAAATGTATCATGGATTAAAAGGAAATATTGTCTTCCGTATTCCTTGAAATTATATGCTTGTCCTAGATCCTCTTAGCACACTGTAACCTTTTCTTTCTCCTATCATTCTTCCCCCCACTTGTTTTAATGGTAAAATAATCTAACACAGCTTTATTTGGGAAAATACTGTTAATTTATTAACTGTAGAAAATTCCTCAAATGGATTTCAGTAAATACATGCCTTCTGGGTTGTTTTATTAACACTTGAGATTATGAATTGTTCTGGATACATTCAATGTCATATCTATTTCTCCTTTCCTTTTTTATCATTTTATTAGGGGCTCATTAAACTCTTATCACAATCCATACATACATACATCACGTAAAGCACATTTGTACATTCATTGCCCTCATCATTCTCAAAACATTTGCTCTCCACCTAAGCCCCTGGCATCAGGTCCTCATTTTTCCCCTCCCTCCCGGCTCCCCCCTCCCTCATGAAGCCTTGATAATTTATAAATGATTATTTTGTCATATCTTGCCCTGTCTGACATCTCCTTTCACCCACTTTTCTGTTTTCCGTCCCCCAGGGAGAAGGTCACATGTAGATCCTTGTAATCGGTTTCCCCCTTTCCAACCCACTCTCCCTATGCCCTCCCAGTATCGCCACTCACACCAATGGTTCTGAAGGGATTATCTGCCCTGGATTCCCTGTGTTTCTGGTTCCGATCTGTATCAGTGTCCATCCTCTGGTCTAGCCAGACTTGCAAGGTAGAATTGGGATAATGATTGGGGGCGGGGGGGGGGAGCATTTAGGAACAAGAGGAAAGTTATATTTTTCATCTTTGCTACATCGCACCCTGTCTGGCTCGTCTCCTATCCAAGAACCCTCTTCAAGGGGATCTCCAGTGGGCTACAAATGAACTTATGTCTCCACTACACACTCCCCTGCTCATTCACTATGGTAAGATTTTTTGTTCTGCTGATGCCTGATACCTGATCCCTTCAACACCTCATGATCGCACAGGCTGGTGGGCTTCTTCCATGTGGGCTTTGTTGCTTTTGAGCGAGGTGGCCGATTGTATACCTTCAAGCCTTTAAGACCCTAGATGCTATATCTTTTGATAGCCTGGCACCATCAGCTTTCTTCACCACATTTGTTTATGCACTCATTTGTCTTCAGTGATCCTAACATGGAGGTGAGCACACCATGGTTTGATTTTTTTGTTCTTCGATGCCTAACAACTGATCCCTTTAGCACCTCGTGATCACACAGGCTGGTGTGCTTCTTCCATGTGGGCGTTGTTGCTTCTGAGCTAGATGGCCACGTGTTTACCTTCAAGCCTTTATGACCCTAGATGCTATATCTTTTGATACCAGGCCACCATCAGCTTTCTTCACCACATTTGCTTATTCACCCACTTTATCTTCAGCCGTAGTGTCGGGAAGGTGAGCATCATAGAATGCCAATTTAATAGAAGAAAGTATTCTTGCATTCAGGGAGTACTTGAGTGGAGGTCCAATGCCCTTCTGCTATCTTAATACTAAACCTATAAATATATGCACATAGATCTATCTCCCCATCCTCATATATAAATATATTTTCATATACACATGCCTTTATCTAGACCTTTATAAATGTCCTTTGCCTCCCAGCCCTTTCCTCTATTTCCCTAGACTTTCCTCTTGCACTACAATCATGCTCAATCCCCACCAGGTTTTCAGCAATTCCTCTTTGTTACGATACCCTTAATCATGCTCTACCAGGACTCCTACACCCTCCTCACCACCAATTTGGATCACTTGTTGTTCCCATGTCCCTGGGTTTGTTAACACCACTTCCTTTTCCCTCACCTACCTCTCTCCAATGTCCCCCCGGAACTGTAATTACCGTTGTTTTCTCCTCCAGATTGTTCATCTTGCCTATCTTATTTAGACAGACCTGGGGAGATAATAGCATGCACAAAAACAAGACAGAGCAAAACCAAGCAACAATATACAACAAAACAAAAACAACAAACCAATGACAAAAAACAAAAACAAAACAAAACACAAAAAAGAAAAGCTTGTAGTTAGTTCAAAGATTGTTGCAATTTAGGAGTGTTTTCCAGTCCAGTCTGTTGGGGCACCATGCCCTGGCCCCAAAGTCTACCTTCAGCATTCCTTATGGATATCACCACTCCATTCCTTTGTTGTTCTGTTGCACCCCCTTAGTGTTTTCCCTCCGTGTGGCGTGTAATTCCCACACTGTGTCTCTGGTGTTGTCGTCCGTAGAGCTATGGGTCATATCTCATAGTGGGGCTGGCTATATGGTCTTCTCTGTGGACTGGCTGCTCTAATTGGGGTCATCGTCCTCAACGCCTGGTGGGTCAGGATGTGCTCCACTCTCTCCTCCTCCCCCTTCATCAGCACCCTTGTGCTCTGATCAGATATGTCCCTCTCCCGGAGCTGCAGATTTAATGCTGTCTTTTGAAATAAATTCTTATAGGGTGAGGGTCAGGTGTCCACTTAGTAGTTGGGATTGGGGCCTGCCCCCCAGACCTCTCCACTGGTTCCCTACTCCACGCCGGCTTGTTGCATTCACATCTTGTCGCACTAAGTTGAAGTCTGGGTTGAAGTCTGGTTCCTCTTTCCCTGTGGAGATAAAAACAATATGCTGCCCTTAGGAGGGTTAGTGCCTTTTGCCCCTGCTACCCATTTCTATGTGATTATTTTTTCCTTTTCCCCACCTCCTTTTTAGTTGTCTACCATGTGTATCCCTGTATTTTATCAGGTCCCTGCCATATTACCTGGTCCTCACCCCAGGAAAGTTTGTATACAGTAGCCTTTTCCTGATGCCCCTTTTGCATTTTTTTAAAGCTTACTTCAGCGGACTCATGTTGTACTTGTCCTTTTGTGCCCGACTTACTTCGCTTAACATGATTTCCTCCAGTTATTCCCATGCAACGATGAGCTTCATACGTTCATCAGTGATTTTTAGCGATGCATAGTACTCCATTGTATGTATATACCACAGTTTCTTAATCCAACCATCAATTGATGGAAATTTGGGTTGTTTCCAACTCCTTGCAATTGTGAACTGTGCCACAATGAACATTAGAGCACAGATGTCTGGCCTTGGTTTGTTTCTTGCCTCTTCTGGGTATAGGCCCAGTAGGGGGGATTTCTGGGTCATATGATAAATCTATTTCCATCTGTTTTAGATACAGCCAGATCAATTTCCATAGTGGTCGTACATACTTACAAGTCCACCAGCAGTGGATGAGAATTCCTGTCTCCCCACAGCCCCTCCAACACTTGTTGCTTTCTGGGCAACCTTTGAGGGTGTTAGGTGGTACCTTATTTTTTTTTAATTTGCATTTCTCTTATGGCTTAAGATGGGGAACATTTTCTCATATGCTTATTGACCATTCAGGCTTCTTTCCCTGTGAAACTTTTTCCGGTTCTTTGCTCACCTCTCAAGTGGGCAATTAGTTTTTCCTTTTTGGAAGCTAGCAGAGTATTATAGATTTTAGTAATAAGGCCTTTGTCTGATGTGTCATTGCCAAAGATGATTTCCCAGTCGGTGGACTCTGTTATTACTCTCTTGATGAATTCTTCTGATGTACACAGGTGTTTTATCTTCAGTATATCCCATTTGTCAATTTGTGCCTCCTTTGTGTTTGTGTCCTTCCCTATTTCTGATAGCCTATGTATTCCCTGTGCTAAAGTTCTTAAGTTGCTCCCAATTCTCTCATTGATGGCCCTAATTTTGGGGGTTTAACTTCAAGGTCTGTGATCCTTGAGTTTATTCTTTTTTTTAATTAATAAATCTTTTTATTGGGGCTCATACAACTCTTATCACAATCCGTACATACATCAATTGAGCAAAGCACCCTTATACATTCGTTGCACTCATCATTCTCAAAATTCACCTTCCACTTGGGTTCCTAGAATCAGCTCGGTTTCCCTTTTTCTCCCTCCCCCTCCCTCCCTGCTTCCCCCTTCTCCCTGGTCCCTTGATAGTTTATAAATAATTATTATATCTTATCTTACACTCCCCGGTGTCTCCCCTCACCCACCTCCCCATTGCCCATCTCCCAGAGAGGAGGTTACACATAGATCTCCAAGATCGGTTCTCCCTTTCTACACCCCCTTCCATCCTGGTGTCTCCACTCCTACCGCTGGTGTTGAGGGGTTCATCCGTCCTAGATTCCCTGTGCTTCCAGATCCTTACTGCACCGCTATACATCCTCTGGTATAACCAGGTCTGCAAGGTAGAAATGGGGTCATGATAATTGGGAGGGGAGGAAGCGTTCAGGAACTAGAGGACGGTTTTGAGTTTCATTGTTGCTACACTGAACCATGAGTGACTCATCTCCTCCCCACTACCCCTCTGCAAGGGATGTCCAGCTGTCTACAGATGGGCATTGGGTCCCCATCACGCATTCCCCCTCATTCACGGTGATGTGATTCCCACCCCCCACCCCACCTCCCCACCCCCCGCGCCTTTGTTGTTTGAGACCTGGTCTCCTCTGCCCTTCACGATCACCTACGTTGGTGTGCTGCTTCCGTGTGGGCTTTGTTGCTTCTGGGATAGATGGCCACTTGTTTGCTTTCAAGCCTTTAAGTCCCCGGACGCTCTATCTCTCAGTAGCCGGGCACCATCAGCCTTCTTCACCACACTTGTGCATGGAGTAAGATAAGGGTCTTGTTTCATTTTTCTTCAGGTAAATATCAATTTTTCCCAGAACCACTTGTTAACGAGGGCATCTGCTTCCCATTTGATATATTTGGGGCCCTTATGAAAGTTCAGATGTTTGTATGCTGGTGATTTTATTTCTGGGTTTTCAGTTCTTTTCCATTGGTCTGAGAATCTGTCATTGTACTAATACCATGCGGTTTTGAAAACTGTGGCTGTATTGTATGTGCTAAAGTCAAGTAAAGGAAGCGCTCCCACTGTGTCCTTCTTCTTGAGGAGTACTCTACTAATTCTAGGCTTCTTCCCTCTCCATATGAAGTTGGTAATCAGTTTTTCCATTTCTTTGAAGAAATAGGATGGTAATTGTATTCGGATTGCCTTAAATTTATATAGTGCCTTGGGCAGAACTGACATCTTGACTATATTGAGTCTTCCAATCCATGAACATGTGATATCCTTCCATTTGTTGAGGTCTTTCTTAATTTCTTGTAATAGTGTTCTATATTTTACCCCATGTAGATCTTTTGTTCTTTTCGTCAGGTATATCCCTAGATATTTCAATTTGTGTTTGGCTATTGTGAAGGGTACCACCATTTTGATCTCCTCTTCTGTGGTCTTATCATATGTGTATAACAGTCTGATGGATTGTTTTTCCAAGAATTGGTCCATGTCTTAAAAATTGTTGAATTCATTGGAATGTAATTCTTCATAGTACTGTGTAGTTACCCTTTTGATTTCATTAGGGTCTGTTGTAATGTTCCGTCTTTCATCTGTTATTCTCGCTTTGAAATTTGTTCCCTCCTTTCTTTGGTTAGGTTTGCCAGTGGTCTGTTGATTCTGTTTATCTTTTCAAAGAACCAACTTTTAGCAGCATCAACTTTTCCCATAGTTTTCTTATTTTCACTCTCAGCCCTGATTTTTATAATGTCTTTTCTTTTGCTATTAGTAGGATTGTCCTGCTGACTCTGCTCTAGTTATTGTAAATTTTGTGCCAACATACCAATTTTGAGTGCTCAGGTGTGCATATATTGCTTGAAACTTCCTCTGATGTTTGCCTTTGCTGTGTCCCATAAGTTTTGGTACATCGTGTTCTCATTTTTGTTGGTTTCTAGAAATTTCCTAATTTCATCTCTGATCTTCACCAGTACACACTCCTTTTGCTGTAGAGAGTTATTCATCCTCTAATTGTTTGCTCTTGTTTGCTTCGTCTTCTTTTGTTGATTTCCAGGTTTATGGCACAGTGGTCAGAGAGAGAGGTTTGTATGATATCAGTGTGCTGAGATTTATGCAGATTCACCTTATGCCCCAGCTTGTGGGCTCTCTTTGAATATGTGCCATGTGGGCTTGAGAAGAATGTCAATATCTTTGTATTTGGATCAAAAGCTCTGGAAATATCTATCAGGTTGAATTGCGTAATTGTAGTATTTAGATTTCTAGCCGCCTTGTTGAGTTTCTTTCCCTGTGATGTATCTTTTTCAAAGAGCAGCGTGTTGAAGTCACCCACTATAATTGTTGAGGCTATGATTGCTTTTTTTAATCTTTTGAAGTGTTTGGTTGACATATTCCACTTATCTCTCATTCAGGGAATATATGTTTACAATGCTTAGTTGTTTTTGTCTACCATTCCCTTGAGCATTATATGGTGTCCCTTCTTATCTCTCTTTATGGTTTGCACGTTAAGGTCGATTATATCCACGATTAGGATTGCAACCCCTGTTTTTTTTGAATTGTTGTTTGCTTGGTATGACATTCTCCAGCCTTTGATTCTCAGCCTAATTTTGTCTGTAGCCTTGAGATGTAGGCAGCAGATTGATGGGTTGTGTTTTCTAAGCTAGTCTGCTAGTCTCGTTCTTTTAATTCCTGAGTTCAAGCCATTGATTTTCAGGGTTATTATCTCCATCTGCGGATTCTGTGATGTCATCTTATACCTTTCTTGTTGGGTGTTTTCCGACTTTCCTTTCTCATTAGCCTGTTGTGCATGTGCATCATTCTTGAGTTTTTTTCATCCTCAAGCTAATGCTAATTTGGGGTCTGTTTTCTCTTGGTTGCCCTCTGGGTTAGGTTGTTTGTGTGGCGGTCTCTTATGTATGCTTGGTGACTGTTGTTCTGCCCATACTGTGTCAGCAAGGATCTTTTGTAGGGCTGGGTTTCTTCTTCTACTTTTTAAAAATCATTTTATTGGGGCTCATACAACTCTTATCACAATCCATACGTACATCAATTGAGTAAAGCACCCTTATACATTTGTTGCCCTCATCATTCTCAAAATTCGCCTTCCACTTGGGTTCCTGGAATCAGCTCATTTTCCTTTTTTCCTTCCCCCTTCCTCCCCACTCCCCCCTCCCTCATGAACCCTTAATAATTTATAATTTGTTATTTTATCTTATCTTACACTGCCCGGCGTCTCCCTTCACCCACTTTCCTGTTGCCTATCCGCCAGCGGGGAGGTTTTATGTAGAACCTGATATCAGTTCCCCCTTTCTACCCACCCCCCCGCCCTTCCCTCCTAGTATCGCCACTCTCACCATTGGTCCTGAGGAGTTTATCTGTCCTAGATCCCCTGTGTATCCATATCCCAACTGTACCACTGTACATCCTTTGGTCTAACCAGGTTTGCAAGGTAGAATTGGATCATGATAGTTGGAGGGGAGGAAGCTTTTAAGAACTAGAGGAAAGTTCTGATTTTCATTATTGCTACACTGAACCCTGAGTGAATCATCTCCTCCCCATTACCCCTCTGCAAGGGATGTCCAGTTGTCTACAGATGAGCCTTGGGTGTCCATCAGGCACTCCCCTCATTCACGACAATATGATTTCCCCTCCACCTTTTTTGCTTGAAACCTGGTCCCCTCAGCCCTTCATGATCACACGTGTTGGTGTGCTGCTTCCATGTGGGCTTTTTTGCTTCTGGGCTAGATGGCCGCTTGTTTACTTTCAAGCCTTTAAGTTCCCAGACTCTGTATCTCACAATAGCCGGGCACCATCAGCCTTCTTCACCACACTTACTTATGCACACATTCATCTTCAGCGTTTATGTGGTGAAGGTGATCACACAATGATGGATTTTGTTCTTTGGTGTCTGCTACCTGATCCCTTCAACACCTTGTGTTCGTTTAGGCTTGTGTGCTTCTTCTCTGTCGGTTTTGTTGCTTCTGAGCTAGATGGCCAGTTGTTTGCCTTCAAGACTTTAAGACCCCAGACACTATTTCTTTTTGATAGCCGGGCACCATCAGCTTTCTTCACTACGTTTGCTTATGCATATGTCAGGGCTGGGTTTCTTCTAACCCATTCTTTGAGTTTTTCCTGGTCTGGGAATAATCTTACTTCTCCATCTATCTTGATCGATAATTTGGTCTGGTAGCATATTCTTGAATTTGCATTGTTTTCCTTCAATTTTTTAATATGTTACTCCACCCTCTCCTTTTCTTCATAGTTTCTGAGCATATTCTTATTTGGGAACCGTTATATGTGATTGTTTGTTTTTCCCTAGCTCCTCTTATGATTTTCTCCTTTTCCTCAAAGATGGATAGTTTAACTATTATGTACCTTGGTGGCTTCTTCTTGTGATTCAGTATTGCTGGTCTTCTTTCAGCCTCCTGAATGGTTGCCTGGTTTTTCATTCATTAGGCTGGGGAAGTTTTCCTCCAAGAATTCTCTCACTATTGTTGCCGATGACTTCTTTGTTGTGTCTTCCTCCAGTAAGCCAATAATTCTAATGTTGTTCCGCTTCATAGCATCAGACATAGCTCTTAGGTTTTCTTCAGCTTCTCTGATGATTTTATTAGATTTTTGTTCACGTTTGTTAAAGTCTACTTGGCTGTCCTCCACGTCATTGATGCGGTTCTCTGATTCCTCCAGTTGATTCTCGGGGTCCGTGTTTCTGCTACTGGGTTTTTTTATCTCCTCCCTAAGCTCCTGTATTTCCCTTTTGTGTATATCCTTTATCTCTTCTATCATTTCATCCTTTTTCTGTATTGTTTTCCTCATATCCTGTATGACTCCAAGCATCTTTCTGAAAATTTATCTCTGTAGAAGCTCAATGTCTGCTTCTTCTTTGCATGTTGTTATGTTCTGGACATCTTCTGCCATTGCCTTTTGTTTTCTCCTGTTGGGGTCGTTGAGGTCATTGGGGCTGATGGCTGTTTGCGTTGCGTTGTTTTAGAGGAGCCTGGTACCATTTTCCAGGGAGTTGAAGAGCACTGGCTCTCTCTGGGATACTTGTAGTTATGTTTCTTCGAACTGCATACAGCTAATTTCACTATGGAATTAACCTATCACTTTATCCTCCTGTAGGTTCCCTCTCAGGGGAGTGCACCAGAAGGCTGATGGTTTGCCTGCTTTGGTATTGTAGTGGTTGGGAAGAGGTTTCAGCAGCAGCTTGGAATGTTGAAGTGTGTTGGCCAAGCTGCCTATGTCCCCAGGTACACAGGCAGGAATTCCTTGTTAATAAGTTGGGCAGAGTACCCCTTGGAGAGAATGCAGGGCTAGCTACACAGGGTGGAGCTCACCTAGCTGGGTGTGATGCAGGCGTAAATTCCCTAGGCTAAGGGGAGTGATCTGGAGGTCAGCAGTGGTGTGAGAGAACTGGAAAGAGAACAAGAGGAGAAAAAGGAATTTAAAAGTAAGACTGCTTAGACTGTGCAGGAATATAGAGAAGAGATGGAAACAAGCGCAACAATGTAGCTGAGTCCATATCTCTGCCTATGGAGCTGCAAGGGTTTAGTTTCTGCCCCGAGGCGGTGGCAGCAAGGCAAGTCGGGGCTGAGCCGAGAAAAATCTTCTGCACAGCCCTCCAAGACTGTGGGGGGAGAGATTGGAGCAAAAGCAACAATGTAGCTGAATCCCATTCCTGCCCATGGAGCAGCAAGGGTCCAGTCCCTCCCTTGAGGCAGGGGTGGGAAAATTGGGGCTGTGTTGATACCAAACCCCTCTACGGGCTCCAAATGGTCCCAGCTCTGGCAGAGACAGTGGCGGGGCCAAGGTCAAGTCCCAGCCTGCTTCCACTGAGGTAAGCCAAAAAACCCCAGTCCCTCAAAACTCCATGGGTCTGTGCCTACTTATCTTTATGATGCTCCTCCTGCATTCCAGCCATATTGAATTTCCCTCAGAGCAACTCTCCTAGACTGTATTCTGTGGAATCCCTCTGGTATGTGTCACTCTGTTGCCATCTTTCTGGATGTCCCTCTCCTTTTCTTTTTTAAGTAGATTTTTTTTTACCTCATAATAGGTTTTTCATAGTAGCAAAGATTTTTTTTATTCTTTGAGCTCCCCATAATTTTTCATTTACCTTGTAGAGATTCCCAGCAAGAAATAATTGATAGAATCTACTGAGATATTTAACTTTAATATGTTAAAATGGTGATGTGAAACAACAGGTGAAGGATTGAATTGCCTAGGACAAAGGGTAGGATTACTTAGATATTATTAACATCATCAGTGCTTATATAGTAGTTTTAAATAATGGAAGACTAAATCAGAGTGTAATATGATAGAAAGGCTATAATAATAGTTTCGGATAGAAATATAAGGAAGTCCTTTGTGACCTCAATCAGCCAGTAGAAAATGGCCAGTTTACATGAGATTCTTAAAATTAAGAGTGAATAAAGTCAGTAGCTAAGTACAGGTGGTGGCAGTGGTTATATTTAAAGAACTGGAAGAAACCTTAGAGATGAGTTTAAAATTAGGTGCATTATTTGCTCAACCTGAATTTTGATCTGAGGCAGTGTGATATTTTATTGTTATGAACATCACTAACTATTATTTATGGATTGTTTACTACAAAATAAGGAGTGCTAATGGCATGTAGTAGGCTAGGTTACATGTTGGGCTGTTAACAGCAGACTTTATAATTTGAACCCACAGCTGCTCCTCAAGAGAAAAATAAGGCTCAGAAACCAAGGGGGCAATTTTACTCTTCCTTATAGGGTTACTATGAATTGACAAAGAATTGATAACTGTGGGTACTACATGGCATGTATGGCACATACACTGTTTTAATCCTCACATTGGTCCTGTAAAAATTAGATACTCCTACTATCATTGCTATTTTACTAATAGGGAAAATGTGGCTCAGGGAGGTGAAATGAATTGCCAGTTGTACAGAGCTCATCAGTGGCAAGAACTAGAGTCAAATCCAGGCATCCTGCCTCACTCTCTTGATCATAGAGTATTATGACTTTCCGAGTGGTAGAAAAGACACATTTTTGAGTCAGAAAACCAGAGTTCAAATTTTGGTCCTTCTCTTTAATAATTGTGTTACTTTGAATTGGCTACTTAACCTCTCTCAGCCTAAGTTTACTGATCTGTGTGTGGCATGAGAATCATGTCCAGTTATGGGAGGAAGCTATGAAAATGCCTGGTTGGTTTATATAGATATTTGAGTTATGTTACTTTTGATTGTGGTTGCTTCTTCTCTGTTCATTGCATTCCAGTTTAATGCTTTGTGGCATTAAACCCAGCAGATAATGTGTTCTTGTTTCTGGCCCTTTAAGTTCCATTGTTCTCTGTGAATTTTGATGTGGATGTATGAAATTTTCTGATTTCACCCATTCTGAATTTGTTGAGTTGCTATTTTGATAGATTGACATTTATTTCAGGGCCTTGCATTTCTAGGAAACTTTTTGGTTAAGACAGTGGTTTTCAAACTTTATATTATATGTATCTTTGCTTCATATACAGATTCCTGGACCTATTGTCAGAGATTCTGATTCAGTAAGTCTAAGGTGCGTGTGGGATACTCAAGTTATAAGCTTTGTGAGTGCTTCTAATGTGGGAAGTCCTTTGACCATTCTTTGGAAAACATGTTATTTATCAGTCAAGTGATTTTTAAAAAGAGTGTTTATGTATGGGTTTGCTTGGCTTCTTCGTAGTCTCTTTTTTTACTGTTTAAGATTTTATGTGACATGTCTAGTAGTGGAAATACTAGATGCATAGCAAGCAAATATCAAAATTACCTGAAATGATAGTACTTTAAAGAAACTTAAAAATTTTCATTATGTATTTTTCTGGATATTTTCTTTTGGATAAATCTGTATATGAACATTTTAAAATTTTCCCCTACAAAATGTAATCATACTATGAGGTTTTGTAATTTTTTCACTTATGAATATTTTTATTATCAATAATAAATGTTCATGGTTTAAGTAGTAAGACTGTCTTATGTCTTATTTAAGCAGGCCTCTGTTGTTGAAATTCAGATTTTTCCTCATTATTTTACAATTTAAACATACCAGAATGAGCATTTTTGTATGTGTGTATTGAAATTTATATAAATTTTAATTTTATCTTGGCATTGTGATATTAGTGTGACTCATATTTTTGTTTATTCTCTTTGTAAATAGAGGAAATAATTTATATATACTGTAGAAAATTTAGATAAAACTTCAAGAATAGTGATAACTGCCTAGGTGGGGGTTCTTTCTGTCATTTACATGTTCATAGATTGAAAGATAAGTGCACATGGAGAATAGACATCATCTGGGAACTTGTTGGAATTACAGATTCTCAGGACCTAGCCCAGTCATGCAAGTATTTAGCTTATACATTAGAGTTTGAAATGCACTGAAATAAAAGACTAGTCTCAAGACTTTAAAAGTTAACTGTTACAGGAGTATGAATTCCTTTCATAAAGTACGTAAACTTTATGACACTTATACAGATTCCTGGCACTCACTCCAGTTTTCCAAAATTAGAATTGCTCTGGTCTCAGAAATTTATTTTTAAAACATTCCCGGTGTTAAATAGTGTCTTATTTATCTAGTACTCCAATAATAATAGAAATGCCACATGTGGGTGACATGAATGAACAGAAATATGTTTTTCATGGTTTAGGGGGCTAGATGCCTGAAAGCTCTCTGTTTCCTTTCGACATTTATCTCTAGGTTTCTTAGTGATTATATCATGTTTATCTTCCACTTCATATATACATGCTTACTTGCTTGCACTCCTTTTTTAAATACAGGCAGTCCCCAGATTACAAATAAGTTCTGTTCCTAGATCTCTCTGTAAGTATAATTTGTACATAATTTGGAACAATTATTTACAATTAATATTTAACTACAATTAGTTAAATGTTTAGTTTTGTATGAAGGTAAGTAAAAGAGTATTGTTACTGGGGTACTAGTTCATATATGCATGAATTTTTTTCTGAACAAAGCGTTTCAGCATGTCTCTGTGATAAACGAATGGCTACTGCTAAGACCTCTCATCAATACATCTGCCTTAGTCTCACTGGAGTTCTTTTCAAAAAAATGTCCAACCAAAATATTGACTTACAAGGGGATCTGCTGGGCTAGTTAAATTCAAGGCAAAGAGATTGGTTCAGAATGTTATGGTGACTGTTTTTTTCTGGATTCCAGAGACATAATCTTGATAGATTTTCTCCAAAAACAAAAGGCAATTTTGTTGTTGATGATGTTAGGTGCCATCGAATCAGTTCCCACTTAAAGCAACTGTATGTATAATGGAACCAACACTGCATGTTCCTATGCCATCCCTACAATTACTCCCACGCCTTAGCCCATTTTGGAAGCCACTGTGGCAATCCATCTTATGGAGGGCCTCTCTCATTTTTGTTGCCCCTCCACTTTACTAAGAATGATGTCCTTTTCCGGGGACGGGTTTCTCCTGACAGTATGGCCAAAGGATGTAAGACAAAGTCTTGCCATTTGTGACTCTAAGGAGCACTCTAGCGGTAATTCTTCCAAGACGGATTTGTTTGTCCTTTTAGCAAAATTAAAATGGATCGATTCTTCTGCTTTCCTCATTCATTGTCCAATATTCATATGCATGTGAGGCAACAGAAAATACCATGGCTTGGTTCAGGGTGCACCTTAGCTGTCAAAGTAACATCCTTGCTTTTCAACATTTTAAAGAGGTCTTGTGCAGTAGATTTACCTAATGCCATCGTCTCTTGCGTTCTTTACTGCTGTTTCCATGAGTTTTGATTGTAGATCCAAGCAAGACAAAATATTTGAAAATTTTAGTCTTTTCCCCATTTATCATGATGTTACCTATTGATCCATTTGTGAGTATTTTGGTCTTCTTTACATTGGATCATAATATATGCTGAAGGCTACAATCCTTGATCTTCTTCAGCAAGTGCTTCAATTCCTCATCACTTTCAGCAAGCAAGGTTGTATCATCTGCTTATAAAAGGTTGTTAATAAGTCTTCAAATCCTGATGCCACATATTCTTCTTAATATAATCAAACTTCTCTCATGATTTGCTCACCACACAAATCGAGCAAATATGGTGAGAGGATACACTGATACACACCTTTCCTGATTTTAAACCATGTGGTGTTTCCTGGTTCTGTTTGCACAACTGCCTCTTGATCCAGGTTCTGCATTAGTGCAATGAAGTGTTCTGGAATTCTCATTCTTCTGAAGGTTAGCCATAGTATATTATGGTCTATAAAATATGGGAGCTTACAGGGAATGCTGAAAGTGGACTTTGGGGCCAGGGCGTGGTGCCCCAACAGTCTGGACTGGAAAACGCTCCTAAGGGCCAGCAAACGATCCCTGAACTAACTACAAGCTTTTCTCTTGGGAAGTGTTTTGTTTTGTTCTTTCTCAGTGGTTTGTTGTTGTTGTTTTGTTGTCTGGTTGTATACTGTTGCTTTGTTTTCCTCTGTCTTGTTTTCGTGCTTCTTAGTGTCTCCACAGGTCTGTCTGAATAGGACAGGCTGGATGAACTATCTGGAGGAAAAACAACGGGACTGATAGTTCGGGGGGGACTTGGGGTGGGGGTAGGAGGGCTAAGGAAGTGGTGTTAACAAACACAGGGACAAGGGAACAACATGGGACCCCAAATGGTAGAGGGGGGGAGTGGCAGGCCTGGTGGGGAATGATCAAGGGTAAGGTTGCGTAGAGAAGAGGTATACTCTAGCCCAGGTGGCGATGGATGAAGCATGGTAGTAGGGCAGGAGGAAAGTCAAGGGAGCTGGAGGAAAGAGCTAGGAGTCAAAGGGCATTTATGGAGGTCTAGACAAAGACATGTACATGCAAATATATATAGGAGGATGGGGAAGTAGATCGATGTGTCTATATTTATAGGTTAAGTATTAAGGTGGTGGAAGGACCTTGGGCCTCTACTCAAACACTCCCTCAATGCATGAATACTTTCTTTTATTAAATTGGAACTCTATGATGCTCACCCTCCCGACACAATGGCTAGTGCCAAAGTGGGTGAACAAGTAAATGTGGTGAAGAAAGCTGATGGTGCCCGGCTATCAAAAGAGATAGTGATTGGGGTCTTAAAGGCTTGAAGGTGAACAAGTGGCCATCTAGCTCAGAAGCAAAAAAGCCCACATGGAAGAAGCACACCGGCCAGTGCGATCACGAGGTGCCAAAGGGACCAGGTATAAAGGCATCATGAAAAAAAAAGATATGTGTATATGTGTGTGTGTGTGTGTGTGTGTGTGTGTGTATATACCATATTGAATGAAGGGGGAAGTGCAGAGTGGAGACCCAAGGCCCAAGTGTCGGCCAATGGAGATCCCCTCACAGACGGGTTCAGGAGAGGAGATGGGTCAATGAGGGTGCGAGGTAGTACCGATGAAGAACACAGCTTTTCCCCAGATCCTGGATGCTTCCTCCCCCCAACTACCATGATCCGAATGCTACCTTGCAGGGCTGGATAGGGCAGAGGTTGTACACTGGTACATATGAGGGCTCGAGGCACAGGGAATCCAGGGTGGATGATACCTTCAGGACCAGGGGTGTGAGGGGCGATGCTGGGAGAGTGGAGGGCGAGTGGGTTGGAAAGGGGGACCTGATTACAAGGATCCACATGTGACCTCCTCACTGGGAGAGCGACGGCAGCGAAGGTGGGGGGGAAATATGGGAGCTTATTATGGAGATACTTAATGAATTTGAAAACTGCCAATCTTATATTAGATAGACATAGAACGAAAGAAAAAAAACATAGATAGTTCCAATTCTGTCTGCTGACCCTTATGAGTGTTTTCATATTGGGTCTGATGAGGTGCCAAGCCCTGTCCATGTAGTCAGAAGTCTATTTTCAGGATTCCTTGGGGACTTTGTTACTTTTCTCCCGTTGCTGCCCTGTTACACTTCCTTCACGTTTTGCCCTGCTGTGCATGGGGCAGACTGGGCAGACTTTCCTCAGTGTCTCCAGTGCTGTCCCCAATAGTGCTATGGGTCAGTGAGGGAACGTCATGTCTCATGGTGGGGCTGGCCCTACGGTTCTTTGTGTGCATTGACTGCTCTGAGCAGGGATGTCGTCCCCGGGGCTTGGTGGGCCATGATGTCCTCTCTCTCTCTCTTCTTTCCCTCTTAGTTTTTGTGTGGTCTGGACAGACCCGCCATTTTCCCCGGACTATATTTTCAGTAATATCCTCTGTAGTACATTCTTCTGGGGAGGGTCAACACAGCTCGGCTTGGGCCCAGCCCTGTAAACCTCTCTATTAGTTTGCTGCTCCATTCCAGTATGTTGCTCTCAAGGCTTGGCGCTCTGGGATGGGGTCTGGTCCCTTTTTCCCTTTCCTGTGGAGGTATAAACAATACCTTTCCCATGTGTATTAGTGCCTTGTTTCCCCATCACCCTCACCCCCCCCTTATTTTCCCCTCCTTTTTTATTTGGCTGCCATATGCATCCCTGGGTTGGGCCAGACCCCTGCCAACATGCCTGGACTTTGACCCGGGATTTATGCATTAAGTAGATTATCCTCTATGCCCATTGTACTTTTTGAGCTTACTTTTTGAGTGGACTCATGTTGTACTTTTTCCATTGTGCTTGGCTAACTTCGCTTAGCATAATTTCCTCCCACTCTTTCCATAAGACTATGTGTTTCATGTGTTTGTCACTGCTTTTTAGGGTTGCATAGTACTCCATTGTTTGTATATACCAGAGTTTAAATTCATTTGTCAGTTGATGGAAATTTAGATAGTTTCAAATTCTTTGTGATTGTGAACTCTCATGTGATGAACATTGGAGTGCAGATGTCTGGTCTTGGTCTGTTTCTTACTTTCTTCTGGGTATATGCCCAGTAGGTCGATTGCTGGATCATATCATAGCTCAATTTCCATTTGTTTTAGGCATCATCAGACTGATTTCCATAGTGGCTGTATGTACCTACAGGACCACCAGCTGTAGATGAGTGTTCTTATCTCACCACACTCCCTCCAGCACTTGTTGCTTTCTGATTTTTTTAATTTGGGTTATCATTGAGGGTGTTAGGTTGTATCTCATAGTTGTTTTAATTTGCACTTCCCTTTTGCCTAATGACCTGTAACATTTTCTCATGTGTTTATGGCCATTTGGATTTCTGCCCTTCTGACACTTCTGTTCAGGTCTTTTGCCCACTTCCTCTGTGGGTTCTTTGTTTTTTTCTTGTTGTGTGCTAGCAGAATATTGTATATTTAGTAATAAGCCCTTAGTCTGATGTGTCATTGCTAAAGATGTTTTCCCAGTCTGTGGGCTCTCTTATAACTGTCTTGGTCAAGTCTTTCGATGTGCACAGGTGTTTTATCCTCTGTATATCCCACTTGTCAATTTGTGCTTCCTCTGTGTTTTTATCCTTCCCTATTTCTGATAGCCTGTGGATTCCCTGCTCCAGAATTCTTAGATTTGTCCCAGTACCTTTGCTGATGGTTCTAATAGTTTGGGGTTTTACCATGAAGTCTGTGATCCACCTCGACTTTATTCTTGTACATGGAGTGAGGTGAGGGTCTTACTTCATTTTTCTGCAGGTAGATATCCATTTTTTTTCCAGCACCACTTGGTATGCTGATGTTTTTATTTCTGTATTTTCTGTTCTTTTCCATTTGTCTGAGTATCTGTAATTATACCAGTACCACACTGTTTGGACTACTATGGCTGTATAATAAGTGTTAAAGTAAGGTAAAGCAAGCCCTCCTACTTTGTCCATTTTGAGGAGTTCCCTGCTAATTCTGGCATCTTCCCTCTCCATATGAAGTTGGTAGTCAGTTTTTCCCATTCCTTGAAAAAAGATTTTGGAATTTGTATCAGGGTAGTGTTAAACTTATATAGTGCCTTGGGTAGTATGACATCTTTACTATATTGAGTCTTCTGATCCACGAGCATAGGATCTTCCATTTGTGGAGGTCACTTTTGGTTTCTTGTAATAGTATTTTATAGTTTTCCTTGTACAAATCTTTTGTGTGTGTGTGTGTGGTTTTATTTTTTTGGTTAGGTATTTCCCTAGATACTTCAATTTGTGCTTGGATATTTTGAAGGGTACTACCTTTTTGAGCTCCTCTTCCATGATCTCACCAGTGTATGTGGCAATCCAATAGAATTCTGTTTGTTGTTCTTGTATCTGGCCACTCTGCCATATTCCTCTATCACTTCTAGCACTGCTTTTGTGGAGATTTGGGAGTTTTCAATATATAAAATTATATCATCTGAGGACAATGGTAGTTTTACCTCTTATTTCCACAGATAAATTCCTTTAATATCTTTCCTTTGCCTTGTGTTGTTAACTAGGATATCCATTACTATGTTGAATGAAAGAGGGAACAGCAAGCATCCTTGTCTTGCCCCCCTTTTCAGTGGGAATGTTTTCATCTTTTCTCCATTGACTACTACATTAGCTATTGGTTTTTAATATACGGCTTATATTATATTGAGGAATTTTCCTTCAATTCCTATCTTCTTGAGTATCTTAAACAGGAATGGGTATTGGATGTTGTTGAATGCTTTTTCTGCATCCATGGATATTATCATGTGGTTTTTATCCTTTTTCATGTCAATGTGGCGAATAATGC
The DNA here is from genome assembly GCF_050624435.1 of Tenrec ecaudatus. Taxonomy (NCBI): domain Eukaryota; kingdom Metazoa; phylum Chordata; class Mammalia; order Afrosoricida; family Tenrecidae; genus Tenrec; species Tenrec ecaudatus. Next base: position 58,974,106 of record NC_134548.1, on the reverse strand, counting down.
TGATGGACTTTTGGATGTTGAACCATCCATGCATCCCTGGAATGAATCCCACTTGGTCATGATGAATTAATTGTTTTATATACTTTTGTATTCTGTTGCCCAATATGTTGTTTAGGATTTTTGCATTAATGTTCATTAGAGATATCTGTCTATAGTTCTCAATTCTTGTGGCATCCTTTCCCACTTTAGATATCAGTGTTATACAGGCTTCATAGAAAGAGTTTGGGATTTTGCTTTTTCATGTGTGCATTTATTGTTATCAAGCTTCCTCTGATAACAGCTTTTGTGGTGTCCCAAAAGGTTTGGAACATTATCTCATTCTCATTGGTTTCTAAAAACTTCATAATTTCATCTCTGATCTGGACCAGTACCCACTCATTTTGCAGGGAGTTATTCATCCTCCAATTATTTGCCTTTGTTTCTTAACTGTCCTATCGTTGATTTCCAGCCTTGCTTCGTAGTCATCTGAGGGGGGAGTTTGAGTGATTTTTATGTGCTTGAATTTTCTGAGGCCTGACTTCTGCCCCAGCATGTTGTCTATCTTTGATTATGTACCATGCACGCTTGAAAAGAATGTGAAATATTTGCATTTCAGTAAAGAGCTCTAAAAATGTCTATTAGATCAAGTTGCCTAATTGTAGAATTTGGTTCTGTGTCTTCCTTGTTAAGCTTCTTTCTCTGTGATCTTTCTCAGAGAGAGATGTATAAAACTCACCTGCTATAATTGGTGAGCCTGTAATTTCCCTCCCCCCCCCCATCTTTTGGGGTGTTTGATTGACAAATTTCACAGGTCCCTTGTTGGGTGCACATATATTTATTATGCGCACTGGTTCTTGGTCTACTGTTTCCTTGAGCATTACATAGTGCCCCTCCTTGTCTCTTGTCATGGATTGCACCTTGAGATAAGTTTTGTCAAAAATTTGAATTGCAACCTTAGCTTTCTTTGAATTGCCATTTACTTGGTATATTTTTCATCAGCTTTTACTTCTGAGCCTATTTCTGTCTGCGAGCTTGAGGTGTGTCTCTCGTAAACAACAGATTGATGGGTTTTGTTTTCTAAGCCAGTCTGTTAGTCTCTGTCTTTTAATGGATGAGTTCAGTCCATTACCATTCAGAGTTATTACATCCATTTGTGGACTCTATGATTTCATCCTGTACCTTTTGTGTTGGGTATTTAACTACCTTCCTCCTTATCATTGCGTTGTGTGTATGTGTGTGTGTGTGTGTTTAGGGGGAGGGGTGTTCATTCTTGCCTTCACTTCACTGTTGAGCTAATGTTTTCCTTGGGACTCATTTCAACGTGTTGACCTCTGGATGGATGTAGGGGTCTCCTGTTTGTGCTTGTTATATGTTGTTCTACTGATCACAGTGAGTTGGTAAGAATTTTTTTTGTAGATCTGGTTTTCTTTTAACATATTCTTTGAGATTTTCCTCATACAGGAAAACTTGTACTTCTCCGTCTGTCTTGTTAGATAGTTTGACATGGTAGAGGATTTTGTATTGACATTTGTCTCCTTCAAATTTTTGAGGATGTTACTCCTCTCTCTCCTCTTATTCCTGTCTGCTAGTAGGTCTGAGCATACTCTTATCTGAGTACTTTAATAGGTGATACCTTCCCCCCCCCCCTTTCTGCTCTTATGATCTTCTCCTTTTCCTCAAAGTTGGTAGTTTAACTACTATGTGCTTTGGTAAGTTCTTCCTGGGATTCAATGTAGTTGGTGTCCTCTCTGTTTCTTGAATGGTTGCCTGCTTCTTATTCATTAACCTGGGTAACTTTTCTTCCAGGAGTTCCATCGCTATTCTTGCTGTTGGCTTCTTTGTTGTGTTTTGTTCCAGTAATCCAATTATTCAAAAGTTGTTCCTCTCTATGGCATCACACATTGTTCCTAGGTTTTCTAAAGCTTCTTGGATTAACTTGTTTGACTGTCTTTCCCATTTCTTGAAATATGCCTTTTCCCCCTAAAGATTACTGGTACAGTTCTCCACTTCTTCTAGTCTGTTAGTGACATCTGTTAATTTTTTATTTGCTTTTGTTACCTTGTCCATTAGCTCTTGTATTTCCCTTTGGTGTGTGGCCTTTATCTCATATGCCATTTAATCCTTTTTCTGTATTGCTTCCCTCATAGCCTTTGTGAATCCAAGCTTCAATCTGAAGATTTTCCTGTGGTAGATCAACATCAGCTTCTTCTGTGCACATCATTAGTTTCAGGACTTCTGAAATTGCATTTTATTTCTTCTGTTTTTACAGTGGGGTTTTTGGGGCTGGTTTCTCTCTGCGTGTTGCTTTAGGGGAACTTGGTGCCATTTTCCAGTTAAAGAGCACTGGGCTCTCTCTTTTTGGAGATTTGTAGGAATGTTTCTGTGAACCACCTGCAGCTACTGTGCTGGGAGCTCACGTTACCACTATATCCCACTGGGGTTTCACTCCTTCCAGAGCCAACCAATTATTCTGCTATTTAGAGGGCAAGTTGGATGGCCTTCTCAGGGGACGTTGGTAAGACGGTTGCAGGTCATGAGGATGGCGTTGTGCCAGTTGATCACATGGGAAACCATGGCAGTGTGTCCCACAGCAGCATGGAGTGCTTCGGAGGGCATGAGATGGTACCTACTGCAGTTTGGGGCACTTTGGGGGGTCGAGTGGGGCTTCCCTAGGTGGTGGGGAGCACCCTTCAGGGTCTGTGGGGGTTCCTGCAGCAACAGGGAGTGCCGTGGATTGCAGGTGGTTTTGCCCTCGGTAGCAAGAGCACTGCAGAGGTCAGGCAGTTTCCCGCAGCCATGCGAAGCGCTGAAGAAGTAAGGAAGAAGATCTCCCATCTGCGTGTAGGGCTGCAGAGGATGGGTGGGAGATCACAAGCCACATGGAGCTCTGCAGAAGGTGAGCAGAAGTTACTCCAGCCATGTGGAGCACTGCAGAAGTGGGACAGAACTTCCCTCAGCCACTTGTAGAGCCTTGGAGGGCAGGTGGTATTTCCCCTAGCCACATGGAGGGTTGGCAGCCGTTCCTTTAGCCTTGTGGAAGGCCTTGCAGGTGGTTAGGAATTCTTCCAGCACCTAAGAGGGTTCCAGAAGATGGGTAGAAGTTCCCTCAACTTCTTGGAAGGCCTTGGTGGGCAGGAGTTCCCCCAGCTGCGTGGAGGGCAGACAGAGGTTGCCCTAGGCCAGTGGTTCTCAACCTGTGGGTCTTGACCCCCTTGGGGGTCAAATGACCCTTTCACAGGGTCGCCCGATTTATAACAGTAGCAAAATTACAGTTTTGAAGAAGTAACAAAAATAATTTGATGGTTGGGGGATCACCAAAACATGAGGAACTGTATTAAAAGGTTGCAGTATTAGGAAGGTTAAGAACCTCTGCCCTGGGTGGAAGGAAACACCCTGCAAGCTGGTTGTGGTGAGAGAGAAAAAAAAAAAACAGGAAAAAAACTGAGGCAGCTATGAATGTGATGGGAAAGAGAGAAGAAAGAAATAAAGGAACCCCAACTGCCTGAGCATGGGTCTGGAGGGGTTAAAACACTGCTTCAAGGTGGCGGCAGATGTAGCAGTATTAAAGTAATGTCTTTGGGCTGGCTGCGGTAGCCCATTTCTGTCCGCTACTGTGAAGGGGCTAAAACTAAGCCCCAGCCAGTCTCAGCAGTGGTAAGCCAAAAGCCCATATCTCTTCAAAACCTATTGGATCTGAGTCTAATTATCTTTATGATGCTCCTCTGTGCCCTGGAAGAGTGGAATTTTCCTCTCAGTGGCTCTGCTACATTGATTTTCACAAAGTCCCTCCAGTGTTTGTTACTCAGCTGTCATCTTGCCCACTTCCTTAAATAAGATTCATAACATTAAAATAATGAAGCCAGGTAGTGATATCATTTTAGGATGCTCATTGATGGAGGATCTCTGAGGCACTGTATCATGGTCGAGTTTCCAAGATTCACTGTGTTGTCAAAACTCAAACTAACCCCCCAACCTAGAAGTGTACACTTCAGAGGACAGCACTGAAGCTACAGCTTGGGGCAAGGGGCACGTCTGATTAGAACACATAGAAGAAACCAAGATGGAAGGAGAGTGAGTGGGACACATCCTGGCCCACCAAGCCCCGAAGATGATATTCCTGCTAAGAGAAGACCATGCTCAGAGAGGACCATAGGGCTGGCCCCACTACGAGACATGACTTCCTTTACTGTACCATAGTGTTACAGGGAATAATACTGGAGGCACAGTGTGGGAATTGTGCCCAATATGACCCCATCACACTGGGGCGAAACACTAAGGGCATGCAACAGAGCAGGAAGGGCAGCAAAGCATTGAAGTCCCTGGGGAATACAAAAGATAGACTTTGTGGGCAGAATGTGTTACCCCATCAGACTTGACTAGGAAATACTCTTAAAGGTCAAAAACAGACCTGGAACTATTTATGGGCTTTTCTTTTTTGCCATTGGCTTTCTTTTTGTTATTTTGTTTTTGGTTTGTTGTGTTGGTTTTGTCTTCCTTTGTTGTTTTGCTTGGCTTTTCCTGGTTTTTGCACTTATTAATGTCTCTGTGTGTCTATCTAGATAAGGTAGGCGGGATAAACAATTTGGAGGAGAAAACAACGGGACTGACAGTTCTGCAGAGACACAGGAGAAGGGGGGGGGGTGAGAGAAAGAGAAGAAGGTGTCAATCAGTCCAGGGACAAAGGAACAGCAAGTCAATGAAAATCAATGGAGAGAAGGGCATAGGGGGCCTAGTGGGGCTTAATCACGGGCAATGTTATAGTAAGGAATTACTGAACCCGAATGAAGGCTGAACAAGAGGAAAGCAAAAGGAAATAGAGGAAAGAACTAGGAGGGAAAGGACATTTATGGAGGTCTAAATACAGGCATGTACATATGTATATACAACAATAGGGTATTAGATTTTTTTTGTATATATATTTATAGGTTAAGTATCAAGGTAGCAGATGGACATTGGGCCTCATCTCAAGTACTCCCTCAACACAAGAACACTTTGTTCTAGTAATCCAGCATTCTGTATTGCTCACCTTCCCGACACAATCACTGAAGACAAAATGGGTGCATGAGCAAATGTGGTGAAGAAAGCTGATGGTGCCCGGCTATCAAACGATATAGTGTCTGGGGTCTTAAAGGCTTGAAGATAAACAGGCGACCATCTAGTTGAGAAAGCAAATGTTTTGAGAATGATCATGGCAACAAATGTACAAATGTGCTTGACACAATGAATGGATGTATGGATTGTGATGAGAGTTGTACAAACCCCCAATAAAATGATTAAAAACAAAAGAAGAAGCAGCAAAGTCCACATGGAGAAAGTACACTAGCCTGTGTGATTATGAGGTTGCGATGGGATAAGGTAGCAGGTATCTAAGACCCTGAACAAAACCATACCAATGTGAATGGGGTGGATGTGTGTGGACTGGAGACCCAAAGTCCATCTGTAGACAATTGGACATATCTTTACAGAAGGGTCACAAGGAAGAGCTGAGCCAGTCAGTGTGTAGTATAACACCAATGAAACATACAACTTTCCTTTAGTTCTTTAATGCTTCCCACCCCCACCAACTATCAAGACCTCAATTCTACCTTATAAATCTGACTAGACCAGAACATGTCCACTGCTACAGATAAGAGCCAGGATAGGGAATCCAGGACAGAGCAATCCCTCAGAGCAGATATTGAGAGTAGTGATAGCAGATAGGTAAGAAGAAGATGGGGGGAGAAAGGGGAACTGATCTCAATGATCTACTGTAACCCCCTCCCAGGGGGATGGACAACAGAAAAGTGCAAGAAGGGAGGCATCACTCAGTGTAAGACATGAAAAAGTAATTATTTATAAATTATCAAGGGTTTATGAAGGAGGAAGGGTGATGGAGGGAGGGAAAAATGAAGAGCTGATACCAAGGGCTAGAGTAGAAAGAAAATGCTTTGAAAATTATGATGACAACATATGTACAAATGTGCTTGAAACAATGGATGAATGTATGGATATGATAAGAGATGTAAGAGTCCCCCAATAAAAGTATTTAATAAAAAAAATAAAAGAAAAAATATATGTACTTGATAAATTTTAGAATATTTTAACTTTATTTGAAAAATGGCAATTTAATTTTTTAAAAACCAACACTATCTTACTGCCATCATCTTTTCATACTCAACTACCCTATAAGACAGAGTAGAACTGCCCCTGTGTGTTTCCAGGACTGTGAACCTTTATAAGAGTAGAATGCCTCATTCTTCTCCTGCATGGTGACTGGCAGCTTTGAACTGCACCAACTGCATGGTCTTCTCGTGCTCCTTCCTTGAGAAATATGCCAGCTGTGGTGAGATTTTCTCTGTCGCACTGGTTTTTAGGGTATACATATAAATGGGGTGTTACATGGTTCATGGGCACATGGAAAATTCTGTACCTCATTGCTTGGGAGACCAGATTAGATAACATAGCCTAAGAACAGAAACCTACCTTCGTCTTGGTGTTTAACTTTATAGTAGTTGACTCATACAATATTTGTCCTTTTATAATTGATTAACTTTATTCAGCATAATTGTTTTCGAGTCCATAAATTTCATGATTGTTTCATGGCTTTATGGCTTTTTTTTAAGGATACATAGTGTTAAATTATTTGTATATACCGTAGTTTCTTTATCCACTCTTCTACTGTTAGGCCTGAGAATGATGCAGGACACCATCAAGAGAAAACACCTACATCTCATCAAGTTCCCAGAACATTAAGAAACAAAAAACATTCTACAGAGAGAATTGTATGAGAAATCATGTAAGAAAACTTCTCCAACATCACAAAGTAGTAGAATAAATACTCAAGAAGCTGAGAGAACCTCAAATAGGATGGATCCCCAAAGAAAAACATCTTGACATACTATAGTTAAACTCCAATTTTAAGGAAAGGATAGAATCCTGAGGGAAGCTAGAGAAATACAGTCACCTACAAAGGAAAACCAATAAGGATAAGTTTGGACTTATCTGCAGAAACTTTGCAGACAAGAAAACACTGGAGTAACATATCTAAAATTCTGAAAGAAAGTGAAGCTCTCACTATTTGTAGGCAGCATAATGCCATATATAGAGAACTCACAGGAGTCCACACAAAAAATTGAGGAATTTGGTACAGTTGCAGGATAAAAGATTAACAAGCAGAAATCAATCAGATTCCTATATACTAACAAAGAGTCTTACAAAAAAGACATCAAGAAAACAGTACCATCAACAATAGCAACACCAAAGATGGAATACCTAGGAATAAGCCTAACCAAAGACCAAATAACCTGTACAAAGAAAACTACAGAACCTTACAACTACAACATTACAAGAAACCAACAGAGACCTACACAATGAAACAATATCCCCTGTTCATGAATAGGAAGATGTAATATTGTGAAAATGTCAATGCTTCCTGTAGCAATCTACAAATACAATGTGATGTTTTTATGTAAGACCAAACTTCATTCTTTAAAGAAATGGAAAAAACTAAGTAACAACTTCATTAGAGAAAGAATCAGCCAAGGAAAAGTTAAAAAATTCTCAAAACTAAAACTGATCTCAAAATCTATTACATAACCAGCCTGATACTGGTACATAGCACAATGGAACAGGATAGTAAACCCAGAAATAAAAGGATATAGCTACAGAGAACTAATTTTTGACAAAGAACAATAAATACATTAAACGAGAAGGGACACCATCTTCCACAATGGTGTTGGAAAAATTTGATCTCCATCTGCAGAAGAATGAAACAGGACCCATACCTCAGCCCATGGACAAAAAATGAACTCAAGATGGATTAGAGTTGAAAATGTAAATCCAAGAGCCGTAAGGATCATCAGTGAGAAAATTTGAACAAATTTAAAGGGCCCTATTACAGGGCATATACATGGACTACTAAATATAATGAATCATACACATTGGAAGAAAAAGTACATGACTGGAACCTATTAAAAATAAAACACTTATGCACATCAAAAGACTTCATGAAAAGAAAAAAATCAGAGCTCTGAAATTAGGAAAAAATTCTTTAGCAAAGACACAATAGATAAATGAATTACTAAAATCTATAGAATTTTGCAGCACTTCAATAAGAAAAAACTAAGTAATCTGATTTAAAAATGGGCAAATGACATGAATAGACAAATTGCAAGGGACAACACTTAAATGGCTAGTAAACATATAAGGGAGTGATCCTTATCAGTAGCCATCCAGGAGTTGCATATCAAAACATCAAGATATCACCTTAAAATCACAACGATCACCCAATTGAAAAAAAAAAACCAGAACAAATACTGGAGAGATTGGAATGCTTGTGTGCTTGTAAATATGGACAACCAGAAGCTGGAAACATCTCAAATGCCCATCAGTAGAAGAATGGATGAAGGAACTCTGGTACATATGAATAATAGAATACTATGCATCCCTGAAAAATGTTGATGAAACCATAAAACACTATGACATGGATGGACCTAGTTAGTCAATCACAAAAGGACAAATGTACAAATCAAGCATTTATTATAAGGATATAAACACCAAAACAAAGGCAAACTTCTGCTCTCAGGTCATGTAATATAATATGGTCTCCCAAGCCGTGACTTATCCAACTAATTGAACTGGGCTTTACCTCAAATTCACCTTTACCTATAAGCAAATTTAGGAAAGTGACACACTCCCTTGAATTTAAGGTTGAAATACCCTAGTGTAAAAAAAAGCTGATGTTTGCTATCCCAATGTCATGGTCGATAGCCTTTGGTTCGAATCTCTTGCTTTGAGAGTTCCCAATGAATGATGTCCCAGGACTACAATATATTTATTATTTGATGCCTTCCTTGCCTGCTTGTGACATGTATTAATTAGTAGACATAGTCAAAAATTAATATATTGTGGTCTGAAGCCAGCCTATACTAGTAAAATTTCCTATTCTTAACAGTGTTTTAATGACACTATCAATAGAATTCCCTTATGCCCCAAGGGGATCTTTTATAATGTTCCCTATTATTAAATTATAATGATGTCTCAAAAGTGAATCAGAAACATAGATAAACCATAGATATATGAATGGATTTTGGCTTTGCAACTGAATTTTACCCCAATATAATATAATTCATTTATATGACATGACCCTGCTTGATGCTTGCTCTCATGAAGATACCACTGAAGAAATGACTGCTATAGTGAAATGTGGTGAAGAAACTAGGTGGTGTCTGAAGATGGGAACTAATAGCTTCTGGAGCCGTCTAAGTAATCTGTCAACTAAGTTCCCATGGAAGAAGTACACCAGGCTGTGTGATCCAAGGATAGTAAATAATAAAATTCAAACCTGGAGGAGGGAGGAGTATCAGAACTTAAATTGTGAACACCTTGTTTGCAGAATGCTATGAATGACAGTGGACGTCCAAAATCTATTTGCAGGGGCCCCACATGGACTAAGCCTCTGATGAATTCCCTCTGAACATAATCTAAGAATGTGAATAGCCTTACTGTCACACAGCATCATAAAGTTAATAATGGCAGATATAGTTAGGTTAAAATGTGATACCTTATTTATTTTCCCCTTTGATCTATTCTGAAGTCATTTCAGGTTTTAATATTTTCTGTTTTCCTTTTGAATGACTTTTTAAATGTTTAATCATTGCTGTTGGTGTTTTTTCTTTGCTTGTTTGTTTGTAAGAGTTCCTTTTTATGAAATCTAGTATAGGCAGCTCAGTAATTGACAGTAACTGGATTAATAGTTGCTTAGGGGCAGGGCAGGGGAGGATAGGGGCAGAAAAGGGATGATAATAAACAATGAGCATGAGAAGAAAATATTCCGAAACTTTAATGAAAATTACACAACTCTTCTTAATATGATCGATATGGGAACTATATATCAAAAAATATTTTCTTAACGAGAATAGTGGTTTTTTTCCATGAACTTTTTAAGACTTCTGCTATGTGTACTACATTTTATTTATCCATCCATTTGTTGATGGGCATTTAGCCTGTTTTCTCCATTTTGTTACTTTGGATCTTGCTGAACTGAATATTGGTGTTAAAGTTTTTGAGTCTTTGTTTTTCAAGCCTTTGAGTATTTAACTCAATCACTCTCTCGCTGATATTAAGTCGATTCCAACTCATAGCAACTCTTGAAGACAAGGTAGACAGGGTGCAGTATATAGCACTGACGAAACACATAACTTTCCTCTGGTTCTTTAATGTTCCCCCCCCCCCCACTATCATGACCACAATTTAACTTTACAGAGATTGCTAGACCAGAGCATGTACACTGGTACAGGTAAGAGCTCAAAACACAGGGAATCCAGGACAGATAAATCCCTGAAGACCAGTAATGAGAGTAGTGATAGCAGAAGGGTAGGGGGAAGTTGCGGGAGAAAAGGGGGAACCTATCACAATGATTGATGTATAATCACCCCCAGGGAGATTAACAACAGAAAAGTGGATAAAGGGAGATAGCAGTCACTGTAAGACATGAAAATAATAATAAATTATAAATTATCAAAGGTTCATGAGGGAGGTAGGGTTGGGGAGGAAGGGAAAAATGAGCTGATACCAAGGGCTCAAGTAGAAAGAAAATATTTTGCAAATGATGATAGCAATGTATGTATGAATGTGCTTGACACAATGGATGGATGTATGGATTATTATAAGAGCTGTAAGGGCCCCCAATAAAATTTAAAATAAAATGCAAAACAAAATAAAAGAAAAGAAAACACGCACACAAAGGCAGTCGAACTATCCCTGTGGTCTTCTGAGACTAAAAATATTTACAAGAGTAGAAAGGCACTTCTTTCTCCTGATTATTTATCTAGGAGTCAGATTTCTTAGCAGGGCATATGATATTTTTATGAGAAACTTCTACTTTCAATAGAGCAATAACATTTTAAATCTTCTAGCAGTGGAGAAGGGTTCCAACTTCTTCATATCTTCACCAACATTTGTTATGTATCTTTCTAAAAGTCTTATCCTAATGTGAAATGTGAATTTGAGTTGCATTTTTCTGATAGCTAATGACGCTGAGCATCTTTTTATGTTTGGTGAATATTTGAATGTTCTCTTGGGGAAATGTCTACTCAAGTCTTTTGCCCATCAAGAAGAGTTGTACAATCATTACTCCAATCAGTTTTAAAACAGTTTTTTATTCTTAAAAGTTTCTCCAGATAGCTTCCCACAGTGGTTGTACATATTTACAAGAACACACAAAATATATTTCTTAATGCCAATCTCTTCACACTCTCTAGAAGTTGTTGTTCTCTAATGTTTCTAGCTAGGGCTTCCAGTATCATGTTGAATAAGAGTAGTGATAAGGGGCAACCTGTTCTAGTTTATATTTCCCAAGACAATCTTTTCAGATTTTTGCCATTGAGTGTCATATTGTTCATTGATTTTTCATGAATGGCTTTTATTATATTGAAGAATTTCCCTTCTATTTTTCTAATATTGAGTGGTTTTATTAGAAATGACTGTGGGATATTGTCAAATGCTTTTTCTGCATCTATTCTTTTTTTTTAAACGTTTTATTAGGGGCTCATACAACTATTATCACAGTCCATACATATACATACATCAATTGTATAAAGCACATCTGTACATTCTTTGCCCTAATCATTTTCTTTTCTTTCTTTTTTTTCCCCTTTTCTTCTTTTACATTTTCTTAGGGACTCATACAACTCTTATCACAATCCATACATATACATACATCAATTGTATAAAGCACATCCATACGTTCCCCGCCCCAATCATTCTCAAAGCATTTGCTCTCCACTTAAGCCCTTTGCATCAGGTCCTCTTTTTTTCCCCTCCCTCCCCGCTCCCCCCTCCCTCAAATGCTCTTTGTAATTTATACATCGTTATTTTGTCATATCTTGCTCTATCCGGAGTCTCCCTTCCCCCCCTTCTCTGCCGTCCCTCTCCCAGGGAGGAGGTCACATATGGATCCCTGTAATCAGTTCCCCCTTTCCAACCCACTCACCCTCCACTCTCCCAGCATCGCCCCTCACACCCTTGGTCCTGAAGGTATCATCCACCCTGGATTCCCTGTGCCTCCAGCCCTCATATGTACCAGTGTACAACCTCTGCCCTATCCAGCCCTGCAAGGTAGAATTCGGATGATGGTAGTTGGGGGGAGGAAGCATCCAGGATCTGGGGGAAAGCTGTGCTCTTCATCAGTACTACCTTGCACCCTGACTGACCCATCTCCCCTCCTAAACCCCTCTATGAGGGACTCTCCAGTGGCCGACACTTGGGCCTTGGGTCTCCACTCTGCACTTCCCCCTTCATTCAATGTGGTATATATATATATATATATATATACACACACACACACACACACATATTCTTTTTTTTGCATGATGCCTTATACCTGGTCCCTTTGGCACCTCGTGATCGCACTGGCTGGTGTGCTTCTTCCATGTGGGCTTTTTTGCTTCTGAACTAGATGGCCACTTGTTTATCTTCAAGCTTTTAAGACCCCAGACACTATCTCTTTTGATAGCCGGGCACAATCAGCTTTCTTCGCCACATTTGCTTATGCACCCATTTGTCTTCAGCGATCCTATCATGGAGGTGTGCAGCCAATCTGCATCTATTCTTATGATCATGTGGTTATTGTCCTTTGTTTTGTGTATGTGGTAGATTATATAGATTGTTTTTCAAATATTGAGCCATCCTTTCATCCACAGTATGAATCTCATTTGGTCGTGATGAATTATTTTTGGATATATTTTTTAACTCTACTGACTAGAATTTTGTTGAAGATTTTTGCATCAGTGTTCATAACAGATATCGGTCTAGTTTTCTGTCTTTGTGGGGTCTTTGCTTGGGTTTAGTTTCGGGTTTAGTTTCAGGTTTATTTGGCTTCATAGAATGAGTTTGCTGTCCCTTTCTATATACAGGAATAAATAGGTGACAACTTTCCCCTAAATATTTGGTAGAATTACTGTATATACTCAAGTATAAGCTGAGTTAACACATTTTAATGTAGTTTTTTGTGATAAAATTAGGTGCCTCGGCGGATATTTGGGTCAATTTATATTTGAGTATATATGTTACTCTGTGAAGCCATCTGGTCCGAGGCTTTTTCTGGTTGGAAGTTTTTTGGTGACCTCTGTTTCTTCTTTTGTGTCTGTTCAGGATTTTTTTACATACATCTGAATTATTTTGGGTAGATGATGTATACTTATGTATTTGCCCATTTCTTCTGGATTATCAAACTTGTTGGAGTACAGTTTTTCATAGTACTCTGTTATTGTTCTTTTTATTTTATTTTATTTGGATCTGTTGTGACATCACCCCTTTCATCTCCAATTCTAGATATTTGCATCTTCCCTCTCCCCTCTCCTGCCCTGCTCCTCCCATCAGTAAGCCTCATCCCTCTGAGAGGGCTACATCCCAGATTCTCATGGCTGCCCACTCCCCGGTCTATTTGATCCCAGTTGTTTTGAGGTGCTACCCGGCCAAGAGACCTAGACTATACATATCTGGAGTGAATGGTGTGTGGTACATTGGCACTGGTTACCCTCTTTACCAGGCTGTCTGGTACCCAACCAAAAGACTGGATGGTCTGCAAGTGTGAGCTTGTGCCCATTCTGCTGCTTGTTCCTACCGCAGTGGACTCATACGGTATTTGTCCTTTGCTTCATTAACTTCACTCAGCATAATATCTTCCAGATCCCTCCATGTTTTGAGGTGTTTTATGGTTTAATCACTGTTTTTTTTAGGGATGTGTAGTATTCCACTCTGTGTATGCACCAGAGTTGTTTTTTTATTCACTCTTCTATTTTTTTTGTTTGTTTTTATATACTTAGAGGTATTTATTTAGTAATCTGTTGATGGGCATTGCATTTTTTTAAATGCTCTTATTGGGGGCTCTTACATCTCTTATCACAATCCATACATTCAACCAGTGTGTCAAGCACATTTGCACATATGCTGCCATCATCATTTTCAAAGCATTCTCTTCCCACTTGAACCCCTGATAGCTGCTCCTCATATCTCTCTCCTCCCTCCCCTGGCCTCCCTCCCTCATGAACTCTTTATGTTATAGATTATTATATCCATATCTTACATCATCCTATGTTGCCCCTCACTCACTTTTCCATTATTCATCCCCCTGAGAAGGGGTTCTAGTTTGATCCCTATGACCAATTCCCCGTTTCTACCCCCACCATCCCCTAATCCTCCTGATATCTCTACTTTCATTGTTCACCCTGAGGAGTTTATCTATCCTGGATTCCCTGTGTTGCAGGCTCTTATCTGTAGCAGTGTGCATGCTCTGATCTAATCCGATTTGTAAGATAGAATTGAGGTCATAGTAGTGGAGTGAAGGAAGCACCAAAGAACTAGAGGAAAGTTGTATTTTTCATCTGTGCTATACTGCACACTGACTGGCTCATCTCTTCCCTGTTATCCTCTGTGAGGGGATGCCCAATTGTCTACAGATGGGCATTGGGTCTCCACTCCATGCCCCCCTCCATTCACCTTGGGTATGATTTTGTTCTGTACTACTCCCTTAACACAAGGACACTTTGTTCTAACAATCCGGCATTCTGTGATGCTCACCTTCCCGACAGGATTGCTGAAGAAAAAATGGGTGCATAAGCAATGTGGTGAAGAAAGCTGATGGTGCCCAGCTATCAAAAGATAGAGCATCTGGGGTCTTAAAGGCTTGAAGATAAACAAGCAGCCATCTAGCTCAGAAGCAGCAAAGCCCACATGGAAGAAGCACACCAGCCTGTATGATCATGAGGTATTGATGGGATCAGGTATCAGGCATCTAAGACCCACTCTTCTATTGATGAGAATTTAGGCTTTTTCCAGCTTCTTGCTATTGTGAACTGTGCTGTGCTGAACATGGCGGACCAAGCGTTTGCTCGTGATCTGTTTATTTCTTTTGTGTATATGCCCAGTAATGGATTGCTGGGTCATATTTTAATTCAGTTGCCATCTGTTTCAGGTATCTCCATATCACATTCCACAGTGGCTGTGCATATTTACATGTCCATCATCAGTGGTTATGTGTTCCTATATCCCCATACCCTCTCCAATATTATGTCCTTTTCTTTATTAATATGGTGAATTAATTGTTTTTCAAATGGTGAACCATCCCTGCATCCCTGGTATGAATCCCATTTTTTATATGTTATTGGATTCTATCAGCCAAGATTATTTGGAGAAAATTTGCATTTATGTTTATTAGCGATATACATCTGTAGTTCTCTATCCTTGTGGGGTCTTTGCCTGTTTTTGGTGTCAGGGTTATGCAGGCTTCATAGAATGAGTTTGGGAGTTTGATGCCCGTTTCTATGTTATGGAAGAGTTTATATAGGATTGGTGTCAGCTCTTTGAATACTTGGTAGAATTCTGTGAAGCCATCTGGACTGGGGCTTTTTTCACTTGGGAGTTTCTTTATGACTTTATTAGTTCTTCTTTTGCTTAATGTCCATATGTAATAATTTAGTTAGTGTTTTTCTAGGTATTCGCCTATGTCCTCCAAGTTATTGAATTTGTTAGCCTATAGTCTTTCATAGTACTGTGTTATTAATCTTTTTATTTCATTCGGATCTGCTGTCACTTCCCTGTTTCGTCGCTAATTCTTTTTTTTTAGATGAAGACAACAATCTGCATGTTAATTTTTATTCTATTTCTCAGTGTAGTTTTCTTAATTGGAAGGAAAGAATCACAGCATAAATATTCAGTAGCCAGAATCCTATTTCTCATCTGTATTGATTTTCTGTTCTTTTCAAAGTAAAGTGTTGAGTTATCACTTTTACATTAATAAAACGTATTTGTTATAAGATAATAGATCATGGAATCTCCCTAAAATGTTTAGTCGATACAGTTTGTAGAAAAATATTTTTGATGGCAAAACGATATATTATTATAGCAAATTCTGGAAAAACAGTTTAAATAAATTGAAAAATAAAATTAGATGCATCCAAAATAAAAGAAAATAATGTAGTGTTTAATGATTGTGTCTTTTAAGAAGAAAGCAATACAATTTTCATGCTCATTAAGTAAAAAAGTGCTGAAACCAATTTCCAAGCTTAGCCACGATTTTTGACTTTATATCCCAAGGAACCTCTTTCTTAATGTAAATAGAGTAACTTGCAAATATTCTTTTTTTTTTTTGGTCAAATATGCTTGGTGTTATTACCCATTTTTCAACACAATATTTATATAAATAAATGTTATATATACATTTATGGATTAACATACAATTTATTTCTAATGGATTTTATATCAAAATATTAAAGGTTTACTTGTTTGTTTGTTTTTTGTTGTTGTTTTTTTAAAAATCTTTTTATTGGGGCTCATCAGGCTCTTATCACAATCTGTACATACATCAATTGAGCAAAGCACCCTTATACATTCGTTGCACTCGTCACTCTCATAATTCACCTTCCACTTGGGTTCCTGGAATCAGCACGGTTTCCCTTTTTATCCCCCCCATCCCCCTCCCTCCCCGATCCCACCCCTGGTCCCTTGATAGTTTATAAATAGTTATAATCTTATCTTACACTCCCCGGCATCTCCCCTCACCCGCCTCCCCACTGCCCATCTCCCAGAGAGGAGGTTACACATAGATCTCCGAGATCGGTTCTCCCTTTCTACATGCCCTCCCCTCCTGGTGTCGCCACTCCCACCGCTGGTGTTGAGGGGTTCGTCTGTCCTAGATTCCCTGTGCCTCCAGATCCCCACTGCACCGCTGTACATCCTCTGGTATAACCAGGTCCACAAGGCAAGGTAGAATTGGGGTCATGATGATTGGGAGGGGAGGAAGCGTTCAGGAACTAGAGGAAGGTTTTGAGTTTCATTGTTGCTACACTGAACCCTGAGTGGCCCATCTCCTCCTCACTACCCCTCTGGAAGGGGTGTCCAGCTGTCTACAGGTGGGCATTGGGTCCCCATCATGCACTCCCCCTCTTTCACGGTGATGTGATTCTCACCACCACCTCGTCGCTAATTCTTGATATTGATGTCTGTTCCGTCTTTGCCTTTGTTAAATTTGCTAGCAGTTTGTCGATTTTGTTAATCCTTTCAAAGAACCAGCTTCTTGATTTGTTAATTTTTTCTATTCTCTTTTCCATTTCATTTATTTTTACTCTTATTTATATGATTTCATTTTTCTTGCTTTTGGATGGATTATGCTGTTGCCTCTGTTCTAATTCTTGGAGGTGCCGTGTTAAGTGACGTTAAGTGACGTCTGATAACTGCTTTGGCTGAGTCCCATAGGTTTTGGTATGATGTGTTGTCATTCTTGTTAGCTTCTAGGAATTTCCTCTCTTATTTGGACAATTACCTATTCCTCTTTGAGAAGTGAATTGTTGAGTCTTCACATTATTGTCTTTGTCTATTCTTTCTATTGTTTATTTCTAGCTTAATGGCACAGTGGTTAGAGAAGATGCATTGAATGTTCTTTATGTGTTTGAATTTTCCCAAACTTGTTTTATGTCCCAGCATGTGGTTTATTCTAGAATGAGCCAAGACCTTCAGAGGTCCACGTGGAAGTCCTTGAGTTACCCTAGAGGAGAAGACTATCCTAGGCCTCCTCCCAGTGTGAGGGGTGGTAGATGAGATGGGGGAGCTGGTGGCATGAGGCATGGGCAGTTGGTGTTGGGGAACGGGTGGGTGGCGTGTAGGTGTATCACAGGGAGAGGGGTGGGAACAATTCAAGGGATCAAGGTTCACCTGTTGTTTGGATAGGAAACCCACGGGACCATGACATGCCTGTGGGGGTGGTGGAAGAGATCACAAGGAAACATGACCCACAGTGATCCCTGGGGCTGAATAGAGCCAGGGAACCCAGGTTGCGTTTTACTGACTATTGCGATGCACTGGTTTCAAGTGTGGGGAAACCCAGGGGGACATGTTTCGTGGCAAATACAGCTACACTGATTGTGGTAAAACTGCCAAAAAGCCCCCAGAGCTTGGTCTGAATCTTCCAAACTGGCTCCCCTCACCTGCAGATCCGGTGACCACGCAGAGGGAACTGCAGACAGGTGTCCCTACATTGGTGCTATCTTCCCAGACTTCCTGGTGATATCTCTTTCAGTGATTCCTTTGTGCTGTTCTTTGTGGAGTGTGTCCTACCGGTTCCTGCCTCTATTTTTTCCGTTTTTCTATTTTTTTCCCCTAACCCTACCTGATTCTATTTTTTGTGTCATTTTGAGTGCTACTTTTATCATTGGTGTCTGGATTTTGTTGTCCTGCCTGGCGCTTTGACGTTAGCTTGCTCTTGTTGGTTCTCTATAAATAGTGATCTGGTCAATTTTTTTTTCTAATTCTGGATTTGTTTTTATTAACTCCTTTAGTGTTTACTTCTCTGGACATACTTTTGTTTCTCATTTATATTTGAGGGATTATAGGGATGTTTGCTAGTATAGGATTCTTGGTTGGGTGGTTTCTCTTCTTTCAGAGTTTTATATATGTCCCTTTATTGTCTTCTTGCTTTCATAGTTTCTGCCAAAAAATCTGAGCTTTTACTTAACTGTTTTCCTTTGTAGGTGACTTTTCTGTTTTTATCTAACTGCCCTCCCAATTCTCTCCTTTCCCTCCACTGATAGCAGTGGCTTGGTTTTGGTTTGGCTTGAACATGTTATAGGAGAGACAGTCCCTGGAAAAGGACATTGTACTTCAAAAAGTAGAGGTTCTTGAAATAGACAAAGATCCTCAATGAGATAGATTGACATAGTGACTGCAACAATGGGCTCAAGCATATCAATAATTGTGAAGGTGGTGCAGGACCCAGCAATGTTTTGCAACAAACTTTACAGCACATAAAAACAAAAATCATGTCTTAGATGATATGATAAGTAAAACTGTTTCCCTAATTTACTTTTCAGATTTCTTATTGTTGGTGTATGGAAACTCCAACTGATTTTTATAACTTGTCCTATGATTTGTATACTTCACTGCTCCATGGCCTGGTGGAGTGTTCATATATTATGCCTTGCATTGTATCCAGAGGCAGCTCTCAGATGAATGCCAGGTATTTCTTAAGCTTTTCTTTGTTGGGCTTTAAAGTATAGAGGCAGATACTTCCTCCAGGTTTTGGATATATATTTATTTTAATTTGGAGCCCCCAGATAGCTTGATGACCTTCCTGTGTTAAACCAGTCAGGTATACCTCCTTGGTCCTGGGGCAGAGTGCTACTCTGTGGGGCCAGGAACAGTGCAAGAAAATCATGGAGGCCATGTCTAAGCTCCAGCTTCAATAGGAGGAAGTAGAACCCAATTCCATCTCCAATCATCCCTGTGCAGGGTTGATTACTATGAGTCAGAGGTCAGAAAAGCCTTCAGTCTCCAAATTTCTTTATCCTATTCTGACACCAACCTTTCCGACCATAGTACTATACTTCTTTACTGGGTTTGAAAATCCATTGAAATGACCACATAAATTCATAGATAATACTCATAATTACAGAGTTTAGTAGGGAAGTTACAAGTTATTATCTGCAATGTTAAGAATAGGGTTCTATTGTCTAAAGTGTTTTCTCTCAGCTGTGTTGGCATGCACATATCCCTTTGGCTCTCATCCTCTCAGCTATGTAACTCTGGCCTCTGCCCTGCCTTGGCAAGAATTATAAGATTTTTAGTGCTGTTAAATGCGCAAAGGGCACCCTACTCTTCAAGCCAGCCTCCTGCCCAAAGAGGCACATTTTTACTTATTTATGGACCAGGAAGCCTACCACTTTGTCTCACGGCCTCTGCTGCCATCACCACTTTGCTGTGTTCCTGCTTCGAATATGACTTGATGTATACCCAGTGTAGTGATAAAATTGATCAATGCCCACATTAGTCCTTTACACTTTACATTTTATTTACATATTCCCACCCAGACATTTTTTAGGAGTTTTAAAGACTATGTATAGAAGTATTATACCACGCAATTCAACTGTACCATAGTCTGGGTGGTTTGACTCCTTTGGTCTAGGGGTACTATATGTTAGCAGTGTTGGACTTGGGAACAGAAGATTATGGGACTTGGGGCTGGGAGTGTGGTACTCCTGCTTGGGGCAAAATGTGTTTGATAAATTGAGGCAGCGGGTTCTTGCCAAGTCAGGCCTTCCCTGGTGATTGTAGTATCAGGTAGTGTTCCTGCTGAGGGCTGCTAGCTCCCAGTGTGACTCTCAGTTGCTGGTGGCCTTCCTTGTAAATGGATGAATTGATGAGCATCCCCAATCGCCTCTGGCAGATGAGTTTTGCATATTATGTGTGGTTTCATGACCAATTCCTGATGATTTCCATTTACTGCGCTCCCTCAGGAAAGGAGAGAAAATACCAAAGCTATTGTGCTTTTCTTGCGTACCTCCCATAGAGCACCTTCTGTAGTCTTTCTATTCCTTGCTTAGAAACTCCTGGGACTCATTACCTACTACTCACTCCAGGTACCACTCCCTTGGATTCCCTAGGGTTCAACTTTATGACATGCCGGGTTGCTACTCTTTGCCACTTCTACATACCTCTTGCCTACTTTGCTGTTCTGTTCCAGAATAATTTCCTCAGTGTCTTTGACTTGGTCTGTCTTCTTTGTGTTGTGTCCTCTTTTTGCTCCTTGCTTTGTGGTACCTTCTGCCAGCATTCTAAGATGTCCACGCTAAACTGCTCTGATGCGTCAAGTGAGGATAAAACTGCCAACCCTTGCTTTCTCACTGCATGCATTGTATCTTCTTGTTAATTCAGTGTTATCCAAACTACAGTTGCTGTCCAGAATTACACAATCTTTGGTTGCTTTGATTCTTAGTTGTTTTTTTCTGATATTGCTGCAAGAGGATGTGACCCGCTATGTTGCCATCCTGCCTCTGCCTCCTTGAAGTGATATTGTTTGCAGTTTAAGGATATATGTTAGAAAAATAAGAATATATGTTACAAACTTGGGGATACCAAAAATTATTAGTTTGGCTGATAATTTAAACTGAGTATGTAATATAATAAAGAAAAAAGGATAAATATTTTGGTGCATTTCTTTTAGAATAATTCTAGTAGGCAAAAATGAATTAATATAAATGGAATGAATAATTGACAAACTCCATTTGCTGAGTACATGGAATTTTATATCTTTCAAATAGGGGTATATATTTTTAGATGTATACAAACCACTTTTCGGTCACTATCAATTGAAGTTGACTGGTTAGCAGTGAATTTTTTGAACCCTTTATGAACCACTCAGAAAGACCAATCCCTGGAGAAGGAGGGGCAGTGAAAACGAAGAAGGCCCTTGATGAAATGGATTGATGCAGTGACTACTACAATGGGTTCATGCATAGGAACAGCAGTGAGGATGGTGTAGGACCAGGCAGTGTTTCCTTCTGTTGTACATAGACATGTTTTGTTTTGAATAAACCTTTGTATGTATGAACTAGAATGCTAGCAGCAATACTTTTTGATTTACCTTTACACTGTTCAGTTATTAAAAGCATCAATATCCCTCACCTACCCACTCCAAAGAACTTTTACTGTACCTCTAGATGTATTCTTACTTGGCTTTTAAAAAGATTGTCTTAGATGCTTCTTTTCTCTGTATAAATATATGTATGTATATGATATGATACTTCCAATTAGGATTCTAATAAGTTTTTATTATTTTACTCAGAAAAAAATATTTCAATATTTGTATGAGCTATAAATAGGTGGGAATAGTTAAGAAAATAATTAACAGGAAAGTGAGTTGCTTTACCAAATATTTAATTATTTAAAATACTTTTATTAGGGGCTGTTACATCTCATCAAAATACAAACATTCCACCAGTGTGTCAAGGACATTTGCACATATATCGCCATCATCATTTTCAAAGCATTCCCTTCCCACTTGAGCCCCTGATATCAGCTCCCCATTTCTTACTCCTCCCTTCCCCACCTGCCCTCCCTCACGAACGCTTGAAAAGTTATAGATTATTTTTTCAATATCTTACATCCTCCTCCATCGCCCCTCACCCACGTTCCTGTTATTCATCACCCTGGGAGGGGTTCTAGTTTGATCCTTGTGATCAGTTCCGCCTTTCTTCCCCCCATCCTCTCCTAATCCTCCTGGTATCTCTACTCTCCTTGTTGCCCCTGAGGGTTTTATCTATCCTGGATTTCCCATGTTGTGGGCTCTTAAATGGAGCAGTGTGCCTCAACCACTTACTCAATACAAGAACACGTTGTTCTATTAAATTGGCATTCCAAGGTGCACACCTTCCAGACATGATTGCTGAAGAAAAATGTGTGCATAACCAAATGTGGTGAAGAAAGCTGATGGTGCCCGGCTATCAAAAGATATAGCATCTGAGGTCTTAAAGGCTTGAAGGTAAACCAGTGCCCATCTAGCTGAGAAGCATCAAAGCCCACATGGAAGAAGCATACCAGCCTGTCTGACCACAAGGTGTAGAAGGGACCAGTTATAAGACATCAAAGAACTAAAAACCAGACAAGGTGTCGAAGGGTTCAGGTATAAGGCATCATCAGAAAAAAAAATCTTACCATAGTGAATGAAGAGGGAAGTGCAGAGTGGAGACCCAAAGCCCACTTGTCGGCCACTGGAGATCCCCTTGCAGAGGGATCTAGGGGAGGAGATGAGTCAGTCAGGGTGCGACGTAGCACCAATGAAGAATGCAGCTTTCCTCCAGTTCCTAAATGCTTCCTTCCCCCAACTTTCATGATCCAAATTCTACCTTGCAAGTCTGGATAGAGCGGAGGATGTACAATGGTGCAGATAGGAGCTAGAGGCACAGGGAATCCAGAGCGGATGATACCTTCAGGACCAGGGGTGTGAGGGGCGGTACAGGGAGGGCAGAGGGTGAGTGGGTTGGAAAAAGGGAACTGATTACAAGGATCTACATGTGCCCTCCTCCCTAGGGGATGGACAACAGAAAAGGGGGTGAAGGGAGACGTCAGACAGTCAAGATATGACAAAATAATAATTTATAAATTATCAAGGGCTCATGAGGGAGGGGGAAGCAGGGAGGGAGGGGGAAAAAGAGGACCTGATACAAAGGGCTTAAGTGGAGAGCAAATGCTTGGAAAATGATGAGGGCAAAGAATGTACTGATGTGCTTTACACAATTGATGTATGTATGGATTGTGATAAGAGTTGTATGAGTCCCTAATAAAATGTTTTTTAAAAAAAGAACTAAAAATCATATCAGTGGGTACACACCTTCCTGATACAATTTCTGAAGACAATCGTGTGCATAAGCAAATGTGGTGACGAAAGCTGATGGTGTCCAGCTATCAAAAGATGTAGTCTGGGGTCTTAAAGGCTTGAAGATAAACAAGTGGCCATCTAGCTCAAGCACCAAAGCCCACAGGGAAGAAGCACATCAGCCTGTGTGACCATGAACTGTCGAAGGGATCAGGTATCAGGTATCAAAGAACAAAAAATCATATCATTGTAAATGTGGGTGAGTGTAGAGTGGAGACTCAAAGCCCATCGGTAGGCAACTGGACACCTCCTGAGCCAGTCGGGATGCAGGGCAGCAATGATGAAACATATAACTTTCCTCTAGTTCTTGAATGCTTCCTCACTCCCCCACTATCATTATCCCAATTCTACTTTGCAAATGTGGCTGGACCAGAGGATGTACGTTGGTACAGATAGCAGCTGGAAACACAGAGAATCCAGGACAGATGACCCCTTCAGAACCAGTGGTGAGAGTGGTGATACCTGGAGGGCGGAGGGAATGTGGGGTAGAAAGGGGGAGCCGACTACAAGAATCTACATATAGCTTCCTCCCTGGGGGATAGACAGCACAGAAGAGGGCAGGGGGAGACGTCAGACAGTATAACATATGACAAAATGATAATAATTTATTAATTATGAAGGATTCATGAGGGAGGAGGAAGCAGGGAAGGGGGGGAAATGAGCAGCTAATATTAAGGGATCAAGTAGAAGGCAAATGTTTTGAAAATGGTGATGACAACAAATGTACATATGTGCTTGACACAATAGATGTATGTCGGGATTGTGATAAGAATTACGAGCCCCCAATACAATGAGTTAAAAGAAAATGTAGCTGTGTGCATGCTCTCGTCTAATCCCCAAAACTCCACAAGTGGAGTGTTGGAAGCGATAGAGGAATATGGTAGAGTGGCAGGATACAAGATCAACAAACAGAAGTCTATCAGACTGCTATACACATCAGACAAGATCACAGAAGAGACAATTAAAAAGGTGGTCCCCTTTACAATAGCCAAGCACAAATTGAAATATATAGGGATATACCTGACCAAAAAAAACCCAGAAGATTTGTACGAGAAAAACTACAGAATACTATGACAAGAAACCAAGAGTGACCTCAACAAGTGGAAGAATATCCCATGCTCCTGGATTGGAAGACTCAATATAGTAAAGATGTCAGTTCTTCCCAAGGCACTGTATAAGTTTAATGCTATCCTGATACGAATACCATCATCCTTCTTCAAAGAATTGGAAAAACTGATTACCAACTTCATATGGAGAGGGAAGAAGCCCAGAATTAGCAGAGAACTCCTCAAGAAGAAGAACAAAGTGAGAGGGCTTGCTCTACCTGACTTTGGCACATACTATACAGCCACAGTGGTCAAAACAGTGTGGTATAGGTATAACGACAGATAGACCAATGGAAAAGAGCTGAAGACCAGAAATAAAAACATCAGTAAACAGGCAACTGATTTTTGATAAGGGCCAAAAAATATCCAATAGGAAGTGGATGCCCTCTTCAATAAGTGGTGCTGGAAAAAAATGTAATATCTACCTGCAGAAAAATTAAGCAAGACCCTTGCCTCACTCCATGCACAAGAATAAACTCAAGGTGAATCACAAACCTTGAGGTAAAACCCCAAACAATTAGGGCCATTAATGAGGAAATTGCGACAAACCTGAGAACCCTGGCACAG
This sequence comes from Tenrec ecaudatus, assembly GCF_050624435.1. NCBI lineage: Eukaryota > Metazoa > Chordata > Mammalia > Afrosoricida > Tenrecidae > Tenrec > Tenrec ecaudatus. Next base: position 58,949,272 of record NC_134548.1, on the reverse strand, counting down.
GGAATACATAGACTATCGGAAATAGGGAAGGACAGAAATACAGAGGAGTCACAAATTGACAAGTGGGATATACTGAAGATAAATCACCTGTGTACATCGAAAGAATTCACTAAGAGAGTACAAGAGAGCCCACAGACTGGGAAATCATCTTTAGCAATGACACATCAGACAAAGGCCTTATTACTAAAATCTTCAATACTTTGCAAGCTTACAATAAGAAAATAGCTAACGGCCCACTGAGGAGGTGGGAAAAGGACCTGAACAGCAGTTTCACAGGGGCAGAAATCCAAATGACCAATAAACACATGAGAAAATATTCCAGAACATTAGCCGTAAGAGAAATGAAAATTAAAACAACTATGAGATACTACGTAACACCCTCAAAGACAGCCCAATTCAAAAAGTCAGAAAGTAACAAGTGTTGGAGGGGCTGTGGTGAGATAGGAACTCTCATCCACTGCTGGTGGACCTGTAGGTATGTACAGCCACTATGGAAATAACTTTGGTGATGTCTAAAACAGATGGAGATTTAGCTACCATATGACTCACGATGGGCCTTACCAATTATTAATCATACTCAAATACACTGTATTCAAATAATAGGTAACTGACATAGGAAGAGGCAAATAGATCAGTGTAACATAAGCAGGACTCAGTATAGAGTGTAGCTTAATGTGTTCAAGTCAGTGAAGAAAAAATAATGAATGAAATGCTGCAAGCAGAAATGAATTCCAGATGGGTTAAAAAGTTAAATATTAAAAATAAGATAATAGAATTCTAAGATTTTGATATTTGTTAGTAGGTATTCAGTAAAATAAAAGATGTTGCTGAGTAACTATGGGGCATGCCACATGTTTGTCAATCAGTGGAAGACTCTTACATACCAGTTTTATTTTCCCAGAGGACACAAAAGGACGGATATTATATAAGATCACTGTTATAAAGAAAAATTCCAAGACAAAGACTTTCATACCAAAGAGAACAGACTTTCAAGGTTACCTACTGGGAAGTTAGCAGGGAGGGAAGATGAAACAATAAGATAGAGGATTGACAGGCTTAATCAGGTGAACAGGTGAAGTGGAAGATAGTAATCCACAAGAAGTGAAAGGAGGGGGATAGGTTATTGAGGGGTTTGGTAAGTACTTTAAATTGTTGAATATGAAGATGATAATATGAAATTAAACTTCCACGGAATTCATAATTAAAACAGTATTTAAAAAAACAAACAAACGGTAGCTTCTAATAGGATCTACTGGGGCAGTTAAATTCACGGCAGAAAAGTCAGCTCAGATGGTTATGGCAACTGTTTTGGGAGATCCTGGAGGGGTAAGCTGGATAAATTTTCTCAAAGGATGCAGGATAATTAGGGGTATTATTAAGAACTTTTAAGAAAATTTTAAAAACTGCATTGGTAAGAAAAGTGCCAGGAAAGTTGTACTGAGAAGTTTTTCCACCATTACAACAAGGTACTTCACCATTTTTTGATGGTAGCAAGGGCTGTCCTATGAGAATACATTGGGAAACCTTATCTCAAGAGAGAGAGAGAGATACACCACCTTCTGAAATGTGTAGACTGAGGTTGTGAATTTGAGAAACAGTTTTTCATGTAACAAAGGTTTCTAGGACCTTATAGCAATAAAAACATTTCTAGTTTTGAATTTTCTAAAAAATATATTCATAGCAAGGTCTATATGCCCCGTGGGAGACCCCTGCAAGCTCTGAGATGCTTACAGCGCCACTCAATTCAGAAGACTTCCCACCCACTGGCCTGTGATCTTCCTGCATTTGGTGTCATGGCATGTGTTTCATGAGTCTGAAGAGGACTTTATACATTGGTATCAGACATATGGCCTAATATCGGACTTATGGACTTGGTCTGGACTGTGCTGGGTTGTTTTCTCAATATTCAACTATTCTTATATATAAAATTCTTTATTACACACACACACACACACACACACACACACACACACACACACACACACAATCCACCTTTTCTGTTTAAACACTACTTAGGTTTTGCATTTTTATTTTGTCAATTTGGTGAGATTTAGGGCTGGAAAGAAATTAACATGTTTAGCCAACCATCTTCAATTGGAAATCAGACCTAAATTTTTAATAATCACACTTGAACTTACTTCTCTGTCAACATCAAAACTTAATAGTTTTGATGAAAGGTACATTCTTTTATTCTTAATTTCCCACCTAAGAGGTTTTAAAGAAGTAGTCTGAAATTTTAATTTCAGATGGTTTATTTTGCATAGTATATTTTCTGTTTTAACAAATACATAATGGTTATGCATTGGGCTGCGATCTGCAAGGTCAGCAGTTCAAAACCACCACCTGCTTTGTGAGAAACAAACTGGGATTTCTATTCCTATAAAGAGTTACAGTCTCAGAAACTCACAGGGGCAGTGTTATTCTCTCCCACAGGGTTGCTATGAGTTGGCACCAGCTCGATGGCAGTGAGTTTGTTTGCTTAGAATATACATTGAGTTTACCAGTTATGAATAATTACTTAATTCACAGTAAACTTTATTGGAAATTTCTTACTGGTGGTTATCATTTGCCACATCTTCCTTTTTAGCTGTTTTATTTTGTCAATGTTATATTGAAGTGCCTTAAATATTTTCAGAAAGTGTGTTCTGTGCGGTATACTTTCTGTTTATTTTATAAAAATATAAAAATTTTCCCCTTAGAACCTTGATCAATAGTTTTCTCACTTCAGAAGTAAGGGTCACAATCCTCTCTTACAATTCTGTAAACATTATTCCTTTGGTTTCTAGAATTTAATGCATAGCATCACAGATCCAATGCCTATTTGAAGCTCTTTCATGATTAATAACCTGATTTTTGTATGGAACAGGGAACACATTCATTTTTGGCATTCAGAAATTTAATGGGGGTAATTCTCTGAATATCTATCTTTTGATTATTTCTGCTCTGACAATGAGTCCTTTAGATGTTTAAATTCAAGACTTTCTCAGGGAAACGTTCTTTCCTTATCTGTTTCGTTTCTTTTTCTCAACTAATTTTGAAGTGCTATTTTTCAAGTTATTGATTTACTACGCAGGTATATTTATAATGTACTAATGAAATAAAACAATTGCTACATTGCTGGGTGAGATCAGTGGTTATATACTCATTCCACTGCATTTTAATTGGTTCTGGCTAATTTCTTGACAAAAAAGTTACAGGCAAAATTAAATAAAAATTAATCATTTGAGTGGTTTTCGGAATGCATATGAGAATTTCTTTCACTTTAATTTTTAACTTATTTCTCCATTTCAGGACCGGAAGTTAACCAAAGCTGAGCAGCAAAGGTTCAAAGAAGAAGCAGAGATGTTAAAGGGTCTCCAGCATCCCAACATAGTTAGATTTTATGATTCTTGGGAGTCCATATTAAAAGGAAAGAAATGTATTGTATTAGTGACTGAACTAATGACATCAGGAACCTTAAAAACGTAAGTAGCTTCTGATAGTCCTAGTGGAGTTTTGTTCAATAATTATTTTCAAGAGTCATAAAAGTTGTTTTAAAAATAATAATATTTAATAAATAGTGTTTGTTAAAGCAATATAGTGTGGAAAATTAGTATTTATGAGAATTTGAGATTTTAGAATTAGATATATGTCATTTTGTAAAGGATAATGCAAGGTTGAGGGTATTGGCTATGTTCACGTATCTACAAATTATAGTTTGTTTTATTTCAAACTATAATATTTAATTTGGAGGTATAATCACCTGTTTGGAAATATTAAATGTGAGGCATGTATTTTCTATTTCCTAGCATCTTTACACAAAAATTTTATTTAAATAACTACTCTTAGAAATCATTAGAGAATAAAACTCAAAACTCAAACGCACTGCCATTAAGTCAATTCCAATTCATAGCGACCCTATAGAGCAGAGTAGATATGGTCTTGTGGGTTCCCAAGACTTTAATTCTTTATGACAGCCTCATCTTTCTCATGTACAGCAGCTTGTGGTTTTGAACTGCCAACCTTAAGGTTAGCAGCCCAATGTGTAACCACTCCACCAACAGGATTCTTTTATTAGGGAATAGAGAAAGATTTTCATTTTTAAAATTGTCCTCACATTCTATAAAATGTCACTTATCCTAACTGGAGTACAGGTCGTCCCCAACTTATGATGGGGTTACTTTCTGAGTTGCTTTAGATGTAAATTGGTTTAGTTTTGCTTATTTTCCCTTTTTATCAAATTTTGAGGGAGTTGGAAACATTACATGTGAACTTAAAATGTATTGTTACTAGGTACATACAGAAAATTACATCATACAAATTTTCTCTGGGAGGGACGCATTGGAAGATGCTTACATTTTGTTAGTTGCAGTAATACCTTAATACTGTATATACTCAAGTATAAGCTGACCCGGATCTCAGCCGAGGCACCTAATATTGCAAAAAAAACTGCATTAAAAATGTGTGAATGCCTTCCTGACACAATCACTGAAGACAAATATTTGCTTGCATAAGCAAATATGGTGAAGAAAGCTGATGGTGCCGGCTATCAAAAGTTATAGCGTCTGGAGTCTTAAAAGCTTGCAGGTAAACAAGAAGCCATCTAGCTCAGAAGCATCAAACCCCACATTGAAGAAGCACACCAGCCTGTGTGACCACGAGGTGTAGAAGGGACCAGGTATCAGACATCAAAGAACAAAAAATCATACCATTGTGTGCCCACCTTCCCAATATGATCACTTAAGACAAATGTGTGCATAAGCAAATGGAGTTAAGAAAGCTGATGGTGTCCGGCTATCAAAAGATATAGCATCTGGGGTCTTAAAGGCTTGAAGATAAACAGGCGGCCATCTAGCTGAGAAGCAACAAAGCCCACATGGAAGAATTACACCAACCTGTGTGACCATGAAGTGTCGAAGGGATCAGGTATCAGGCATCAAAGAACAAAAAATTATATCATTGTAAATGAGGGTGAGTGTAGAGTGGAGACCCAAAGCCCATCTGTAGACAACTGGACACCCCCTTACAGAAGGGTTGTGGGGAGGAGATGAGCCAGGGTACAGAGTAGCAACGATGAAACATACGACTTTCCTCTAGTTCTTAAATGCTTCCTCCCCCCATTATCATGATCCCAATTCTATCTTATAAATCTGGCTAGACCAGAGGATGTACATTGGTACAGATAAGAACTGGAAACACAGGTGATTCAGGACAGATGATCCCTTGAGGACCAGTGGTGAGAGTGGCGATACGGGGAGGGTAGAGGAAAGGTGGGTTATAAAGGGGGAACTGATTACAAGGATCTACATATGGCCTCCTCTCTGGGGGATGGACAACAGAAAAGTAGGTAAAGGGAGACATTGGACACTGTACCATATGAAAAACGATAATAATTTATGAATTATGAAGGGTTCATGAGGGAGCAGGGAGAGGGGCGAAAATGAGGAGCTGATACCAAGGGTTCAAGTAGAAAGCAAATGTTTTGAGAATGATGATGGCAACAAATGTACAAATGTGCTTGACACAATGGATGGATGTGTGGATTGTGATAAGTGTTGTATGAGACACCAATAAAATGATTTTTTTTAATGTGCTGAAAACCTCGGCTTTTATATGAGTATAAACAGTAACTCAATTTGTGTAGAATTTTGAATTATACCTGGGAAAAGACGTGGCATTTGTAGTCAAAAAATTAGTGGGAGTTGCCCGTATGATTCTTTTTTTACCCCTTCATATACTTCTCAATAACCACTTCCCAAATCTGCCTATTGACTTTAGCAAAATGATCAGCATTTGGGTCCATGTTCCTAAAGCAACTGAGGTCTCAGATTATTTTTGACAAAACTCTGATAATGCTTTCACTGTAAATTTTTGTGGGCAATTTCTTTCTTTCCTTTTTTTCATTATTGCTTTCTTCTTTAGAATTTCTTCCCCCTTTAAAAATATATTGATTCTTGATATGTCAATTCCTTTTCTACATAGTCTCTGAGCTTTTCCACATCAATGTTATCATGTGTCTAAATTCAGAGTTTTTGCCAAATGGACAATTTCCCACCAATCTCTCTTTCATTATATTATCCTGATTAAATCCTGGCAATGTGTTCACATAACAGCATTTTTTCCATATCTTCTGAATTTTCCTTTAACTCTCTCCAAAGAAGATGCAATTTTCCAGTTATACTGATTATCATAAGTATGATTCATGGTAACTTAAATCTATCATAAGTTAGGAACTACTTGTGATTCTTGTTTTGAATTAAAAGTATTAAACCTGGTAGGATGTCTTCTCTTAGAATAAGTTCTTAAATATTGTTTGCCACTATAGTCAAATAACAGCTTGCTTTTGTGATTTACCCTAATAGTGCTTGTATATTAAGTTAAAAATATATACATTGTTAAGTTTAAGTTTATTTATCTGTGTTTTTGTTTTTTGTTTCTCTGTGTAGGTACTTAAAACGATTTAAAGTCATGAAACCAAAGGTCTTAAGGAGCTGGTGCAGGCAAATTTTAAAGGGGTTGCAATTTTTGCACACCAGGACTCCTCCTATTATTCACCGAGATCTGAAGTGTGATAATATTTTCATCACGGGACCCACTGGATCTGTGAAGATTGGTGATCTAGGACTAGCCACCTTAATGCGCACATCATTTGCTAAGAGTGTTATTGGTGACTAACATTTTATAGTTTGGGTTGTATGAAGAGAGATTGTCAGTTCTAATGATCAGCTCTCAAAGCTGGCCAATGACCTGATTATTTTTATTGGGTGAGGGGGCAATCATGACCATTATTTTCCTTGTTCTTTATGGACGCTGTTGCACCAAGAGTTGAATCAGAGACTGTAAGGCTTGTAGACCCTATACTATTTATTTACTTTCTGGCCCTTTACAGAGAAAAATTTCACCCCCTGGCCACAATATATATATTCTTTGAAATATCTATTATATATTTACTTATTTCAGAGACATATATTTCTTTGTGGGATATATTTAGGATTATTAAATTGTTCTGAGGCTTTAACGATGATGTTTTAGAAATTTTCAAAAATCTGGATAACTAAAATGAAAGATTTTCATAATCTTAAACAATACAAATTTTAATGGATCAGTAGGGAGGGTTAAGGAAAGTAAATACTGTAGGTGCTTTATATAGACAAAGCTAGTGTTAATAAAATTTTATGTTTTTGAACTTGCTTTTAGGAAGCAAAAATTAACTCAGGTAGTCCTTAGGGTAAAGAGAATGTGATTTTCGTGGATACATTTTCTATTTAATAATACTCTGGCTGTGGTGTTATTTTATAGGTACGCCTGAGTTCATGGCCCCGGAGATGTATGAAGAGCACTATGATGAATCTGTAGACGTCTATGCTTTTGGAATGTGCATGTTGGAAATGGCGACTTCGGAGTACCCTTATTCTGAGTGTCAAAATGCAGCGCAAATATACCGTAAAGTTACTAGTGTAGGTATAGCTATATTCCTTTTACTAGCACAGAAGAAGCTTTATATGACCTTTGCTATTTATTGTAGTCATATGAGATACTGGATATCTTTGGGTTAATTTACAGGTCTATCATCTGTATATCCTTATAAAGACATTTTAGATATTAGTGGATCTCATTCTGCAAAGCTAAATACTAGAGAATGGATTAAGTAGTTCTGAGAGTTTCTTCTAGTTCTAAAAGCCTGATTACAAAGGAATTAAAAAATAGTTCAATGGAATCTTTGAGTGCTTATTTTGTGTAATTTTTATATTGGAAATTGCAAGCAATTTAAAAATGAGTGAGAAGTATTGTCTACCCTTGAAAACTTGTATTTTACTCAGAGAATAAGATAAATTCCTAAATAGCTATGAAATAAGGAGATAGCTGTACAGTAGGAGATATGGGGAAAGTAAAGCAACGTGTCATGGTTGCTCAGAAGAGGACCTCTTCATATCCTATTAGATGGCTCAAGGTAGTTTTTAAAGAGGTTTTTTTTTGCTTTATTAATTCTTCTGTTCGTATTATCTAGAACCTTTTAAAATCATTTTTAAGGGTTCATTCAAAGGACCTGAAAGGGGTCTTTGGTAAGTCCTTCCATGTTTGGATTTCAAAATGCAAAAATACCCAGCACTGATCAAGATTGAGAAGATCCATACACAATTCATACATACATCAATTGTGTAAAACACATTTGTACATTCATTGCCCTCATCATTCTCAAAACATTTGCTCTCCACTTAAGCCCCTGGCATTAGCTCCTCAATTTCCCCTCCTTCCCCATTCCCTCTCCCTCATGAACCCTTGATAATTTATAAATTATTATTTTGTCATATATTACACTGTCCGACATCTCCCTTCACCTACTATTCTGTTGTCCACCCTGTTAAAGAAATTTTAGGAGCTACCTGGAAAGACATGTTGCATGAGTGTACTCCTTATGGTGTTCACCAAATTAGCAACCCCCGAGCAATCTTTAGAACAGAACTTAGAGAGCAAGTATGTGAATCTCTGTGGCCAGGCTTCCTCTGTGGCTGATCTTCTCAATCTTGATCAGTGCTGGGTATTTTTTGCATTTTGAAATCCAAACATGGAAGAACTTACAAAAGACCCTTTTCAGGTCCTTCTCTGAATCCCATCCACAGCCATTGCTTTGCCCTGAAGTATTGTGTAATCATCTTCGTTGGTGTCTAAGTGTCCACAAGCATTATACAACCAATTGGACATTAGCAAAGACCTCAGTGCATGCCCTACAGGGAACGCAAAATTCTCCCCAGCTACTCTTGCAGTGCAATCCAGAGGAAAGAAGAGTGAAAGAAATCAAAGACTCAAGGACATTTGTCCAAAGGACAAAAGAATCACTGGAGCCTCAGCTTCATGAACCTGAGATCAGAAGAACGTGGTGCCTGACAACATAAGGAGGAAAGAGAATAAAAAAGACAAAACTTACAAGTCTGATGGAGACCTGGAACTCCCAAGACTAGCGCACTTGGTTGAGCTTCAGGCCTGGAGTGGAAATCACCTCTGTGGTTCATCATTCAGCCAAACAATAAACAGACTTATAAGGTGAACAAAAACACTTGGAGGTGCGCACTCCTTAAATCAACCAACCTAGAACAATCAACCACAGGAAATCAAAAGAGCAACATTTGCACAGGGGTACAGCTCAAAAGTCAGGAAAAGATAAGAAAGAAGGACAAGTAGACACAATGGAAACCTGTAGATAACTGACAGTATAAGAGTGTTGTTAAATTGTGGTGACTGTAATCACTCTCTGTCACAAAACAAAATGTATGAACTGTAATGGGTTCTGAAAAATTTCACCCAAATAACAATAAAAAGTTTTAAAAAACTATCAATAGATAAAAATTGTAATAATATAGTTTAATACATATGTATTTATATACACATAAATATAAGAATATAGATATAGACATACATGTAGCTATAAATATGCATACATATCACTTCTCCAAAGCATAAAGATTTAGTAAAACAACCATCCGAAATGTTGAAAAATTTAGGGAAAAGGAGAATAAACTGGATTCCTTGACATTTTGTCACAAAAATAAATCAATTTTGTTTAAGAAAAATAAAAGCATAAGTTTCAAAAAACAGATTTCAAGAGAATTTTATGTAAATAAGTAATAGCCACCATTTTTGCTACATAATGTATATACCACATAATTTAACATTTATATCCCTCCAGGTTTAACATTATCTTTAGTCAGCAAGTGATGAGACTGCAATCAGATATTGTGAGTTTCCTAAGTTCATGCAGCTACTAATATTGGTAGGTTTTCACACCAAGTTTGTTTGACTCTAAAGCAGTGGTTCGCAACCTTTGTGATGACATGACCCTTTAATACAGTTCCTCATGTTGTGACCCAACCATAAAATTATTTTCATTTCTACTTCATAACTGTAATTTTGCTACAGTTATGAATTGGGCAGCCCCTGTGAAAGGGTAGCTTGACTCCCAAAGGGGTCACAACTCACAGTTTAGAACCGCTGCTCTAGAGCTTCCTGTAGGGAAACAATAAGAAATAAATCTATAATCCAGAATGTGAGACATCTTATTCAAGGGTAAATCAAAAGTATTTCTACTAGGGTTCAAGTTCATACACGGGCACGGGTTTCTTCTAAGCAAAATGCGTTTAAAAATGCCTTTGCTATCATTAGATAGCTATAAACAAGTTCTGTCAATAATATACTTGTCCTAGTGTCATTAGGGTGCTTTCCAAAAAAATACTTTTTGTGCCTTGGGAAAAATATGCTTTGGAAGTCAAGACTAATAACATTTTTAACAAAACTTTAGTGGATATCTTCCCAAATCATTGAAACTTTGCAACAAGTTTACAGGAATGCTGCCATCATAAAACAAAACAGTTTTTAGATGAATCAATCATTTTAAGGAAAGTACGGAATATTCTCAAAGTTGAATTCAAGACAGAGGGGTTAGTTTAGCAGGTTCAAGTGCTCTCAAAGGAGTATTCGTGATAGGTTTTTCTTGTAGGACATGATTAGACATGATTACGGGCCTTATTAGAAAAAATGTTTTGAAAAACAATATAACTTAGATTGGTGAGGAAATTTATGCTGACAGAAAATTTTTTTCCATCATGGCATTCTTCAAGGTTAGCAAGGACTTTCCTATGAAATTTTTGTTGGGAAACCTTACAGCAGCAACCCTGCAGCCCTAATCTTGGCCCTTCATACTTCTGTTTGTTTCCCAAACTCAGCAGTGAAAAGGAACATAATTTGAATCCCTTCAGGATTCCAAACTGCCATTTGTCATGCAAATCACAGAGCATAGAATTCTTTAAGGGAGGGTTAGAAAGATGGAAATGCTTTCTTCTGACATGTATAGTCCTAAATGGAGGGTGTGTTGAAAAACAACAGCTTCACATCTTTGTTTGATAAAGGTTTATATTTGTAGCAATACTTTTTGACTAACCCACCTGCAACAAATGACCATGTTTTTCAAATACATAATTTTGTGAAAGAAAAAGTGGACTATTATAGAATTTATAAAACTGAAGAATAGTGGTGAGTATAAATGTTTAATATGACTATTTAATAATTGCCTTGAAATATTTCTGAAAATTTAATAGCTGGCTCTGGTAACATGGTATGAGCCAGCTCCAGGGTACTTTTGCAAGAGATGGTAATTACATTTAATAGATAACTAATTGGAATAAACCAACTAAAAAGACATAATTGAGACAATTTGGAAAATTTAAATGTGAACTGAGTTTTAGATGATATTAAGGAATTATTGGTGATTATTTTGGGTGAAATAATTGCATGAAAAGATTTTTTAAAACTGTTAGATATGCAAACTAGTAAATTTATGGGGGAAATTATATGATACTTAGAATTTGCTTTATAATATTATAGCATTAAAATGTTTGGGGAGGAAATAAGCAAACTAGATTAACAAAAATGTTGATTATTGTTGCATGTGGTGATGGTAATATGAGTTTATTATACTTTTCTTTAAAGTTTTGAGTATATTTGATAATTTCCAAAGCAACTCATTAAAAAGAAGAAAGGCTGGAATTTCTTTTTAATTTTGGTCCATATTTTGGAGAGTCACAAATAGAAAAGGACACTATATTTGATTTCCTTATCAAATACAGCTAAAGTACAGCTCCTCAGTAATTTTCACCTAGGATTAAAGGAAGTCATTAATTACCCAGGACTGGGGAATATGTTGGAGTTAAGTGGAAAGCTTGAAGCTTTTCTATATAAATAGAATATGGTAATTCCATTTTTAAAAAGATGGTCCTGTTAAAATGACAAAAATACCACAATTCAGACTACCATCTAAAATTGTATTACATTTAGAGTACAAATTAACTCCTAATCTCTCCAGAATTCTTTCAAACTCACTGCTATCAAGTCATTTCTGACTCATAGCAACCCTATAGGACAGAGTAGAACTGCCCCTGTGGGTTTCTGAGACTTTAACTCTTTACAGGAGAATAGAGCTGCTCCTGGAGCATCATTGGTGATTTCGAACTGCTGACCTTGCTGTTAGCAGCCAAATGTATGCTTAAGTTTATGTAGTATATGGAATTATGCATTCTAATTCTGGGTCCCATGAGATAGTATGATGGACCCAGAACTAGAGTTCAGATGTCATATTATATGACAGTTATTCTTTCTATTATCAGCTTTCTGTTTTCAGCTTAATTGGGGATTTTCTATTAGAGGACTGCTGTGATATTACCTGGATTAAAAAAAAACAAGAACATATAAAAAGGATGATAAAATTTAAAGTAAGTAGATTTTCCATTAGCTAGTACAGTTACCACAGAACTTCAAAAAATATCTGGAGGTCTTTTGTTTGTTTGTTACTGAATTCCTAGAACATGAAAATCAGCTTGAGGTTCAATATTTTAGTATTGCTTAAGAATAAAAACTACCACCAATATGTCAGGTGTTTTTGGTACCGGGGTGGCTTGTGTGTTGTGATGCCTGGAAAGTATGCCACCTGTAATATTTCAAACACCAGCACTGTCACCCATAGTACAAAAGTTTCAGTAGAATTTACAGACTAAGGCAAACTGGGATAATGGACCTAATGATCTACTTATTTAAAAATCTGGCCAGTATGAATGGCAGCAGAACATTGTTTAATATAGTGCCAAAAGATGAGCCCCACAAGTTGGAAGGCACTCAAATAGAACTGAGGAAGAACTGCCTCCTTTGGGTTAAGTTGACTTCATTGAAATGGATGGAGTAAAGCATTTGGGACCTTCATTTTCTAATGTGGTATGACAAAATGAGAAGAAGAAGCTGCACTAGTAATTACTAATTACTATTAGTAATCAAAATATGAACTTACTAAGTATGAATCTAGGAAAATTAAAAGTTGTCAAAATGAAATATAATGCGTAAAGATAAATATTCTAGGTATTAGCTAAACTAGACCAGTATTGATCATTTTGAATCAGATAATCATATGATTCACTGTCATAGGAAAAATTCGAGAGGAATGATGTCTCATTCATCATCATAAAGAGTATTTCAAGATCTACTCTGAAGTATAATACTTTCAGTTTTGGGATAATATCAATATGCTTACAAGGAAAACCAGTTAATACAGCAGTTTTAAAAATTTACACACTTTCCATTAATGCAAAAGATGAAGAAATTGAAGAATTTCACCAACTTCTGCCATCTGAAATTGATCAACAATGGAATGAATATTCATTGATTGTTACTGGTGATTGGAATGTTAAAATTAGAAACGGATCTAAACTCCTTGCTATCAAGTCAATTGCAACTCAACAACCTTAAAGAACTGTCTGTGTAAATTTCTGAGGTTGTAAATCTTTATGGCAGTAGAAAGCCTCATCTTTCTTCTGAGGAGGGAATGGTGGTTTCAAACTGTTGACTTTGTGATTAGCAACCCAATACATAACCCATTACTCCACTAAGACCCCTAAAGAAGGATCAATATTTTGAAAATATGACTTTGGTGATAGAAAATATACGAGATTGTGTGGTAGAATTTTGTCATTTTATTGATTGCAAATACCCTTTTTCAACAATATAAACTGTGATTATACATGTGGACCTCACTTGATAGAACACACAGGAATCAGATAGATTTTACTATAGAAAGATATGATGTAGGAGTTAAATATCATCAATCAGAAGAAAACTTGGAACTGACTGTGGAACAGATGTCAATTACACACATGCAAGTTCAGGTTGAAGCTAAAGAAAAATCAAGCCCATGAGAATAAAAATGCAACCTCGAGTAAATTCCATGTGAATGTATGGATCATCTCAAGAATAGGTTGATGCATTGAACATTAATGATTGAAGACCAGATGAATTGTGGGGTAACATCATACACGAAGAAAATAAAAGGTCATTGATAAGGCAGGAAAGAAAATACCTAAATGGATGTCAGAAGATACTCTTATAGTATAGTGGCCAAAATGAAATAAATTATGAAATTAAAAATCCGAACAGAACGTTTCAAAGGAAAGCTTGTGAAGACAATGTACAAATTACAATGAAATGTGCAAAGCTTGTATTTAGAAACCAAAATATTTCAGAATTTCTCAAGATGAAAGAATTGATGGCAAAATTCTAAGCCTCAGGTTGCAATCCAGAGGTCAAAACATTGAACAGGGTAGAAAGCATCAAAATAAAATGGAAGGAATACACAGTCACTGTACTAAAAGGAATTGATCAGTCTTCAACCATTTCAGGAGATAACTAACATATGATCAAGAATGAATGTCACGGAAGGAAAATGTCCTCAATGTACAAACCCCAAAATAACTCAATGCCAGTGAGTGAATTCCACCATATGTAGAAGGTATCAATGGAAAAAACAAGGCTCCAGGAATTGAAATTATACCAACTGAGATATTTCAACAAATGGATGAAATGCATTAACTCACCTATGGGAAGGAATTTGGAAGAGGCCAATTGACTGGAAGAGATCCATATTTGGATTTCTTAGAAAGGTTATCCAAGAGAATGTGGACATTTTTTACAATATCAATATCACATGCCATTAAAATTTTGCTGAACAGAATTAAAAACCAATTAAATAATGCATTGCCCAAAATTCAAGTTGAATCCAGAAAGGGACATGGGACATATTTTCTCATTACTGATGTCAGATAGATCTTGCCTGAAAGCAAAGAATATCATAAAGATGTTTACTTGTGTTATATTGGCTACAAAAGACATTGGATTGTGTGAATTAATAAATTATGGTTAAAAATGTGAAGAACAGAAATTCTAGAATTGTCCTCCATTGTCCTCACATAGAAAGTGATCAAGACCAACAGGATCATCCATGGTTTAAAATCAAAAAAGTGTGCATTAGAGTTGTTTCCTTTTGCAGGACTTAAACAATCTTTAAGCTTAGCAAATAATATGAAAAACTGGACTACATGAAGAAGAATGCAGCCTTAGGATTGGAGGAACACTCATGAACAACTTATGATATACAGATGACGTAAACTTTCTAGTTGAAAGCAAATAAGACTTAAAGTACTTCCTGAAGATGACAAGACTACAGCCTTCACCTCAACATAAAGAAAACTAAATTCCTAAATTGGACCAATGAGCAATACCATGATATCCAGAAAATATTGAAGTTCTCAAGGATTTCATTTTAATTGGATCCACAATCAATTCCTATGGAAGCAGCAATTTAGAAACCAAATTATGTATTGCATTGTGCAAATCTTCTCTAAAAGACTTTTAAAATTATGATTAAAAAGTAAAGATATTCCATTCTATTCTTGAGCATATGAAAACTAGACAATGAATAAGAATACTGAGGGTGAATTGATGCCTTACAATTATTGTGTTGAAGAATATACATATGAGGGGGTAACTCTGTTGGGTGGAGTTTTTGTAGTAAGCATTTTTCCTGCTAGGGGAGCATCAAGCAACTTGCTCTGAGTTAGTGTGCCCAGTGGTATCCTCTGGGAAGGTTCTCTCTGATCCCAGTGAATTATTTCTTGAAAGCAGTTTTGCTTGAACCTTGGTTTTTCTTAGAGAGCAGTGTGTGGCTGTGAAATTTTATTTCCTGCTCAGGAAAAATGCTGCAGAAACTGTTGTGATGTTGAACACAGATAGAAGGACAATACTATGAGAAAAACTCAAGTGTACGAGTGGTTTTCTCGTTTCTTAAAAGGTAAAATGCTGATTGATGACGAACCTCGTTCTGAACATCTGTCAACTTCCCAAATGGACAAAAATGTCCACTCATAGTGCATTTGGATTTCGTTCCACCATGCCAGACTGTTAATCAAGCCTTCTATTTAGAGGTTCTGACAAGATTACGTAACAGTGTATGACAAAAAAGGCCTGACTTGTGGCAGACTGGAGACTGGTTTTGCCAGCACAATGCACCTGTTCAAGCAGCCATCTTGGTGCAACAGTTTTGGGCAAAAAACAACATGCCTTTCTTGCCCCACATACCTTACTCACCTGACCTCTGTGTGACTTCTTTTTGTTTCCACGAATGAAGAAGGACATAAAAAGACAGCAATTTGACAACATAGAAGAGATGGCGGAAAAAATGCAGAAGGTGCTATTAGCCCCATGAAGAGATATTTTGAAAGATGTTTCCAAGAATAGAATCACAGATATAAGTATATTAAGTGTAATGGAATGTACTTTGAAGGTTATAAGGTTGTATTATAAAAAACTTAAATACATAGCTTTGAAAAAATCTGTGTTTTTTGGTACCCCTTTGTATATCTATATTTCATTTATTCATTCAATCCTATCAAGAAAGGTTATCAAATTATCACAATCAGCTTTGGAATTTTTATTTTTTTCCCTTCTTTTACACATTGATATTTTCCCATTTCTGCCATCTTCCCCTTCCAGGTTTCCAGTTTATCATCAATCCTGTTACTGACTTTGTACTTCCATTTGTCCCAGTTTCCCTATACAAATGATGATACAAGACTAGGGTAGATGCCATACAAGGATCTCTTAACAATGACTATGCAAAACTGATACACACCTCAATCTAAGAGAAAATAGAGAACATTAAAAGTTTAGAGTAAATTCACATTGGGTCCATAAGTACAGTTACTAAAACCCAGTTTACAATGCTCACTGTTTGATTTTTGGCCTATTGACGTTACATTCCTAACCTGTGTGCATTGGGGATTCGCTGGAGGCTCATCCCACATAGTAAACCTGCAAATGGATTTTGCAATTCAGTTATTTAGGATTTGGATCACACAGGCTGTGTGATTCTTCCTTGTGGACTTACATCATGGATTGCAAGAACTATTTTTAAAATTTGTCTTGGAAGAAGTGCATCTACAATGCTCCTTTGAAGCTAGGATTTGAAAATCTTATCTCACATAATTTAAATATGGTATTAGGAGAGACCTGTACCTAGAGGAAGATAGCATGCCTGTTAAAGGAGAGGGTCAGCTAAAAAGAAGACCCTCAAGGAGATGTTTGACACTTTAGCTTAAATAATAGGCCCAAAACACAGCAACCATTGTGAGGATTACATAGTGTGAAGCAGTGTTTCATTGTTATTCCTAAGCTTACTGTACATCAAAACCAATTTGATGGCACTTAACAAAAACAAGAATAAAAAACATCTCTTAAAACTGTATATATACAGATTGGGGACCCAAGACACACCTGTAGGCAACTGGACATCCCCTTACAGAAGGGTCGCAGGAAGGTGACAAGTCAGTCAGGGTGCAGTGTAGCTATTAAACACAACTTTCCTCTAGTTCCTAAATTCTTCCTCCTCCCCACTCCCCTCGATCATTATCTGGACCAGTGGTGAGAGTGGTGATACCGGGAGGGTGGAGGGAAAGTGAGGTGAAAAGGGGGGATTGATTACAAGGATCTACATATAACCTCCTCCCTGAGGGATGGAGAACAGAAAAGTGGGTGATGGGAGACGTTGAACAGTGTAAGATATGACAAAATAATAATAACATAAATTATCAAGGGTTCATGAGGGAGGGAGGAGTGGGTAGGGAGGGGGAAAATGAGCTGATACCAAGGGCTGAAGTAGAAAGCAAATGTTTTGAGAATGATGATGGCAACAGATGTACAAATGTGTTGACACGGATGTATGGATTGTGATAAGACTTGTATGAGCCCCCAATAAAATGATTTAAAATATTTAATGTAAAAAAAACTATATAAAATCACATACATATATATATACATATATTTGAGATAGAGAAGCTCTTGGAATTTTCAAAAAATGTTTTAAATGATCTTTTTCTAATTAACCCAAATACTTATTACCTTTTGCTTCTGTAAGCACAATTTAGAATTCTACTTTTTTTCTACTGAGTGTTCCATTATGAGAAATTCTTCATGTTCTTAAGTACTTTAAGAAAGTTTTGAAATTTTGTCTAATAGTAGCCTATATGCAAATAATATGATTTATATAATTTCCCAGTATTGTTAGATATTTAAGTTGTTTCCATTTTTCTCTAATATTTGCAATGATATGTTAAAATCCTTGTCAATAGAATTGTTTATATTTCTCAGTTAAAACGAATATAATTTAATAGTAAAAATAATGTTTAGTAAGTATCAACTGACTTGAGCTTTCACTTATTTATTTTGTGGCTGGAAACCACGTTTCTTCTCCCAGGGCATAAAACCAGCAAGTTTCAATAAAGTCACTGATCCTGAAGTGAAAGAAATTATTGGAGGCTGTATTCGTCAAAACAAATCTGAAAGGTGGGTGTGAATATAGGAAAATGACATACCTGATGTATACACTTTTATCTCACATTGAGTAATTTTCTGATCTTTGAATCATGCAAGGTATGGTTCTTGAGTGGGAGTGAAATAATATTATATAGATTGATGAGTATCAGTCAATGTTAGATAATATTTTAAACTTATAGATCACATGATGAATTTTTCTCAAACCATTTGGGTTTTGTTGTGTATGTGTTATGACAAACTTTCATCACCTTCAGATATTTAACAGTCAGTGGGACCTCTCTTGCTTCTCATAGTTGATTGCAAAGAGCTTTTTGCATAATCTGCCTCTTTCAGGTACATTCTTAAATGTTTTTTAATGATATTATTTTCTTTTTAAAATATAACATATCTTTGTGTCATGACAGTAGTAAAGCTGATAAGAATACTTTTGTTTTAGAAAGAATATTATAGGCTTATTTGTATCACAGTTCCTACTTTGTTATAGTCAATTCCCTTTAGTCCTAGCTTTAAGGTAAACTTTCAATAGTTGCTGACAGACATTATTAGTTTAGCTTTTTAATTTATTTATGTCCTATATAAATATTGCCACCAACATTTCACTGACTGTCCCCCATTCTTAATAATTTTCTATCTAGGTTTAGTGTTACATATTTGAGACTATATAAAGCCACAAGGTAAGGCCTGTTTAATTATAGCTTTATTATAGAACATTTTTTAGTGTGTGTACTGACAGGCTACATCTAGGTATGTTTTTAAAGAGAGGCTGAAAATACTATATTGAAGGTGTTATTTTAGTTTGGGTTATGATTGTTTTTTATGGTTTTTAAGTTAATTGCACCAGAGAACTTTGGAATATTCAAAAGGATTCATGGCATATTGGTGTATTGGGAAGAGCACAAGTGTCAGAATAAGATTAACATTCAAATCTAGATTCAAATGTAACCTAC
Source organism: Tenrec ecaudatus (assembly GCF_050624435.1). Classification (NCBI taxonomy): domain Eukaryota; kingdom Metazoa; phylum Chordata; class Mammalia; order Afrosoricida; family Tenrecidae; genus Tenrec; species Tenrec ecaudatus. Next base: position 58,930,148 of record NC_134548.1, on the reverse strand, counting down.
TTGTGTAGTAAATATTCAGTAAATAGTAGCTTATGCTGCTATTGTTACTGTTTATCAGTAAAAATACTTAGATGAATTTTTATTTAGAGGCCAAGAGTTTAACATATTTGTGACATCTTAAAACATATCTCACTGAAACCTAAAACCAATTAACCTGAGAAAACCTATACTTATAACACCATCTCAATCTGTGTCTCTTTATGATTAAAAATGTAAAAGTTGAAAATCCTCAACTTACAATATACCATGTTGTCAATATGCTCTCTATATTTTAAATAGCACTGGTGGGACATTCTGCCTAGGCATTATGGACTGTATCAATTTCACTTTTCCTTGGTTATAAGTAAGATGCTATATACCTGTTTTAAAAGTTGGTTCAAGAAAAGAAAACTAATTCTCCCTCCTTGTAAAAGAATTTTTGAACCCATATTCTTTAGTTCTATTTAGAGATGTATAACTCCTAATATTAAGTTAGGGTTGTGTCCACTATATGTATGCCTTGGCCTAAAAACAGACTTAATTGCTTTGATGAAAGCACTGGACATTGCTCAAATTGTGTTAGCTTCACCAGTAGTACTTTCTAAAGAGCAAGCTATACTGACTAGATTATTGTTAATGGAGTCAATGATTTCTATTTGCAACATTCATTAACAAGTTTCAATTTCATGTATCTGGGACTGCTTTCGCTTCCTTTGCTGAGAATGTAGGGTTTGAGTAATTTAAGGTGATGGATTAGTGAAGAAACATAGAAAACAAAACTTCAGGAAGGATCATAGTTTACCATTCTCAATCACATACTGATTTTTAAAGCATGTTTTAAGGGTCAACTGACCCTGCAAATGTTCATAGTACTTGAAAGACAGTTAAAATGTTAAATAGAGTACATGTATCTAATTTTACACCTTTCCAAAAATCTAAACTAAAATCTACAGTAAATGGATCTTTTAAGTCATAAACCCACAAAGACAGGGAAAACAGGAAAAGATAATAGCAACCCACCTACCATGACCTTCTCTATTTCTCTCTAGGTATACTTTTATATACAAGAGTTAAGTCAAAAAGCATTGTTCAAAGATCATGGAAACCTTTATTAAACAAAAATACACAAATATGGAGCTGTTTCATGACACATCCTCCCCTAGGTCTATCTGGGCTTCTATCTCTCTTACCCTTCCTTAAAGAATTCTGCGCTCTTCTATTTATACCATGTCAAAATGGCAATTTCAGCATCCATGAGGAATTCAAATAATTTTCCTTTTCAATGTTCTTTGAGTTTGGGGAACAAAAGGAAGTGTAAAGGAACAAGATCAGGGTTTTAGGGTGGTTAGGGTAAAGTTTCCCAACAAAATTCATATAGGACAACCCTTCCTATTCTTGAAAAATTGAGCAGGTGCATTGTCATGATAGAAAAAAATTCCTCAGGCTAATCTTCCTGGCCTTTCTCACTTTATGCAGTTAATAATTTTCTTAAAACTTTTTTTGTAATGACCCCTCATGATTTTCCTGAGTCCTGTGAGATAATCTATCAATATTACCCCATTAGGATCCAAAAAGCAGTTGTCATAATCTGAGCTCAGCTCTCTGACCTGGGTTTAAATGTTTTAGCAAATCCCTTGGGAAGTCACTGTTTTGATTGGATCTTTTTAGAAGGTACCCTAAATAGATTATGACAATTATATTACTGAGATTACTTATCTGCAGCCATCCATGGATTGCAGAGACATTTAAACACAGTTTCTTTGGAATAAATTCATGCATGTTTAAACTAGAATCCTGATACCAATATTTTTTTCACATGTTGAACTTTGGAATAGAGATGTGTTACTGGTTATAATTGATCTGTTGTATCAGTAAATATGCATGGTAGTTGATATTTCTTTGCATCCATGATAAAAAAACTGTATATAGGGTTTAATGTTTATAACAAGGAAGATTAATATAATAATTCAGAAAAAATTTAAAATAAGATTGTTATTTAGATACCATTACTGTTAACTGATTAAGTAGTGGCATTGATATCTTGCTTATGACTGGAAAAATTGATCAGGACACATTTATTTTGTTTATTAGGTTGTCTATCAGGGATCTACTTAACCACACATTTTTTGCTGAAGATACAGGATTGAGAGTGGAATTAGCAGAGGAAGAGGATTGTTTAAATTCATCCTTGGCTTTAAGACTCTGGGTTGAAGACCCTAAAAAATTGAAAGGCAAAAACAAAGACAATGAAGCTATTGAATTCAGTTTTAATTTAGAAACAGATACACCTGAGGAAGTAGCTTATGAAATGGTAAGTAAATCCTTTCTCTTCTCCCCCTTTCTAATATCAGAATTTCTTCATTTCTACTCCTAATTTCTTTCTTTCTTCTCGTTTTCCTTTTCTTTATTTACATTGACATTTTACTTTGAAAGGGAAGTGTACAGAAGAGTATATTAAATGTGTTTGTACAGTGTGAATAATAATAAAACTACCTTTGTTAAGAAATACAGAACATTACTGAAAATGTTCTACATCCTACTCTTTTGACTAGTGACTGTGATCTAAAGTGCAACTATTGGCTTCTCCCTGTCTGGAGCAGAGAAGAATGAATAAATTCAAAGACACTTAGAAACATTAATCCAACGGGCTAATGAACCGCATGAGCCTTAGCCTCCCTGAACCTGAGACCAGAAGAACTAAATAGTACCAGGTCAGAACAAGACTCAAAGTCACAAAAATTATCAGGCCTATTGGTCAGGTATAGATTAGTAGAAACCCACTTACTATGCCCCTTTAGTCACCTTTCAGGTCTGAAATTGAATTCACCCCAGTGATTCAACTTTCAGCCAAACAATAGCTAGGTCTATAAGGTAAGCAATAGCACTAGGGAGACACACTGCTTATAACAAGCAACCATCAAGGACAAAGTTGAGAATGTAGGAAGGGATAAGAAAGAAGTATGAATGGAGAGAGGAAGTAGTATAAGTAGTAAACCTGATTTGCTGTGTAAACCACCAAAATAATAGTAAAAGTTAAAACAAACATAAAATAAGGAGAACATTGCCAAGGGACCTAAATCAAGGTGTTCATTGACTTGTACTTTTATCTGAGGCTCTGGTGATGAATTTTCTTCATGCTCTTTCAGACTGTTGCCAGAATTTAATTAATGTGGTTTTAAACTGAGGTACTTTTTCTTGGTTGACTAGAGTGTTACTTTCAGCTACTAGAGACTGCGCTTAAGTCTTTGCATATGCCTCCATCCCATCCTCAAAGATAGAAATAGCATTTTGAATCAACTGCTATGAATCTCTGACTTCTGTTTTTTAACCATCTTCTGGTAAAATGTTTTCTGGTTTTAAGGACTCACGTGATTAGATCAGAATCACCTAAATAATTTTCCTATCTTAGGATGGCGCTTTCTGCTTCATAAAGAGTTACAGTCTTGGAAACTCACAAGGGCAGTTCTACCTGTCATATAGGGTCACTATAAGTCAACATTTGAGTTGATAGCAGGGAGTTTGGTTTAAGGTCAACTGTATCATATTGCATTACATAATATTTGCAGCAATATCTCACCATATTCATGGTTACAGAGTAAGACATCTTTGTGGGACCATAATTACCACAGAGACTAAGAAACATATTAAATGTGTATTGTTTGCATAGGATATGTGAACTTTGACCTTTACTTTAAGATATTTTGTTGGCCCATTTACTAGGGTATCAGCATCTTAAACTTTTTTTTAATTTAAAAAATCATTTTATTGGCACATGTTATTCACATATCATACAGAGTCAGATGCTATCCTTTTTGATACCTAGGCACCATATACTTTCTTCACCACACTTTGCTGTAGTACCCATCTCTTCAGTGATCTCTTCATGAGGGCCAACATCAAGCAGGACCATGTGATACGAACTAATTGTTCTTAGATTGGGGCTTGAATTAAGTTCAAGCTCCAAATCCAATCACATATCTAAGGTTTAGATATCTATGTAGTCCATTTTAGAGTTCTCATTACTCTTTTATGATTGAGAACATTATCAATCATTCTCCTGGGGCATAAGGTATTGCTTTTGATAGTGTTATTAATTTATCCATGGTATAGAATTTAACATACTTGAACATCAAGACAAGAAGAGGGGGCAATATCTGTGTTTCAGAGGAGGCATTTACATTGTGGTTGGCATTTACATTTACATTTACCCAAACAGGGAGAAGCAACTTCCCATCAGGGGAAAAAAAAAAACATTTAACAATACTTATATAGATCCCAAGGGGAAAATAAGTCCAGTACTATATTCATAAATAGACACTTTTGATAGTGTCTGTATTGAAAATATCTGTATTTTTATAGTGTAGTCTCTATCCAGCCCTTGCTGACGCAGGCCATGTGATATAAACTACTGTGACTTTAGACTCTGTCCTTTCAAGGTACACAACATCCTTCAGAGGCCCAACATTCTATAAATTGTTAATTTTTAAGGATTACACTCTTAAGTGATTAAAAACTATTTACTTTGACAATTGGGGTTGGTGATAGGGCAAAATTTCCAAAACACTTATTCACAAAATGACTGAATGAGATCATATATATGTACTCCATCTAGCATCCAGGAGGTGCACAACATCCTCCAGAAGGATTCGATATGGAAACCCCAGTAAATGAGCTGGGTTTTACCTCAAACATTCCTGTAGACCTTGGACTTAAGACTGAAACTTCTTGGTGTGAGAAGAAACAGATGGTTGCCACCCCAATTGGTAGTCATTGGACTTTGGTTTGAACCCCTTGCTTTGAGGGTGCCCAAATAACATGGTCCAACAAAACCATGTACTTACTATCTTAATGCCCTCCTTGCTTTACTATGACATGTATTAACCTGATAGGGATTGTTCTGCCTTGGTGAATGTGATCCAGACCCTATCTGTACTAGAATAACTTATTATACCAGTACATTTAGGTCTTTCTTCTTTGGTTGGCCAGATTCCTCTAAGAAGCATATTTCAATCTGTTATCTGGAGCGGAAAGGTCTAGTTACCAATATTCTAGTGGTTCAAAAAGGAAAGTTGTCTAGGGATTTTTGCATTTGACATTTAACATACATATGGTAACGTAGTCTTATTTTTTACATGATAGACATATCTTCAACTGTGCTTGGTATTCCATAGTCTAGAAGTCCTCTCGTTCTTTTTAGAGAACAAAGCAGCAGATTTCTGCAATAGGGAAGAAGGACTCGCCAGTGGTGTATAATGGAGGGGGCTCGGGTAAGGACCTATACATATATCTGCTTCTAAAAACCCTTTACTTATAAAAACAGAGGAAAGAATTAGGAGGTAAAAGATTTATAGAGGTTTAACATAGACATGTACATATGTAAATATAGTAATATATAACAATAGGGATATAGACCTATGTACATATATTTATAGGTTAAGTGTTAAGGTAGCAGACAGACATTGGCCTCTACTCAAGTTTTCCCTCAATGCAAGACACTTTGTTCTAATAACCTGGCATTATGTGATGCTCACCTTCACAATATGATTGCTGAAAACAAAATGGATACATAAGCCTAATGTGCAGAAAGCTGATGTTGCCCAGCTATGACAAGATCCAACATCTGGGTTGTTAAAGGCTTGAAGTTAAATAAGCATCCATCTAGCAGGGAAGCAACAAAGCCCATATGGAAGAAACACACCAACCCATGTGATCACAAAGTATTGACAAGATCAGTTATCAGTCATCAAAAGACCAAAATCAAGCAACCATTTTGATGAGAACGAGAGGGGTCAGAATGGAGACCCAAAGCCCATCTGTAGACAATTGGACATCCCCTTACAAAAGGGTCACAAGGGAAGGACAAGCCAGCTAGAGTGCAGTATAGCACTGACGAAACACATAACATTCCTCTAGTTCTGTAATGCTTCCCCCCCCCCCCCAGTTATCATGACCCCAGTTCTATCTTACAAATCTTGCTAGACCAGCATGTACACTGATAGAGATAAGAGCTCTTGACACACAGAATCCAGGACAGATATACCCCTTAAGACCAGTATTGAAAATAGCGATATCATGAGGGGAGGGGGAAGGTTAGGGAAGGGGAGCGAGACCGATCACAGTGACAGACGTAATCCTCCCCTGCCCAGGGGGATGACCAACAGAAATGTGGTGAAGGGAGGCAGCATATGGTATAAAATATGAAAATAAAAATAATTTCTAAATTATCAAGGGTTCAAGACGGTGGGAAAATTGCTGATACCAAGGGCTCAAGTAGAAAGAAAATGTTTTGGAAATGATGATGACAACATATGTACAAATGTGCTTGATACAATTGATGTGTGGATTGTTATAAAAGCTGTAAGAGCCACCAATAATATGAGTAATTTTTTAAAAAAAAAAACCTTTTACTTATTCTTCCTTAATTTAGCCAATTATTTTCCCCCCAAATCCTGGCAGCACTTAATATTGTCATTTCCTATGCCTGATGAGTATTCTTCATTATAAATTCAAATGAATCTCAGTTTCCCCTACTGTTAGTTTAATCTTCAGGCTTTTCAGGTCTACTAAGTTATCACTTATCCATTTGTTTACCAAATGTTGGTATTTCTCCTATTCACTGTATCCTTATGGGTTTATAGTTAAGAAAAAATGTTTTAAAAAGTTATTTATGTCTTTTTTTATTATAAGAATTACATTTGTCTTTTTCACACCACCAGATTCAGAACTCATATTAAACAAAGTACCAACCTATTCATTTATATGTCTCTATTCAGTACTAGTAAAATTTTATGCACTTCATGTTTCTGAATGAGTAAACTTTTAAAATATATGACAAAATGTAATGACAATCACAAATTACCTGTAATAGTCTGCATATAGTCTGATCCACCGTGATGGTTTACATCACAGTTATTTCAACAGTGCTTGTTAAAAGAGTGTTCTTTAAAACAAAATGCCAATTGAAGACTGGCATTCATTCATGTCTTTGAATAAGAGAGGATAAAGAAATAAAATAACTTACATAATAGCATTTGGAATTTGGCTGGCATACAATAACTACTAGTTAAAAGAAAAGTTAAAATCTTAGTGTTAAAGAAGCAGTTTGCTTATTTCATTCTGTTTGTAGGTCAAGTCCGGTTTCTTCCATGAAAGTGATTCTAAAGCTGTTGCTAAGTCCATTAGAGACCGTGTGACCCTGATCAAGAAGACAAAGGAGAAGAAGCCAGCTGGCTGTTTGGAAGAACACAGGGATTCCCAGGGCAAGTCTATAGGGAACGTGCCCTCTCCGTACCAGAATACTACTTTCCCCTCTGCTGCTCAGCAGACAGGACCTGAATGTGAAGAAACTGAAGTCGATCATGTTCCACAGCAGCTTCCACAGAGAAAATCACAACAGCACGACTCCTCTATTACAGGTAGCATGATTAAAATGTATAAAAAGAAATCAATGTGTAATTATATTCTTGTCTTTAAGTAGTACTTTTGTATATTTAAAAGCATTCTATTATCTATAATTTTATTAACCCTTTTTTAAAAATCCCTGAAATACACTAGCTACTTTCCTTATCTTAAAATTAAGAAGCCATCCAAACTGACTTTTCAAAGGTTATAAACTAACATCTAACTTTGTCCAGGGAACAAGTAAACTGACAGCCTTGCTCCTTTTTAAAGAGTCTAGGTTACACCATTTAAGAAAGAAATTTTCAAAGTAAAATTACAATTTATGTTTTATGAAAGGGTTTTCAAGACCCTTAAGACTCTGTAATTTTGACTCCAGTATCAACAGTCAGCCCCTCCAGGTTCACTGCTATAATGCTTTCTCTTCTACAAAAAGGCACAGTATTTTCTTTTTTCTTCTTTTGATCATTTAATTGAGGGTTCTTACAATTCTTATTATAATCCATACGTCAATTGTATCAGGCATGTTTGTACATATGTTGACATCATTCTTTTCTAGACAATTACTTTTTTAAAAATCATCTTATTGGGGGCTCATACAACTCTTATCACAATCCTTACATATATCGATTGTATAAAGCAAATTTGTACATTCATTGCCCTCATCATTCTCAAAACATTTTCTCTCCACCTAAGCCCCTGGCATCAGCTCCTCATTTCCCCCTCCCTCCCCGCTCCCCCCTCTCTCATGAACCCTTGATAATTTATGAATTATTATTTTGTCATATCTTGCCCTGTCCAACGTCTCCCTTCACCCACTTTTCTGTTACCCATCCCCCAGGGAGGAGGTTATATGTAGATCCCTGTAATCCTTTCCCCCTTTCTACCCCACCCTCCCGGTATTGCTACTCTCACCACTGGTCCTGAAGGGATCATCCATCCTGGATTCCCTGTGTTTCCAGTTCAGTATTTTCATAGTAATGGTCAGTTGTTCTATTTAAAATAAGGATTATTTTCTATCCATATTGTAGTGAAAAAAAGACTATGACTCTTAAAATTCACTAAACTTTTAATGCCAATTATAAATTGTTAGGTAAATATAAGAAATAGACTGAAATGGGGTTGATCTTTATGTTTCTTTGTATTTTGGTTTGATTTACTTCAAAAACTTCAGTTTTATCACAAAGTCAGCATTTTATTTTTAATGGAGATTATATGTGATAGTTTTTGATTAATTCTGTGCATATTTGTTTAAATCTGTCTCAGGTAGTCAGAAAAAAAGAGACACATTTGAAAAACACTAATCACCTATGCCATTTGGATATAGTGTTTCAAATTTTCTATCTGTTGTTTATTTCCTTTTCCATAGGTGGCAAATTGTCAGAGTCAGGAATTAGTTCAGTTATATATTCAGATACTTTTAGTCAGCCCAGTAAAGTCTATTCTTCTGATGAGACAATGGGCTCTCAAGCAGTTTCTAACATGCTACAAGCTGAAATAAATGTTCCAGGACTGGTTTATCCACCTCCACAGTTAGGAGGATGTTACCAGCAAAATTCAGAGGTGAGTTGAACCGTTATTTGTTAAAATGTATAACCAAGGTATATACTATGAGTGGGAGAAATTATCTGTAAATTTTTTTGTCCTTATTTTTAGTTTCAGAAACAGCCAAAGCTGGCTCAGCCCCAAATTTTGCCTTTGGCTCAATGTCAGCCTGCTATTGTGTCTCCAGTTGTTTCACAACCCCAGATTTCCCCAATAGATCTCCAGAAGTTCCCACAGATAAAGGTAAGATATTTTACATATGTACATTCCAGTCTTTAGACCTCTATAAATACCCTTTGTCACCTAGTTCTTTCCTCTATATCCTTTTTGTACATGTGTAAATATATTTATATAAGAGTGTGGGGAAACAGATCTATGTGCATATACTTATAGGTTTAGTATTAAGGCAGCAGATGGACATTGGGCCTCCACTCAAGCACTTACTCAATGCAAGAACACGTTCCACTAAATTGGCATTCCAGGATGCACACCTTCCTGACACGATTGCTGAAGAAAAATGTGTGCATAAGCAAATGTGGTGAAGAAACCTGATATTGCCCGGCTATCAAAAGATATAGCATCTGAGGTATTAAAGACTTGCAGATAAACAAGAGGCCTTCTAGCTGAGAAGCATCAAAGCCCACATCGAAGAAGCACACCAGCCTGTGTGACCACAAGATGTAGAAGGGACCAGTTATCAAACATCAAAGAACTAAAAATCATATCATTGTAAATGTGGGTGAGTGCAGAGTGGAAACTCAAAGCCCATTGGTAGGCAACTGGACACCCCTTGCTGAAGAGTTGTGGGCAGTAGATGAGCCAGTCAGGGTACAAGGTAGCAACGATGAAACTTTCCTCTAGTTCTTAAATGCTTCCTCCCCTCCCCCCACTATCATGATCCCAATTCTACCTTACAAATTTGGCTAGACCAGAGGATGTACATTGGTACAGATAGCAACTCGAAACACAGGGAATCCAGGATGACTCCTTCAGGACCAGTGGTGAAAGTGGCGATGCCTGGAGGGTGGAGGGAAAGTGGGGTAGAAAGGGGGAACCGATTACAAGAATCTACGTATAGCCTACTCCTTGGGGGATGAACTGCAGAGAAGAGGGCGGCGGGAGACGACGAACAGTGTAAAATATGACAAAATAATAATGATTTATGAATTGTGAAGGGTTCATGAGGTAGGGGGGAGTAGGGAGAGAAGGGGGGAAATGAGCAGCCTATATTAAGGACTCAAGTAGAAGGCAAATGTTTTGAGAATGATGATGGCAATAAATATACATATGTGCTTGACACAATAGATGTATGTATGGACTGTGATAAGAATTATATGAGCCCCCAATAAAGTGATTTTTTAAAAAGGAATTACAGTAGGTGATCTGAAATAAAATGTATATGAATTGTTAAAAAAAGTAAAATATTTTAGAAGTTCTGCATTCATTTAAACATGGTTAACTCTCTATATTTTCTGAAAGACGAAGGCTCTTTTTCTTATATCCATCATAATTTAGGTAAAGGTTACTGAAAACTAAAAGTTGTTTATACTTTTCTTTAAGATGTTTCACCTTTTAAAAATAGTTTTAATGAGATATATATTCTTATTAACATACTGACATATACAATTCAATAGTTCATTCATATTAAAAAGAGTTGTGCAATCATCACTATAATCAACTTTGGACCATTTTCTTCTTTTTTGTACCCAATGTTGCTTAATCCTCACATTCCCCAATTTCCCCTTCCATGTCACCAGTTAATCTCCATAGATCCACCCATCCTATCCTGACTTCCCTTTACAGAAAAACACAGAAAACAAAGATAAAAAGGAATAAAGGGCCCAGCAGCACTGACGAAATGAAGCAGAGAAAAACCTCAATAAAAAAGTAAACGGGAAATATTTAATAACTAGAATCATTTCAAAATGGGTGAAAAGGAAGATATAATGACAATTTTCACATTCTGGATTCATTACAACTACTAAAATCCACTTTAAAATGCTCTATGTATGATATTTAGTCTATTAACGTTCCTAGACTATAATCAGTGGGAATTTACTGGAGGCGTAATCCAGAGAGGAACCTGCAAATGGATTGTGGGGGGTTTCCACTAGCATCTATAAAATTTTGCATACCAGGTGTTTAGAATTTAGGCTCTGGTACCATTCCATCTTCTGTGTTTAGATTTTATTGTTTACAATGCTTGAATCACACAGGTTTGTGGCTTCTTACATGTGGGCAGCTGTATTCTCACTTAAATGTTTTGCGACAAGCCTTTAATACTCTGGACATGTTTTTTCTCTGATAGTCAGACATCATCTGATTTAAAAAAACATTTTATTAGGGACTCATACAACTCTTATCACAATCCATACATACATCAATTGTATAAAGCACATCTGTACATTGTTTTCCCTCATCATTTTGAAAGCATTTGCTTTCCACTTAAGCCCTTTGCATCAAGTCCTCGTTTTTCCCCTCCCTCCTCCCTCATCCCTCCCTCATGAGCCCCTGATAATTTATAAATTATTATTTTGTCATATCTTGCCCTGTCCAGCATCTCCCTTCACCCCCTTTTCTGTTGTCCATCCCCCAGGGGGGAGGTCACATGTAGATCCTTGTAATCGGTTCCCTCTTTCCAATCCACTCACCCTCTACCCTCCCAGTATCACCCCTCACACCCCGCGCCCCTTTTCTTCCTTATATTCATCCTTTTTTTTCCCCTTTCTGCACCTCCTCCCCAGTTGTCTACCATGTACATCCCTGGATTTGATCTGGTCTCTGCCATACTACATGGTCCTCACCCCAAAAATGTTTGTATACAGTAGCTTTTTCCCTATGCCCCTTTTGCATTTTTTTAAATACTTACCTCAGCGGGCCCATGCTGTACTTGTCCTTTTGTGCCTGACTTACTTTGCTTAGCATGATTTCCTCCAGTTCTTCCCATGCCGCTATGTGCCTCATACTTTCATCACTGCTTTTTAGTGATGCGTAGTACTCCATTGTATGTATATACCACAGCTTTTTAATCCAATCGTCAGTTGATGGACATTTGGGTTGCTTCCAGCTCCTTGCAATTGTGAACTGTGCCGTAATGAACATTGGAGCACAGATGTCTGGCCTTGGTTTGTTTCTTGCCTCTTCTGGTTATATGCCCAGTACAGGGGTTGCTGGGTCATATGGTAACTCTATTTCCATCTGTTTTAGGTATCGTCAGATTGATTTCCATCATGGCTGTACGTACTTACAGGTCCACCAGCAGTGGATGGGAGTTCCTGTCTCCCCACAGCCCCTCCAACATTTGTTGCTTTCTGATTTTTTGAATTGGGCTACCTTTGAGGGTGTTAGGTGGTACCTCATTGTTGTTTTAATTTGCATTTCTCTTATGGCTAAAGATCGGGAACATTTTCTCATATGTTTGTTGGGCATTCGGATTTCTGCCCCTGTGAAACTTCTGTTCAAGTTCTTTGCCCACCTCTGAAGTGGGCTATTACTTTTTTTCTTTTTGGAAGCGAGCAGAGTATTGTAGATTTTAGTAATAAGCCTTTATCTGATGTGCCATTACTAAAGATGTTTTCCCAGTCTGTGGACTCTCTTATTACTCTTTTGGTGAATTCTTTTAATGTACAGAGGTCTTTTATCTTCAGTATATCCCATTAGTCAATTTGTGCCTCCTCTGTGTGTGTGTCCTTTCCTATTTCTAATAGCCTGTGTATTCCCTGTGCCAAAGTTCTCAAGTTGGTCCCAATTCCCTCATTGATGGCCCTAATAGTTTGGAGTTTAACTTCAAGTTCTGTGATCCACCTTGAGTTTATTCTTGTGCATGGAGTGAGATAAGAGTCTTGCTTCATTTTTCCACAGGTAAATATCCATTTTTTCTAGCACCACTTGTTAAACAGGGAATCTACTTCCCATTGGATATCTTTGGGGCCCTTATCAAAGATCAGTTGTGTATGCTGATGACTTTATTTCTCGGTTTTCAGTTCTTTTGCAGTGGTCTGAGTATCTGTCATTGTACCAATACCATGCAGTTTTGTAAACTGTGGCTGTATAGTATGTGCCAAAGTCAGGTAAAGCAAGCCCTCCCATGGTGTCCTTCTCCTTGAGGAGTTCTCTGATAATTCTGGGCTTCTTCCCTCTCCATATGAAGTTAGTAATCAATTTTTCCATTTCTTTGAAGAAATATGAGGATAATTGTATCGGGATTGCATTAAACTTATATAGTGCTTTTGACAGAACTGACGTCTTAACTATATTAAGTCTTCCAATCCACGAGCATGGGATATTCTTCCATTTGTTGAGGTCGCTCTTGGTTTCTTGTAGGTGTTCTATAGTTTTTCCCATATAGATCTTTTGTTTTTTAGTCAAGTATATCCCTAGATATTTCAATTTGTATTTGGCTATTGTGAAGGGTACCACCTTTTTTTATCTCTCCTTCTGTGGTCTTATCCAATGTGTATAACAGTCTGATGGACTTCTGTTTGTTGATCTTGTATCCTGTCACTCTGCCAAACTCCTTTATTGCTTCCAGTACTCCCCTTGTGGAACTTTGGGGATTTTCCATATATAAAATCATATCATCTGCGAATAATGATAATTTCACCTCTTCCTTCCCCAGATGAATACCTTTGATGTCTCTTCTTTACCTTATGCTGTTAGCTAAAACCTCCAGCACGATACTAAATAAGAGTGGGGACCAGGGGCATCCTTGTCTGGTCCCCTTTTTCAGTGGAATTGTGTTAGTCTTTTCTCCATTGACTACCAGTTTGGCTGTTGGTTTTTCATATATAGCTTGTATTTTCTTGAGGAACTTTCCTTCCATTCCTATCTTCGCTAGTGTCTTAAACAGGAATTGGTGTTGGATGTTGTCGAAATCTTTTTCTGTGTCTATTGGTATAATCATGTGATTCTTATACTTTTTCATGTCAATGTGACGAATAATACTAATGGTCTTTTGTATGTTGAACCATCCCTGCATCCCTGGTATGAATCCCACTTGGTCATGGTGAATTATTTGTTTTATATACTTTTGTATTCAGTTGGCTAGTATTTTGTTAAGGATTTTTGCATCAATGTTCATTGAGGATATTGGTCTGTAGTTCTCAATTCTTGTGGGATCCTTGCCCGGTTTGGGTATCAGAGTTATACTAGCTTTATAGAAGGAGTTTGGGAGTTTGCCATCTTTTTCTATGTTCTGGAAAAGTTTGTGTAGAATTGGTATTAGTTCTTCCCTGAATGCTTGGTAGAATTCTCCAGTGTAGCCATCTGGTCCAGGGGATTTTTTTGTTGGCAATGCCTTGATAACCTTTTCTATTTCTTCTATTGCTATGGGTCTGTTGAGATTCTTGATGTCCACCGAGGATAGTCTAGGGAGGGATTGTTTTTCCAGGAATTTGTCCATGTCTTCCAAATTGTTGAATTCATTGGAGTACAATCCTTCATAGTACTGTGTAACTATCCTTTTGATTTCATTAGGGTCTGTTGTGATGACCCCTCTTTCATCCCTTATTCTTGCTATTGAGATTTGTTCCCTCCTTTCTTTGGTTAGGTTTGCCAATGGACTATCGATCCTGTTTATCCTTTCAAAGAACAACTTTTAGCGATATTAATTTTTTCCATAGATTTCTTATTTTCCCTAGTTTTCTTATTTTCCCTCTCCTGATTCTCAGCCCTGATTTTTATAATTTCTTTTCTTTTGCTATTAGTAGGGTTGTCCTGCTGACTCTGCTCTAGTTTTTGTAAATTTTGTGTCATCGTATCCATCATGAGTCTTCCTTTATTAGGTGTGCATGTATTGCTATGAACCTTCCTCTTATGACTGCCTCTGCTGTGTCCCTTAAGTTTTGGTACATCCTGTGCTCATTTTCGTTGCTTTTTAGGAATTTCCTGATTTCATCTCTGATCTGCACCAGTATGCACTCCTTTCGCAGTAGAGAGTTATTCATCCTCCAATTATTTGCTCTTATTTTCTTTGTCTTCCTTTTGTTGATTTCCAGTCTTATGGCACAGTGGTCAGAGAGAGAGGTCTGTATTTATCAATGTGCTTAAGTTTATGTAGATTTGCCTTATGCCCCAACATTTGGTCTATCTTCAAATACGTGCCATGGGTTCTTGAAAACAATGTGGAATTTTTTATATTTGGATGAAAAAGTCTGTAAATATCTATCAGGTCAAGTTGTCTAATTGTGGAGTTTAGCGCTCTAGTCTCCTTGTTGAGTTTCTGTCCCTGTGATCTATCTTTCTCAATGAGTGGTATGTTGAAGTCACCCACTATAATTGCCGAGTCTGTGATTTCTTTCTTAATCTTTTGAAGTGTTTGGTTGATGTATTGAGCTGGTCTCTCATTCGGGGAATATATGTTTACAATGCTTAGTGGTTCATTGGCTATGATTCCCTTGAGCATTATATAGTGTCCCTCCTTATGTCTTTTTATGGTTTGCACTTTGAGGTCAATTTTATCCGACATTAGGATTGCAAACCCTGCTTTTTTTGTATTGCTGTTTGCTTGGTAAGTCCTTCTCCAGCCTTTGATTCTCATCCTATTTTTGTCTGTATCCTTGAGATGTGTCTCCTGTAGGCAGCAAATTGATGGGTTGTGTTTTCTAAGCCAGTCTGCTAGTCTCAGTCTTTTAATGCCTGAGTTCAGGCCATTGATATTCAGGGTTATTATCTCCACGTGCGGACTCTGTGATGCCATTTTATACCTTTTGTGTTGGGAGTTTTCCTACTTTCCTTTCTCATTAGAGGGTGTTTTGTGTGTGTGCATCATTCTTGACTTCTTTCCATCCTTAAGACATTGCTATTTTGTGGTCTGTTTTCTCTTTGTTGTGCTCTGGGCGAGGTTGTTCTATGTGTTGGTCTCTTATTTGTGCTTGGTGAGTGTTGTTCTTCTGCCCATACTGAGTCGGCAAGGATCTTTTGTAAGGCTGGGTTTGTTGTAACGTATTTTTTTAGTTTTTCCTTGTCTGGGAAGACTTTTACTTCTACATCTATCTTGATCGATAATTTGGCTGCGTAGAGTATTCTTGGATTTGCGTTGTTTTCCTTCAATTTTTGGAATATGTTACTCCACTCTCTCCTTATTTTCATAGTTTCTGCTGATAGGTCTGAGCATATCCTTATGTGGAAACCTTTATATGTGATTGCTTATTTTTCCCTTGCTGCTCTCATGATTTTCTCCTTTTACTCAAAGTTGGATAGTTTAACTATTATGTGCCTTGGTGATTTCTTCTTGGTGTCCTATCTTGCTGGTGTTCTTTCAGCCTCCTGGATGGTTGCCTGGGGGAGTTTTCTTAGGCTGGGGAGTTTTCTTCCAAGAATTCTCTCGCTATTGTTGCAGATGACTTCTTTGTTGTGTCTTCCTTAGGTAGGCCAATAATTCTAATGTTGTTCTGCTTCATAGCATCAGACATAGCTCTTAGGTTTTCTTCGACTTCTCTGATGTTCTTATTAGATTTTTGTTCACGTTTATTAAAGTCTGCTTGGCTGTCCTCCAAGACACTGATGCGGTTCTCTGATTACTCCAATCGTTTCTTAAGGAACATGATTCTGCTATTGTTTTTCGTTATCTCCTCGCTAAGCTCCTGTATCGTTTCATCCTTTTTCTGTATTGTTTCCCTCATATCCTGCATGGCTCCAAGCAGCATTCTGAGAGTTTCTTTGTATGGCATCTCAATGTCTGCTTCTTCTATGTATGTTGCTATGTTCAGGGCATCTTCTGCCTTTGTCTTTTGTTTCTCCTGTTTTTCCGTTGTG
Source organism: Tenrec ecaudatus (assembly GCF_050624435.1). Lineage (NCBI taxonomy): Eukaryota > Metazoa > Chordata > Mammalia > Afrosoricida > Tenrecidae > Tenrec > Tenrec ecaudatus. The sequence goes on along the minus strand of NC_134548.1, from coordinate 58,913,471 downwards.
GTCCTTGAGGCTGATGGTTGTTTGCATTGCATTGCTTTAGAGGAGCCAGGTGCCATTTTCCAAGGGAGTCAACAAGCACTGGCTCTCCCTGGGAGATTTGTAGGAAAGCTTCTTCAAACTTCCTACAGCTAATTTTAGTATGGGATTAACCTACCTCTTTGTCCTCCAGTGGCTTCCCTATAAGTGGAGTGCCCCAGAAGTTTGGTGGGTTGCCTGCTTTGGTGTTGCAGAGGTTGGACCAAGGTTTCTTCAACAGCTTGGAATGTTGATGAGTGTTGGATGAGCTGCCTTATGCCCCCAAGGTACACAGGCAGGAATTCCCTGGTAAGAAGTCGGGCAGAGTATCCCCTGGGGGGGAAACCGAGCCTTTCCTTAGCCTTGGGCTAGCTACCCAAGGTGGAGCTCACATAGCTGGGTGTGGTACAAGCATAAATGCCTTAGGGAAAAGGGAGTGTTCTGTAAGTCAGCAGTGGAGTGTGAGAGAACAGGAAAGAGACAAAGAGGAGGAGAAAATGTAAAAGTAAGACCTTTTAGACTGTGCAGGAATATAAGGAAGGGAGGGAAACAAAAGCAATTATATACCTGAGTCCAACTCCCTGCCTGCGGAGCTGCAAGCGTTTAGTCCCTGCCCGGAGGTAGCCTGGCAAGCCCCAGTGCAAGCCGCAGCTGAGCCTCAAGAAAAGTCGGGAGAAAGCCACTGAGCAGCCCTTAAAGAAGTGGGGGACAGAGAGCAGAGATTTAAACAGAAGCATCAGTGTAGCTGAACCCTGATTCCTGCCGGTGGAGCTGCGAGGGTTTGGGTTTAGTCCCTGCTCAGATGCTGCGGAAGCAAGCTGTGGCTGTGCTGTGAAAAAGCCCCTGCGTAGCCTTCCATGGCTGTGTGGGAACAGAGAGCAGAGATGTAAACAGAAGCAACAATATAGCTGAACCCTGATCCCTGCTGGTGAAGCTGCAAGGGTCCTGTCCCTGCCCTGAGGCGGGAGAAAACTATGGCTGTGTTGAGACCAAGGCTCACTACAGGCTCCAAATTGCCCCGGCTCCAGCAGATATAGTGGTTTGGCCAAGGTCAAGCCCCAGCTGGCTTCCAATGAGGTAAGCCAAAAGCCCCAGCCCCTCAAAACCCCTTGGGTCTGTGCCTACTTATCTTTATGATGCTCCTCCTGCGTTCCAGCAGTGTTGAATTTCCCTCTAAGCAACTCTCCTGGGCTGGATTCTGTGGAGTCCCTCTGGTATGTGTCACTCCGTCACCATCTTCCCGGAAGTCCTCCCATCTGATTTCTTTATACAATTTTCTATAGCATCTATATCTTCAGTGATCTCATGGGCTCTTTTACCTAGCAAGCGCATGTCACAAGAACGAATTTTTCTTATATTAAAGCTACAATTAAGTGAGAACTCAAAATTCAATCGTATAGCTATTATTTATATATGTCCTTCACTTCGGAGACATCATTTTCATTTTATTGAAGTACATCATAAATTATCCCGATGGAATAAGGTAATTCTATTGATAATAACAGTATTTTAGTGACTGGCATAATATTTAAAACACTGTTGGGAAAAGGAATTTATACATCTGTAGGACATCTTAGTAGACTACAATACATGAATTGATAATTTGTACAGCTTTGAAACTTAGGTGAGTAGACAGTAGTTAAACAAGACATAACGGTTAAAGATATGACATTATTTTCAATAACGCTTATTTACAAAGGCAGCACCATGCCTGGTAGACTAACACATGTCACAGAAAGCAGAGAGAGTAACAGCAGCCCATCTATGTTGGTCCCGGGTCAACATTCATTGAGCATCCTCAAAGTAATAGATGAGATGTTTTACATACTTGTTATTGTTTTTAGGAATGCATAATATTTCACTGTTTGTATATTATTTATTAGTTTTTCCACAGACAGGGTTTTTGGTTGTTTCCATCTTTTTTTCTATTATAGAAATTCTGCAATAAACATGGATGTGCATATATCTATTCATGTTTTACTTTTTATTTCTTTGGCTATATACTAAGTAGAGAGATTGCAGGATCATATGATATTTCTTTTTGCATTTATTTAAGGAAGCGCTATACTGTTTCCCATAGTAACTGTCCAATTTTGCAATCCCACCACCAATCTCTCCACATCCTTGCCTGCATTTGTTATTTTAAAACAAATGTGCTAAGAGTATATGTGTGAGGTTGTATTTCATGATTGTTTTGATATCTCTATCTTTCTGTTTATGATTGTTGGCTACCTATTTGTCATCTTTAGTAAATTGTCTCTTGTGCCCATTTTTTCAACTTGGGTTATTTGTCTTTTTCTTATTAAGGTATTATAGTTTTCTATAGATTTTTAAAATTAGCCCTTTATCTGATAATATCATTGCCAAATATTTTTCCCAATCTGTAGGTTCTCTGTTTTAAATCTTGATGAAATCTTTTGATGTATATAAATGTCTTATTTTTAAGAGGTCTCAGTCCTCTATTTTGTTTCCTGTTATTGTTGTTTTGGGGTGCCATCTAGTAGGTTTCTTTGTATAGTGATTAAATGCACAACAGAATGAATCATTGCTTGGTCCTGTGACATCTTCACAATTGTTTCTATGCTTGCTCCAATTGTTGTGGCCACTGTGTCCATCCATCTCATTGAGGGCCTTCCTCTTTTTCACTGCTCCACTACTTTACCGCACATGACATTCTTCTCCAGGTAATGATCTCTCCTGATCATATATCCAAAATACATAAGACAAAGTATTGCCATCCTTGCCTTTAAGAAACACTCTGACTGTACATATTCAAGACAGATTTGTTTGTCTTTTTGGAAGTCCATGATGCCTTCAGTATTCTTCACCAGCACCACAATTCAAATGCATTGCTTCTTCTTTGATCCTCCTTATTCACTGTCCAGTTTTTATACACATATTGGGACAATTGAAAATACCATGGCTTGGATCAGACCCACTTTATTTTACTTATTTTAAATCATTTTATTGGGGGCTCTTACACCTCTTATAACATTCCATGCATCAATTATATCAAGCATATTTTTACATATGTTGCCATCATTTTCTAAACATTTATTTTTTGTTTGAACTAGTTGCATCAGCTCCTTTTTTCCACCCCCACCCTCATGACCGACCCCTTGATAAATTATACATTATTATTATTTTAATATCTTATACTGACTGCTGTCTCCCTTCACCTATGTTTCTGTTGTTCATCCCCCTTGGGAGGGGGTGCTGGTTATCCATTGATCATTGTGACCAATTCTCCCTTCCTCCCCTTCTCCTCCAAGCTTTCCTCTACCCTCTTGGTATAGCTACTCCCATTTCTGTTCCTGAAGGTTCTATATGACCTGGATTCCATGTGTTGTGAGCTCTTAACTGTACCAGTATACATGCTCTGGTCTCGCCAGAACTGAAAGGCAGGATTGGGTCATGATAGTGGGGGGTCAGGAAGCCTCAAGGAACCAAAGGAATAGTGTGTGCTTCATTTGTGCTATACTATGCCCTGGTTGATTCATCCCTTCCTTGTGACCCTTCTGTGAGAGGATATCCTATTATCTACAGATGGGTTTGGGGTCTCTGCTCTGACACCCCTCATTCTCAAAAATATGTTTATTGTTTGTTTGTTTCAGTTCTTCTGGTGCCTGCTATCTGATTCCATCGACACCTCATGATCACGCAGGCAGGTGTGCTTCTTCCATGTAGTCTTGTTGCTTCCCAGCTAGATGGTTGCTTGTTTAACTTCAAGCCTTTAAGATCCCAGAAGCTATATATTTTGATAGCCAGGCACCATCAGCTTTCTTCACCACGTTTGCTTGTGTAACCATTTTGTCTTCAGCAAGCATGCTGGGAGGGTGAGCATTACAGAATGCCAGGTTGTTAGAGCAAAATGTTCTTGCATTGAGGTAGGACTTGAGCATAGGCCCAAAGTTCATCCACTTCCTCAATGTGTTGCCATATAAAAATATGTACACAGGTCAATACCTCTATTTTTATGAATTAGTATGTTTACATAAGTGCACACCTATGTTTATACCTCTCTCCATAGCTTTGCTTCCTAGATCTTTCCTCCATTTCTTTTTACTTTTCTCCTGCCCCACCATCATGCTTGCCCTTCTTCTGCCTCTTAGTAATTCCTCTCAGCAGGATTGCTGTTGCTCCAACATAACCAGGACTTTTATGTCCTCCTCATTGTTGCTTTTAATTCCCTAGTTATTCCCCCTGTTAATGTTGTTGTTTGCTCACCGCTCCTTTCCCCTACCTCCTCCTCTCCACAAGTCCCTCCAGAACCTTCAGTCCCGTTGCTTTATCCTCAGGCTTACTTCCCATGCCTATCTTATATAGGTAGGCAAAACAACAGACACAAAACAAAAAGAAAACAAAATATTGAATGAAAAGAGAAAACAAACTATTCCCAAAATAACCCTGAAAAGCATACATAATTCCAGGTCTGTCCGCTGACCTTTATTACTATCTCCTCACTGATCCTAGAAGGTTCTGGGAACTGCCCTTCTTGGCTTGAAGTCTATTTTGGGGGCTCCTCCAGGTATTTGTGGCTTGGCTTTGCTCACATTGCTGATCTGTTATGTTCCCTTCTTGGTTCGCCCCACTGGGGGTTGTGGTCAATCCCCACCATGTGTTCCCAGTATTGTCCTCTGTCATAGAATGCTAGGGGACATCATGTCTCAAGTTGTTTGTCAGCCCTACAATTGTCTCTGTGACTTGGCAGCTCCATACAGGGGCATCATCCTCAGGGATTTGTGTGCCATTATGGGGTCTAGTCACTCACTCTCTATTTTTTCTTCTTGGATTGTTTCTATATGGGTGTGGCAGGCTGACCCTCTCCCCAACCTGTAGGTTTAGTGTTGTCCTCTGAAGCACATAATTCTAGGAACAAGCAATCAGTTTGGCGCTGATTGGGGCAGTCCCTGTAGACCTTTCTGTTTATAAGTTGCTCCATGTGGTTACATTGTCCTCAAGGTTTGGCACACCATGGAAGGGTCTGCACTCACACTCCCATTTCTATGGAGACATAAATATTCTCCCCCTGGGTAGATTAGTGCCCTACTCTCCCAGTGCCATTGTCTCCCTATTGTTTTACCCTTCCTATACCCGCTTTTTCTTTCTTTGTGTTGGAATGACATATACATCCTTGAGTTTGGCCTGTCCCCCACCTGATTGCCTATACCTCAACTCATAAAGTGTGAGATAAATGGCTTTTCTTCTATACCTACTGTGCTGATTATACTTACCTCAGTGGAATCATGTTCTTGTCCTTTTGTGATTGGCTAACTTCACTTAGCATAATTCCCTCCAACTCTTCCCATGAGATGATGTGCTACATGTGATCATCAGTGCTTTTTAGTGACATGTAGTACGCCATTATAAAAATGTATCAGAGTTTTCTAATCCACTTGTCTATTGATGGAAATGTAGGTTACTTCCAAATTTCAGAATTGTGAATTGCGCTGCAATAAACATTGGAACGCAACCAACTGGTCGTGGTCTATTTCTTAACTCTTCTGAGTATATGCCCAGTAGACGAATTGCTGAATTGTAAGGTAACACAACTTTCATTTGCTTTAAATATTACCAGATGGCTTTCCACAGTAACTGTACATATCTACATGATCACCAGCACTGGAGGAGAGTTCCTATCTCACCAGATCCCCTCCAGCATTTGTTGGTCACTGATTTTCTGATTCAGGCCAACCTCAAGGGTGGTAGGTGGTATTTCATAGTTTTTTAAATTTGTATTTCTCTGATGGCTAATAATTGGGAGCATTTTCTCATGTTTTTTGGCCATTCGTGTCTCCTCCCTAGTAAAACTTCTGTTCAGGTCTTTTACCCACTTCCTCAGGGGGTTGTTTTCTTCTTTTTGCAGGGTAGGAAGGTATTGTAGGTTTTAGTAATAAGCCCTTTGTCTGTCATGTCATTGCTAAAAATCCTCTCCCAGTTTGTGGATTCTCTTGTTATTTTCTTGGTGAAGTCTCTCAATGTATACAGGTATTTAATCCTTAGTATATCCCATTTGTCGATTTCACCTTCTTCGGTTTGAATCCTTGCCTATGTATTCCCTGAGCCAAGGTTCTTAGGTTTGTCCTGATTTCTTTGTTGATGGTCCTGATCATTTGGGGTGTAAATTCTAGGTCTGTGATCCACCTTGAGTTTGTTTTTCTGCATGGGACTGTTTCATTTTTGTACAGGTCTCCATTGTTTCCAGCACCACTTATTAAGGAGGACCTCCACTTCCCACTTGATGCTTTTGGGGCCCTTATCAAAGATCAGTTTTTTATATGCTTGCTGATGGTTTTATTTCTGGGTTTTCTGTTCTTTGCCATTGGTCTGAGTATCTGTCATTATTCCAGTGCCACGCTATTTTGATCACTGTGCAAACTCTCCGACTTTGTCCTTCTTGAAGAGTTCTGTGCTAATTCTGGGCTTCTTCCATCTACAAATGAAATTGGTCAGTTATTCCAATTCTTTCGTGGAGTAGGGAACCAGTGGAGAGGTATGGGAGGCTGGCCCCAGCACCATAAATAAAGTGGATTCCTGCCCTTCCCCCGAAAAGAATTTGTTCCAAAGGACGACATTGACTCTGCAGCTCCGGGAGATGGACATATCTGATCAGAGCACACGGGAGCAGATGAAGGGGCAGGAGGAGACAGTGGAACACAGCCTGGCCCACCAGGCCGTGAGGATGATGTTCCTGATTAGAGCAGCCAGTCCACAGAGAGAACAACATGACTGGCCCCACTATGAGAAATGATGCCCCTCAGTGGCTAAGGGCGATACAGGGGACAGCACCGGAGACACAGTGTGGGAATTGCACCTGACCTGAGCCCACCACACCGAGGCAAAGCACTGGGGGAGTGCAGCGGAACAGCAAGGGAATGGAGTGGCAAGGTCACCAGGGAATGCTGAAAGTGGACTTTGGGGCTAGGGCGTGGTGCCCCAACAGTCTGGACTGGAAAACGCTCCTAAGGGCCAGCAAATGATCCCTGAACTAAATACAAGCTTTTCTCTTGTGAACTGTTTTGTTCTGTTCTTTGTCAGTGGTTTGTTTTTGTTGTTTTGTTGTCTGGGTGTATACTGTTGCTTTGTTTTCCTCTGTCTTGTTTTCGTGCATGTTAGTGTCTCCACAGGTCTGTCTGAATAGGACAGGCTGGATGAACTATCTGGAGGAAAAACAACGGGACCGACAGTTCCGGGAGGACTTGGGGTGGGGGGTAGGAGGGGTAAGGAAGTGGTGTTAACAAACACAGGGACAAGGGAACAACATGGGACCCCAAATGGTAGAGAGCGGGGAGTGGCAGGTCTGGTGGGGAATGATCAAGGGTAAGGTTGCTTAGAGAAGAGGTATACTCTAGCCCAGGTGGCGACGAAGCATGGTAGTAGGGCAGGAGGAAAGTCAAGGGAGCTGGAGGAAAGAGCTAGGAGTCAAAGGGCATTTATGGAGGGCTAGACAAAGACATGTACATGCAAATATATATAGGAGGATGGGGAAGTAGATCGATGTGTCTATATTTAAAGGTTAAGTATTAAGGTGGCGGAAGGACCTTGGGCCTCTACTCAAACACTCCCTCAATTCATGAATACTTTCTTTTATTAAATTGGAACTCTATGATGCCCACTCTCCCGATACAACGGCCGGAGCCAAAGTGGGTGAACAAGTAAATGTGGTGAAGAAAGCTGATGGTGTCCGGCTATCAAAAGAGATAGTGACTGGGGTCTTAAAGGCTTGAAGATAAACAAGCAGCCATTTAGCTCAGAAGCAACAAAGTCCACATGGAAGAACACACCAGCCTGTGTGATCGAGTGGTCTCGAAGGGATTAGTTATCAGGCATCAAAGAACAAAAAAATTATATCATTGACTGCACACCTTCATGATAAGATCGCTGAAGACAAATGGGTGCATAAGCAAATGTGGTGAAGAAAGCTGATGGTGCCCGGCTATCAAAAGAGATAGTGTCTGGGGTCTTAAAGGCTTGAAGGTGAACAAGCGGCCATCTAGCTCAGCAGCAAAAAAGCCCACATGGAAGAAGCACACCGGCCAGTGCAATCACGAGGTGCTAAAGGGACCAGGTATAAAGGCATCATGCAAAAAAAAAAAGATATATGTGTGTACATGTATATATATGTATATGTGTGTATATATATATATATATATATATATATATATATATATATATATATATATATATATATATACCATATTGAATGAAGGGGGAAGTGCAGAGTGGAGATCCAAGGCCCAAGTGTCAGCCAATGGAGATCCCCTCACAGAGGGGTTCAGGAGAGGAGATGGGTCAATGAGGGTGCGAGGTAGTACCGATGAAGAACACAGCTTTCCCCCAGATCCTGGATGCTTCCTCCCCCCAACTACCATGATCCGAATGCTACCTTGCAGGGCTGGATAGGGCAGAGGTTGTACACTGGTGCATATGGGGGCTGGAGGCACAGGGAATCCAGGGTGTATGATACCTTCAGGACCAAGGGTATGAGGGGCGATGCTGGGAGAGCGGAGGGTGAGTGGGTTGGAAAGTGGGAACTGATTACTGGGGTCCACGTGTGACCTCCTCACTGGGAGAGGGACAGCAGAGAAGGGTGGGGAGGGAGACTACTGATAGGGTAAGATATGACAAAATAACGATGTATAAATTACCAAGGGCACATTGGGAGGGGGGAGCGGGGAGGGAGGGGAAATAAAAAGAGAACCTGATGTAAAGGGCTTAAGTGGAGAGCGAATTCTTTGAGAATGATTGGGGCTGGGAATGTATGGATGTGCTTTATACAACTGATGTATGTATATGTATGGATTGTGATAAGAGTTGTGTGAGTCCCTAGTAAAATTTTAAAAAAGAAAGGAAAAAAAAAGAATGACGAGGGCAACAAATGTATAAGGGAACTTTGCTCAATTGATTTATGTATTGATTGTGATAAGAGTTGTATGAGCCCCAATAAAAATATTTATTAATTAAAAAAAGAATATTGTTGGTATTTGAATTGGGATAGTGTTAAACTTATACAGTGCCTTGAGCAAGATTGACATCTTTAATATATTGAGTCTTTCAATCCATGAGCTTGGGGTATTCTTCCATTTGTGTAGATCACTTTAGTTTTCCTGTAGTAGGGTTCTGTAGTTTTCCTTGTATAAGTCTTTTGATTTTTTTGGTTAGACATATCCCTAGATATTTCACTTTCTTAGCTATTGTGAAGGGTGCTGCCTTCGTGATCTCCACTTCCTTGGTCTTGTCTGATGTAGATAGCCAACCAATAGACTTCTGTTTATTGATCTTGTATCCTACCACTCTTCCGTATTCCTCTATCTCTGCCAATACTTCTGTTGTGGAAATTTTGAAGTTTTCAGTGTATAGAATTATGTCATCTGCAAATAGCAATAGTTTCACCTCCTCCTCTCCCAGCCTGATACCTTTAATGCCCTTCGTTTGTCTTATGTTATTTTCTAGGACCTCCAGTACGATGTTGACAAGAAGTGGGGACAAGGGTCATCCTTGTTTGGTCCCCTTTTTTATGTGGGATTGTTTCAGTCTTTTCTCTGTTGGATATGATGTTGGCTGTTGTTTTCTAGTAAATAGCTTGTATTAACTTGAGGAATGTTCCTTCCATTCCTATCTTTTTCAGTGTCTTACTTATGAATGGGTGTTGGAAGTTATCAGATCCTTTTTTCTGTGTCTATCGATATCTGCATTTGATTCTTATCCCCTTTCTTATCAATGTGGCGAATAATATTGATGGACTTTTGGATTTTAAATCATCCCTGCATCCCTGGAATGAATACCATCTGATCATGATGAATATGTTTTATTTACTTTAATATCTATTGACCAATATTTTGTTAAGGATTTTTGCATCTATGTTCATTAACAATAGTGGTCTGTAGCTCTCTATTTCTGTGGGATTGTTGCCCTGTTTGGGTATCAAAGTTATACTGGCTTTGTAGAAGGAGTTTGGGAATTTTATATCCTTTTCTATGCTCTGGAATAATTTGTGAATGATCGATGTCAGCTCTTCTTTGAATGCTTGGTAGAAACGTCCTGTGAAGCTGTCTGGTCCAGGAGCTCTCTTTGTTGGTAGTTTATTGATAAACATATCTATTACCTTTTTTGCAATGAGTCTGTTAAGGTACTTGATCTCTATATGGGATATTCTAGGGAGGGATTGTTTTACTGGGTATTTGTCTCTGTTTTCCATATTGTTGAATTCATTAGAATAGAAACTTTCATAGTACTTTGTGATTATCCTTTTAATTTCATTGGCATCTATTATGATTTCCCCTTTTTCATCCCTCATCCACTATTGATGTTTGCTCATTCCTTTCCTTAGTTTTGCCAGCATTCTGTCGATTCTGTTGATCCTTTCAAATAACCAGCTTTTTGCTGCATTCATTTTTTGCATTATTCTCTTGTCTTCCCACTTGCTTAACTCTGCCCTAATTTTTATTATTTCTCTTCTTTTGCTATTGTACCGGTTGTTCTGTTGACGTTGTAGTTGCTGGAGGTTTTGTGATAGTGTATCAGTCCTAAGTCACTCCTCTTTTTTCATGTATGCATTAATCACTATCAAACTTTCTCTGATAACTGCTTTTGCTCTATCCCATAGGTTTTGGTACACTGCACTCTCATTCCCATTAGTTTCTAGAAACTTCCTTATTTCCTCTCTAATCTGGGACAGTACCCATTCATTTTACAGATGATCATTATTCATCCTTCATTTGTTTGCCATTGTTTTTCTGGTCATCCTTCTGTTGATCTCCAGCTTTATGGCATGGTGGTCTGAGAGGGACATTACTATGTGTTTGAATTTACTCAGGTTCAACTTGTGTCCCAGCGTGTGGTCTGCTTTTGAAAATGAGCCATGTGCACTTGAAAACAATGTGATTTTTTTGCAATTGAATGGAGCGCTACATAAATGTCTGGGAGGTACAGTCACACCAATTATAGTGTTTAGGTCTGTAGCCTCCTTGCTGAGTTTCTTTCTCAGTGATCTATGTTTCTCTGATAATGGTGTATTAACCTAATCTATGATTTTTGCATCTGCAACTTCTTTTTCATTTTTTGAATAGTTTGACGAATTTTACAGGTCCTTTAATACGCATGGATATATTTATTATGTTTACTGCTTCCTGGTCTACTGATCCTTTGAGTATTATATAGTGCCCATCCTTGTCATTGTTATTATTTGCACCTTGAGGTCAATTTTGTCAGAGATTAGTATTACAAACCCCCCCCCCCATTTTCTTTTAAGTTTCTCCAGCCTTTTATTCTTAAGACTATTTTTGTCTGTGATCTTAAGATGTGTCTCTTGTAGGCTACAGAGATCGATGGGCTATGTTTTCTGTGCCAGTCTGCTAAACTTTGTCTTTTAGTTGGTGAGTTCAGACCATTGGCATTCAGAGTTGTTACCATCATCTGTGGATTCATTGCTGTCCTCTCTTAGCTTTTGCTTTGGGTGTTTCCCTATTTCCCTTCACATCAGTGTGCTGTGTTTATGTGGGTTTCTTTTCCCTCTGAGACAATATTATTGTGGTAATTCTTTTCACTGCGTTGACTTCTGGATGGAGTTACATTATATGGTGGTCTCCTGCTTGTTCTTGGTGGATGTTGGTCTTTAGGCAAGTGTTGGCAAGGATTTTCTGCAAGACTGGGTGTTTTGTAGCATAATCTTTTCACTGTTCCTTATCTAGACTCTCACCTCAAAGACTATCTTAATAGATTGGCAGGGTAGAAGATTCTTGGTTTGGCACTTTTTTTTCTATCAGCTTTAAGATGTTATTCTAACCTCTCCTCCTCTTTATGGTATCTGCTGATAAGTCTGAGCATATTGTTACCATTGTATGTGACCACCTTTTTTTTCTCTTGTTGCTCTTAAAATGTTCTCTTTTTCCTCATACTTAGATAATTTACCTATTATGTGCCTTGGCGAGTTCTTCCTTGGGTTTAGTCGAATTCAGTGGTTCTTATCCTGTGGGTCACGACCCCTTTGGGGGCCGAATGACCCTTTCACAGGGGTCACCCAATTCATAACAGTAGCAAAATTACAGATATGAAGTAACAATGAAAATAATTTTATGGTTGGGGGTTCACCACGGCATGAGGAACTGTATTAAAGGGTAGCACCATTAAGAAGATTGAGAACCACTGGTCTAATTGGTGTCATCTCTGCTTCTTATTTGAGTGTCTGATTCTCATTCATTAAGTGGCAAAGTTTGCTTCCAGAAATTACCTCACTAATTCAGCTGTTGACTTTGTTGTGTCTTGATCTAGTGGTTTTTAAGTACGGTGTTGAATTTCTATATAATTGATTGTTTCTGTTCATTGCACTACTATGGATTTTTAATTTTATAGCATTGATTTGAAAAGATGGTTTGTAGTTTCTTGATGTTTTCAAATGTATTGATGCTTTCTTTTTGGTCTAATATATGATCTATTCTGGAGGATATTTCATGTGTGCTAGAAAAAAATTATATTGTGCTTTTATTGGGTTTACTATTCTTAACATGTCTATGATATCAAGTTGATTCATTTTGTTCTTATGTTTCTTTATTGATTTTCTTTATAGTGATATTTTCTTGGAAGTGATATTTTATTATTTTTTTATAATTTTGAAAAAAATATGTTTATTTTGGTATAACATAGGAAACACTATGGAATTTCTCTATGGATTAGTTTTGAGCTCCATTGGACAGGACACTAATTATTATGCACATATTCTTGGTAGAGATTTTTAAATTTTTATTTACTTATTTTTAATTTAATTTTTAATAATCATTTTATTGGGGGCTCATACAACTGGTATCACAATTCATGAATACATCTATTGTCTCAAGCACTTTTGTACATTTGTTGCCATCATCATTCTCAAAACATCTGCTTTCTGCTTGAGCCCTTGATCTCAGATCCTCATTTTTTTTAAAGTGATATTTTAAATTCCCTTAGTATTACCATATTGTGGTCTATTTCTATAAGAGTTTGATTAATATGCTTTGAAAGTCTATTATTGAGTACATAGATTTTTATAATGGTTATATTCTCTTGTTCAATTATAGCATTCATCTTTACACCTTTTTTGCTCTTATGATGGTTTTCACTTTGATGTGTATTTTCTTTGAAATAAATATTGGTATTCCTGCTTTTTAAAAAAACTATCATTAGCTTGATAGTTTTTTTTCCCCCTCCTTTGATTTTCAGTCTGTTTTTGTCTTTATTTTTAAGTTATGTTAATGTAAGCAGAATGGCTAATATTTTAATTTATTACTAATATTTTATCCATTCTGCTATTCTTTTTCTCTTAACTAGTGAATCTAAATCATACCTATTTACTGTTGTTATTGATAGGTATTGATTTTTCATGTTATCTTTATATGCTTACTGTGGTGATGTTTTCTTTGTTCTTAATAGGCTTTTCTTTACTCATCATTAAAAATTTTCTTTGAATTTTTTGGTTTTAATTATATTAATTAACAAGATTCTATAGTTTTCTTTATTTTGTTTAGTTTTTAGCGTTTTGTTTGGCGTTAATTTGTTTTTTATTTTCTTTCAAGATTAAAACTGTTTGTAGTACTTTTCAAATGACTTTATTTTTTGATTGATTGATTAATATATCCACTCCTCCCCCCCCAATTATATTATTTTTGTCTTCATTGCAGAATGATATGTGTGGTTCCTTATTTTAATTCACAAGATTTTTATTCACTCTGTATGTTACTTAGGTAGGATGTGTTCTCCATAATAATGATTTTAGGTTGCTGTCTTTTGGTTGTTGACTCTCTATACAAAGCACTCCCTTTAGAATTTTTGTTAACTAGGTCTTGTTTATACAAATAACTTTAGTTTTTCCCAAATATTTGATTTCTCCCTCACCTTGAAGGATAATTTTTTTGGATATACAATTCTTGATTGACAATTTTTTCTTTCAAGATTTTGAGTATCCTTTGCTTTCTTACTTGCATGTTTTTCATAGATAATGCTGAATTACAAATAGCGGTTCACATTTATTAGTGATTAGTCTTTTTCCCAGTATTTCTTTCAGGATTCTTTTCTTTGATGTTAGAAAGTTGAAATATGGTGCACTCTGGTGATTTTCATTGGGGGAATCAATTATCTTTGGGATTACTCTAATGTTTCTTCAACTATGTTCTGTGTGGTTATTTTTTCTTGTTTATATTGTAGGTTGGTTATCCAAGATAAGCATTCCTTTTGATAGTGTCTCATAGGATTCTTAGGTTTTCTCTTTTTTTTTGGACTTTTTAATAATTTGTTCTTCTTGTATTTTGGTCCAGGGAGATTTGTCTTCGATATCTCTGATTCACATTTCCATTATTTCATTTATTCTGTTTTATCTTTCAAAATGTGATCGAGTTCTAATATCTTAGTTTTTACCTTTTGAATTTCTGTTTGGAGTTATCACAACCTACAAGTTGAGAACCGCTGATCTAAAGGTTTTTCATTTTCTAAGACATCCTCTGTATCCACAGCTGTGTGAAATCTACTCAATTTTGCCATTTCCCCTCATTTTTGATTGAGCAGAGATTGGCTGCTACTTCCAAGGCATGGTGTTGTTTTAATATTTGTCCCTGAAATCATTGCACCCCTGCTGTAGATCCTGAAGAGTAAAGTGAAGAAAACCATTGAATACTGACCCAGTAAAGACCCCAATCTTGAGATTGGCTCTCCCAAGGTTTCATTGAGTACAGGCCACTGACCAATAAAATAGACACAAAGAGGGAGAGAAAAAATATCCAAGACACTGTCTTTCATCTTTCCTACCCTAGCAGTTTCAATGACTCTGCATAAGATCCAAACCCAGTGTTCCTTCAAATTAATTCCCTCGGAGTGAGAAAAAAGGCAACAGGCAGGTGAGACAATGAAGTTCATACTGTCCTATGCTTATTTTCTTCTGATACACATTCACATTCTCCCCTAGTCTTGGCTCATCACTGTAGTATCTCAAGAAAGTGTTGCCACAGTCCAGTCCTGACAGTTCCAGTTTTACATAGAGGGTTGGCCTCCAGCTAATTTGAATTTCTTCTGTCTTCCAGGTATTCAGTGAGTGGTCTGTGATTCTTACAACGCTAAGATGCAGGGAATCTATGCATTTTTCTGCCAGAGTTCAGTTATATTCGCTCTTCCCCATTGTGGATTTTCACACCCCCCAATATGACTAAGGAGGCATTCTAGTGTCCTTCTTTATGGTGTAGTTAGGGGAGGAGTGGAAATAATGTGTTAGTTTAATTCACCTTTCCCCCCTCTCCTCTGTGTTGAGCACCAGTATTGAGCACTGGTGGGTGGAGCAGATCCAAAGGTGTCCAGTTGGGGCAGCCCAAATCCTGAGGCTATTTAAGTGGGTTCTTTGTTCCGGTTTCACCCTCTGAAAGACTAGGCTGTCACTGGTCTAGATTTCTGTTCTTCTGGGGAAGTTGAGAAATCAGGTCTTTAAGTCTTCTTTGCTTTTTAAAGATTTGTTTGAGCAGGGTCCTCTGCTTTTTAATGTTTTGTTTGAAAGGGGCCATAATTTTTCTTCCTCTAAAATATGTTTGTTGAAGTTTCCTTTCAAGTCTTTTTTTTTTTTAAATTGGCTTGTTTGTCTTTTCCTTTAGTTTGCTTTATTATTGAACACTCCTTCAGTTTTTCTTTGCCTTTCTTAAGAATGTTTTTATTTTGTTTTTTTTAGATAATGTTTAAAAGCAGAGATCATAGATTTTAGTAAAATGTTCCTCAATTTTACATTTGTCTGTAGGATATTCATAATTAGATTCAGATTGCACATATTGGGCAGGAAAATCATGTAATTTATGTTTTGATTTTCTCAGTGCATATTAGGAAAAATTCATGTTCAGTTTGTCTCAATATTAGTGATGTTAATGTTAACTTTTATTAATTGCCTAATGTGAAACCTGGCAGGTTCTTCACAGGAAAGTTGACATTTTCCCTTTATAATTTATAATCTAGGAATTTGGACTATATGAAGACCATGACATCAAGATTGGAGAGAGGCTTATTAATTACCTGCGTATAAATACCGAGGACTACCAAAAGAAATATAACGACAATGCTCCTTAGAATCGAGGATGTTGAGACTTTGTCTTAGACTTGGACATGTTATTGGGATATACTAGTTCCTAGAAAAGGACACCATGCTTGATAAAATGGAATGTCATTTAAAAAAGAGGAAGACTGTTAAGTTAGATGGTCTAGACTTCTTTCAAGACAGATTTTTTTTACTTGGTACTTTCAAGATTCTTTGGCAGTTATTTCAATGTTTTTCAAGAGCACTTCCCTTTGTTCAGTCTCACAACCCCAGAGTGTCTTTTCATTTGAGTTTGTGGGATATTGTGAATTTATTGCAATAGCAGTGATATTAATTTTTATTACTTGGTTAAAATGGCATTGTAGAGGACTGTACAAAAGTAAAACATGGTAAAAAAAATTTTAGTTCCCCCATTGAAATCTATGCAGAGATACTTTTATAACCTGTAAAGAGATACTATGAATCTCTAATACTTGTTCTTTGTCTAACTTTCACCCACACATTTTAGCATTCATTAATGATTTTCTGGGAGAAACCTTGTTGGCATAGTGGGTTATGTGCTGGGCTGCTAACCTCAAGATCAGCAGTTTGAAACCACAAGCCATTCCATAGGTGATAAGTAAGGCTATCTACTCCAGTAAAGAGTTACAGTCTTGGAAACCCAGAGAGACAGTTCTACACTATTTTACTCTTTTATACAATATTATAAATGGAATTGTTTTCTAAATTTCCTTTTCAGATTGTTTATTTTTGTGTATAGAAAAACAACTGATTTCTGTGTGTTGGTTTCTGGTTTATGTAGCCTGAATCTTTACTAAATTCATTAGGTCTTTTAGTTTTAGTTATCTTTGGTATTTTTCACATTTAAGATTATGCCATCCAAAGGGCATTTATAGAGACCTAAATAAAGACATGTACATATGCAAATGTATTTAAAAACGAGGATGGGGAAATAGATCTATGTGCATATATTTACAGGTTTAGTATTAAGGTAGTGGAAGGACATTGGGCCTCCACTCAAGTACTCCCTCAATGCAAGAATACTTTCTTCTATTAAATTGGCATTCTATGATGCTCACCTTCCTGACACAACCGCTGAAGACAAAGCAGGTGAATAAGCAAATGTGGTGAAGAAAGCTGATGGTGGCCGGCTATCAAAAGATGTAGCGTCTGGGGTCTTAAAGGTTTGAAGGTAAACAAGTGGCCATCTAGCTCAGAAGCAACAAAGCCCACATGGAAGACGCACACCAGCCTTTGTGATCACAAGGTGTTGAAGGGATCAGGTATGAGGCATCATCAGAACAAAAATTCTTACCATAGTGAATGAGGGAGGGGAGTGTGGAGTGGAGACTCAAAGCCCAGTTGTAGGCCACTGGGCATCCACTTACAGAAGGGTTACAGGGAGGAGACGAGCCAGTCAGGGTACAATGTAGCAATGATGAAACATACAACTTTCCTCTAGTTCCTAAATGCTTCCTCCTCCCCCACTATCATGATCCCAATTCTGCCTTACAAATATGGCTAGACCAGAGGATGTACACTGGTACAGATAGGAACTGGAAACACAGGGAATCCAGGGCGGATGATCCCTTTAGGACCAGTGGTGTGAGTAGTGATACTGGGAGGGTGGGTTGGAAAAGGGGAACCGATCACAAGGATTTGCATGTGACCTCTCTGGGGACCGACAACAGGAAAGTAGGTAAAGGGAGATATCGGACAGGGAAAAATATGACAAAATAATAATTTATAAATTATCAAGGGTTCATGAGGGAGAGGAGAGCAGAGAGGTAGGGGGTAAATGAGGAGCTGAAGCCAGGGCCTTAGGTGGAGAGCAAGTGTTTTGACAATGATGAGGGCAATGAATATACAAATGTGCTTTACACAATTGATGTGTGTATAGATTATGATAAGAGTTGTATGAGCCCCTAATAAAATGATTTTTTTAAAAGAGAGAGACTAAATTTAAAAAAAAGATTATCCCATCTGAGACTATACACAGTTTTACTTCTTCGTTTCTCATTTGGGTGCCTTTACTTCTTTTTCTTTGCTATTTGCTCTGGCAAGAGCTTTCAATAATGGCAATGGTGATAATAGACTTCTAGTTTTGTTGATCTTTCCAGGAAAACTTTCAGTCTTTCACCAAGGAGTATGATGTTATTAGGTCCTTTATCATGATTCGGAGTTTCTCTTCTTTCTTTAATTTGTTGTTTGTTATCATAAAAGGGCATTAAACTTTGTCAGATGCCTTTCTTGCATTAATTAAAATGATCATGTGGTCCTTTTCTATGTTCTATTAATGTGGTTTATTACACTGATTTTTATATGTTGAAACGCTTTCATTCTTGAAGTAATTTCTAATTGATCATGATTTATCAATATGCTGTCTTTTAGATGAGCTCAATTCAAGTTACCAGCATTCTCTTGAGAATTTTTACAACAATATTTATAAGGTATATTGGTCTGTAATTTTCTTGTACTGTGCAGTTCTTGTCTGTCTTTGGTACCAAGGTAATGCTGACCTCATTAAATGGTATAGGAATTATTCTATCCTCTCTTTATTTTAGAAAATTTGTGGAAGTATTGGTGTTAATTATTTTTAAATGTTAGATATAGTTCACCAGTAAATCTACCTGCTCTTAGACTTTTCTTTGTTGGGCAGTTTTTGATTCAGTCTCTTCACTTGTGCATTGAGATTATCTTTTGTATGAGTTAGCTTTGGTATTTTGTACATTTCTATCAATTTTTCGATTTCATTTCAATTATCAAATTCATTATTTTACAGTTGTTTATAGAACTCTCTCATAATCCTTTTTATTTGTGTTGGGCTAGTATTAATGTATCCACCTTCATTCATTTGTATATCTTTTTTCTTGAGAATATCCACCAACTCAGCAATTTCTACAAGTACTACTCAGTAGCACTATTTACATTAGAGTTGCATAATCAACAAACAAATCTGTCTTGGAAGAAGTACAGTCAGAATGCTCCTTAGAGGCAAGGATGGCAAGCCTTCATCTCATGTACTTTGAACATGTCAGAAGAAACCAGTCCCTAGAGAAGAACATCATGCTTGGTAAAGTGAAAAATGAGGAAGGTCCTCAAAAAGATGGATTGACACAGTGACTACAACATAAGAACAATTTTGAGGAAAGTGCAGGGCCATGTTTCCTTTTGTTGTACATAGGGTCACTATGAGTAAGAACAGATTGGATGACACCTAACATCTGCAGGCAGTTACAGTATGCCAAACTGAGATGATCACCATAAGAGGAATCCCCAGACATGTTATAACAGACATATAATAATTTACAAATGTTTGCTTTGCCCCATCTAGAGTCAGAAACCAGTCTCCTTCTTTGTGGAGTTCTGGCTGTTTTTTCTTTAAGATTGTTGCTATGTTGAGCAATGGAAGCATATTGAGTATACAACTTAGAAAACCAACACTTTCCTACCATTTTATGTTGCCTTTTCTTTTTAACTTTTTTATTATGATTTAGGTGAATGTTTGAAGAACACATTTTTGTTTCAACTCGTTCATTGCAATTCCCTCAATGTGCCATAGTTTCCCCCACTTCCACCCAATTTTTCCTATTTCCATTTCTCCTTTTTACCTAACCCTCTGTCTTTGGGCAAATACTGCTCTTTTTATGTTAAATATTTGATTATTCTAACATAAGGATGAGTTTAGTTTCAGACCTTTTGTGTGTCTAAGGACCATAGTCTTAGAGTCCCACCAGTCTGTATGTGACCAGTGAGTTGGTCTCATTTATGAATTTGAGTTCTATTCCATAATTCTCTACTGCTCTATCCAGGACCAATATGATCCATTTTCAGAGAAGTCGGTAATGGTAATTAGGCACCATCTAGTTCTTCTTGTCTCAGGGTTGTGGATTCTGATGTTTACCTGTTCCGTTAGTCCCTTGAACTAATTGTTTCCATGTGTCTCTCTATTTGCATAACTCCTTTCCTCTACAGAGGGAGAGACAAATAGTTATATGGGTGCCCATGAGCTTTGAAAATTCCTTTTGTTTTTTGATATAGAGCATTGTTTTTATGAACTGTTGTACCAATTGACCTTGGTGTTTGCTGAGACTGTGCTGCATATCTCCTAGGTCCAGCAATTCTTTCCATCAAAGTGTTTTGTTATACCTAAGAGGTTTTCATAACTTTAACACGTGCATGTGCCACCTGAACTGTGGATATATTTGTATATTTGTCTCTATATATGGATATATGTGGAGGGAAATGAGAGTATACCCATGAAAACATATAGATTTGACTGAAGATATTTGTATAAATGTATTCATCTTTTGTGGTAGTTATATAATCTGGCGTCAATTTGGGACTTGAGAGGATGAAGAGTGAAGAGGTGGAGTCTAGTCTGTCAATCGGATCATAGCCAATGATCTCTCTGTGTGGGCCTGGCCTTCTCCTGAAAATTCTGGGAACTTCTATATTTTCCTCATTTGAAATGCGAGAAACTTTCTTTCCTCACTCCCTTGGAGGCTCTTTACTGACAAGACTCACTCCTTTAGAGATTCTGTACTGACAAGACACATGGCACTATGCTGATAGACCCTGTGCTCTGGGAACTGGAAAAGCCACATGGAGACCCCTGTCACTTCTGAGATGCTTAGATCACCACTGGATCCAAAGATTTTCTACCCACTGGCCTGTGATCATCCTGCAGTCAGTGTCATTTCATGTGTTTCATGAATCTGAAGAGGACTTTATAGATTGGTATCGGATGTTTGGACTGATTTCAGACTTATGGGTTAGGACTAAACTAGGTTGGGATGCTTTCTTAATGTGCAATTGGTACCAGGAATGGTTCTAGAGAAACAAGATCATAAATATGGTTTCTCCAACTGGCTCTCCAGCCTGATTAGGCTTAAAGCACTGATAATGCTATCGCTACCCTTAAAGGTGTGGGTAAGTCTGCCACTCTTACTAGAGTGGGTCGTGTTAAGCCATGGTGGGAAGTAGCAAAGGTAATATCCACAGTATCACCACCAATAGATGAAGTGGTGGTTAGAGGAGAGGCTCTGGGTGATCATGTGTTTGATATTTTCCAGCAGTGTTGTCAGGATGAGAAGTATAGGGGAAGCTGGTTGACTAGTCCTCCTTACAATAGAAAATATGTTCAAGTAAAGGGATCATCTCAGAACCTCAGAAGCATGTCTTACGTGCCGAATTACAGACCTAAAAGCTTCTGCATGTGCTACAAAGGAGAGTCTTCTCTCCTCTAGTAATAGAGCTGATGTTGCCAAAAACCAAATCCAGAGTCTCATCAGATGAGTAGCTGAATTGCAGGTCTAGAACTGTGTCTGATATTAAAATAAAGGTATTAATCAGAAATAATTGGCACCCTGAAACATGGGATGGGAACATATGGGCTGATGATCCAGAAGAGGAGGATTTTGATCCTCTAGAGATGATTGAGCCAATCCACTCAATAGATCCACCCCTCCCAGCTGAGGGGATTAATCCACTATTAGTAATACAACGCATGCGTGAGCAGATTAACCAAACTGTTCAAGCTGAAATGCCAGGTGGGGTTGCAGCTGTAGCATTGCCTGGGGGAAAAGCCTACAATAGTGGTTCTCACCCTTCCTGGCACTGCAACCATTTAATACAGTTCCTCATGTTGTGGTGAGCCCCAACCATAAAATTATTTTTGTTGCTACTTCAGAACTGTAATTTTGCTACTGTTATGAATCGGGCAACCCCTGTGAAAGGGTCATTTGACCCCAAAGTGGTCACGACCCACAGGTTGAGAACTACTGCCTTACAAGATATTGCTGAGAGCACCCAGGAAACACCCTCAGCACCCATTATTTCCTCTGGACCTGTAACTAGAATTTAGTCTCAGAAAGCTCCTAAAGATGAGATTCAGATGATGACTCAGGACGAAGTGTGCTATACTCATAAAGATCTGCTTGAGTTTTCTAATATGTACAAGCAGAAGCCTGGGGAATATCCCTGGGAATAGTTACTAAGGGTGAGGGATACTGGTGCAAGGAATGTAACATTAGACCAGTCTGAGTTTCTGGATATGGGGCCCCCAAGCACAGATTCTTCCTTCAATGTCTCAGCAAGAGAAGATGAGAGAGGATCTAATTGCTTATTTAGTTGGCTCACTGAAGCATGGGCTTCCAGATGGCCTAGATTAGACCAATTTGGGGTCCCTGACTTACCTTGGTACACTGTAGAAGAAGGCATCCAAAATCTTACAGAAATTAGTATGTTGGAATGGATCTATGAGAATAATCCCACAGACCCAAAAAAGGGAGTGTCCCGAGAGCAAAGGTAATACAGAATGGGTAGTAGAGGAAGGTAGTTCTACATTTCAGTTACGACCACGCGATCAATTGCAAAGGCGAGGTTTGTGATTGTCAGTGTATCTTTATATGTGCTTTTGAATACCTTTCCTTTGTTCAGGTATGATATACCAGATACAATTAGATTCAGTGTGTTTTCATTTATATGTGTGATAGATGTTTGATGTTAGGTGTAAGTGTGATTTCATTAATGTCTGCAAATTATATGTGGCTAAAGAATTGTGTAAAGCAGCCAAGTTGGCAAGGGGTGGACAATTGTTTTAGACAGGGTTCTCTAGAGAAACAAAACCAGGACACTGATGTATATATGGATAGATTTATACAGCAGGAAGGAATATCACAGCTAATTAGTCCACAGAGCAGTACAGAGAGCTCAGTTCAACTCACTTCCATGAAACAATTAATATACTGGAAGTCCTTCAATTCATGAGGGCTGTTGGGTCCAAGGTCAAGGAAGCAGACAGCTGAGTCTTCTGTAGAGCAATGCAGGCGGTCCAGTGGCAGGCAGCAAACAGTAGGACAGGTCACCAACAGTCAGCCAGATGACAAGATCCGACAGTCCCAAGCTCAAGCGATGTATACACCAGCAGTGTGGCAAAGCAGATCTCGAAGAAACATCAAGCTCTAGCGAGACAATCTTTCACATTGTTCCCAGAGTTCTAAAAAAATTGGTGTTTTTTTTTTTTTCAGTTTCTCCCTTATGTGTATGTGTGCTTTAATGGGGCACGGAAGCATGCAGCTACTCATGTTGCCATCTTGCTCCAATTTCCTAGATTTGCATTTTAAAATCACTATATGCAATTACTAATGACTATATAATAAATTGTTTCAAACTTATTTTCAAAATGTAGACAAATTAAATGTTTCCCCTCAATATCCAGCCTTGCAGCTGCTGGATACTAATGTCTCCAAAGAATAATTACAAGTAGTTTACTAAATAGGTGCTTTTTAAGAATATTAAGAGAAAGATATCTCTACCAGATAAAAATACATTAAAATGATTCATTGATCTATCTTCTTGTAGAATGGAACCAGTTCTTCTTAGTAGTAGTTTTACAGTCAAGACTGAAAGGTGAAGAGTAGTGTCTACTATTGAAAAGTAATGTAAACTAAGGTGCATAAAACAATGATATCTCATTTTATTCAAAAGGATGATGATTATGAGTGCTTTCTATTTTTCTTTATCTTTGGTATTAACATCAGTAAAAGGATTGATGTAGACTAGTGTTTCCCAAAGTAGGTGTTACCTTCTTTGGGGGGGGGGGTGTGATGGAACCTACCAGGGGTCTTGCAAAATCATATACCTACACTTATCCTGAATTATGGGTTATGGTACAAAGTAGGCCAAATGCATTTGAGAACGTATGAGTAGACATTTAATAATATATACTACCTATTTTAGAGATAATCAAGCATAACATGTAACAACAATCATGTTTTCTAATATATCAAAATTACATCTCTACCTTGGAGTATACTCTTACTCTAACAAGTTATATTTCTATACTGTTCACAGCCTATATCCCAGCCAGCTGAACAACAATCAACTCGTCTAAAGCCAGACTTAGTTCATAGGTAAGTATCTTTAAATTAACATAATGAAAACAATGAGCATATGGTTGAGTATGCACATTAGGATATTAGTGTAGCTCTGTGTTTTGGTATTTGTGTGTACATTTAATTAAAAATAGTATCACTTTTTCTTTTTATGTCTCTAATGGTCGTGTTATTTTGTCTTGTTTGCTATTCATTTCTTTTTTAATGGCTTACAATTCACACATCATATTAGTTTAATCATATTAAGAAGAGGTGTACAATCATCACCATAATTAAGTTTAAAACATTTTCTTCTTTTATGCACTCATTGTTATTATCTCCCCATTTGCTATTCATTTCTAAGGAAAACTGATAAAAGTTTTAAAAGCAATAAGAATACAATACACTGTAAAATTCTAATGTAGAGACATTATTACTATATATGTGTTATTATTTGGTAGTTATAAACTAGTATCTTTCACTATGCTACTCAAATTGGATAATTTCTGTTGTTTTATTTTCAAATTCATTGATTCTTTCCTTGGTTGTATTCAGTTTGCTTTTGTGTCCATTTAGTGATTCTGTTTTGCTTTTGTTTTTTTCATTTCTATAAAATGTTCACTTGGTTCTTTTTAAATCTTTTATTTATTTTGTTTTCTTTTTTTCATTTGTTTTAAGGGTATTTGTAATTACTCAGTGCAACATTTTTATGGTGGTTGTTTTAATATCCTTGTGAGGTAATTCCAATAGCTGACACTCGTATTGATACCTTTTGATGATATTTTCTTATTCAAATTCTCATTTTCCTGGTTTGGGACACAACAAGGGATTTACAGTTTAGGCATTATCTTAGTATATGCTGGATCCTATTTTAAAATCTTGTGTTTGGGGAGGTAACTTTGCCCTGGTGCCATAGTAGGCTACACATTAGGCTGCTGACTGGAAGTTCAGCAATTTGTAACTACCAACCGCTCCATTGGAGAAAGGTGAAATTTTCTACTCCCATAAAGATTTACAGTTTTGGAAACCAGCAGGGTTTCCTGTCCTTCTATGGCTGCAATGAGTTAAAATTGACTCGTTAGCAATGAGGTGAGGGACCTTGTTGTTCTAATGACAACTTATTTTTTTTAGAGTCCTTTAGAGCTCTTCTGGTCTATTTCATTCACATGGCACTTCTGGGGCTCTCTGTTGGTGCTGTGGGGTGCAGAATGCACTTCTCTTGGTCTTTTGCCACTAGGTTCTGAATAGGAGGTGCTTGATCGTAGGTGCAAAGAGTGCTTCTCCAGGCCTGATCTCAAACCACCAGTGCTTCGGGGTAGGGGATCTGGCGGTGTTGGACCTGAACTCCCTCTGGTGCTAGGTGGGTTATCAGGAGACACTAAGCTGGGATATTTTTCCTCAAGCTTTGGGTATCCACGGCCAGTCTATTTTCATCTTTTCACCCTTCACAGCTGTGCTATAATTGTATACTGTATTATTTTCAGAACTTTAAGTTGTGCTTAGGATGGAGTAGCAGGGAGTTATGTGTTTCTGCCACCTTGTTCCAAATACAAAACATGAGTAACTTTTAGGATAAAGGGTTTACTTAAAAAATAATTTAGAAGATATCAATTTGCTACTTGCCAGTTTTTATTATTTAAGTTTCAGAGATATTCTATTGGAATTTTTGTATTCATTGATTTCAAATTATTAGAGAAAAAGCTAAAATTTTCTTTGATCAAATAAACAAAAAGTTAAACTGCCATATTGAATTGAATTGAACCTACAAAGTAGTAATGATTAATCATGTTGAAACTATTTCACATAATTTTCTTTTTGCCTCCTACACTATTCCTCTGTAAATATACTTTGTTAGAATTTGTGTTAAACATTGGGCTTTGAAAATGACTGAATATTGTCTGCTCTGAGAAGTTGAACAGATGTTACTTTTTCACCATTGCTAGCTTGCATCATGATGTACTAGCTCTGAAGGAAAACACCAATACCCCTGATAATCCAGGTGGAAATGGCAAACAAGATAGGATTAAACAGAGAAGAGCTTCCTGTCCCCGACCAGAGAAGGGAACTAGATTCCAGCTTATCGTTCTTCAGGTCAGTGTGTAAATATTACCATATCATGAAGACTACATATAGATATCTGGTGGATTGGGGATTGGGTGATGTTGGAGAAGTGGGTACAGAATATTGTGGAATTCACTCTGAAGCAACATTTTCCCCAGTTAAAAAAATTCCTGCTAAAAATATTTTATTTTAATTGTTAAATTTGGAAAAAATATAAGGAAGAAAACAAAGCTCATTTGTATTTATACAACTCTGAGATAGTTCCCATTAATGTTTTCATTTATTTTCATTCCTTTTTTACTCTATGTATATGTAACATTGTACATATCAAGATAATAATAAAAATAATAATAGTATCAAATTTGTATTGCATTTTTCTCTGCTAGGTACTCCAAATGGAGTCTCTGGGTTGTGTAAATGATTAAACATTTTGCTGCTAATTGAAAGGTTGGTGGTTCAAATCCTGTCATAAGTGTTTTTAAAGAAAGACCTGGCCATCTACTTCTGAAAAATTGAGTCAGAATGAACTCAATGGCAGGTGTGAACAAGAAAAATGCACAATAAATATTATACATTAAAATTTTTAGTAATCCTGTATTATTATTGCTAGTATACTATTCTGTACATATGAGAATATTAATGGTCAGAGAGGTAAAAATAATTTTCCTAAAGTTATTCAACTAGCAAATGATAGCTCTCAACACATTTATTTAACTAATATGATTATGCATTAAGTATGGCTGTTTAAACTTTTACACAATTTTATATACTGCTTTTTTAAAAAACTTAAAATGATCAAATACATCTTCCTGTATCATAAAGTACTTTTCCAATAACACAGTATGTTAAATGGCTGCATTGGCTAGTTCCTTATGTAGGAGCCTGGTGGCCAAGTGTAGGGCTGCTAACCAAAAGGTCAAAGTTTCAAACCCACCATGGGAGAAAGATGAGACCATCTGCTTCTATAACATTACAGCCTTGGTCTACTCTGTCCTAGAGTCACTGTGAGTTGAAATTAAGTCCATGGTAGTGTGTTGTCTTGGTTATAGAGGTATTGTTACTCCTTATATAAATCCTGTCTGTTTTTCACTAGACTGTTTTCTGTCTCTCTGCAGTAGATATTCTTAAACATAAGTCTTTGTATATATTATTTAATTATTTCTTTATGCTAGGTTTCCAACTAGAATTGTTAGGTGAAAGAGTGAAAATTTTTAAAGTTTCTAAATATATGTTGCTTAATTGTTTTCTAGACATGTTAGACCAGTTTATACTTGAGAACTTTTAAAAGTTCATGGAAAAGTTCCATTATCTTTCAATTCCACTTTTCACGAGTGTATTTCCATTATAGTGCATCATCATTTACTTAAAATGTTTCCCAAAGTGGATAATACTGCCCCCCACTGGGGCGGCTGGAATGACACAGGGGCGGGGCTGTAAAAACTTATTCTGGGTTATAGACAATATTACAAGTGTCTGTCAGGAGGGTGCTGATTCATTTTTTTTAAGTTGGG
The DNA here is from genome assembly GCF_050624435.1 of Tenrec ecaudatus. Lineage (NCBI taxonomy): Eukaryota > Metazoa > Chordata > Mammalia > Afrosoricida > Tenrecidae > Tenrec > Tenrec ecaudatus. The sequence goes on along the minus strand of NC_134548.1, from coordinate 58,885,974 downwards.
TCAGTTTCAACTCCGTGACTGGCTGTATGTACAACAAAACAAAAGACTGCCCGGTCTTGTGCCATCCTGACAGTTGTTCTTATGTTTGAACCCATTGTTGCAGCCACTGTGTCCATCCATCTTGACAAAGGTCTTCCTCTTTTTCACTGTCCCTGTACTTTACCAAGTATGATGTTCTTTTCCAGGGACTGGTCACTCCTGATAGCATGTCCGAAGTATGTAAAACAGATCTCACCAGTGTGCTATTAAGAGCAATCAATGCTGCTTTCAATTTTCTTCACTAGCACCAGATTCAAATTGAAAAGGCCAAATAAATTTGAGAACCTGTGACTGATAGGGTCAATTTATGGGGCTAAGAGAAATTTGAAGGGGAATGACTGAATAAATCTTTAATTGCCCCTAACTATAGTATTTTCTAAATGGAGCCCTGGCGGCATAGTGGTTTACTCATTGGGCTGCTAACTATAAGATCAGCAGTTTGAAACCACCAGCCACTCCTCAGGAGAAAGATGAGGCTTTCTACTCCCGTTAAGATTTACAGTCATGACCCTCCCTCCCCAGCCTTCCCCTCCAATAGACAGGGCAGTGCCTCTGCCTCGCTTTTTCTTATCCCCACCCCTTTCCCTTGCTTTTTTTTCTTTTCTCATTCCCCCTCTCCCGCTTTCACCATTTCCCCTCGAAGGCACATCCACCGAGCAGAGGCAGAGCCAGTCTCCCCCTCTCCCTGGCCCCACTGCCCTATGGCGAGAGGGAGCCTCCTCCCCACCCAGGCACAAGCGGTGGTGGTTGGAGGAGAAGGACTGTTGCCAGTGGCGGCGGCCACAGGTTTGGGGTCTTCATGGAACTAATTTGGTGACTGACCCGGCCCCCCAGCTGCAGCCATGCGCCCCACCTGAGCCCCTGTGCCCGTGCCCCCTGGCCCGGTTCCCCAATTTCTCCCTCTTCAGTCGGCCTGGCCTCATCCTGCGCCCCCGCTGCCGCCGCAGCGGCGCGCTGAGGAGAATGAGGTGGTAAGGGCTGTGGATGAGCCCGCGTCACCACTGTGAGGCCTACAGCGCTGCTGGGGAGGAGGAGGATAAGGTAGCTACATCAAACTGAGGGACAGGCAGATCCAAAGGATATCATGAAGTTTCCAGGACCTTTGGAAACCCCGAGATTGTCTTTCCTATTGGAAAAGGCAATCTCGAGGGAAGGCTAGATGTGGAAAGTGAATGTCCCCCAAATGCCTACAAGTCAGAATGTTTCTCCATCCCAGAGAGATGAAGTGATCCAGTGGCTGGCCAAGCTCAAATACCAATTCAACCTCTATCCAGATACATTTGCTCTGGCTAGCAGCCTATTGGACAGGTTGTTAGCAAAACTGGAAAGTCTCACCCCAAATATTTGAGTTGCATTGCAATCTGCTGTTTTTTGTTAGCTGCCGAGACTGTTGAGGAAGATGAGAGAATTCCAGTTCTGAAAGTTTTGACCAGAGACCGTTTCTGTGGATGTTCTTTGTCTGAAATTCTGAGAATGGAGAGAATTATTCTGGATAAACTGAATTGGGATCTTCACACAGCCACACCATTGGATTTTCTCCACAGTTTCCAGGCCATTGCAGTGTCACCAAGGCCTCAGTTACTCTTACCAGTTTTCCCAAACTGAGCTCATTTCAACATTTGGCATTCCTTACCAAGCAACTCCTCCACTGTATGGCCTGCAACCAACTTCTGCAATTCAAAGAATCCATGCTTGCTCTGGCCATGGTTAGTTTGGAGATGGATAAACTCATTCCTGATTGAACTGCTTCAGAAAGCACAGATGGATAGCTCCCAGTTGATCCACTGTCGGGAGCTGGTGGCACATCACTTTTCTACTCTGAAGTCTCCCCTGCCTCAGAATTCCATTTATGTCTACCAACCCCTCAAGCACACCCTGGTAACCTGTGACAAAGGAGTGTTCAGATTACAGTCCTCCTCTGTCCCAGGCCCAGATTTCTCCAAGGACAACAGCAAACTAGAAGTGCTAGTCAGAGGCACAGCAACCTTCTACCATCATCTCCCAGCTGCCCAGTGGGTGCAAGCCTACCTTGGCTAAATGCCAAGGAGAGGAAATGGAAGTGGATGACCGCTATGATGGGGTTAAATGGCTCTATAATGAAGATATGCTTCAGAAAATGTGGGTTCTGTGTGTAGCACTTATTTATCAAGGCAAGAGGGGCATGATTCCCCTTGTCCACCTTTGCAGCCTGTTTCTGTCATGCAGTGTCAACAATTCTTACCTTCTAGTGTAAAACTAAGGCAGGGTACTCTGGGAATGGGAACATGCAAAACCAGGAAAGGATATAGAAGGGATTAATACCTTAAGAGGCTGAATTGAAATGAGCCAGAAGGGGAAAAAAGCCTTGTTTACTGTGTGGCTAATTATTCAACATTTAAATACTAAAAAGACTCAAAAAATATAAAAAATTTCAAAAGATCCAATATTTAAGAAAAAAATAGTGTTTGCAAGTTCTTCTGTTTCTCTGCTAACATATAATATTACTTGCCCTATGTCACCAAGTCATGTTTCATGTTTTTAAAAGTTCCAAAACTGGTAAGTAGCAAACCTTATACCCAGCATCTTAATGTAATTTTCCTCTATTGCTTTCTTCTTCGTTGAATAATTAATGAATGTTATGTATGTTGATCTATATACCCTGGCCTCTACTAAGCAGGAAACCCCCCCTTTTTTTAGCAACTTAGTAAACAAATGTTTGGATGACTGTCATGAATGATTGATGATTCAAATCTAAATTAGTCTAGCTTTGAAATTGCTTTATATGAATCAGGTGGTATAAAAAGACTCACATAATAAACAGGTTGATTTTAGTGTTTCTCTCATTTCAATTTCTGCAGTCTAGAAATAAAATTGATGCTTTTATTTTTGTTTCCCTTAAAGTGAAACATAAAAGTGGTATGTGATTAGGACATGTTTAGATTTGGTAAAAAGCTTGTTTTTACATTTGTATAAAATTATTTGTGATAAAATTAATATATTCAGGTGCTCACCAAAGAAGCATGTATGTAAACAACTGAGATTAGATTTTGTAACTAATCAGAATCTCCCCCTTCCAAAAAAATTATAATCAGTAGAAAAGAATGTCTAGATGTTGGAGCAGCTCTATGATTTGAATCTGTAACATGTAATAACTGAATTCAGTACCCAAGTTTTATGTTGCTAGGATTTTCTCTATAAAAGTTATTCTCATTCCTCCCCAGTATGTCTATATATTTTTCTTAGTGACTTCTGGATCCTGGGTTCTCTGTGCAGTCTGAGAAGGTATTGCAGTCACAACCATGTTATGATCAATGATAAAAGCAATAAAAACATTGTCCTTAAAAAAGATTTACAGTCATGAAAACCCACAGGGGAATTTCTACCCTGTCCTATAGGGTCACCATTGAATTGACTTGATGGCAGTGAGGTTTTTTTGTTTATCGTGATTTCTAACACTTTTATCTCTCTTTAAAAGTTGTGTTCAGTTGTTTTTCTCACTAACACCAAATCACATTCTTAACTTATTTTTTGCTAATTTGAAGAGAAAAATAATCTTTCTATATTTGGAACCATTTAAATCATATCCCTTATATATTGTTTGTGAATTCATATGGATGTTCCCTGCAAAATTTGCAGAGCGAAGACAATTACAGACTTTTAAACTGGTAATATGTTTGTGCTCAGGTGTCAACTTCTGGAGACAACATGGTGGAGTGTCAGCTGGAGACACACAACAACAAAATGGTCACTTTCAAGTTTGATATTGATGGTGATGCACCAGAAGATATTGCAGACTATATGGTATGTTCAATAAAGCCCAACTATTGCCTTTCAATATTATCTGCATCTTTTTCACTCCATTTACTCAAAGCCATCTTATTTTTAGTTTCCTGATAGTTTTAAAATTTGTAAAGAGCCAAAGAGTAACTATTGCTTCTCCTCTGGCTTCGATTTATTTATCTGGATAATATAAAGGTAGAGTGTGTTCATTACAAGATGATTTAGATTAGTGAATCTTCTTTCTGGCTGCATGTAAAAATCCCCTGAAAAGCTTTTGAAAAATAATCCAATATCTTGAGTTTCTAATTAAGCAGAATCTATGCAAGGCCTAAGCTTCAACAGTTTGTAAACCTCCCAGGTGATTTTAATGTATCAGCCACTACACAGAAATGCCTAGTTTAAGTTCACCATTTTATTTAGTTTAATATTTTCTCTGAATTGTTAGACCTCCTCCATAGGGTTTCCAAGGCTATAATCTTTATGAAAGCAGACTGCTACCTACATCTTTCCTTCGCAGAGCAGCTGGTGGATTTGAACTACTCCTTTTTTAGTTAGCAGCTCGGTGTTTAACTACTGCACCACCAGGTTCATTCTTTAAATTGTTAGATTTTAGTTAGTATCTTTCCTGTTTGTATTGGAATTGGACTAGAGTGGCAGGGCGAATGAATAATTCTTTTGACATTGCCTTTTGTTTCGCCTGTATTTTTCATTAGAGGTTGTTGGAGCTGATTGTTCCTTGCATTGTGTTGTTTTAGAGGAGACTGATGCCATTTTTCAGAGTTGTAGAGCACTGGGCTCTCTTTGAGAGGGTAGTAGGAGTGCTTATTCAAACTGCCTGCAGTTAATTGCACTGTGGGGCCAGGCTACCGCTTTATCCTCCTGTTGTTTCACTCTTTTCCTAGCCAACCAATATTCTGTTATTTGGAGGGCAAGTTGGATGGCCTTCTCAGGGGATGCTGTTTGAGTGGTTGTGGACCTGTGAGAATGGCCCTGTAGTGGATGATAATCTCACAGGAAGTTGTGGTGGTGTTGCCCATGGCAGCTTGGGGTGCCTCAGAGGGAGTGCAGTGGAGGGGAGGAGGGTGTGCCTGCTTTAGTTTAGAGCACCATGGATGGTGGGCAGAATTTCCCTAATCCGCTAGATCAGCGCACAGGTGGGGCAGAGATTGCTACAACAATGTGAAACATTGGAGAGGGGGTTGCTGGAGCTGTCTTAGACTGTGTAAAGCACTATGGCAGGCAGGAGGAAGTTCCCTCAGCCACATGGGACTGCAGAAGACAGGCAGGAGATCCCCCAGCCAAGTAAAGCACTGTGGAAGGTGGGCAGAGGTTCCCCCAGCCAAGTGGAGCACCTCAAATGGCTGTTGGAATTCCCCCATCAGTTTAAAGGGCCTTGGAAGTAGGTAGGAGTTCCTCAGCCACAAGTTACTTACACCTTAGAAAGTGGGAGCTTCCCCAGCTGCATAGATGGTGGGCGTAATTGCCCTAGGCAGAGGGGAGTGACCTGGAGGCTGGCAGTGGTTTGTGAGAGGAAAGAGGTGAGAAAAAAACTGAGACTGCTGAGATTGTGGGGAAAGAGAGGAAAGAAACAAAAGTAAACCGAGTTGAGCCCTGATTGCCTGATTGTGGGGCTGGAGGGGTTTAATCCCTGCCCTGAGGAGGTGATAAACTGTGGCTGTGTTGAAGTAAAGCCCTTGGGCTGATCAAAGGAGCCTGGCTCTGGCCAAGCCTGTGGTGGAACTAAGGTTAACCCTTAACCAGCCAGCCTCCACAGTGGTAATGCAAAAGCCCCAACTCCTCAAAACCTTGTGGATTTGTATCTACTTATCTTTATGATGTTCCTCCTATGACCTGGAAGAGTTGAGTTTCCCTCGCAGTGACTTTCCTGTGCTGATTTCTGCGAGTCCCTCTGGTATATATTACTCAGTCGCCATCTTGCCGGATGTCTACCCACATTGTAATTAAAAATATATGTTTTATTATTATTTGGGTGAAAATTTTCAGAAGCAATTGGTTTTGCCTCCAACAAAACATGCACATTTTATTTTGTGACATTGATTGGCCCATTTATTCCCTGTATTTCCATTTGCACTTCTTTCTTATCCCTTCCTGCTCCTATTTTTTAATTGATGATTTGTATAAATTTAAATTGTACCATTAAATTTTTATCTATGTTAATTCATTTTATATATGGTGTGAGATAGGTATCATTTTTTCATTAGTGTTCCTCCACCATTTGTTTAAATAAACTCTTACCCATTTGATGGATTTCAGCCCTTTGTTAAAGATCAACTCCCCATAGGTAGATAGTCCTATATTCTCAATTCTGTTCTATATATTGCTGCTATAGCAAAAGAATGAAAACAAATTTATTTTCTCACTGTTCAGAAAGCTAGAAGTCTGAGTTCTAGGCACTACTTCTAGGGAAGATGTTCTTTCTTGCTGTGTATAAGTTATGGGGGATATTCCTTTTCCCTTTCAACATATATGAGCCCAGCATTCCTTGGAGATCTCCCTGTGCCATAGGATCCATCTTCCCCTGTGTCTATGAGGTTCACAGTGTAGGGTTCAGGAGCTCTATATTCAAATGATAGGCTCAGATTCTGCTATTTCTTTCTTGGTATTACTGAGGTCTCTCCTCCTTTCCTAGTTTCTCTTTTATTTTATTTCTTGTAAGATAAAAGGTGATGCAGGCCACACAACAGGAAAAAAAAACAAATTTGTTGTCATCGAGTCTATTTCAACTCATTGCAATTCTATAGTTCCTCATATCAGAAGAGGACTTGTGACATGAGTTAAGGGTGCTGTATTCCACCCTAACCCTCACTCATAGACATAAGAAAAACAACCTAATCCTTATTAATACAACCTAATATGACTTCATTTACTAAGAGAGGTTAGGATTTATAACATAGCACAAAAGAAAGGTTAATTATATCAGATCATATCACAAGGATATTTTACATCATAATATAATGCCAAATTGCATCACCACATAACTGTCAAACCACTGAGAATAGTCAACACCTATTTGGTGGGAGCACAATTCATTTTGTGACAATAGTCTAATTTCAGGCAATAGTCTAGCACAGCGGTTCTCAACCTGTGGATCATGACCTCTTTGGGGGTCAAATGACCCTTTGACAAGGGTCTCCCGATTCATAACAGTAGAAAAATTGCAGTTATAAAGTAGCAACAAAAATAATTTTATGGTTGGGGGTCACCACAGCATGAGGAACTGTATTAAAGGGTCGTGGCATTAGGAAGGTTGAGAACCACTGATCTAACATGTCTCAGTTAAGGTCTTAAAATAACAAAATAACAATCCACATATACTAAACTATATATATTAAAGACTCATCCTCTCCCCTCTCTGTTGCCACTCCTGTCCCTGGCTTCCTCATAGTCTTCAAAGTCCTATTTTTTTTGTATAAAAATCATGTTTCTTTTGTTAATAATAATTGTGCTGTTAAATATTTATCTCAGTAATTTGGCTAAATTTGCTAAGGTTAATGTTCTCTAGTTTTATCTTTGTTTTGTGGCGTTTAAGAGAGTTGTCATTGTTTGTTATTGATATATAGTATTGTATATTTGTTTATCCATTGCTCTATAATTGGAATTTTTTTGTTGTTTCTGTGTTTTTGCTGTTATGGAAATTGCTGAAATAAACATAGGTGGTGGGCATATGTCTGTTCATGTTGTATTCTTGATCTCTTTAGTGTATATACCCAGTAGAGACATTGTTGAATCATGCATACAATTACATATTTTATTTGCATTTCATTAAGGAAGAGCCATATTGGTTTCCATAGTGATTGTAAAATTCAAGTCCACCAACAACGTAAAAGCTTTTTGCTCTCTCCATATACTCTCCAACATTGATTATTTTCTGTTTTATTGACTTTTGCTAAAAGTGTCTGTTTGAGGCAGTATCTCATTGTTGTTTTGTTTTTCTCTTATTGCTAATGAACTTGAACATTTCTTCAGGGTTGTTAGACACCTGGATGTCGTCTTTGGTAAATTATCTTGTAATGTCTTTTGTACATTTTTGACTGTGTTATTTGTATTTTTTGTTAAGCTATTGTAGTTTTAGCTTTTTTAAAGATTATCTTATTGGGGCTCTTACAACTCTTGTTACAATCCATACATCAATTGTATCAGACATATTAGTACATATATTTCCATCGTTCTTTTCTAGACATTTACTTTCTATTGAGCCCTTGAGATCAACTCCTCCTTCCCACCCCCACCCTCGTGGAACCTTGATAGATTATAGATTGTTATTGTTTTCATATCCCACACTGACCGCTGTCTTCCCCTCTGGTTTCTGTTGTTCTTCCCCCTGGAGAGGGGTGTGTGGTTATGTGCCATTCATTGTGATCACTACCCTGTTCCTCCCCTGCACTCCTCACTTACCCCTTACACTTTTGGTATCACTATTCCCATTCCTGTTCCTGGGTTCCATGTGTTGTGAGCTTTATCTCTTCCCTATACCTATGCACATATTCCGGTCCTGTCCAGAGTGGGAAGCAGCACTGGGGGGTTATGATATTGGGGGGTGAGGAAGCCTTAAGGAACAGAGGTATGTTGCATGATCCATCAGTGCTCTATTGCACCCTAATTAACTCATACCTTCCCTGAAACCCATCTGTGGAGGGATGTTCCATTGTCTACCGATGGGCTTTGGGTCTCCACTCCAACCCCCTCATTCTCACCAATGCGTTTTTGTTAATTTGTTTGTTGTGAATCTTCTGATGCCGTTACCTGGTCCTGATGACACCTCATGATTGAACCAGCTGGTGTGCTTCTTCCATGTGGGCTTGTTGCTTCACTGTTGGATGACTGCTTGTTTAATTTTAAACCTTTAAGACTCCAGATGCTATATCTTTTAATAGCTGGGTACCATCCGCTGTCATCACCACATTTGCTTATGCACCCATTTTGTCTTCAGCGATCGTGTGGGGGGTAGGGTAAGGATCACAAAATGCCATTTTGTTAGAATAAAGTATTCTTGTATTGAGGGAGGGTATGAGCTGAGGCCCAAGGCCTGTCCGCAGCCTCGGTGTATTGCCTTAAAAAATATGTACATGGGCCAATACCTCTATTTTTATGGATTAATGTATTTACATAAGTACACACCTCTGTTAATACCTCTATCTATAGCTTTGTTTTCTAGAGCCTTCCTCTGTTTCCTTTTACCTTCTCCTGTCCCACCATTACACTCCCTTTTCTTCCACCTCTTAGTATTTCCTCTCAGCTAGATTGATGTTGCTCTAATACCCACAGAATCTCTACAAAATCCTAGATGTTGGTTTTAATTCCCTAGGTATTCCCCTGTCTATGGCGTTATTTGCTCTCCACAACCGCCCCCCCCCCACCACCTTCTCCCCACAAGACCCTCCAGAACTGTTGGCCCAGTTTCTTTCTCCCCAAGCTTTCTTCCCATGTCTGTCTTATATAAATAGGCAAACCAGCAATATCCTAGTCCAAAAAATAAGAAAAAAAAGGTTGAAAAAAGAAAAGGAGGGGATAAGCATACTTAGTTCGAAGTCTGTCTGCTGGCCTTTATGAATCACTGCCCCCTGGTCCTGGGGAAGTTCTGGGGGCTTCCCCTCCTAGCCCAAATTCGATTTGGGGAGCTCTTTAGGGCCTGTGTGGATTGGCTTTACCGTTGCTGATCTGTTATGCCCCTTTCTTGGTTTTGCCCACTGCAGGGGATTCAGGCCACATTGTCTCCCCACTGTGTGTCCCCATTATTCTCCCCTGTCGCAGTACACTCCAGCTAGGGGCCAACATGTCTTGAGCTGTGCCTTAGCAACCCCGTGGAGGGACATCATCCTCTGGGTTTGGTGTGCCAATATGGAATCTAAGCCGACTGTCCCTTTCCCTTGTTCCTTCTTGGTTTGCTTCTGTGTGAGCATGGTAAGTCGGCTCCTTTCCCCCATTTGAAGGTTTAGTGTTGTTCTCTGTTGCACATACTTCTAGGGCGGGGGTCAGATAGGCTCTGCTTGGGGCTGGCCCTGTAGCCCAATGTTTTCATACAGTTCTCCATGTGGGAACATTGCCCTCCTGGTTTGGTGTGCTGTGATGGAGTCTGTATGCATACTCCCAATTCTGTGGAGATATGACCAATACTCTCCCCCTGGGTGGGTTAGTGCCCTGTTCTGCCCGTGCCATCATCTCAGTTCTCTATACCTGTGGGATCCTCGCCTCGTTTGGGTATCAAACTTATACTGGCTTCGTAGAATGAGTTTCGGAGTTTGCCATCCTTTTCTAAGCTCTGGAATAATTGTGGGAGATTGGTGGCAACTCTTCCCTGAATGCTTGGGAGAATTCCCCTGTAAAGCCCTCTGGACTGGCCGGGGGGATGGGGGGGGGTTGTTGTTGTTGGTAGCTTCTTGATAACCATATCTGTTTCTTCTTTTGCTATAGGTTTGTTGAGGTTCTTGACCTCTGTCTGGGATAATCTAGGGAGGGGATGTTTTTCCAAATCTTTATCCATGTCTTCCTCGTTTTTTAATTCATTAGAATACAGTCCTTCATAGTATTTTGTGATCGTCCTTTTAATCTCATTGGGGTCTGTTGTGATTTCCCATTTCATCCATCATCCTGGCTGTTGATATTTGCTCCTTTCTTTTCTTGGTTAGATTCTCCAGCAATCTGTCAGTTCTGTTGATCTGTTCATAGAACCAGCTTTTGGCTGCATTAATCTTTTGCATTGTTCTTTTGTCTTCCCACCGGTTTAACTCTGCCCTGATTTTTTTTTTAATTTTAACAATTTATTAGGGGCTCATACAATTCTTATCACAGTTCATACATATACATACATCAATTGTATAAAGCACATCTGTACAGTCCCTGCCCTAATCATTTTTTCTCCTCTTTTCTTTTTTTACATTTTATTAGGGACCCATACAACTCTTATCACCATCCATACATATACATACATCAATTGTATAAAGCACATCCATACATTCCCTGCCCCAATCATTCTCAAAGCATTTGCTCTCCACTTAAACCCCTTGCATCAGGTCCTTTTTTTTTTTCCCCTCCCTCCCCTTTCCCCCCTCCTTCATGTGCCCTTGGTAATTTATACCTCGTTATTTTGTCATATCTTGCCCTATCCGGAGTCTCCCTTCCCCCCTTCTCTGCTGTCCCTCTCCCAGGGAAGAGGTCACATGTGGATCCTTGTAATCACTTCCCCCCTTCCAACCCACTCACCCTCCACTCTCCCAGCATCGCCCCTCACACCCTTGGTCCTGAAGGTATCATCCACCCTGGATTCCCTGTACCTCCAGCCCTCATATGTACCAGTGTACAGCCTCTGCCCTATCCAGTCCTGCAAGGTAGAATTCGGATCATGGTAGTTGGGGAGAGGAAGCATCCAGGATCTGGGGGAAAGCTGTGTTCTTCATCGGTACTACCTCGCACCCTAATTAACCCATCTCCTCTCCTAAACCCCTTTATGAGGGAATCTCCATTGGCCGACACTTGGGCCTTGGGTCTCCACTCTGCACTTCCCCCTTCATTTAGTATGGTATATATATACATATACATATACACATATATACACACACTTATATCGTTGTTGTTTTTTTTGCATGATGCCTTATACCTGGTCCCCTGGCACCTCGTGATCGCACTGGCCGGTGTGCTTCTTCCATGTGTCTGCCCTGATTTTTATATTTATTTTCTTTTGCTATAGGAGGGGTTGTTCTGTTGACTCTGTTCTAATTGCTGGAGGATTTGTGATAACATATCAGTCATAATCCTCTCTTTTTTCATGTGTGAATTTATTGATTAAAAGCTGCCTAGGATATCTGCTTCGCATAAGTTTTGATACATTGTATTCTCCTTATCATTAGTTTCTAGAAACTTCCTAACCTTCTTTCTAATCTGGGCCGGTACCCATTCATGTCACAGAAGATCGTTATTCATCGACCAATTGTTGGCCTTTATTTTTCTGGTCATCCTTTAACTAATCTCCAGCTTTATGGCACAGTGATCTAAGAAAGACGTCTGAATAATCTCTATATGTTTTAATTTACTCAGGCTCGACTTGTGTCCCAGTATGGGTCTATTCTTGAAAATGAGACATGTGGCTTTGAGAAGAATTAATTCTTTTTGCATTTGTATGGAAATTTCTGTAATCTATAAATGTCTATCAAGTCCAGTTGCCTAATTGTATTGTTTAGCTCTATAGCCTCCTGGCTGAGCTCTTTCCCAGTCATCTATTTTTCTCTGATAGTGATATATTAAAGTCACCTACTCTGATTGCTGAATCTGTGATTTCTTTTTTCAATTTTTGAATAGTTTGATGAATTTCACCAGTCCATTGTTAAGAACATTAATATTCAATATGCTTACTGGTTCCTGGTTACTGATCTTTTGAGCATTATATACTGCCCCTCCTTGTCCCTTTTTATGTTTTAAGCCTTGAGGTAAATTTTGTCAGAGATTAGGATTTCCACACCTGCTTTTATAAAGTTGCCATTTGCCTGGTATACTTTTCGCCAGTCTTTTATTATTAGTTTATTTTTGTCTGTGTGCTTAAAATGTGTCTCTTGCAGGAAACAGATTACTGGGTTATGTTTTCTGAGCCTCTCTTATAGCCTTTTCTTTTAATGTATGAATCGAGGCCATTGGTATTCAGAGTTGTTATCATGATATGTGGATTCATTGCTGTCATCTGGTGCCTTGTGTTTTGGGTGTTTTCCTATCTCCATATCACTATGCTGTGTTTGTGTGGAGGGCTTCATTCTTGTCTTCCTATCCTTCTGAGGCCCTATTACCTTGGTAATTGTTGTCTTCACATTGTCAAAGTTGGATGTTTTTACTATTATATGTTTTGGTGAGTTCTTCTTGGGGTTTAGTCTAGTTGGTATCCTCTCTGCTTCCTGTATGAGTGTCTGATTCGCATTCATTAAGGTGGGAAAGTTTGCTTCCAGAAATTCCCTCGATACTTCAGGGAAGTATCCAGTAGACCAATTATTCTAATATTGTTCTTCTTCATTGATCTTGTTATCTTCCACCTCTTTTATTATCCTATTTAACTGTCTTTTAGTTTGCTGAGGTCTGCCTGAGTGTCTTCAAGACCACTGATAGGGTTATCTGCCTAATCATCAATTCTGTGATCTTGTGTGTAGCTTCTGATACCTCATCTGTTAGCACCTGTATTTCCCTTTGGTGTGTGGACTTTGACCCCTCTATCATGGAGTTCATGCCCTCAATTGTGAACTTTATCTCCTCTGTCATTGCTTCCTTATTCTGCGTTGCTTTCCTCAACTCCTGTATTATTCCAAGCAACCTTCTGAAGGTTTCTTTTTTGTGGCAGATCTGAGTCTGATTTTTATATGAACATCATTAACTCTGCAATTGTGTTTTGTCTCTCTGGTTGTTGTTTATTGTTGTTGTTGTTGAGAGTGATGTGGTTTGCTGCTGCTTCCTTGACCCCTTGTTGTGGAGGTTGGCGCCATGTTCCTGGGATACCAGGAGGCCCTGAGCTCTTTCTCTTTGTAACCAATAAGGGTGCTTTCAGGCGCGGCCTGTGACCTACTATAGAGGTGGCAAGACTCCTGTTTAGGCAGGGTTCCACGGTGATTCAGTGTCCAAGGGTGGTGAGGAGTTTCAGGGACTGGAATGGGGCTGGAGCCTGTATGTATGCCCCTGGGCTGCTTTGAACTGGCTTGTCAGGCCACAAATAGCAGCCTTTTTTCTTATTTCATTTTTTTTCAAAAGATGCCTAATAGCGGGCAAAGATGGGGGGGGGGGCTCGGTGCCATGGGAGGGGTGCTGATCGAGAGTGAAAACCCCCACTGCTCTGATGCAGGTGCCTGGGGAGAGTCTCTGCAGGGTGTAGGTGCCTGATACTGGTGGGGGCAGCTGTTGCATCTGTGGGTAGGGAGCATCATGCTGGCATGGGACAGGCCACTGCTGCTGTAGATAGTGAGTGTGGAGAAGCCCCTGTGCAACAGTAAGGCTGAGGGAGGGCAATCAGCAGGCGTTGGCCATGTTGAGGTCTGAGGTAGTGTGGCCAGCATGGGCTGGGAAGCCCTTGGGCCCTGGTTGCTTATCACCTGGGCTCCGGAGCCAGGCTATGTGTGGGGGATATATGTGCTTCGGACTGAGGATGCACTCCCCCTTACTCCGCACAGGCCTGGGATGCTAGGGAAGTGCTGAGCAGCCGGGGGCAGGAGTGGTGCTGGCAGGAACTGAAGGGCCCAGAGTACTGACAGGGGAGCGTGTGGTAGCAGTGCAGCCCAACGCTGGTAGGAGCAGTGCAAGCTGAGGCTGGGGAGCACGGAGAGCAGCACAGTATGGGTGAGCGCCCCACCCCCTCCAGGCACGGGTCATCTAACCTCCTACAGGTAGACTGCAGGTCAGTTCCTGGGTCCCTGGGTGAATGGAAGGAGAGACCGAGCTTGAAGGCAAATCACTGCCACATGGAGAGAGGGGAACCATGGGAGAAGGGAGCAGCTCTCCTAGAGGAGTGCTGTGAGTGGGCAGCTGCCAAAGCTGTGTGGGTCTTGAAGGGCAGCCCAGCAGCTCCGGGCATGTCAACCAGACCTGAAGATGGGGTGGGGTAATCGGCAACCATGGAAGTTGTGGCATGCAGGAGCAGCTCAGCTGTCTGAGAGGAGATGTCCCGAGGATCGGATCTTAAATCTCCGGGGCTCCAGCTCAGGGAAGATGTATGCGGTGGTTGCCTCATGGCTGGGGGTTGGCATAGAGGTCCTCTCACTCACCAAAATCCTCCCACTAGTCCTCCTGGACAGCAGACCCACCATACAAGAAAGAACTCTCAGTATGTGCTGCTTACTTGAGCAGCATCTGTCAGTTTTAGTTTTTTAAAAAAAATGTTCTTTTATGAAATACTTTATTGAAGGCTCTTACATTTCTTATCACAATCCATTGTGTCAAGCACATTTGTACATATGCTGCCATCATCATTTTCAAAGCATTTTCTTTCTACATGAGCCCTTTATATTAGCTCCTCATATTTCCCCCTCCTCCACCTGACCTCCCTTAAGAAACCTTGAAAAGTTATAGATTATTACTTTCACATTTTACATCGTCCTCTGTCACCCTTTACCTACTTTATTAGCACTTCATTCATATTTCATACAATGAAATAATTCAGTCATATCCAGAGGAGTTGTACAATTATCACCACAGCTAATTCTATGACACTTTCTTCTACCTTGTTATTCATGTATTTTTTTTTCAAATTGTGGCAAAAAATACACAAAACATCCTCCAATTCCACAACTTCTATATGTATAGTTCATTACCATTATCTTCATTTTGAACAACCATTATTGATACCCTTTTCCAAATTATTCTACCAGCATTAGCATAAACCCAATGCTCACTAAACAAAAACTATGTTTCCTTCACTTAGGATAACCATTCATCAAATTTGGTTTCTTTCTTTTTTTTAGAGTAGTTTTCTTCATATAGTATTCACAAATCATACATTTCCACGGTTAAATCACTTTTATACTTAAAAAATCATTTTATTGGGGGCTCATACAACTCTTTTTTAAAAAACAATTTATTAGGGGCTCATACAACTCTTATTACAGTCCATACATATACATACATCAATTGTATAAAGCACATCCATACATTCCCTGCCCCAATCATTCTCAAAGCATTTGCTCTCCACTTAAGCCCTTTGCATCAGGTCCTCTTTTTTTTCCCCCTCCCTCCCCGCTCCCCCCTCCCTCATGTGCCCTTGGTAATTTATACATCGTTATTTTGTCATATCTTGCCCTATCTGGAGTCTCCCTTCCCCCCCTTTTCTGCCGTCCCTCCCCCAGGGAGGAGGTCACATGTGGATCCTTGTAATCAGTTCCCTTTCCAACCCACTCACCCTCCACTCTCCCAGCATCGCCCCTCACACTCTTGGTCCTGAAGGTATCATCCACCCTGGATTCCCTGTGCCTCCAGCCTTCATATGTACCAGTGTGCAACCTCTGCCCTATCTAGCCCTGCAAGGTAGCATTCGGATCATGGTAGTTGGGGGGAGGAAGCATCCAGGATCTGGGGGAAAGCTGTGTTCTTCATTGGTACTACCTCGCACCCTAATTAACCCATCTCCTCTCCTAAACCCCTCTATGAGGGGATCTCCATTGGCCGACACTTGGGCCTTGGGTCTCCACTCTGCACTTCCCCCTTCATTCAATATGGTTCATACAACTCTTATCACAATCCATACATGCATCCATTGTATGTTAAGCACATTTGTACATTTGTTGCCAGCATCATTCTCAAAACATTTGCTTTCTACTTTAGCCCTTGGTATCAGCTCCTCATTTCCCCCCTCCCTCCCTAGTCTCCCTCCCTCATGAACTTTTAATAATTTACAAATTATTTATTATTTTGCCATATCTTACACTGTCTGACGTCTCCCCCTACCAATCTTCCCACCGTCCATCCCTCAGAGAGGAGGTCACACAGATCCTTATAATCAGCTCCCCCTCTCCACCCCACCCTCCCTCTACCCTCCAGCATTGCCACTCTCACTATTGGTCCCGAAGGGATCATCCATCCCATATTCGCGGTGTTTCCGGTTCCTATCTGTACCAGTGAAAGTTGTATATTTCATTGTTGCTACACTGCACCCTGACTGGCTCATCTCCTCCCTGAAACCCTTCTGTAAGGGGATGTCCAGTTGCCTACAGATGGGCTTGGTGGGCCAAGGTGTGCTCCACTCTCTCTTCCTCCCCCTTCATTTGCTCCCATGTGCTCTGATCAAACATGTCTCTCTCCCTGAGCTATAGCTTCAATGCTGTCCTCTAAAGTAAATTCTTTTGTGGGGAGGGGCCACTGTCCATGTAGTTGGGATTGGGGCCAGGCCAGCTAAATCACTTTTTAAAAGGTTGAATATACATCATCACAATGCTTTCTAATGTTTCCTACCCCTCCTGCATTCATTGTTTGCTCCCCAAATCCTCTCACCCTCCCTACCCCTACCTGTCCACATCCCTAATAAACCCTAGCATCAGTTATTATCTCTACGCATTCACTCCTTCTGTGCTACACAAACTAGGAAACCCAACAAAAACAATAAGAAACAAAACAGCCAGGAGAAAATAATAAAAATACAAAGATACGTATACAAGAGTAATGAAAAAAAGACCACCATCAATATTTTAAAAGCCAGGGAAGAAAATTCTGATGTGGAAGAAGCAAGAAGTACTTGAACCTAGAGCAAATTCAAGTAGGGTCAAAAGGGAAGTCAATGAACAAATTATCATATTATACCATGGTTTGTTCCCCATAATCAAAATTGCAATAATTTCTGTTTGGTAGTAAAGCTGTTCAAGTCCCTCACCTGTGGCAGAGGGGATCTGCCAGAAGCTCAATCTGAATAGATACTCAACAGATGGATTTTGGACTCCCACTGTCCTCTATAGCCTTCTACAAATTGGATTTCACAATTTAAGCTCTGCTTTCCCTTCATCATATTTGGATTTTGTTATCGTCTTTGTATCACTAAGTCTGCTGTGCTTCTTCAATGTGGACTTAGTTGAGGCCTCACTTATATGGTTGCTTATTTGAATACAAGCCTTTAAGACCCAAGACACTATTCCAATTCATAGCTGGGCACCATCTACTTTCTTCATCACACTTTACTGTAGCACCCTTATCTTCAGATGATCTCTTCATGAAGGTGAGTATTAAGCAGGGACATGTTATAAGAACTAACTGTTCTTGGATTGGGGCTAGAATTAAGTGAGAGTCCAGAATCCATTTGTTTGTCCACAGGTTATGAACAACTATGGTTTGCTTTGGTAGTTATATTATGACAGAAATAAAAACTAACAAGAACAAAAGAAAAATGAACCAAAACAAACAAATAAGAAAGACATTATCAATCATCCCCCTATGGTGTAAGACTGATGGCATTGATAACATCAAGAATTTATCAAGAATTTAAGGTATTGATATGAGGAGTTTATGTGAGTATAGTTCAACTGTGAGCTGCAACCCATGAACTATTGCTTTGTACAGATTGATTTCTTAATTGACTGAGTTCTGTTTACATTGAGCATGGGGGTTGGTGCTAGGAGAAAAGTCCCTGTAACATTTCTTAACAAGGGCAGATCCTTGCCTAAAGGTTCATTTTTTAATCCATTCTGTTAGTGTTTATCTTTTTAACTGCTGAATTCACTCTATTTACATTCAATATTGTTAAATTGATAAATATGGTTTGGTGAGTATCATTTATATATAATTTTTATAGTATTCCTGGTTTCGGTTTTCATGATTTTTTTGTGTGTGTTGTGTTCTTGTCAATACTTTTTTCTTTTTTGTTTTTTTTCTTATTTGTTCTTGGTTTTAATTTTTTTGAAGTTTATATTTTTTGTGTTTTCTTCCTAAATTCAATATACATTGTTGTATTTTGTGAACGGTTTGATATCGCCTCAGTTCGGCTATTTATTGGGAATCTTGAATGATACCACTAGGCTATTTATTGTCAACTCTGTTCTCTCTGCTTTTGTTTGTTTCCTTATTTATTTAGTTACTTAGGTATTTTTGCCTTCATAGTGAATGTTGTCCATATTTCCTTGTTTTAATTCATGTACTTCTGTTTCACTCTGTTACTTAAATAGAGTATTTTCTTCTTAGTCATCTTTTCTAATATTTTTTGGCTGCTGTCTGTTATAGATTTCCTGTCCATCAAATTCCTTTTAATTTTTTGGTAGAAGTAGTCATGTTTTTATAAATTACAATTGTTTTTCCTTATCTGTGAATGTTTTTATTTCACTATAACATTTCAAGGATAATTTTACTGGATATAAGATTCTTCTTTGGCAGTGTTTTCTTTCAGAATTTTGAATATATTATTCTATTGCTTTCTTGCTTGATTGGTTTTGGTAGAAAAATCTGAACTTTTTCTAATTGGTTGGCCCTTATAAAGTACTTGTTCTTTTTTGCTGTGTTATTCATAGGCTTATTTTCCTTTTCTCTAATATTAGAAAGTTTTGTTATTTAATGTGATTTCCTTTGGGAATCAAATCAATTCTATTTGGAGTTTTCTGGACTTCTTGCATAGCTATTTTATGTTCTGTCATGATATTAGGGAAATTCCTCAATATTTCATCAACTATTTTTTTCTGTATTTTTCCCCTTTCTTCCTTTCTTTTTTGTAAGATAATTTTATTGGGAGCTCTTACATCTCTTATAAAAATCTACGTTAGTCCAGGTTGACTAGCAAAACAAATCCAGAGATACCCACATATGTATAAAGAGCTTTATATAAAGAATAATTGTATATTAAGAAAACATCCCAGCCCAGTCCAGATCAAGTCCATAAGTTCAATTTTTTTACTATTTTTAATATAGATATATTTAAATCATTTTATTAGGGGCTCATACAACTCTTAATCAGAATCCATACATACATCAATTGTGTAAAGCACATTTGTACATTCATTGTCCTCATCATTCTCAAAACATTTGCTCTACACTTAAGCCCCTGGCATCCGGTCTTCATTTTTCCCCTCCCTCCCCGCTCTCCCTCCCTCATGAACCCTTGATAATTTATAAATTATTATTTTGTCATATCTTTCCCTGTCTGACGTCTCTCTTCACCCACTTTTCTGTTGCCCGTCCCCCAGGAAGGAGGTCACATGTTGATCCTTGTAATCAGTTCCCCCTTTCCAACCCACCCTCCTTCTACCCTCCCAGTATCGCCACTCACACCACTGGTCCTGAAGGGATCATCCGCCCTGGATTCCCTGTGTTTCTAGTTCCTATCTGTACCAGTGTCCATCCTCTGGTCTAGCCAGACTTGCAAGGTAGATTTGGGATCATGATATGATAGTGGGGGGGGGGGGTGGAAGCATTTAGGAACTAGTGGAAAGTTATATTTCTCATCGTTGCTACATCGCACCCTGACTGGCTCATCCCTTCCCCAAAACCCTTCTGTAAGGGGATGTCCAGTGGCCTACAAATGGGCTTTGGGTCTCCACTTCGCATTCCCCCCCTCATTCACTATGGTAAGATTTTTTTGTTCTGATGATGCCTGATACCTGACCCCTTTGACACCTTGTGATCACACCGGCTGGTGTGCTTCTTCCATGTGGGCTTTGTTGCTTCTGAGCTAGATGGCCGCTTGTTTACCTTCAGGCCTTTAAGACCCCAAGTGCTATATGTTTGTTACCAGTCTATAAATTCCTCTTGACTCACGCAACACATGCAAATGATGTCGAGTGCAGGAAGATCACAGGCCAGTAGGTGAAAAGTTTTGTGGATTCAGTGGCAGTAGAAGCATCTCAACGCTGGCATGGGTCTCCACCTTGCTCCTCCAGCTCCATGGCTCTGGCTCCATCAGCATAGCTCCATGTGTCTTGTCAGCAGGAATACGAAGCAGAGAGCGGGTCTGGCCTCCAGTGAGCTATTTATCTCTGTAGTGCCTCCAAATGAGGTCATCAAAATGCAACTGATTGACAGGCTAGACACACCTTTACTCTTAATAGTCTCAAGTTGACACCAGATTATGTAACGACCACACAATTCATACATACAATTGTATCAAACATGTTTGTAGATATGTCGCCACCATTATTTTCTAAACATTTACTTTATATTTGCCCCTTGAAGATCCAAGATTTAGTGTCCCAGCATTCCATGGGGCCTGGCCTGCGTCCCCAGGATGCCACATAAGTCCGGGTCAGTGTGGCCTATTTGGTGCATACTACCAAAGACACTTCTCCCATAGTGTTCCACAAAGCAATTTCATTAATTTTACCACCAACCACCCCAACTGGAGGTCTGTCCTCCCTCTTTTCTACCAACAGTTTTCCTCCCAACATTTGTGTTCCCCAGACATGTTTACTCCCTTTCCATTCTCCTGAGTTGTTTTTCCCGTCAGTATCCCTCATCCCTCTGTTAGGGCTGTTTACCTGTCTGGGAAGACCTCATCATAGATTTACATGGCAGCCACTCTGTAGACAACATCCCATTCCCCTCCCATGACCATTTGATTCCAGCTGGCATGAGATGCCTTCCAGTAAAGTGACCTTCAAAATACTTACCTAGAGCAGATGGTGTATGGTTCATGGCACCAGTCAGGCTCTCTACCAGGTTGTCTGACCCCCCCCCAAACCTGTTGGATGCCCTGCAAGCCTGAGCTTGTGCCCATTCTGCTGCTTGTTCCTAGATCAGTGGACTCATACTGTATTTGTCCTTTTCATCAACTGTTTTCTGAGTAGTTATTATTTCTTCCTTCTGTTCTGGGACATTTATCAGGCACATTTGTTCCTTTTGATGACGTGCCATAATGTTCATAGGGTTTCTTCCATTTTTTGGTTGATTTTATAATTTGATCTTGTATTTTGTTCTTGAGAGATTTTTTTCAACATCATTGAATCTTGTTTCTATTGTTTCTATCCTGCTTTTTTATACTTCCACAATGTTGTCAAATTCTAATAATTTAGTATTTGCATTTTGTATTCCTGTTACAAGTTGTTGTATTCTTTTTAACTTTGTATTCATTTGGTCAGAATGATCATTTAAAGCACTTCCGAGTTTTTGAATTGTGGCTTGGGTTTTTCCTCTATTTCTAATTTTTCCTCCAGTCACTTAAATTAACTGGAAACCATCACTCTAATCTCCCTCATGGGAGGAACCATGATCCTCTCCTCTTTCAGGAGCTCCTGCACGTCCATAACTGTGTGTGTTGTGATTAATTGTGTGTTTACTTTTGTTTCCATCAATGTGCAGAAATCAAATGCTGCTTCCAAGACATAGTATTATTGTTTAATTTATTTTTAATTTTTGACTCTGAATACAAAATTAGTACCACACACCTGTTGTTGAACCCAGGCAGTCAAGGGTAGCTAGGTAATTCTGTACCAGCCTACTTTCAACAGCAGTTAAGTACGATTTCCATCAAAGTCCTGATTTTGAGGCTTGTTCTCACGTTGTCAGGGGGTACATAGCAATTATTATTCAAACCAGTGCAATAGGAGAGATAAGTGTTCACCAAAATCTGCCTGTATTTGGTGTTGGGTTCAATTACTACTTGGGAATGGGTATGTGAGTAGGCAGGTGTAACATTTTGAGTCCCGAGTCTGTGGCAAAAGGCTCACTCACTACTAAGCCAACATCTTTCCTCCTACATGCCCACTTGATTCAGTCGTCCTGATGCCCCAGGGAAGATCTGCCACAATCCAATCCCAAGAAGGTTCAGTCAGACAATGAGAGTCAGTCCACTGCAGACCTAAATGTCCCTAATTCAGATAGCATCTAATGAACGAGTTGGAAGCCTCCGAACCACTGCGCTCAGAAGCCCATTTATCCTCATCGCCATGTTCCTACTCAACCTCTTCCCAATTATGTTGGATGAGTGGTGTTAATCAGAGAGAATGAGAGGCTGTTAGCTCACCACTATGTTCCAGAGTAGAGTGGTTGGTACTTCTTGTGTTCTGCCAGGGTGGGAGCCATCAGCACATGTTTGCTTGCTTTTCTCAATATTTCCATGATTTCAAGTTTTTCTTTAGAGAGAGATCAAGATTGGCTCCAGCTACATGACCATGTTGTTTTCTCCAGATATATTTAAATATATACTTCTGTCAATCTAACAAGTTTCTGTGGTGTCAAAATAGAAACAATAATTTAGTATATTGTGTAACATTATTCCTTGTCTTTGTTAGCACTTTTGTGATACTTAAAGCTAAACATTCCATTTTAATATTTTTCTTCATTGGTACAATACTAGAATATTGAAGAAAAATTTCAGTCTCGTGACTAGAGTTACTTCTTTTTGGCAGGTTGAAGATAACTTTGTACTAGAAATTGAGAAAGAAAAATTTGTAGAAGAATTAAGGGCTATAGTAGGTCAAGCTCAAGAGATCCTTTATGTCCATTCTGATGCAGAAAGAGCCACTGGAGTTGACTCTACTACTGTGGAAGCTTACAGTAACCAAGTAAGAGAAAATATTCAGTAAATAAGTCTTTTTGTATATGTATTAGGAACTTCTTCATTTATCTATTCATTTTTAATCCAGACAGGATCATCTGAACAACTCCAGATAAATTCTGCATCCAATCAAACCAGCAGTAAGTATGTTTAATAAAATTTATCATTTGGCATTTGAAGCAAGACATTTGGAAACTTTAATATAAACTTTATATACCATCATTGGAAAATATATTAGCCAATGAAAGAATTTGATGAATTATCAATGTAGGTTTTCACACATTTTGAAAGGAGAAGAAATCATTCCCAAAATGTCCTCCAAGTTTTAGTTCTTTATCTGAATAACTTCTTTCTCAGTTGTCCCATGGTATGTTACTTGAAAAGAAGTCACAGTATTGATGACCTTTAACTGCTTAACTTTTTGAAACTTGTAAGTTTTTATTTGTTAGGGGATTTTTTGTAATATGGGAGGGATGGAGACTTTCTATCTGAAATGATTTTGTTCTAACTTTGTCTCATGTTTGAATAGTCATTCATATCTCAATTTCCTTTCCCCAGTGATATGCTTCAACCTGCTCTCATCACTGACAAATTTTCATAAATCAGTTATTGAATAAACTTTCAGGGACTAAAATGACTGTTTTGTTTTCTTTCCTGATTATTTTATCTTTCCATTCTCAGGTCTGATCATAAATATATTAAGAGTATCTGGGAGGGTTAGAAGAGTCATAGAAAAATATGATACTCTCTCAAGGAATTATATTAATATGATGAAGCAAAACATGGCATGAGAGTAATAGACCCAGACACCATTACCCTGAAATATATTTTGGCTGTTAGTATGTCAGGGCTCTGCATATTATTTATCTGGTTTGGGCAAGTTTTTGGCTGACAAAGTAGGGCAAAATACAAAAGGGAATTATGTACTTGAGTAAGTTTATAAAACAGAAGTAAAAATGAGGGGATTATTTATTTTTATTATCATATAGTAAAATTGACTTTTTCATTTGATGTACAGTTCTGGGGATTTTAATATTTCTTTAAATTTTTGTAACCTCTGCTATCATGAGGATACAAAACATAAAGCGTATTTTTAATGGAAAAATGCTTTTCATTATTTTCAAAAAAGGCCCTGCTTCTAATTGTATACTTCTAGTTGTTAAAAAAATGCCTTGCTTCTAATGGTTTGTTTGCTTCTTCTAATTGTTCTTAAAAGGACTTACTTCTAATTGCTGTTCTATAATGTTTTTTTTCTGTAGAATCCAAACCCCTACTTCAAAGCTCTTGCACATAGTTTTCTAGACTATCTGTCAGATTGTGAGATTTGGTCTTATAAATTACATATATCCTAGAGATGTTGGAAATGGATATATAAAACAAAATGGCATTTTAAACTAGTTTCCTTAGTCAGTAAGTGTTTTTTAAATGTTATTTAACATTGTGCTCATTTTTTTGTTAATTCTTAGGTGAGTCTGTTCCTCAGTCATCCCCAGTTGGCCGGTGGCGTTTCTGTATTAACCAAACAATAAGAAATCGTGAGGCTCAATCTCCTCCTCTTCACTTTTCTCTGTCTACAGTTCCAGGACCAAATCCACTTTCTAGTAAGTTTTCATTCTCTGGCAGGTTTATCTAGAGGAATCGAAATATAAAATGCGAGTATAGACCATATATTTAACTTCCTATCCTGCGTACTTTATGCTTATGAGAATTTTCATATGCATTTTGAAGACATTAATATTATGGGTTAACCTAAACCATATTTTCTTTAATATTTATTTGGACACAGAGAGGAGGAGGAGAGGATAAGGAGGTGGTGCTGACCAATCCAGGAACAGGGAGCAACAAGTGATCCAAAATCAGTGGCAAGGAGGGTATGAGAGGCCTGGTAGGGATTCAGCAGGAGCAAGATAACCAAGAGAAATTACTGAAACCCAAATTAAGGCTGAGCATGATAGTGGGACAAGAGGAAAGTAAAATGAAATAGAGGAAAGAACTAGGTGACAAGGGTATTTATAGAGGTCTAAAGACTAGAATGTACATATGTAAATATATTTATATAAGAGTGTGGGATAAGATATAATAATTATTTATAAACTATCAAGGGACCAATGGGAAGGGGGGAGCGGGGAGGGAGGGAGAGGGGGTAAAAAAAGGGAAACCGAGCTGATTCCAGGAACCCAAGTGGAAGGTGAATTATGAGAATGACGAGTGCAACGAATGTATAAAGGTGCTTTGCTCAATTAATGTATGTACGGATTGTGATAAGAGCCTTATGAGCCCCAATAAAAAGATTTATTAATTAAAGAAAAGGTATAATCACATAAAAATAATTATATGAATGTGTAAGGTAAAAATTTAACAATTCAGCTAATAAAAAAAAGAAATAAAATGACACATCTTATTGGATAAATTTGCTGCACAAGACCTCTTAGTGCTAAAAAGCAAAGTTGTAACCTTGAGGATGAAGGTGCACTTAAACTAAGCCATGGTACTTTCTATTGCCACATATGCATGTAAAAGTTGGACATTGAATAACAAAAACTGAATAAATGCCTAGCCATGTGAAAAAAAAGAGAGTGTGGGGAAACAGATTTATGTGCATATATTTATAAGTTTAGTATTAAGGCAGCAGATGGACATACTCAAGCACTTACTCAGTGCAAGAACATGTTGTTCTATTAAATTGGCATTCCAGGATGCATGCCTTCCCAACACGATCACTGAAGACAAATGGGTGTATAAGCAAATGTGGTGAAGAAAGCTGACGGTGCCCAGCTATCAAAAGATATAGCGTCTGGGGTCTTAAAGGCTTAAAGATAAACAAGCGGCCATCTAGCTCAGAAGCATCAAAGCCCACATGGAAGAAGCCCACCCGCCTGTCTGACCATGAGGTGTAGAAGGGACCAGTTATCAGACATGAAAGAACTAAAAATCATATCAGTGGCTGCCCACCTTCCTGATATGATCACTGAAGAAAAACATGTGCATAAGCAAATGTGGTGAAGAAAGCTAAGGGTTCCCAGCTATCAAAAGATATAGCGTCTGGGGTCTTAAAGGCTTGAAGATAAACAAGCGGCCCTCTAGCTCAGAAGCATCAAAGCCCACATGGAGGAAGCACACCAGCCTGTCTGACTACGAGGTTTCGAAGGGACCAGTTATTAGACATCAAAGAACTAAATATCATATCAGTGGCTGCCCACCTTCCTGATATGATCACTGAAGAAAAACATGTGCATAAGCAAATGTGGTGAAAAAAGCTGATGGTGTCCAGCTACCAAAAGATATAGCGTCTGGGGTCTTAAAGGCTCAAAGATAAACAAGCGGCCATCTAGTTCAGAAGCAACAAAGCCCACATGGAAGAAACACAGCAGCCTGTCGAAGGGATCAGGTATCAAGCATCAAGGAACAGAAAATCATATCATTGTAAATGTGGGTGAGTGCACAGTGGAGACTCAAAGCCCATTGGTAGCCAACCAGACACCCCCATACTGAAGGGTTGTGGGGAGGAGATGAGCCAGTCAGGGTGCAGGGTAGCAATGATGAAATACATAACTTTCCTCTAGTTCTTAAATGCTTCCTCCTCACCACTATCATGATCCCAATTCTTCCTTACAAATCTAGCTAGACCAGAGGATGTACATAGGTGCAGATAGCAACTGATTACACAGGGAATCCAGGACAGATGACTCCTTCAGGACCAGTGGTGAGAGTGCGATGCCTGGAGGGTGGAGGGAATGTGGAGTAGAAAGCGGGAACTGATTACAAGAATCTACGTATAGCCTCCTCCCTGGGGGATGGACAGCAGAGAAGAGGGTGGGAGAGACTTCGGACAATGTAACATATGACAAAATAATAATTTATGAATTATGAAGGGTTCATGAGATGGGGGGAGTGGGGAGGGAGGGGGAAATGAGCAGCCGATATTAAGGGCTCAAGTAGAAGGCATATGTTTTGAGAATGATGAGGGCAACAAATGTACATATGTTCTTGACACAATGGATGTATGTATGGATTGTGATAAGAATTTTATGAGCCCCCAATAAAATGATTTGTTAAGGTTTTGTTTTCTTTGACAGATTGTTTTCTGCATATTTTTACCCCAATTATAAAGGTCTCCTGTTCCTTTTGAGTTTATGGTACTGCTTTGAGCTTATTAATACATAGGTATCCATCCATTCTTTGTCTTTCTTTTAGGTCCAAGAAATACAAATAATAAGGAAATGTCACAGGATGCACTAAGCACTATAGAAAATAATCCATGCCAACAGCTTATCCATGCCAACAGATCAGAACCCAAGTATTTAATTGATGGTGAGATTTCTAAATATTCAAGCAAAGAAACTGAGCAGCCAACGACCCTTTATCAAGTGGAAGATGACAGGAAGGTAATAACACTAGTATCTAGTAGTTCCACTTATACTACTACTTCAGTTTGTGCTGTTGCAGTTGAATGTGAGGAATTCACAAACCAAGAATGCTTATTCTTACCTGTGTATCCATATTGTCAAGCGGCCAGTCAGGCTAATGTACTCATAGGCCATCCTGAAGAATCAACTCAGATTGCTGGTAGCTCTCTTACAACTCTGGCATGTATGTCTGATCAAAAGCTTCAGTTTTTACCAGTGCAGCAGCCAACTATGGATACAGAATTTATTTCCCAAGAAGGAGAAATTAGAGTGAACACTGAAGAAAGTTCTCCTAAGACAGTCGTTACCACTCAAACCCCAGGCCTTGAACGAACTATCCTTCCATTCACGACTATGCTGGAATCAGATGGAGAAAGACCTCCAAAAATGGAATTTGCTGACAACCGAATTAAAACTCTTGATGAAAAATTAAGAAACTTGCTCTATCAGGAACATAACTTATCTAACATCTATTCTGAAAGTCAGAAGGATACCCAAAGCACAGACTCTCCATTTTCTTCCTCTACTGAAGATGCACTTTCCTGTTCAGTGACAGAGGTCGTACCTATAAGTCACTGTGGAATTCAAGATAGTCTTGCACAGTCCCCTAATTCTCAGGAGACAGACTGTCAGATTCTGTCCAATGTGGCTGTGAATCAGCCTGCTAACATATCAGTGTTCAAAAGGGAACTGAATGCGATAGCTCCTCTACCAAGTGAATTGTGTATGCATGTAAGTACCAATCTTTCTAAACAATTTTTTACCCTTTGCTTATGCTTTTAAATAAATACCTTCTCTAAAACTCAGTCCTTTAAGGTATAGTTGTCTACCACAAAATTCTGAAGTCACAAATATTTAAGAAGGTCCTGACAACCTTCATATGGCCAGAACTATTTAGTATGGATTACTGAACTGTCTTTGGTCATAGAGTCTTCTGGTAAATTAACTTGGAACTTGAAAGTAAATTCTGAACTTACTGTATTAATGACAGAAAAGAAATTGATTAATAAATTGTTTTAGTGGCTAGTGAGAACTTACTTTTAGATTTCCACATTAATAGTTTTATATTTTTAAATCTAATATAATATTCTTTCATATGTTCTTCAAGACAATGTGCTGAGAACATACACAAAGATAGAGACTGGAATGTCTTATATTCCAAAAGTCTTAGCTGAGTATATTATGGGTCATTCACAAATGACTTTCTCATAGCATAGGATTTAATAAATATTCATAAAGAAATATAAATGCACAATAATTGTGCACTACTTTCCAGTTGAAAGAGAGTCAGGAAACACAATGTACTTGGTCTTATCAGATAGAGTTTTAGTCAGAAATGGAAATTTCAAGAGTTTTATAACACACCTTTATTAGTTTTCAGTTCCATTAATTAAGGCATACTTTATGTTTTTCTTTTTTTCCCAATCATTTTATTGAGGACTCTTATCAAAATCCATATAGACATCCATTGTGTCAAGCACATTTGTTGCCATCATCATTTTCAAAACATTTTCTTTCTACTTGAGCCCTTGGTATCAGCTCCTCATTTTTTCACTCCTTTCCCTTTTCTCCCCCCACCTTACCCTTACCCTTACCCTACTGGTTTTGCTACTCTCATTATTGGTCCTCAGGGGTTTATCTGTGCTGGAGTCCCTGTGTTGTCAGCTCTTATCTGTACCCATTTACATGCTCTGATCTAGCCGGATTTGTAAGATAGAATTGGGCTTATGATAGTGGGGGGGGCACTAAAGAACAGTGCTATACTGCACCCTGATTGGTTCATCTCTTCTTTGCAACCCTTCTGTAAGGGGATGTTCAATTTTCTACTGATGGACTTTGGATTTCCACTCCTTGCTCCCCCTCATTCACATTGATATGATTTTTTTGTTCTGGGTCTTTGTTGCGTGATACCTGATCCCATTGACACCTCACAATCACACAGACTGGTGTTCTTCTTCCATGTGGTCTTTGTTGCGTCTCAGCTAGATGGCCGCTTGTTTATCTTCAAGCCTTTAAGACCCCAGATGCTATATCTTTCGGTAGCCTGGCACCATCAGTTTTTTCACCACATTTGCTTATGCACCCATTTTGTCTTCAGCGATTGTGTTGGGAAGGTGAGCATCACAGAATGCCAGGGTATTAGAACAAATTGCTCTTGCATTGAGGGAGTACTTGAGTAGAGGTTCAATGTCCATCTGCTACCTTAATACTTAACATATAAATATATGTACATGCCTGTGTTTAGAACTCTATAAATGCCCTTTGCCTCCTAGTTCTTGCCTTGGTTTCCTTTTACTTTCTTCTTGTCCCACTATCATGTTTGGCCTTCATTCTGGTTTCAGTAATTCCTTTCGGTTACATTGCCCTTGATTAAGCCCTACCAGGCATCCTATGCCCTCCTCACCATCGATTTTCAATCACTTGTTCCCTTGTCCCTAGGTTTGTGAACACCCACTTCCTTTCCACTGCCTCCCTCTGTCCTGCGTCCCCCTGGAACCATCAGTCCCATTGTTTTCTCCTCCAGATTGTTTATCCCTCCTTCTTATCTAGATAAACGTGCAGAGACAATAATAAGCACAAAAACAAGGCAGAGCAAAACAAAACAACAAAAGAAAAAACACCCAAAACAATAACAACAACAGAAAGAAAAGCCTATAATTAGTTCCAGGTCTGTTTGTTGACCTTTATTTGTGTTTTCCAGTTGAGTCTGAAGGGGTGCCATGCCCTGCCCCCAATGTCTATTTTTTTGTATTCCCCTGGGACTTCATTGTTTTGTTCCCCTTGCTGCTCTGTTGCACGCCCCTTAGCATTTTGCCCAGATGTGGTGTGGTCAGATCAGGCACAATTCCTGCACTGTGCCTCCAGTGTTGTCCTTTCTAATGCTATGGGTCAGTGAGGGGCATCGTGTCTTGTGGTGGAGCGGCCCTATGGTCCTCTCTGTGCATTGGCTGTGCTGAACAGGAATATCGTTCTCGGGTTTTGGTGGACCAGGATGTGTTCCACTCTTTCTCCTTCTCTCTTCAGTTGCTCCTGTGTGCTCTGATCAGACACACCCCTCTTCCTAAACTGTAGCTTCAATGCTCTCCTCTGAAGTGAATTCTTCTGGGAAGAGGGGAGGGTTGTCCATGTAGTTGGGATTGGGACATGCTCCGTTGACCTTTCTGTTGGTTCCCTGCTTCATGCCGGTATGTTGCATTCACATCTTGACACACCAGGTTGAGGTCTGGTCCCTCTCTCCCTCTCCTGTGGAGATATGAACAACACCCTCCCCTTGGGTGGGTTAGTGCCCTGTTCCCCCCACTACCCATGTCTTTTTCTCTCTTTCTTTCCCCCTCCTTTTTAATTGGCTGCCATATGTATCCCTGGATTGAGTCTGACCCCTGCCATAGTACCTGGATCTCACCCCAGGAATGTATGTATGCTGTATGTTTTTCTTTCTTTAAAAAAAAAGAGATATTTTGTTTTATTTTCAATGACAGTGTATGTGTTCGTCTGGGTACATTGGGAAAACAAATCCACAGAAACTCATATGTGTAAGAGAGAGTTTTATATAAAGGGTAAGTATATATTAAGAAAGCATCCCAACCCAGTGCTGTCCAAGCCCATAAGTCCAACATTGTGTCATATGTCCAACACCAATCTACAAAGTCCTCCTCAATCTCATAAAACACATGCAATGAGGCTGACTTAAGGAGGAAACCCAAATCAGTGAGCATGTCCATCCCTGGCTTCTCCTCAAGGATGTCTTTCAAGAAGTGAGCCTTACGGCTGAAGCAGGGAACTGGCTAAGGCAGCTGCACCCTGGTCCATCCATCAGAAAGCAAGAGACCCAAGAACGAGCAAGGCAACGCTCAGCGAGCCATTTATCTCTCCGCCCTTCCATTAACTCCACATGTGTTTATCGGCCAGGTTGGCACAATAAACTTTAACTATCTCAGTGTACAATATGGTTTAGGTTCCCATTCAACAGTTTATACACAAATTGTTTAGTGACATTAGTTACATTTTTAATGGTGCATGACCTTCTTATATTTTTCCATTCTGGTTGTCCACTCTGTTTATCTACCTTCCCTGTCTCCTTAGTTTCTCATTTTTGTTTGAAAAGAATAACTGATCATTTGGTTTCACATACTGCTTAAAGGGGGCATAGTATTCATTTTTATTTTGTGAAACAATCTGTTATTTAACTAAAAGTGATTTCCCTGGTTACAGTTGGTTAAAAGTTTAAAGAGTATCTCAGGGCCATAGTCTGAGGGTGTCCTCTAATCTCAACCAGTTCAGTAATTTTTACATTTTCTAAGAATTTAGAGTTCTGTTCCACATTGCCTTCACATTATATCCTGATTCATCTATTGTGACCCTGATCAGAAGGATCAGTAGCGATAGCCAGGCAACATCGAGTTTTTCTGGTTTTAAAGTCGATGAAACCAGAGTTTGTGTATACTATTAGTCCTGTAGACTAGTTTCTTCTTTGAGGTTTTGTTTTTTTTTCTTTCTCTTTTGTTCTAGAGTATTGACATCCACTTATGGTTATATCTTTCATGGGTACTTGGAAGTTTTTGAGACTTCAGCTACCACTCATAAAATTAGGATGCTGAGTATAAACTTCATGAACTATATATTATCCAGTTTGCAAAGTTATCCCACAGGACTATGGTTCTAAGCCTTCACAGCCAGAGAAGCAATTCTCCAAGATGTTCAGTTATAGCAAAGAAGTATTCTAAACTGTGTCCACTAAGTGTTTTCATATATATATGAAATGGAATAGATAATGTATATATATATATACATACAAATGCATGCATATAAACACCCTTCAGAAAGTTCATGAAAAATCACATTATCTATTCCATTTTTTCCTGTATACACACGTATTTACAAGTGTAAGCCAACAAGTACCATATATACTGTAGTATAAGTTGACCCAAATATCAGCCAAGGCATCTAATTTTGCCACAAAAATTGCATTAAAAATGTGTTGACATCTTCCCGACACGATCACGGAAGGCAAATATGTGCATAAGCAAATGTAGTGAAGAAAGCTGATGGTGCCCAGCTATCAAAAGATATAGTGTCTGGGGTCTTAAAGGCTTGAAGTTAAACAAGCGGCCATCTAGCTCAGAAGCAACAAAGCCCACATGGAAGAAACACACCACCCTGTATGACAATGAAGTATAGAAGGGCCCAGGTATCAGGCATCAAAGAACAAAAAAATCATATCATTGTAAATGAGGGGGCGTGCGGAGTGGAGACCCAAAACCCATCTGTAGGCAACTGGACATCCCCTTACAAAAGGGTCGCAGGGAGGAGATGAGCCAGTCAGGGTACAGGGTAGCAATGATGAAACATACAACTTTCCTCTAGTTCTTAAATGCTTCCCCCACCCCAACTGCCATGATTTCAATTCTACCTTACAAATCTGGCTAGACCATAGGATGTACACTGGTACAGATTGGAATTGGAAACACAGAGAATCCAGGACAGGTGATCCCTTCAGGACCAGTGGTGAGAGTGGCGATACCAAGAGGGTGGAGGGGTAGAAAGGGGGAACTGATTACAAGATGTACATATAACCTCCTCCCTGGGGGGTGGACAACAGAAAAGTGAGTGAAGGGAGACGTCGCGCAGTGTAATATATGACAAAAATAATAATTGTAAATTATCAAGGGTTCATGAGGAAGAGGTGAGTGGGGAGGGAGAGGGAAAAATGAGGAGTTGATATCAAAGACTCAAATAGAAAGCAAATGTTTTCAAGAATGTTGATGGCAACAAATGTGCTTGAGACAATGGATGTATGTATGGATTGTGATAAGAGTTGTACGATCCCCCAATAAAATGATTTTTTTAATAACCAAAAAAATATGCTGAAAAACTGGGCTTAAACACGAGTATATACAGTACCTTTACAAACTCATAGGAACCTTTATAAAACAAAAATATTAAATGTGAAGCTATTATTTCTTGGCTAATCTTCCATCTAGGAATACACACTTCTGAAGGTGTTGTTTTCATCTCACTAACCCTTCCTCAAATAATTATTTAATCTTCTATTTAAACCATGTCAGAATGGCAGTTCGGAGATCCTCAAGGGACTCCAAATTTGTTCATTTTCAATGTCCTTTGAGTTTGGAGAATAAAAAGGTATAAAGGGGCAAGATTGAGGATGTGGGGTAGATAGGGTAGGGTTTCCCAGTGAACTTCTCATAGGGCATGCCTTGCTTAAAGAATGAATTGCATGATGGAAAAAAAATTCCTTTGTTCAATTTCCCTGGATTTTTCTTACTAATGCAGTTTTAAAATTTCTGAAAACTTCTCCATAGCTCCCATGATCATCCTGTGTCATTCAAGAATATCTATCAAGATTGATCCAGTTTATAATTGATTGAGCTTTTAATAAGTTCTGCTTTGTTTTTGGTTTTTATTAATAGGGCTTAATACATATATCAATCATTCCATATTTCAATCATGTCTAGCAGAATTGTACATTAGATACCACAATCAGATTCCAAACATTATTTTTCTGTATGAACTCATTGATGGCATCACCCATTCACCCCCGTCGGCCACCTTCATGTCCGCCACCCCCATAAATCCTTATTCCACTTGCTGACTCTATAGGTTCATCAGTCCTGGTTTTCATACCCCCAAAACAAAAAATCACATACCACATGGCCCCCCCCCAATGAAATAACACTCCTGAGATACCCCCTAATAGGTACAATCCAAAACAAAATAATACAGCCAAAAAAAAAACATTTTGGTAACCAGAACAGGCCCAGCGTGCATCCTAGGGGGAATCTGCTGACAACTTTTTACTTGCCTTTGGCACTCTATACTCACATTATCAATACATTCCCATTTAGTGACCACTTTCCTCCTATCCCTCAATTGTGGATAGAGGAAGTTCACCAGAGGTTTATTTCCTATATCATTCCACCAATGAATCTTGGGCTCTGACTGTCATCTATAGCCTGCACTTCGGATTCTCACAATTTAGGCTCTGATACTAATCCCTCCCTTCAATTTTGGATCGTATGCTTCACAATCCTTTAGTGGCTGATGATGGTGTGCTTCTTCCATGTGACCTTGGTTGACATCTCACTTAGATGGCTGCTTGTTCAGAGTCAAGCCTTTAAGACCTTAAGTGCTATTTTATCTGACAGCTGGGCACCATCTAATTTCTTCACCACATTTTGCTATAGCACCCGTCTCCTCCATGTTTCCTTCCAGCTGGCGTGTATTGAGCAGGGCCATGATGTAAGAACTAATTGTTCTTAAGTTGGAATTGGAATTTAGTATGAGCCCAAAAGCCATTCCTAGATCTATGTTTGTTTTGGTCTTTCCATTTATTCATACTTGGGAATTAACCCAAATGTCAAGTCATCCTTCAGTCTTGTCAAGCAGAATTATACCATTGCTTCCATAATCAGTTCCCAAACACTTTATTTCTCTCTGTGTACCTTGATATCTCCCTTTGATCTCCCCTCCTCCCCTGAACCCCCTCTCCAGTTACCTTACTTTGTGATTGAGGCTTTCTTTGTTTCATTCTGTTGTTGGTCCATTTGTTTGTATTTTGTCTTGTAAATTTATATTTTTTCTGTGTATGAAACCCAGATGAGGTAAACCTATAGAGACAACAAGTAGATTAATAGATTCAAAGGGGTATGATAAGGAGGTTGGCAGGAAGTGGGGAGCTAACAATAAGTACAAAGATGAAGAAATGTGATTAATTATACAGCTCATATGAGTGTGATTGAACTATTAAAATATATGATATATGAATTGTGTGTTGGTGAAACTGTGAAAAATAAACCAATTTGTTTTAATAGAGCTAAAGCAAAAAAAATTCCCCGTTTGAATGCTATAAAAGCAATCTCAATAACCTTCTGATCTGTTCCTAGGAAGCTAATCTTTTGATTGGACTTTTTTTTAAGGTATTCTAATGAAGCTTAGAGAAATATATTTCTGAGAGAACCTGTTTATAACCATCTACTGATCACTGAGACATCTTTGAGCACGTTTTGTTTGACATAAACTTTTGAATGTGTGTTAGCAGGGTTCTCTAGAGAAACAAAACCAAGACACTTAGATTTTATCTAAATATCTATCTATCAATTTATATAGGTTTATACAACGAGAAGGAATATAGCAGCTAACTAGTCCACACAGCAGTTCAATTCACTTTCATCGAACAGTTAATATACTGAATGTCCTTCAATTGTAGCTTCAAGGTCAAGGAAGCAGCAGAGTCTTCCTTCAGTCAAGACAGGTAGAGTCGCCTACAGGGAGCAGACAGCAGGGTGGGGCAGCAGCAGACATTAGCTGAAGGGCCCCATAGAGTCTCAAGCTCCAGCCATGTATGTACCAGTCAACAGGATCTACCAGCAGCATGGTGAAACAGGTGTTGAAAGATCAACACGATCCGTGGGTTGACTCAGCCCACAGGTAATACAGCAAACAATTGAGGCGAAGAACTAGCTCAAGCAGCAGCATGTTGGTCCAATCACCAGGGGACAAAAGAGAAGGGGACCAGCCTTGGAAACCCATTTATCTCTTTGCCCTCCAATCAATCTGTGACCTGATGTTCCTGTGGAAGCCTAGTTGGCACAATAAACCTAACTATTACAGCATGTATGAATTGAAACCCTGGTAACAATTCATTTTAATTTACCCTCGTACATAAAGTCATTGGATTAAAAATGATTGCCATTTCTAGACAGTTTTTAAGTTAAATTTGTACATAAGTTGAAACAATTCATGTCCAATATCAGTAAATGTTTATCTTAGTATAAGTTTTTATGTATAATAAAACATTTCAAAACACTTTTAGATACACTAACACATCTTTAACAGAATAATACAGTAATAATAAAGTCTTGATGGGCAAAAAGGGTAGAACCCATTTGCTATTACAGAACAGTGTATTTGCTACAATTTTTTAATATAAGAAGTTTTATTAGGAATAGAGGGAGGGCTTTGTAAGTATGAGTTTTACTTGAGTCACATGCTTTCTATCCAGGGATTGCCTGTACTTACATATATGCTTATGTACATGGATATATATACTCAAACATATTTTTAGGTGCTGGTAGAATTGTAAAATTGTATGTTATTGTTGTTGTTATTAAGTGCCATACAGGTAGTTCCAAACCATAGCAACCTTTCTGGTTTTGCACATCTTCACAATCGTTTCTATTTTTGAGTCCATTGTTACAGCCATGGTGTCAATCCATTTCCTTGAAGGCCTTCTTTTTTACTATTGCTCACCTTTACCAAACATGATGTTCTTCTCCAGAGACTGATTTCTCCTGACAACATAACCAAAGTATGTAAGACAAAGTCTCGCCATCCTTGCCTCTAAGAGCACTCTGGCCGTACTTCTTCCAAGACAGATTTGTTTGTCCTTTTAACAGTCCATGGCATTTTCACTATTCTTCTCCAGCAAAACAACTCAACTGTATCAATTCTGATTCAATTTTCCTTATCCAGTGTCCAACTTTCACATGCATATGAAGACATTGAAAATGCCATGGCTTAGCACTAGGCACGCCTTAATCCTCAAAGTAACTCCCTTGCTTTTCAATACTCTAATGAACTTTTGTGCAGCAGATTTGCCTAATAAAACTTGGGGTTTTATCTATTTTTTTTAAAAAGATTTTATAGTTTATTAGTTGCCTGGTGAAAAATCTACATAACTGGCACAGATCAAGTCACTATAGAATCTTTATTCTTTCTTTTTGCCAGCACCAACGTTGGCCTTTGCAGTCCCCTGACCTTCTTCATTCTATTTGCTGTCCCTATGGGTTCATTAATCCTGGATTTCTTATACCAGAAAATGGGAAAGCATATAACACAATTTCAAGAAGGTGACCACCAATGACATAACACCTCTGAGATACACCCCTATATGAACATAAAAAAACAAACATATAAACAATACAAACCAAAAATACAGAAAAATTTAGAAACCAGATCTAGTCTAGCCTGCATCATAGGGGGGGCAGGTTATACTGACAAAGTTTTAACTGTTCAAGTCAGATTTTTTTTCTTTTTTTTTTCAAGTCAGATTTATGCCTTTCATTTTCATTTTCTTTTTGATGATCCAAAGGCAAAATTTGTTTCCAAAGTACAGCTTTATATATAATGAGGCAAGTAGTGTGACAATAACATGATAATTCTTTGGGACAAATCTTAACAAATGCAGCTGTGTTCTCAGTGTACACAGGGCATCTCAGAATATGGGAAAACATCATAAGGATACCGTGTCTTTAAGCACCCCAGAGAGTCACCAGTATACTTCAGTTAAAACTCAGTGACTCTCTATAGCATTGAAAGTTGGAATTGACTTAACAGCACAAATACAATTTAACTGTAGGCTTTCACAGTTACTTTGTTTCCATTTAGAGATTAAGATGATGAGCATGTTTCTTCCAAAATAGTGACAGAGTACAATTTTTTTTGTTTCAAATGTACTGTTATTTTAAAAGAGAAAGTCATTTCTTTTTTTTAATCATTTTATTGGGGGCTCCTACACCTCTTATCACAACCCATACATCAATTGAATCAGGCATGTTTTTACATATGTTGCCTTCATTTTCTAGACCTTTACTTTCTATTGAGCCCTTGGTATCAGTTCTTTTCCCCCCTTCCTCCCCACCCCAGAATGCCCTGATACATTGTACATTGTTACTATTTTAATCTCTTACACCTACTTCTATCTCCCTTCCCCCATGTTTTCTGTTGTTCATCTCTCCCAAGCACTCTGTTTAGTGTCCACCTTCCTCCCATCCCTCATTTTTAGATAGGGGGAGTTCTTCGGAGGCTTGTTTCCCTTAGTTCCTCAAATGAATCTTGGGATTCCACTGTCTTCCATCACCTTCTGCACATTGGATTCTCACTAATCCTTCCTTCGACTTTGGATTATCTGAATTCCAATTCTTCCGTGACTGATGATGGTGTGCTTCTTCCATGAGGGCTTATTTGACATCTCACTTAGATGGCTGCTTGTTTGGAAACAAACCTTTAAGACCCCAGATGCTATTTTATCTGCTAGCTGGGCACCATCTACTTTCTTCACCACGTTTTGCTGCAACACTGATATCTTCTGTGTTCCCTTGCTGAGGGCAAGTTTTGATCAAGGTCATGATGTAAGAATGAATTGTTCTTAAGTTAGGATTAAGCTAAGAACTAGGATTTAGTGTGAGCCCCAAACCCATTTCTGTATCTGTGCTTTTAAAAATTATTATTATTTAGCTTGTTATTTCTTAGGAGTTAATACATGCTGTATATACTCATGTGTAAGTCGAGTTTTTCCAGTACATTTTTAATGCAGTTATTGTAGTAAAATTGGGTGTTTTGCCTGATATTTGGGTCGGCTTATGTTTCTTTATCCATTTGTCTACTGTTGGGCACTTGGGCTGTTGCCAGCTTCTTATTTTTGTGAACTGTGGTGCAATAAATATTGGAGAGCATTCCTCTCTTCATTTTCTTCCTTTTAGGGGTGTTGCTGGATCATATAGGATTTCCATTCCCATTTGTTTTAGCTAGTCCTGTATTTCTTTCCATAGTGGTTGTACATGTTTACAAGTCCAGCAACAATGTGTACAAGTTCCAGTTTCTCCAGATCATCTATAGTATTTTTGTTTTTAAGTTGGACTATCATTATGGGTGTTAGGTCTTACCTTATTGTAGTTTTAATTTACATTTCCCTGATGTCTAGTGATTGTGAGCATTTTTCATGTGTTTGTTAGCCATTTGAGTATCATTTTAGTGAACTGTCCATGTTTTTAGCCCACTTTTTTTGGAATCATTTGTTACTCTTTACTGAGTTCTGTAGATTTTGATAATTAGACCCTTGTCCATTATACAATTGGTAATAACTTTCCCCCAGCTATGGGCTCTTGTTTTACTCTTTTGATGAAGTCTTTTGAGATGCATAAGCGATTTATTTTTAGAAGGCCCTAGTAATCTGTTTTGTCTTTACTGTGTGTTTCCTTTCCTATACTTGGTAGCCTATATATACCCTGCAATAGGACCAGTAAATTTCTCTCAGTTTTCTCATTGATGGCTCTGGGGGTTACCTTTAGGTCTTTAATCCATCTTGAGTTTATTTTTATGCCTAGGGAAAGAGATGGGTCCTGTTTCATTCTACGTATGAAGATCCATTTTAGCCATCACCATTTGTTGAAGAAGCTGTCTTTATCTCACGTAGTAGTTTGGGGTTCCTTGTCAAAGTCAGTTACTGTAGGTAGGTGCATTACTTCTGAGTTTTCTATTCTGTTCTGTTGGCCTATATATCTATCATTGTACCAGTACCAGGTTGTTTTGACTACTGTGGTTATGTAGTAGGTTTTTAGGTGAGGTGCTACGAGACCTCCTACCTGTTTCTTCTTTGTAAGAAATTCTTTGCTTATCCTGGGTCTCTTCCCTTTCCATATGACATTGGTGATTAGTTTTTTCGATTTTCTTAAAGAAGGTATTTTCCCACCATTGATTATGATGTTGGATGTTGTTTTTTTCATACATGGCTTTTATTATGTTGAAGCATTATCCTTCTATTCTATTTTCTGGGTGTTTTTTTTGTCAGAAATGGCTGTTGGATATTGTCAAATAACTTTTCTGCATCTATTAATATGATCTTGTGGATTTGGCTCTTCGCTTTGTTTATGTGGTGGATCACATTGATTATTTTGAATGTTGAACCATCCTTGCTTCCTTGGTATGAATTCCATTTAGTAATGGTGAATTATTTTTTGATATGTTGGTGCATTCTTTTTTTTTGTGGTGGTGGTGGTGGTGGAGGTGGTGGTGGTGGTGGTGGTAGTGGTGGTGGTAGTGGTGGTGGTGGAGGGTGCATTCTATTGACAAGAATTTTGTTGAGGATTTTTAAGTCTATGTTCATAAATGATATTGGTCTCTAGTTTTCTGTTTTTGTGAGGTCTTTGCCTGTTTTTGGTATAAGGGTTATGCTTGCTTCATAGAATGATTTTGAGAGTTTGTTGTCCTTTTCTATATTCTAGAATAGTCAAGGTAGAAGTGGTGGCAGCTCTTCTTTGAATACTTGTAGAATTCCTCTATGAAGCCATCTGGTCCCGGGCTTTTTTTGGTTTGAAGTGTCTTTTTTTTAATCGTTTTATTAGGGGCTCATACAGCTCTTATCACAATTCATACATACATCAATTGTGTAAAGCACATTTGTACATTCATTGCCCTCATCATTCTAAAAATATTTGCTCTCCACCTAAGCCCCTGACATCAGCTCATTTTCCCCTCCCTCCCCCCTCCCCGCTCCCTCATGAGCCCTTGATAATTTATAAATTATTATTTTGTCATATCTTTCCCTGTCCGATGTCTTCCTTCACCCACTTTTCTGTTGTCCATCCCCCAGGGAGGTCACATGTAGATCCTTGTAATCGGTTCCCCATTTCCAACCCACCCTCCCTCTACCCTCCCAGTATCGCCATTCACACCACTGGTCCTGAAGGGATCATCCATCCTGGATTCCCTGTGTTTCCAGTTCCTATCTGTATCAGTGTCCATCTCTGGTCTAGCCAGACTTGCAGGTAGAATTAGGATCATGATTGTGGGGGGGGAGGGGCGGAGGAAGCATTTAGGAACCAGAGGAAAGTTGTATTTTTCATCGTTGCTACATCGCACCCTGACTGGCTTGTCTCCTCCCCGAGACCCTTCTGCAAGGGGATGTCCAGTGGCCTACAAATGGGCTTTGGGTCTTCACTCCGCACTCCCCACCCTCATTCACTATGATAAGATTTTTTGTTCTGATGATGCCTGATACCCGATCCCTTTGACACCTTGTGATCGCACAGGCTGGTGTGCATCTTCCAGGTGGGCTTTGTTGCTTCTGAGCTAGATGGCCGCTTGTTTAACTTCAAGCCTTTAACACCCCAGGCGCTATATCTTTTGATACCCGGGTACCATCAGCTTTCTTTACCACATTTGCTTATGCACCCATTTGTCTTCAGCGATCATGTCACAGAGGTGAGCGCACAATGATATGATTTTTTGTTCTTTGATGCCTGATAACTGACCCCTTAAGCACCTTGTGATCACACAAGTTGGTGTGCTTCTTCCATGTGGGCTTTGTTGCTTCTGAGCTAGATGGCTGCTTCTTTACCTTCAAGCCTTTAAGACCCCAGACGCTATATCTTTTGATAGCCGGGTGCCATCAGCTTTCTTCACCATGAAGTAATAACCATCTCTATTTCTTCTTTGTAATGAGTCTGTTGTGTTTTTCGAAATCTGTCTACATTAATTTGAGTGGATGAGGTATTTCTATGTATTCATTTGGCAAATTTGTTGGAGTATGGATTTTCATAGTAGTGTATTATTATTTAATTGGGATCTGTTATGATGCTACCCTTTCCATATTATTCTAGGTATTTGCCACTTTTCTTTTCCCTTTGTTAAGTTTGCCTATGGTTTATTAATTCTGTTAATCCTTTTAAAATATCGGCTACTTTTTAATTTTTCCAATTGTTAAAATTTCTGCTCTGATCCTTGTGATTTCTTATCTTTTCTTGTTGGAGGGTTTATGTTGTGCTTTTCCCTATTATTTAAAGTACTGTGTTAGGGTGTTGATTTTAGATATCACCTATTTTTTCATGTGTGTGTTGATTGCTATAAATTGACCTCTGGTGATTGCTGTTGCTGTGTCCCATAGGGTTTTCTTTGTTTGTTTGTTTTTGTTTTGTTTTTACTTTTAAATTTTTTTCATTTATTCGAATTTGGTTTTCTTTTTTTTTTAAACATTTTATTAGGGACTCATACAACTCTTATCACAATCCATACATATACATACATCAATTGTATAAAGCACATCTGTACATTCTTTGCCCTAATCATTTTCAAAGCATTTGCTCTCCACTTAAGCCCTTTGCATCAAGTCCTCTTTTTTCCCTTTCCTCCCCGCTCTCCCCTCCCTCATGAGCCCTTGATAATTTATAAATTATTATTTTGTTATATCTTGCCCTATCCGGCGTCTCCCTTCACCCCCTTTTCTGTTGTCCATCCCCCAGTCCCATAGGTTTTAATATGTTGTGTGATTGTTCTCATTTGTTTCAAGGAATTTTCAAATTGTATGCCTTTATTTTATTTTCTAGTCTTTTAGATTTTATTTATTTACTTATTTATTACCAAGCTATATTTACTGATTACAGTATAAAGGATAACAAATCATGCACAAATTGGTAAATAAACAGAAAAGAGCCAACAAACATCCCACCCCTGTCCACATAGCAAACTGCAAAGAAAATAAAGACATTCTCAGCAAAATTTCACATAAAGCAGAGAATGGCTGTCAAGCAGCAATGAACTCTTCCTGAAGAACAACAGGCAAATTGATGAGACTTAGTAATTGATAATGGATCCCTAAATAGTTCACAGAATTCAAATCACCATACTAATGCAATACATATTTGGAAAGCAGCATAGCAAAAATACTTAAGAATAACATAAAGTCATCTTTCCATGTGTTTCACTTGTCACCACACTCCAAAGTAGCTCTTGAGCACAACAAAATCACTGAAAATTTTGCAATCCTTATTCTAACCTTTTCATATAGAGACCATAATTACTCAGCAGAAACAAATATCAGAAGAACTGGGACCATATTACAATTACCAAAGGGAATTGTGGTCATTATTTTCTCCTAAATG
The DNA here is from genome assembly GCF_050624435.1 of Tenrec ecaudatus. Classification (NCBI taxonomy): domain Eukaryota; kingdom Metazoa; phylum Chordata; class Mammalia; order Afrosoricida; family Tenrecidae; genus Tenrec; species Tenrec ecaudatus. The sequence continues at coordinate 58,843,162 of NC_134548.1, read as the reverse complement.
AATAAAAGGAGAGAAGCCCATTGAATTTTGCAGTTGTTGCCTGCTACACCGATTGACAGGCGCTGAGCAGTGGTGGTGGGGACTCTAGGTTACAGAGCCCTGTGGGAACACACTAGGGAAGGCCCACAGTTTCCTTTATTTGCCTTTTAAACCGCATCCTAGTTTCTCCCCTTTGATGATCAGATGCTGAACAAAGCTTGAATTTGCAGTATGTAGGTAAATTGTGTCTACAACACTTAGCCAGTGACATCTTCTCTTGCATCGCCACCAGGCCCCCAAACACATGTCCAGGCACAGCACCCAAAGCAGTCCACATGAACACATGAGCCACCCACATGATTGGGTGCAACAGGGGAGAAGGGGAGAACCACAACACCTAGGGCCAGATCTCCACACACAGACTGAAAATGGACAGGAAGCCACACATTTGGAGCAAAAGGTTTACAAGAAGCGGAAACAGTAACAACAAAAACAAGCCAAATAAATTTCATAACACATTTTGCCTAAACAAAGATAGCAATTTATATTGGCCCAATTTCAATTATAGGTTAATCCCTATAGAAATAGCATTGAGTTTCCCTCCAAGTATATCAGTGAGTTAGTTTATTGTGCCAACCTGGCGGATAAACACATGTGGGGTTAAGTGAAGGGTGGAGTGATAAATGGCTCGTGAACCTCCGCTTTCTAGTTCTAGGGTCTCTTGCTTTGTGATGTTCACACCAGGATGCAGCTGCCTTATCAGTTCCCTGCTTCAGCTTGCAAGGCTGACTTCCTGCAAGACATCTCCAAGGAGAAGCCACATGGACCTACCCCAATGCAGCCCTGAGTGCTGGAGCAGCCGTGTGTAGACCCCTGCCAGTACTGAGATGCTTAAACATTCACTGCCTCGCCTTTCTTCCTGCAGTCGGCATCATAGTGTGTGTTTTGTGAGATGGAGGAGGACTTTGTGGATTACTGTTGGACATATGGATTATAATGTTGGATTTGTGGGCTTGGGCAGCACTGGGTTGGGATGCGTTCTTAATGCGCACTTAACCTTTATATAAAACTCTCTCTTATACATGTTTCTGTGGATTTGTTTCTTTAAAGTAGCCAGACTAATACAATCAGAGAAAAGTAATTTGGTGATTTCCCTCTAGTTTCTCCAGATTCCTTTGTGTTACTGTGTTTATGTGTTTACTACTGGATCATAAATGAAAGGACAGGTATATGGGTGTGGGATGGTGACTCCGTGCTACATCCTGAGGCTCCTTACCTCAACTATCCAGTCTTTTTAAAGTAGTATGTTATTCATTCTACATGTGTTTGTCTTTATATTTCTGTTCATTGTATTGTAGATTTCTAGTTTTATATCATTGTGATCTGAGAAAATAGGTTCTAGAGTCTCATTTTTTTATCATAAGGCACGCCTTGTGGCCCAGTATGAGGTCAATTCTGTAAAATGATTCATGTGTTTGGGAGAAGAATTTATACTGTTTTCTTGTTATATGAAGTGTTCTGTATATGCCTAGGAGGTCATGATGTATCTATGAGGTCATGTTTGTTGATGGTGTTGTTAAATTTTTTGTGTCTTTATTGAGTTTCTTTCCTAATTCTGTCTATCCTTGAGAATGATTTATTGAAATCTCCCATATTATTGTCAAGCTGTCTATATCTCACTTCAGTTCTGTCAGGATTTGATTAAGATTTGTGAGGGTCTTTCATTGGGCTCATATATGTTTATTATGGTTACATCTTCTTGGGCTTTTAATCATTATGCAGTGTCCATTCTAGTCCTATAATGCTATTTTCCTTGGATTCTATTTTTTCAGAGATTAATATTGCCACACCTGCTTTGTTGTTGTTGTTGTCATTTGCTTGGCAAGCTTCTGTCCACCTTTTGATTTTCAGTCTGTTTTTGTCTGTGTTTCTGAGGTAGTTTTTTTGCAAGCATCATATTGATGAGTCTTGTTTTCTTATCCATTCTGTTACTGTCTTTTTACTGTGCATTTTGCCCACTAACATTCATTGAGATTATTGATATCTTTGTGTTTGCTACTGTCATTTTGATTTGTATTTGTGGGTTTGTATATTTAGTGTGTGATTAGTTTCCTTGTTCTTCCTAGATTTCTATGTTGTTTTGGATGCTGCTTTGAATGTGTTGGTTTTTGTTAGGAATTCTCTTGTATATTGGTTTCAGGTTTGTGTGCTGCTGCTGTTGATTTGGGGGGGGGGGTCATATTATTTCGTTTAGTATTTTTTGTAGCGGTGATCTTGTTTTTGCAAATTCCTTTAGGTTTTCCTTGTCTGGGAATACTTTTATTTCACCGTCATATATGAGTAATAATTTTGATGGGTAGGAGATTCTTGGTTGAGTCTTTTTCCTTCAAGAATTTATGTAGGTCACTCCATTGCCTTGCCCGCATGGTTTCTGCTGTTAAATCCAAATTTATTCTAATTGCTGCTCCTTTGTTTGCAAGTATTATTTTTCTCTGGCTTCTCTTAGAATATTTTACTTGTCATTGATGTTAGATAGTTTGAGAGAGTTTTCCTTTTGGAATCCTTCCTCACTGGGGTTCTTTCAGGTTTCCGAGTAGCTATCTTTTCATCCTTTATGTAGTGTGGAAAATTTTCTTCCAGGAGTTCTTGGACTATTCTTTATAGAATTTTTTGTTTCTTCATCTTCTGGAATCCCTAGAAATTGGTTGTTCCTTTTGTTTGTGTACCACATTGTTCTTAGGCTTTCCTTGGCCTTCTTTGCATTTTTTGTTGTTGTTGCGCGTTCTTCTCTTAGATTGGAATCCAGTGACTTTCTTCAGACTCGCTAATTTGGGTTTTCATTTCTCCAATTCTATTTCTTTGTTCTTTTATACTTTAATCTTGTTATTGTAGTGTTTGACTTTTACGTCTCTGTTTGGGGTTTTTCTTGTATGGCTTGTAGTGAAATTCACAGCCTTTCTGTTCTTCCCATTTTCCTCTCAGACTATAGCCATCCGTTGTATGTGTGCAAGCATTACTCTTCAGGAATAGTTTGCTGATCGTTCTACAGCCTCTTTTATATTGGCCATCTCTTTTACACCTGGGTGCTGTTCACTTATTTGTATTTGTTTATCTTGTTTTTTTGTGTGAACCAATATTTTCTGTTGTTTCTTTGACATCTTAGTGTAGCCATTAGGGATGGCAGGGAGGTCGTGCTGTGGAGGAGTAGTTGGTTGTGTTAGGTGGTGTCATGAAGGAATGGTGGATGCTCTGAAGTATCAGGTGGGGAAATTGAGTATGGGCTAGGGAAGAGATCAGAGAATGGAAGGCAAAGTATTACATGGGTGGGGAGGGAGAATCAAGTAGTGCTAATTGGCGAATTATAAGAATAGAAAAAGCGAGAGATAATTTTTTTCTTAATTTTCAAGGACAAAGGAAAGGGTAATAATGATTGATAAAGAATTGTAAGAGCGTTTGTTTTTAAGAAGAGAAGGGAAAAAACAGATTGAAGAGCAGAAAACAATTGAAAACTATAAATTTTTAATGTTTAATTTTTTCATGTTTTAATTTCTTCAATTAAAATTTAAAGAAAAAATAAAACAAGAAAAAGAAGAGCTTTTAGTATTTCTTTGGGCTCGAAGCTTTGCCCAGAAGATTTATCACTGATGTGAGCAAGAGAAAGGTATGTTTTTTGAAGAAGGATTGGGAACTTTGTTGTATTCAGGACTTGTGATCGAAGCCCAAAAGGCAAGAAACAGGTGCATAGGTATAATCAGTATTAGTGGATGAGTGGTTTCCCCCTGCTTAGCTACTTGGGGTGACTTGAATGTGTATTATTATTATTCTCTGCAGTGACCTGGAGGAGAGGAGATTAAATGGAATGACAGGATATGGAGAAGTTTCTCAGGGTGGTCCTGGGTTGAGTGGTTGTGATGGGGTAGGGCTCACATCTTCCAAGAGGCAGAGGACTCTGAGAAGGAAACAGGAGAGGATAGCAGGGCTGGACAGCTTTTATTGGGATGGCTTAGAGAGAGGAGGTGGAATATAAGCTTTGCCTAGGGGCAGGCTATATCTCTGAGCTGCCTGGGGTGGTTTAGGGTGAACTAAATGAAGTATTCGTTGAGAGTTGGGGCTATTGCTGACTTGGGGATCTTAGATGTGGTGAATTGAAAAATTGTATATATATTTTAAGAAGACAACAGGCAGGAAAGTACGAATTAAGAAACAATTTTAAGAATAGTATAATACTTTGTTTTGAAGAAGGAGGGGAAAAAGAAAAGGAAAAAAACAAAGAAACAAAAGAACTGGGGTCTGGACTGTATTCTACGAGAGATCAAGGCTGTGGGGAGCGGAAATCTTTTGAGCAGTTGGAGATAGTGCCTGGGGGTGAGTGGTTCTTCCCTTGGGGGTGTTTAGAATGGCAGGGCATATTTGCACTTCAGGCTAGGGGTTGGGGGCTATGGGTGGCTGAGATAGCTCTGAGACCCAAATTCTAATCGATTGTGGCTAATTGTAAATGGCTTTCTTAAAGGAATAGACCTCAGGTCACCCAGCTTTAAAGAGGGCAGGGTTCACTCTTTTCAGATAATAATAGTCTCCAAGATGGGAGAGGGAACAGTATCTAACACCCACTGCCCAGGTGGCCTATGGAGAAGAGAGTAGCAAGACCTTTCTCAAAAGGCAGGTTGTTGCTCTGGATGGCTTGCAGACTAATTAGGGTGCTGACTGGGAGATGGGGGTCTTGAGGCAGCTGGCAACAAAGTGCTCAGTTTAGCTGGTTTTTGAGCCACAATATGTTGCTTGAACCTTTTGAGCATAGGGCTTTTGGCTTGCAGGTGCATGCATGCTTGCCTGCCAGAGGGGCAAAAGGAGTTCAGGCTGCAGAGGGTTCACTAGCCAGACATCTCGCCAGTTTAATGGGCTCAGTCCAGGGGTGCACGTATGCCTAGGTGTTGGCAGGGTGATAAATTTAGCTAGTATTTCATCTGGCATGGGCAGCAGTTGCTTGAACTTTCCGAGTTTAAGGCTTTTGACTTGTGGGCACATGCACTCTCTGCAAGAGGGACAAAGGGACTCTGCTTCAGAGAGTTAACCAGTTGGGCTCCTCATTAGCCATGGGGGCTTAGACTGGGGGTGCATGTATGCCTGGGTGTTCGCCTGCCAGGGGCACCCACCTGCTAAGGGATAACTCGGGTGTATGGGCAGCCTGGAGTCCAGTTATGTAAAGTTCACACATGGTGAGCAGTCTCTCAAGTCAGTTGTGAGGTGGGCAGTTTGGTGAGTGAAGAAATTAGACTTCTCTTTTCTTTTACCCCTTAACCTCTACCACGCCCACTAACTGCTTTCTGGACTGCTTGCACCTCTCTCGCTTCCCTGGTGGATTTTCATTTAGTTCTTGGAGAGGATCTCACTCTCCATGTAATCAGCCATTTTGACCTGGAAGCCCTGACATTTTGCTTTCTTCATGAGTGGCATTCTTGATGCCCTCTCACAACTCATCAGGTCTTCTCTCATTAGTGTTCACTGCATTAAATCTGTTCTTGAGATGTTCTCAAAATTCAGGCAGTATAGAGTCAAGATTGTATTTAGACTTTCGTGGACTTCTTTGAATTTTCTTCAACATTAACGTGAATTTACGTATGAGCTATTGATGGTCTGTTCTACAGTCATCTTTTGGCCTGGTTTTAGCTGCTTCTCCATTATCTCTTCTCACAGATAGAATCAATTTGATTTCTGTGAATTCCATCTAGAAAAGTACATATGTACAGTCACCTTTTGTGTTGTTGATAAAAGGTAATTGCTGTGAACAAGCCATTCGTTTTGCAAAAGAGTGCCGTGCAATTTCCAGCTTGATTTCAATCACCAAGACCTTATTTTCTAACTCGTGTTCCTTCCTCATTGTTTCAGACTTTTACATTCCAATTGACAGTGATTATCAATGCATTTAGATTGCATTTTTAAAATTAACTTCAGACTGGAGATGTGAGTGGAATTCTTCAATTACTTCATCCTTAGCTTTTGTGATTGGTGCATATATTTGAATAATAGTTGTATTGATTGGATTTCCTTGAAGGTGAATAGATATAATCCTATCATAGATAGCATTATACTTCAAGATTGATTTTGAAATGTCCTTTTTGACAATAAATGCAACACCATGCCTCTTTATTGTTTTATTCCAGGCATAGCAAATCATATATTTTTTTTTTACTTCAAAATGGCCAATACCAGCCCATTTCAGCTCACTAATGTCTGGGGTATCGATCTTTATGCATTTAATGTTGATGATTTCCAATTTTCTTATATTCATACTTTGCACATTCCAATTCCTCACCCCCTCCTACCCATAGACACAGTTATTGATAAAATTTATAGATATAGCTTTAATAAATATATACTTAACACTTATATTTTATAGAAATATGTACATATTACATATTTATATAGGTATACTTATTGTTCTTGTTGAGTGCCATCAAGTTGATTACGACTTACAGCAACACCATGTAACAGAGTAGAACTACCCCTAAAGATTTTGTAATCTGTATTCTTTATAGAAATAGATCACTAGATCATTCTCTTGGGAAGCTGCTAGGTTGGTTTGAAGTGCTAGCTTATCAACTAGCAGCTGAACACTTAATTGTTGTGCTACCAGGACACTTTACATTTATGTCCTGTTTTTTATTTTTTCAATTAATATATTATGGGTTGTAGTCATTTCAGTACACATAATTTTGACCTTTCAAGACTCCTGAATAATATTCCATTGAAGAAATGCATGTAATTTAAATGTTTGTTCATAAATTCATTGTTTTAAATTATGGCATTAATGTATAAATACTAAAGCAATTCAGGCAGTTCACATGAAGAAAAAAATTAAAGTTATTTGTGTAAGAACCCCTCACTCACAGTTAACTCTTCCCATTCCGCTAACATTAAGTTTTAATTATTGTAGTCATTGCTATTAATAATCTATAAGTGATACATTTCTTCATCTATTTTATCTAGTAATTTCAGACAAAATAAAAGTTGAGTAGGTGATTGTATTTTCCCTTTTTTCCTCCTCTTATACCTCCCAAATTTATTGCTTTTTATAAACATTGGTGAAGCTTATAACATTTACATTCTGTTCTGTAACAATTGGTGTTTTATCTGTAGTTTGATTCTAACAATTGAAAATAAAAAAACATTGATATTAAGATCATATATATTAGCATATGACCAAGCAATGTAATTAGAACCATGAAAAATAAATTTTAATTTTTTCATTTAAATTGTATTGCTCAAGAAAGACTGAAGTCTCTAGGAAAAGTGGATTATTTTATTTACTTTGAGTGTCTGTTGCTACATCTGGAATATACTTTGCTAACACTGTTTCTAGTGTCCAAGAATTTTTTTCTTCCTTAAATACTTCATTGAATAGTATTTTCAAATGTATTGGATAGGTGATCAATTCTGTATATTTTATATGTCCAAATGTATTTTCACTTAAGTATAGAGTGATAATATCACAATCTTTTCCTTTCAAGACATTGTCTCATTGTCTGTTAGCCTATAGTGTTGCTGATAAGAAGAATATCAATTTGATTACCATTCATTTATAGGTAACCTGTTTTGACTTTACAGTCCTGAAAAACTTTCTACGATTGGGAAATGTTCTACATTTGCACTATCCAATAGAGCAGATGCTAGCCACAAAAGGTTCTAATCACTTGAAATGTGGCTTGTATAACTAAAGAATTGGATTTTTAATTATATTTATTTTTTATTAATTTACATTTAAACAGCATCATATGAGTGGCTATTGTATGGAATAGTCACTAGAGGCTTTATCTTAGAGTTCTGAAATTTTTTTAAAATCATTTTATTGGGGGCTCATACAACTCATCACAATCCATGTATACATCAATTGTGTCAGGCACATTTGTACATTCGTTGTCCTCATCATTCTCAAAATATTTGCTCTACTTGGTATCAACTCCTCATTTTACTCCCTTCCTCCCTGTTTCCCTCTCCCTCATGAATCCTTGATAATTTAGAAATTATTATTATTTTCTTATGTCTTACACTGTCCATTGTCTCCGTTCACCCACTTTTCTGTTGTCCATCCCCCATAGAGGAGGTTATATGTAGATCCTTATAATCGGTTCCCCCTTTCTACCCCACCTTCCCTTCACCTTCCAGTATCGCCACTCTCAACACTGGTCCTGAAGGGATCATCTGTCCTGGATTCCCTGTGTTTCCGGTTCCTAGATGTACCAGTGTACATCCTCTAGTCTAGACGGATTTGTAAGGTAGAATTTGGATCATGATAGTGGGGGTGGGGGAGAGGAAGCATTTAAGAACTAGAAGAAAGTTGTGTGTTTCATTGTTGCTACACTGCACACTGAATGGCTCGTCTCTTCTCTGCGACCATTCTATAAGGGGATATCCCATTACCTACAGATGGGCTTTGGATCTGCACTCTGCACTTCCCCTCATTTATAATGAAATGATTTTTTTTAATAAAATGATTCTTTTGTTCTTTGATGCCTGATACCTGATCCTTTCGACACCTCGTGGTCACACAGGCTCATGTGCTTCTTCCATGTGGGCTTTGTTGCTTCTCAGTTAGATGGCCACTTACTTAGCTTCAAGCCTTTAAGACCCCAGACACTATATCTTTTGATAGCGGAGCACCATCAGCTTTCTTCACCACAGTGGCTTATGCACCCATTTGTCTTCAGCAATCATATTGGGGAGGTGAGCACACAATGATATGATTTTTTGTTCTTTGATGCCTGATAACTGACCCCTTCGGCACCTCACAATCACACAGGGTGGTGTGCTTCTTCCAAATGACTTTGTTGCTTCTGAGCTGGATGGCCACTGGTTTACCTTCATGCCTTTAAGACCCCAGATGCTGTATCTCCTGATAGCCGGGCACCATCAGCTTTCTTCACCACATTTTCTTATGCACCCTTTTGTCTTCAGCGATCGTATTGGGGAGGTGAGCACACAATGATATGATTTTTTTGTTCTTTGACGCCTGATAACTGATCGCTTTGGCACCTCGTGATCACACGTCCTAGTGTGCTTCTTCCATGTAGGCTTTGTTGCTTCTCAGTTAGATGGCCACTTGTTTACCTTCAAGTCTTTAAGACCCCAGACCCTATATCTTTTGAGAGCCAGGCACCATCAGCTTTCTTCACTACATTTGCTTATGCACACATTTGTCTTCAGCGATCATATCGGGAAGGTGGACACACAGTGATATAATTTTTTGTTCTTTGATACCTGGTACCTGATCCTTTTGACACCTCTGAAAAATTGTTTAGAATGTTTGTGTGTTGCTTTTCCTTTCATTCTGTGCATTGCTGGTGTATACCCTTTGAGTTACATGATTCATGTCTTGCTTTACCTCAAATGAACTTTTTATTCCTTTGTTTTCTTTCTTTTTAGAACTTAGAGTTATTTGGCCTCCTATGCATATTATTCCATCTTTTAAAATAGATTATTACACACATTTTTAACACTTGTTTTAAATTTCCTTTTCCTTTTCTTGTTCTCAGATACATCTTCAACTTTTTATTTCAGATCACTGCCTTGGTATTCAGCTATATCCATTAATCTTTTATTTGGAAATCATAATTTTCATTTTAAAAATATTCTTTTTAATAATAGCCTACTTTTTATATATGTTTATCACAAGCTTTGTTTCTCAGAAAACTGACAAAAGATCATTATCTAGATCATACGTAAAACTCTTAAATCAATAAGAAAAAAATCATACAACTCAAGGAACAAGTAAAGCATGAACATTTAGTTCACTGAAATGGAAACACAAGTGCCTTATAAACATGAGGAAAAAGTACTCAACCTTATTCTAATCAGTGAAGTAAGTGCAAACATTTTAAAGAACAAAATACCAGTTTTTCTTATCAGCCATGAAATCATTAAATAAATTACTAGTACCTGAATGTTGAAAAAACTCTAATTTTATATTGGTAGGAGTGGAATTTCTGGGTCATATGATGATTCTTTAACTTTTTGAGGAACTATTAAATTGCTTTATAAAGTGACTACACTTTTATATCCCACCAGCAATAGATGAGGGTTTCAATTTCTGCATATTTTTTGCCATACTTGTTATTTTATATTTTTAAAATAATAGCCATCCTAGTGGGCCTGAAGTGATATCTCATAATGGATTTTTTGTTTTTATTTTTATTATGGTAAATATTTATGTAACAAAACATCATTTCAATATTTTTCATACAAAGAATTCAGTGACATGAACTAATTATGCTTGTCATGGTGTTGAGGCATCACCAATGTTTCCAGAGTTTCCATCACTCTTAATAGAAGCTCTATGTCTCCTCAACAGTTTCCCTCACTCTTGTATTTCCCTCTTTTTTTAAAAATAATTTTATTGGGGGCTCATACAGCTCTTATCACAACCCACACATATATCCATTGTGTCAAGCACATTTGTGGACATCATAATTTTCAAAACATTTTCTTTCTACTTGAGCCCTTGGTATCAGCGCCAAACTCACTGCCATCAAGTAGATTCTGACTCATAGTGATCCTGTGGAACAGGGTAGAACTGCCCCTGTGAGTTCCTGAGATTCTAACTTTTTCCCCAAAAAGTGGCTGGTAGTTTTGAATTCCTGGCCCAATGGGTAACCACTACCACTAGTAAACTTTGGTCTTTATACACTTGTCTGTTCTAGATATTTCATATAAGTTGGATTTAAGGTGGATTTATTTCATTCAGCATAATATTTTCAAGATTCCTTATGTTATAGCATGTATCAGTTTTTTTATCTTTATGGAAAAGTCCTATTCCATTATATGTATTTAGTATACTTTGCATATGCATTTACCTTTTGCATATTTAGATGTGCTCACACTTCGGCCTTTGTGAATAAACATTAGTGTAAAAGTAACTGCTTGTATTTCTACTTTTAGTTCTCTGGGGTATATACCCAGGAGTGGAATTACTATATTACATGATAATTCTGTGTTTAACTTTCTTTTCTAAAATCCCCCTCTTTAATTTTAAATTCATGTTTTAGTTAAGGTCCATGCACTTGTTATTTTGCTTTAATATTTTATAATCCAGAAAAATGCCATTGACATTTTTATAAAAGCACTTTGTTAATCATTGAAATAAAATAAAGTGAAAATTACTGTTATAATTTGATAGAGTGTTTTTGAAAATACATATTTCTATTAAAGCATCCTATAATCAGGTAATGCCAATATGCATTCTCACTGCCCTCATGCCCATTCTGATTCATAGTGACCCTATAACACAGGGTAGAACTATAACCCTTAACTTTTTCTCTAGTCAAGAGCAATATCCCTTGCCTTCCCCTTCTTTTGCCTTTTATGATACTGACTTTTAAAAGATATAATTTATTATAAATTTTTATTTTATTTTTAATATCTGTACTTAACAAAATTCTTTAAAAGTAATAGTTCTAATATCTCATAGCTTTGAGATATTGATTGCCATTTAAATACTAAATTGTTCCCACCCCAGTCCCCATGGAAGCTTTGAGGATCTTCTCTTTTCCCTATGACAATTTACTTTTATTATTTTAAAAATCTTTATATTTTTGGCAATATCATGTCAACCTTAATATTAGTAAGTTCCGAGAACTTTTTCACCAGATTCTTTTTCACAGTGGCTGTATCATTTTATATTCCCCCCAGCAATTCGAATGTTCTGCCTTCTTCACATCCCCATTAACACCTATCATTTTTTATTTTTTAAATCATAACCATCTTAATGAGTGTGAAGTGAAGTCTCATTGTGGTTTCAATATAAATTTCCCTAGTCATTAAATATTGCATATCTTTTTATGTGCTTATTGGCCAATTGTGTATCTTCTTTGGAGAAATGTCTGTTTAAGTTTTTTGCTCATGATTTCATTGGGTTGTTTCCTCTTTTTAATGTTACTTAGAGAGGTAGGTAGATAGGTAAACATTTTTTGAATTTCTATAGATTTTATTTTTACTTTCTTGATAATGTCATGTAATGTATATTTTTTAAATCCAGTTTAGATTTCTTTGGGGTTTGTTTGTTACAGCTCACATTTTGGAGTCATATCTAAGGACCCATTTCAAAAACTAAATCCTTTTTTCTTCAAAGAGTTTTATAGTTTTATATGCATATACTATAACCATGCTCTAGAATGCCTTGTCTTGGCACAGTACGGTGAGCCTTCAAAAAGTTAATTGACAAATTCCATTGCCTTTTAATTCCATTTTTCCATGAACTTTCCTCATATATTGCAACACGTTTCTAGTGCTTCCTTTAGGGTGGATATTAAGCTAAATCATCTTCTTCATGGCTGTTTCCTTCACAGGGAAAACATTGGCCTTTCCATCTGACCTCAGCCTTTTCCTCTCACCACTCTTTTAGACACCAATGGCCTTAGGGGTTTCTACTTGGTGTGGAGATGAGGAAAAAGGAACAGAGTTTTGTTCTTTGGCTGTTCTGACTGTTTCTTTTTTGGCACCCCAACCAATTCACACATCCATTCAGCAATTATCTGTAAAGCAATGCATAAGTTAAATTTTCTGTTTTTATGGTGCTCACATTCTACAGAAGGAAGATAGACCCTAAACAAATAAGCCAGTATGGTGTGTAGAATATTTAAGTAAAGGGTTAACCATGAAAAGGCTCTGGATGACTTATGGAGGTTTATCAGAGAAGACTTGTATGTGGGGTGATATTCACAGGTATCAAATAGCCATCAAATAACATTTTGTGAAGAACATTTTGACTAAAGATTATAGAAAATACTGTATCCTAAATTATTGCCTAAGTTATTATTTTGGTTTTTTGTTTTTGTTTCCATTAGGAGATGTCCCGAGATGCTTCACTTCCAGGGGATCCAAAGACCTGTCCTGTTGATGTGTCAAGTGATGGAGCCATGCATCTGCATACAGGAGGTGGATATTTTGGCCTAAGCTTTACTTGTCCTAGTCTCAAAAGTCCTATTAGCAAGAGATCCTGGACTCACAAATTTAAAAGCTGGGCATACAGGCTACAGCAGTCAACCAGCTTTTTCAAGAGATCAAAAGTCCGTCAAGGTAGTATGCTTACAGTCAGGGACATAGACTGGGTAACATCACTTTTCATTTATTTACATTTTTAAATCATATACAAACCTTGCCACTTTTTCATGTAGCCCATGTATGTTACATATCCCATTAATGCCATTGCCTTTTAATTTTTCCATTCGTTACTAATTTGGTTTTCCAGTTATTCATTTCATTTAGACAGTAAGTCTTGGATTAATCTTACAATGCCTGATTCAGATAAGGGACTTGTACAATATTGCTTATTGCATTAATAACTTTTAATTATCTAGTAGGGATTAAGCTTTTTCTACTTTTATTCTTTTTGGTAACATAAGCAATTTTAATCTTAACTATTTTGTTCTTTCTGCTTTCAATTTGGTAAAACTTTCAGGGGAAACAGAAGATATAAGATCCACAGTTGCTCCTGATCCCATTCCTTTGACACAAGAATCCATAGCTGATACTAAGGCTTTGAGTGGATGTAAAGCTATGAATGGATCATTTCAGCGGGGACGGTTCCAGGTTTGTATTTTTGGTGTCTATCCTTATCTACAAGATCACTATTTAAGGTGACAGCATTTAAGATCTTAAGCACTTAAGGTAATACTTATTTTAAATGTAATCATTGCCATTTTTAATATATTCTCGTTACATACATCCTCTTACCTTTAGCTATTCAGTAAGGGTGAGTCTAAAGAAATGAGAATTTTGGTATTTGGAGGATAACACAAACATGGGCGATCATTTGGAGAATGGATGATTGGATCATCTTTTAAAAAATCTATTTTTCTGTCCTAATTCATGGCCGTGTGATTATATTTTTCAAATTTTGTAACTCTCTTTTAGCAATATGAAGCCAGTTCTTTTTACCAAAGGGGTCCTATTGAAAGACTTTGAATATAGGTAGTACAGGTGAGAATTTTCAGGTTTTGTGTTCCTGATTTGTATATATCATAGCCACATATCTGTGCCACATAACTTATTTTTTCATAAAGTTTCATCTTTGATTAGGTAGAGCCAGTCACTTTTGCCTTTTTATATCTTAGGTTATTACAGTTCCTCAGCAGCACTCAATAAAGGTGACATCTTTTGGAACAGAGCACATACCAACTCTCAATCAAATGACAAATCATTCTAATGAAGACACTCTCATCTTTACTGAAGCAGCAAAGTCTCCGTTGATAAGGCTGGAACCTGGCATGCACAATCAACAAACTTCATTTTCTCCTCAGAAGTTACAAGTTTTTCTTGAAACTACTAAAGAAAATAAAGGCATTCCCAAACGAGGTGACAACTTTTTATCTTTCAGCACAATTTGCGAGACAGTTATATCTTCTGTAATGCCGGAAAAGGAATTGAAGGAAACTTCAGGCACAGGAAATAGTATGCAATCTGGATCTGAACTGTTACTTAAAGAGAAAGAGACACTGATTATTGGGAAACAACCCAGCTCTGATAGTGAAGTTTCAGCTCCTCTTGCTGCCAGTGAAAAGTCAGTGGCAAAGACTGGTTCAGAAAGTATTCAGTGCCATGAAGAACAGACCTACATACAAGCACAAAGCTCCCTCTTCTATTCACCATCTTCCCCAATGAGCAGTGATAATGAGTCAGAAATAGAGGATGAGGACTTAAAGGTGGAACTTCAAAGATTACGAGAAAAGTAAGGACTGTTTTTCTTCTGTCACAAAGGTTTTATAGAACTTGGTATGTAATTGGTAGGCAAATATTTAGGATTTTAATAATTTTATAATTTTTATGAATTGAATTATAAAGAAAGCCAAAATAATACCTACTTGATAAATATTTATTGATGTGAAAGTTGTTATAAATTATTTTCATAGTTGAAGGGTTAATTATCATTGGCTAAACGTCAGGGATTCTTGGGAGTTCCAAGTAGTGTAAATGATTAACACATTTGGCTGCTAAATGAAAGGTTGGAAGTTCAAGTCCACCTAGAGCAGACCCAGAAGAAAGCCCTAGTGATCTACTTTTAAAAAATCAGCCTTTGTGGATGATCCCTTCAGGACCAGGGGTGTAAGGGGCGATACTGGGAGGGTAGAGGGTGAATGGGTTGGAAAGAGGGACCCGATTACAAGGATCTACATGTGACCTCCTCCCTGGGGAATGGACAAAAGAAAAGGGGGTGAAGGGAGATGCCAGACAGGGAAAGATATGACAAAATAATAATTTATAAATTATTAAGGGCTCATGAGGGAGGGGGAAAAAGAGGACTTGATGCAAAGGGGCTTAAATGCTTTGAAAGTGATGAGGGCAAAGAATGTACAGATGTGCATTATACAATTGATGAATGTATGGATTGTGATAAGAGTTGTATGAGACCCTAATTAAATGTTAAAAAAGAAGAAAAAAATTATGATAGTAACCTATGTACACAATGGATATATGTATGGTTTGTGATAAGAGCTGCAAGAGCCCCCAATAAAATGATTTTTTTTAATCAGCCTTAGAAAACTCCAGGGAGCTTAGTTGTATTTTAGCACATACAGTTGCCATAAGTTTGGAGTCCACTTGATGGTTTCTATTTTAGTGATACTGTTGTAATAGGTTTTATTACATAAACACAAAAAACTCACAGCCATCAAGTCATAGTGACTCATAGTGACCCGATAGGGCAAGGTAGAACAGACCCTGTGAGTATCCAAAGCTAACTCTTTAGGGGAGTAGAAAGTCTTGTCTTTTTCCCAAGGAGTGGCTGGTGATTTCGAACTGCCGACCTTGCTGTTAGCAGCCCAACTTGTAACCACTACAACACCAGGGATACCTTGTTTTATCATATGGGAATGATATTTTTGTATTTAGTTTTATAAAGAAGGCCATATTTTTATGAAATTAGTATTTAGTTACTGAATTCTTTCTAATTTTATTCCAGTAGTTCAAACCAAAAAAAAAAAAAACATATAAAAGGGAAACCAATGGAGTCTCCCTCTTTTCCCTCTATCCAAGTCACCCAGTTTTTCCCCTTAGGGTAAGCAATATTACTTGTTTCTTGTATATCTAAAATTTGGTTATGTACTTGTATATACAACATATATACACATTTTACTATTTTCATGCACAAATTGTAGCATATTCTATAAACTCCATATTGTTTTTTCACCTTTTTGCTGTATTTTGGAAGCCTCCTATTAATGACCCCATATCATTATTTTTAAAAGTTGAAATCAAGATTAGCTATTTTAAAAATCATTTTATGGGGGCTCATACAACTCTTATCACAATCCACACATACATCAAATGTGTAAAGCACATTTATACATTCGTTGCCCTCATCTTTCTCAAAACTCACTTTCGGTTTGGGCTCCTGGAATCAGCTCCACATTTTCCTCCGCTCCCCCTTCGGCCCCCTCCCCCCTCCCTCATAAACCCTTGCTAATTTATAAATTATTATTTTATCTTATCTTGTACTGCCTAATGTCTCCCTTCACCCACTTTTCTGTTGCCCATCCCCCAGAGAGGAGATTATATGTAGGTCCTTGTGATCGGTTCCCCCTTTCTACCCCACCTTCCCTCCCGGTATCGCCACTCTCACCACTGGTCCTGAGGGGTTCATCTTTCCTGTATTCCCTGTTTTTCCAGTTCCCATCTGCGCCGCTGTGCATCCTCTTGTCTAACAAGGTTTGCAAGATAGAATTGGGATCATGATAGTTGGGGGGAGAAAGCATTTAAGACCTAGAGGAAAGTTGTGAGTTTCGTTATTGCTACTTTGAACTCTGAGTGATTCATCTCCTCCCTACTACCTCTCTGCAAGGGATGTCCAGTTGTCTGCAGATGGGCATTGGGTCCCTACCACATGCTCCCCTCATTCGCGACTTACGATTTTTTTTGCCCACCTTTGGTGCTTGATACCTGGTCCCCTCGACCCTTCATGTTGGTGTACTGCTTCCATGTGGGCTTTGTTGCTTCTGAGCTAGATGTCTGTTTGTTTACCTTCAAGACTTTTTTTAAAAACTTTTTATTAGGGGCGCATACAACTCTTATCACAATCCATACATATACATACATCAATTGTATAAAGCACATCTGTACATTCTTTGCCCTAATCATTTTCTTTTTTTTCTTCTTTTCTTTTTTTACATTTTATTAGGGGCTCATACAACTCTTATCACAATCCATACATATACATACATCAATTGTATAAAGCACATCCGCACATTCCCTGCCCCAATCATTCTCAAAGCATTTGCTCTCCACTTAAGCCCTTTGCATCGGGTCCTCTTTTTTCTCCCTCCCTCCCCGCTCCCCCCTCCCTCATGTGCCCTTGGTAATTTATACATTGTTATTTTGTCATATCTTGCCCTATCCGGAGTCTCCCTTCCCCCCCTTCTCTGCCGTCCATCTCCCAGGGAGTAGGTCACATGTGGATCCCAGTAATCAGTTCAAGACTTTAAGACCCCAGACTATATATTTTAATAGCCGGGCACCATCAGCCTTATTCATCATACTTACTTATGCACACATTCATCTTCAGCATTTATATGGGGGTGGTGAACACACAATGATGGTTTTTATTCTGATGATGCCAGATACCTGATCCCTTCAACACCTCATGATCACACAGGCTTGTGTGCTTCTCTGTGGGCTTTGTTGCTTCCGAGCTAGATGGTCGCTTGTTTGCCTTCAAGCCTTTAAGACCCCAGATGCTATATCTTTTGATAGCCAGGCACCATCAGCTTTCTTCACCACGTTTGCTTATGCACACATTTGTCTTCAGTGATCATGTCGGGAAGGTGGCTATCACAGAATGACTGTTTAGCTGAGCAAAGTGCTCTTGTGTTAAGGGAATGCATGCGAGGAGGCCCAATGTTCATCTGCTACTCTACTACTAAACTTATAAGTATATGCACATAGGTCTATTTCCCCCATGATCATAAATATATTTACATATGTACATGTCTGTATTTAGGCCTCTATGTATGCCCTTTGCCTCCTGATCCTTTCCTCTACTTCCTTGTGCTTTCCTCCTGTCCCACTACCATGTACATTGCTTCAAGACCTGAAGCAGGTCAAAATCCTTAGAATGCTCTTAGTTTTATTTTTTAGTCATTTTATTAGGGGCTCATACAACTCTTATCACAATCCATACATATATCAATTGTGTAAAGTACATTCGTACATTCATTGCCCTCGTCATTCTCAAAGGTTCCTCATGAACCCTTGATAATTTATAAATTATTATTTTGTCATAACTTGCCTTATCCGACATCTCCCTTCACCCACTTTTCTGTTGTCCGTCCCCCAGGGAAGAGGTCACATGTAGATCCTTGAAATAGGTTCCCCCTTTCCTCCCTCTACCCTCTCACACACTCACACCACTTGTCCTGGAGGGATCATCCGTCCTGGATTCCCTGTGTTTCCAGTTCCCATCTGTACCAGTGTCCATCCTCTGGTCTAGCCAGACTTGCAAGGTAGAATTGGGATCATGATAGTGGGGGGTGAGGAGGAAGCATTTAGGAACCCGAGGAAAGTTGTATTTTTCATCGTTGCTACATCGCACCCTGACTGGCTTGTCTCCTCCCCGAGACACTTCTGTAAGGGATGTACTGTGGCCTACAAATGGGCTTTGGGTCTCTAATCTGCACTACCCCCCCCCTAATCACACCCACCCCCCACATTCACTTTGGTAAGATTTTTTTGTTCTGATGATGCCTGATATCTGATCCCTTCGACATCTCGTGATCGCACCGGCTGGTGTGCTTTTTCCATGTGGGCTTTGTTGCTTCCGAGCCTTTAACACCCCAGCACTATATCTTTTGATAGCCGGAAACCATCAGCTTTCTTCACCACATTTGCTTATGCACCCATTTGTCTTCAGCGATCGTATCATGGAGGTGAGCACACAATGATATGATTTTTTGTTCTTTGATGCCTGATAATTGATCCTTTTGGCACCTCGTGATCATACAGGCTGGTGTGCTTCTTCCATGTAGGCTTTGTTGCTTCTGAGCTAGATGGCCGCTTGTTTACCTTCAAGCCTTTCAGACAACAGGAGCTATATCTTTTGATAGCCAGGCACCATCACCTTTCTTCACCACATTTGCTTATGCACCTGCTTTGTCTTCAGTGGTTGTGTCAGGAAGGTGAGCATCATAGAATGCCAATTTAATAGAAGAAAGTATTCTTGCATTGAGGGAGTACTTGAGTGGGAGGACCAATGTCTATCTGTTACCTTAATACTAAGCCTATAAATAGATGCACATAGATCTATTTACACATCCTCATATTTACATATGTACATGTCTTTATCTAGAACTCCATAAATGCCCTTTGCCTGCCAGCTCTTTCCTCTATTTCCTTTGCCTTTCCTCCTGTCCCACTATCGTGCTCAGTCCCCACCTGGGTTTCAGCAATTCCTCTTGGTTACATTGCCCTTGATCATGCCCTACCAGGCCTCCCACACCCTCCTCACCACCAATTTGGATCCCCCGTTGTTCCCTTGTCCCTGGGTTTGTTAACACCACTACCTTCCCCCCTCACCCATGTCCCCCTGGAACTGTCCATCCCATGGTTTTCTCCTCCAGATTGTTCATCCAGCCTATCTTATTTAGACAGAACTTCAGAGATAATAACATGCACAAAAACAAAACAGAGCACAACCAAGCAACAATATACAACAAAACAACAACAAACCAATGACAAAAAAACACAAGAAAGAAAAGCTTATAGTTAGTTCAAAGATTTTTTGGTTGGAATTTAGGAGTGTTTTCTAGTCCAGTCTGTTGGGGCACCACGCCCTGGCCCCAAAGTCCACCTTCAGCATTCCCTGGGGACCTCACCTCTCCATTCTCTTGCTGTTCTGTTACACCCCCTTAGTGTTTTGCCTTGGTGTGGCTGGATCAGATCAGGCGCAATTCCCTCACTGTGTCTCCGGTGTTGTCCCCTGTAGGGCTATAGGTCAGTGAGGGGCGTCATTTCTCATAGTGGGGCCAGCCATGTGGTCCTCTCTGTGGACTGGTTGCTGTAATTAGGAACATTGGCCTCATGGCCTGATGGGCCAGAATGTGCTCCACTCTCTCCTCCCCCCCTTCATCTCCTCCCATGTGCTCTGATCAGATATATCCCTCTCCCAGAGCTGCAGATTCAATGCCATCCTTTGATATAAATTCTTCTGAGGGTGAGGGGCAGGTGTCCACGTAGTTGGGATTGGGGTGGGCCCCCCAGACCTCTCCACTGGTTCCCTACTCCATGCCAGCATATTGCTGAATAGTCTTAGTTTTAAAGGCCTTGCTCAAAGGAGGAAACAATACAAAAATATCATTCTAATGAAGAGTAAGTATAATATTATTTTCTTTCTAACCTTGTTCATTTCTTTTCAGAAAATTGTAGATGTATTCCTTTTTTAAAATATATTTTAAAAAACATAATGCCCTTTTAATTTGAGCTTAAAAGGAAATTGTGATTGTATACTTTAACATAAATCATTTAAAAGTTCATTTTAAAAAGATGATAAAGATGCAGGTTTGACTGAACTATGCAATATGTGCTATGTAACATTTTGGGAGAAAAATGGGGCTTTATGCTTCTTTAAAATTTGCAACTTCAAATATATAGATACAGTAACTGGTGTAGTGGCTTATTGGGGATACAGTGGTGAAGGAAAATGGGAGGGAAATGGGGGGCAAATAATGAATACGAGAAGGAAGAAAATGGTCTAGAACAGAGTGTAGTGATGTTTATACAACTCTTAATACTACTGAACTATGGTAGTGTGTAATATATAAATTATATCTCCATAAAGCCATAAAGCTATTTAAAAACATTACAACCTCCGGGAGGAGATGAGCCAGTCAGGGTGCGATGTAGCAACGATGAAAAATAAAACTTTCTCTAGCTCCTACATGCTTCTTCCTCCCCCCCCCCCCCCACTATCATGATCCCAATTCTACCTTGCTAGTCTGGCTAGACCAGAGGATGGACACTGGTACAGATAGGAACTGGAAACACAGGGAATCCAGGATGGATGATCCCTTCAGGACCAGTGGTGTGAATGGCGATACTAGGAGGGTAGAGGGAGGGTAGATTGGAAAGGGGGAACTGATTACTAGGATCTACATGTGACGTCCTCCCTGTGGGACAATAAAACAGAAAAGTTTGTGAAAGGAGACGTCGGACAAGGCAAGATATGACAATATAATAATTTATGAATTATTATTATTATTCATGAGGGAGTGGTTAACAGGGAGGGCGGGGGAATGAGGAGCTGATGCCAGGGGCTTAAGTGGAGAGCAAATGTTTTGAGAATGATGAGGGCAATGAATGTACAAATGTGTTTGACACAATGGATGTATGTATGGATTGTGATGAGAGTTGTATGAACCCCTTAATAAAAGGATTAAAAGAAAAAATTACAGACTCTGAAACCCAAAGAGGCAGTTCTATCCTGTCCTATAGGAGCTGTATGACTTGGAATAGACTCAGTGGCAGCAAGTTTGGTTTGGTTATGTAGTACATGTATACTGTAATTTTATAATGAAGTTAGTTTTTACTAAAATGGTTTTTATATTTCTAATGTTGATACATCAGTTTCTAATTCTTTTAAATAATTAAATGAATTTTAAAATTTTCTCAAAAGACCGGTAGATTTTTAAATGATTATAATGGCTGTGAATATTTTATTTTGACTATAAGACATGCATTTTCATATCCATATAGAACCCAGAACCTCCAATATTTTAAAAGATAATTTTTTCTATTTTGTGTTCAGTGTTAATTCGACATTCTGACTCTTTACAATTTTTTTAATCCAGCATGATGTTTCTAAGAAATATAGTTTATAGACTTATATTAGTGAAATGAGATTTTAGACCACCCTGGTTTTGAAGCAAAAATCATATAAAGAAGTGTACATAATTCTGAGGTTATTTTCTACTTATTAATGTTAAATTTTTATGAAATACAGGTGATGATAAATGATAGATTTGGGGAAGCAGATGAAGATGTTTTATATTTCATTCAGAAAACAAACAATTGGAAGTCTAATAACAATCCCCAAAATATCTTTGGAAATTTTAAATGTAAATATCGATATTAAAAATATAAATATCATTGTAAAAGTGACACATAGAAAAGATTCAAACAAGAGAGAGAAAAAAAACAAGCCAAAAAACTGCTCTTTCTCTTTTCTCGTGTTCCAGTCTCACTTCTCAGAAGTAACTGCTATGAACTGTTACTAGCTAGTAATTTTTCCTTGTACTTACAAATGTAGTTTTCATTGTTTACAAAACTAGGATCATAATATGAATGTTATTCTTCAATTTTTTAACTTAACATTTTTCTGTGTATTTTTGCACAAATAAATCTTTCATAAATTAAAATGAGTGCATGCTATATTAACATGTGATGAGTTTACCAATATTTATTTGAGCCCTCATTAATGTACATAGCAAATGTTTCCCATCTTTTATTTATGCAAACAATGCTGAAACAAACTTTATATTTTTACATATTTATGTATTTCAGGATAAATGCCTGAAAGTGAAATTAGTAGATTAAAGCCTGTCCAAATTTTAAAGGGATAAAACCAAACTCACTACCATCAAGTCAGTTCTGACTCTATAGGACAGAATAGAACTGCCTCTGTGAGTTTCCAAGGCTGTAACTCTTTACAGGAGTGGAAAGCTTTATCTTTGTCCTGTTTAAAAGGATAGATATTGCTAAAATTGTCTCTCATTATAATTATTCCATTTTGCATTCTTTTAAAAAGTATATGGCAGTGTCTTTTCTCTGGCACATTAACATTGAACTAGATATTTGTTGTTGTAATTAGGTGTCATCAACTTGGATCCAACTCATAACAACTCTGTGTACAAAAGAATGAAACACTTCTCAGCCCTAAATTGTCACCACAATTGTTGTTTCAGCCCATTATTACAGCCACTATGTCCATGTTGTCGAGGATCATCTTCCAAGACAGATTTATTTGTTCCTTTGGCAGCCCATGCTACTTTCAGTATTCATTGCCAGCACCGTAATTTAAATGTATCACTACCGTCTTAACTTATTCAATGTCCAACTTCCGCATGTATATGAGGCAATTGAAAATACCATGACTTAGATCAGGTACGCTTTAGGCCTCTAAGTAACATCCTTCCTTTTCAACATTTTAAAGAGATCTTGTGCTGCAGATTTACACAATGCATTGTGTCCTTTGTTTCCATGAGCATTGCTTGTGAATCCAAGCAAGACAATCAATAACAACTTCAGTCTTTTCTCCATTTATCATGATTGGTACAGTTGTGTGGGGTTTTTTTTCACATTGAGTTTAATCTGTACTGAAGGCTGCAAGACTTCAATCTTCATCAGCAAATGCTTCAAGTCCTTCTCACATTCAGCAAGTAAGGACTAGATGTTAGTAGGAATTTTTTCCCAAATGAATAAGAATTTTAAAAAATTAGATTCCCTGTTTTATAGTGAGTGAGGTTGTTGTATCATCTCATATTTATCAGTTATTGAATTTCCTCATTTTGAGAGTTACTTTTTCATATTCTCTGCCCTTTTTTTCTTTGCAGTTTTTAAATATGTTGTTACTGGTTTTTGAGAAACTATTTATATGTTCTAAATGTTAACTATTACATGTTGCAAATATATTCTTTATATTTGCAACATATAATAAAGGGTTGTTATTAATATGATTTGATTTTGAGTTTTATTGTTTTCTTTTTTAGGTTTTATTGTTTTCAACTGTATTGAAGTGTTAGAAATTTACCAAATTTTTGTACCTTTTTCTTTACATCTGATGTTTTAATGTTATACTTAGGAAAACATTTCCTGCCTTAAAATTTTGAAAATACTCTCCTGCATTCCACATTCTTAATCTATATTCCTTGTTATATTACTTGTACTGGTGTAGAGATTCTTGCCACAGATGTATTATACTAGTGCCAATAATAAAATTTCTGTATGATTCATATTTAGACACATTCAAGAGGTGATAAATCTTCAAACCCAGCAGAATAAGGAGCTTCAGGAGCTCTATGAACGCCTTCGGTCCATTAGAGATAGCAAAGCCCAATCATCAGAGATACCTCTTCTACCTGCATCACCACGTCGACCAAGATCTTTCAAAACCAAACTTCGAAGCTGCCCTCAGTCCTTGATACATGTGGATAATAACATAGTTGGTACAGGTAAATAATTCATAAAATTCATTTTTAAAACTCTTCAAATATAAGCAAAAATCATATAAAGAAGTGTACATAATTCTGAGGTTATTTTCTACTTATTAATGTTAAATTTTTATGAAATACAGGTGATGATAAATGATAGATTTGGGGAAGCAGATGAAGATGTTTTATATTTCATTCAGAAAACAAACAATTGGAAGTCTAATAACAATCCCCAAAATATCTTTGGAAATTTTGTCAATGGGAACTTCTGGTTCCCACTGAGTTTCTTGGTAACAATGATAATCTTAAAAATTTGTTCATGAGTCTTGTCACAGACATAGTGCAAATTTAACATCTTACCATTTGTTTTCCTTTTAACTGATTTTTTATTATTAGTTGGGATTTAGTACATAAATCATTCCAAATTTCAGTCATGTCAAGTAGAATGTACAATTGCTACCACAATCTAATCCTAAACATTCTTTTTCTACATGGACTCCTTGACACCATCTCCCTTTTACCCCATCCACCTCCACCACCTTCCCCCCTTTCTCAATAGAACTATTTTTGACTTGTTCTAGTTTTTCTTACTTTCTACTATTTCTTTTTTTTGGATTGAGGTTTTTCTGTAACTTGCTCTGTTGTTCTGTTAAAAATTATTTCCTTTGTATCAAATGCAAGATAGTTAAATCTATAGTGACAGCAACTAGATTAATAGTTTCTTGGGGTTATGGCAGGGGAGTTGGGGGAATTAGAAAGCTAATAATAATGGATACAAGAATGAAGAAAATGTTCCAAAATTGATTGTGTTGATGAATGTGCATCTCTCTTTAACATATTTAAACCCTTGAATTGTATGACATGTGAATTATATGTCCAAACTGTTGAAAAATAAATGATAATAAAGCAAGAACAAGAAATGTATATACTTGTGTACTTTATGAAGATTTGTATTTGTAATGATATCAGAAATCAGGTACTTTGATTTTGAAGAGGAGGCCTGGTTGCCTTGGTTAAAGCACTCAGCTGCCAATTATTTCAGCTGACACTTTGAACCTATCATTTGCTCTGCCAAAGAGAGATGTGGCAGTTATTTTCTCTAAATGTTTACAGCCTTGGGAACTCTCTGGGGTTAGTTCTACTCTGTCCTATAGGGTTGCTATGAATCAGAATCAACTTGAGAGTGTTTGGTTTGGTTTGAGAAATATTAGCTTGGGGAAAAAAGTCAGTCTCAACAAATACAGAAATGACAACACAGATCAGGCTTCTTTGTTTACAAGTGCCCCAGTAGGATAGAGATTGAGGGTGGATTGTAATGATATATTTTTGAAATTTCCAGGAAGTTGTGGTAAGCTGAACAGTGGTCCACCAATATATACAGAATTTGTGGTAGATTGAATCATAGCCCCTCCTCATCTCTGGAATTTCTGACTATGCTATCTTATCGGGGAAGGGAAAAGTAAGGTAACAGATGGACATAAGTTTGCCAATCAGCTGACTTTAAAATAAAGAAATTATCCTGAATATCTGAATGGGACTAATTTAATCACAGGGTCCTTAAAAATAGAAAAGGAAGATGAACAAACGAGTAAGAGAAAAGATATGACAAGGGAAGCTGAGTCAGAGAAATGCAACTTTCCTGGCTCTGAAGTTGGAGAAAGAGGGCCATACACCAAGGAATGCAGAAAGCCTCTAGAACAGTGGTTCTCAACCTTCCTAATGTTGCGACCCTTACAGTTCCTCATATTGTGGTGACCCCCCCAACCATAAAATTATTTTCGTTGCTACTTCATAACTGTAATTTTGCGACTCTTATGAACCATAATGTAAAAATCTAATAGGCAGGATGTATTTTCAGTGTTACAAATTGAACATAATTAAAGCACAGTAATTAATCATAAAAATATGTAATTCTATATTGTGAAATATTTATTTCTAATGACAAATAAATGAAATTTTGTCTTAAAGCATGGTGTAGCACGGGTAACAGTCTTCACGCTGGGTACTCGTATGTGGGCATATCTGCATGTGGGCGGACCCGCCTGGAGACAGATAGAGGAGCAGTATCTTGGTTCCTAAGACCATCGGAAAGATGTGTTCTCCCATGGTCTTAGGTGACCCCTGTCAAAGGGTCGTTTGACCTCCCAAAGGGGTCACAACCCACAGGTTGGGAATCACTGCTCTAGAACCTGGCAGAGGCAAGCTAATAGTCTTCCCTAGAGCCTTCAGAAGGAATGCAGCCCTATCAACACCTTGATTTAGGCCCAGTGAGACCTGTGTTAGACATATAACCTACAAAACTATAAGATAATGAACTGTATTGTCTTAAGTCACTAAGTTTCTGGTAAATTGTTATAGTAGCAATAAAGAACTATAGAGATATCAAGAAAAAATTTGGATGTTCCTTAAAAGTAGAACAAAAGGGTAGATTTAGATTGTTGGTAGCTTTGAGCATTAAATAACAGCACTACGTGGATTATTGATCAGTTTATCATGATTGAATCAATTCTGACTCATAGCAACCCTATAGGACTGCCTGAGGTTTCAAAGGCTATAGTCTTTTTGTTTTTAATTTTAACAGTTTTATTTTCATGTAATTCGCATATAATAAAATTCACTGATTGACATATATTAAAGAGTGGTGCAATCATCACCACCATCATATTTTCTTCTTTCTTGTACTCTGTGGTAATTATATAACCTGTTCTCAATTTGAGAAGATTAAGAGTGAAGGTGTGGAGTCTAGCCTGTTAATCAGGTCTTAGCCAATGAGCCCTCTGTGTGGGACTGGCCTTCTCTTGAGGATTCTGGGAACTCCTGTATTCCTCTTTGGAGGTGGGAGACACTCTCTCTTGGCTCACTCCCGGAAAGACATCCCTGTGGAGAAGACACATGGAGAGAAGCTGATGGAGCTGGAAAAACCACGTGGAGACCCCTGTCAGTGCTGGGATGCTTACAACACCACTGGATTCACAAGATCTCCCACCCACTGGCCTGTGATCTTCCTGCATTCGGTGTCATGGCATGTGTTTCATAAGTCTGAAGAGGACTTTATAGATTGGTATCAGACATATGGGCTAATATCAGACTTGTGGACTTGACCTGGACTGGGCTGGGATGTTTTCTCAATATTCACTGCTCTCATATATAAAGCTTTCTTATACACATGCGAGTATCTATGGATTTGTTTCTCTAGTCTACCCAGACTAACACATACTAATTATTAGTTTCCCATTTCCCCCAACCTTTCCTGCCAAAACCCTAAGTTACTGTCTCTATAGATTTACCTATCCTAGATTTGTATAAAGATATACCCACATATACACACACTATGTAGAAATAAATAAAACAGAAAAACCTCAATAGAAATGAAATGAGAAAAAAACCTAAAACAAAATTAAAATGGGTCAAAAGTGAGAACAAATGATAAATTTTAGCCTAACGATGTCTACAATAATCCACTTTCCAACGCACTCTGTCCAATAGCAAAGCTAGTCATATCCCTGATCAATGGTCAGAGGGAATTCTCCATGGATTTACTCCAAATGAGGACTCTGAAAATGAGTTTTGAGCTTTCCCTGTGTTCCATGACCTTCTGCTAACCAGATGCTCCGAATTTAAATGCTAGTGCAGTTCCCTGCTCCAGTCTTGGATTTTATTATTTACACTTCTTGAATCACACAAACTGGTGTGCTTCTTCCCTGTGGATTTAGCTGACATCTCACATACATGGCTGCTTGTTTTAAGATAAGCCATTGAGACTCAAGATGGTATTTTTTCTGATGTATGGGCACTATTTGATTTCGTTGCCACACTTAGTGTAGTACCCTCATCTGCAATGAGCTCTTAAGATGACAAGTATCAAGTAGGGCCACATAATATGGACTCATTGTCCTTAGATTCGGGCTACTTTACTTGTGAGCTCAAGATCCATTCATATATCTATGATTTATACATGTCCCTGGTCCACTTTAGACATATCATGATAATTTTTATTGAAGAACATTATAGATTATCCCCATGGGCACATGGTAATTCTATTGAAGCATATGATGATTCTATTGATAGCATCTTTAATTTATCCAATATTGTAGAATTTCAAATACTGTCGAGAAAAGGAAAGTGTACAAATATAGGGTAGTTTTTTTTTTTAATAAAATGCATGGATTGTTGACTTGTACAGGTTAAAAAACTGAAGTGACTGGACACTACACAATGAGGGCTGGAGATAGGGCAAAACCTTTAATAACACTCATTCTCAAAGGTAGAACTATGTCTGCTGGACTAATATATGTCATTAAAAAGAAACAGAGTATGAAAATAGAAATATATGGCAGCCATAAGTTGCTACTTATTGGGTACCCTCAAAATAAAAGATTTGAATCAAAGTCCAATGACTTCCAAATCTTGTGGTCATCTGCTTCTCTTACACTAAGACTTTTCAATCTTAAGTAAAAGAGAGTATTTCATTAATTTGCTACAGGTGTTTTAAGTTAGATTCCAGTTCACTAAGTAGAGTTTTGGACTTGGATTCTTCTCGTAAGGCATATGATGGATGTTGTGCACCTTGAAAGGACAGTCTGCGGTCCTAGTTGTCTATAGCATTTGGCCTGGTCACCAAGGGCTTGATATAAATTTGGTCAAAAGTACCTCATTATGAAATAATATCATTGTATTCTCCCCTTGGGGGTCTATATAAATAATGTTAAGTGTTTTCCCCAATGGCAGGTTGTCCCTTCTAGTTTACCAACCAACAGAAGTGAAATCACCTTCTCTGAGAAAGACAGCAACCACTACCCCCCACCCACTCCCCTGGATTTGAATTTCCAGTAAGGTTTACTTGTACCCTTGTAAGAGTGTTATCTTGATTTAGGAAGACCATGGATGAATTCAAAATGGTAGGAACTGACCGATCTTCTCCCTTTCCCCTCAGCATAAGAAACTGACCCTAGATGATGTGAGGCTTCTTCTGTTGTCATGGTTATATTTCTTAATCACTCATGGTTATATATATTAATGATCATAAGGGATCATGAGATTTGACAGGCATACCACCTCATTTCTTGAGAGACCTGATTAGAAGATTACATAACCTAAGAACATATACCTGCCTTGATCTTGGTGTTTGTCCTTAAAGTAATGGTTCCAAACAATATTTGTCCTTTTGTGATTGACTTTGCTTAGTATGATGGTTTCCAAATCCATCCATGTCATGAGATGTTTCATGTGTTCGTCACTGTTTTTAAGAGATGCATTGTATTATATTGTGTATCTGGCCGATAAACACAAGTGGGATGAATTGAAGGGTGGAGAGATAAATGGCTCGGTGAACCTCGCCTTTCTTGTCTCTCGCTCTTTAATCATTGGACCAGTGTGCGCTGCCTTGCTGGTTCTGTGCCTCAATTTAAAGGGTACACTACTTGTGGGACGCCTAGCCTGTGGACTGTGTCGCTGTAAGTCGAGGTCCCTGTAAGACCACACAATTGGAATTTACATCTCTGGAGCTGGGGACTGACAGTTGGTGACCTGGCTGACAGTTGGTGACCTGCCTTGCTGTTTGCTGCCTGTGCCGAGATAGCCTGGTTCTCTCTATATAGAGAACTACCTGGTGGCCCTCAAGACTTGAAGGATTGCCAGTGTCTCACAACTCTCTCACGGGAACGAGTTGCACTGAGCCATTTGTACTGCTTTATAATTTAACTGCTCTTTTCTTGTATTATATATCTATCTGTCTGTTTATAATTTAACTGTTCATTTCTTGTGTTATATATCTAACTATCTATAAATATATATATATATATATATATATATAATTATCAGCAATCTGGTTTTATCTCTCTAGAGAACCCTGTCTAATACATGTGTGTACCAAAATTTTTTATCCATTCTACTGATGGGTGCTTGGGCTGTTTCCATCTGATTGCTATTGTGAACTGTGCTGTGATGAACATGGGAAAGTATACTATTGTTCATATTGTGTCTCCTACTTCTTTGGGTTATATGCATAGCAGAGATGCTGCTGGGTCCTACTGGTTTCTATTCCCAGTTATTTTAGGGAGTGCCATATCATTTTTTGACAATGGTTGTACATGTTTACCAGCCCACTAGCAGTGTAGGAGAGCTCCAATCTGTCTGCACCCTCTCCAGTATCTGTTGTTTTCTGTTTTGCTGAATTGGGCTATGTGGGGTGTAAGTTGATATCTTAATGTTGTTTTGATTTGCTCTTCCAAATGACTAGGGATCATGAGAATTTTTACATGTGATTGGTAACCATTTAATGTCATTTTTTGTTTGTTTGAGATGAACTTGTATGTCACCAATGAATCCAAGTCCACTTCAGTTTTAGTACTTCTCTTTCTTTGATAACCACTCAGAATGAAGGGTAAGGAAACTGTTTTGATTTTTGTTTGGTTTGGTTTTGTTTTCTTAAGGTTGTGACTCTTAGGAGTAAACAGGACCCATCCATTGTCTCATGCACAAAAATGAAGTAAAGATAAATAAGAGACCTAAATGTAAACCCTAGTGCTATAAGGATCATTGAGAAAATTGGGACAAACTTAAGGATCCTATTGCAGGGCAGGACTACCAAATATAATCAAGGAAGCACACACAGTAGAAGACAAAGTAGATGATTGGGGCTTATAAAAAAGAAAACATGTATGCATATCTAAAGAGTAAAACAGCCCATGGATTGGGGGAAAAATCATTAGCAATGATATGGACAAGAGAATAATTACTAAAATCTATAGAATTCTGAAACACCTCAATAAGAAAATATTTTACACCATTGGCTAAATTAATGGCACAATCAACAGAATTACTTTATGTCCTA
The DNA here is from genome assembly GCF_050624435.1 of Tenrec ecaudatus. Taxonomy (NCBI): domain Eukaryota; kingdom Metazoa; phylum Chordata; class Mammalia; order Afrosoricida; family Tenrecidae; genus Tenrec; species Tenrec ecaudatus. Next base: position 58,812,169 of record NC_134548.1, on the reverse strand, counting down.
GGGGGATAATTTATAATGTTCTCTATCATAAAATGATAATGCTATCTCTAAAGTGAACCAGAGACATAGATAAACTATAGATATATCAATGGATTTGGAACTCTTAATTCTAGCCCCAATCTAAGAACAATAGTTCTTATGACATGGCCTTGCTTGGTGCTCGCTATCATGAAGAGATCATTGAAGATATGAGTGCTACAGCAAAGTGGGGTGAAGAAATTGGATGAGGGGGGCCGGCCCCAACCCCAACTAATAATGAGACATCTGCCCCTCCCCTCAGAAGAATTTATATCAAAGGACGGCACTTAATCTACAGCTCTGGAAGAGGGACATATCTGATCAGAGCACACGGGACCAGATGAAGGGGAAGGAGGAGAGAGTGGAGCACATCATGGCCCACCAGGCCGTGAGGTCGATGTTCCCAATTAGAACAGCCAGTCGACAGAGAGGACCACATGGCCAGCCCCACTATGAGACATGACGTCCCTCACTGACCCATAGCCCTACAGGCGACAACACCGGAGACAGTGAGGGAATTGCACCCGATCGGATCCGCCACACCGAGGCAAAACATTAAAGGGGTGCAACAGAACAGCAAGGGAATGGAGCAGCAAGATCCCCAGGGAAAGCTGAAGGTAAACTTTGGGACCAGGGCTTGGTGCCCCAACAAACTGGACGAGAAAACACTCCTAAATGCCAACAAACAATCCTTTAACTAACTACAAGATTTTCTTTCTTGTGTTTTGTTTTTGTCATTGGTTTGTTGTTGTTTTGTTGTATGTTGTTGCTTGGTTGTGCTCTGTCTTGATTTTGTGCATGCTACTATCTCCGCAGGTCTGTCTAACTAAAATAGGCTGGATGAACAATTGGAGGAGAAAACAACGGGACCGATAGTTCTGTGGGGACATGGGAGACGGGGAGGTGGGGGAAAGGTAGTGGTGTTAATAAACCCAGAGACAAGGGAACGACAAGCGATCCAAATCAGTGGTGAGAAGGGTGTGGGAGGCCTGGTTGGGCATGATCGTGGGTAATGTAACTAAGAGGAATTGCTGAAACCCAGGTGGGGACTGAGCATGATAGTGGGACAGGAGGGAAGTCAAAGGAAATAGAAGAAAGAGCTGGGAGGCAGAGGACATTTATAGAGGTCTAGATAAATACATGTACATATGCAAATATATTTATACATGAGGATGAGAAACTACATCTATGTGCATATATTTATAAGGTTAGTATTAAGGTAGCAGAGGGACATTGGTTCTCCACTCAAGTACTCCCTCAATGCAAGAATACTTTCTTCTATTACATTGGCATTCTATGATGCTCACCTTCCCAACACAACCGCTGAAGACAAAGTGGGTGAACAACTAAATGTGGTGAAGAAAGCTGATGGTGCCCGGCTATCAAAAGATATAGTGTCTGGGTTCTTAAAGCCTTGAAGGTAAACAAGCGGCCATCTGGCTCAGAAGCAACAAGGCCCACATGGAAGAAGCACACGAGCCTCTGCAATCACAAGGTGTCAAGGGATCAGGTATCAGGCATCATCAGAATAAAAATCTTATCACAGTGAATGAGCGGGATAGTGCGGAGTGGAGACCCAAAGCCCATTTGTAGGCCACTGGATATCCCCTTACAGAAGGGTCTTGGGGAGGAGACAAGACAGGATGCGATGTAGCAATGATCAAAAATACAACTTTTTTCTAGTTCCTAAATGCTTCCTTCTCCTCCCCTCCCACTGTCATGATCCGAATCCTACCTTGCAAGCCTGACTAGACCAGAGAAGGTACACTGGTACAGACGGGAACTGGAAAGACAGGGAAGCCAGGGCAGATGATCCCCCTCAGGACCTGTGGTGTGAGTGGCGATACTAGGAGGGTATAGGGAGGGTGGGTTGGAAAGGGGGAACCTATTTCAAGGATCTACAGGTGACCTCCTCCCTGGGGGACATACAACAGAAAAGAGGGATAAGGTAGATGTGGGACAGAGCAAGATATGACAAAATAATAATTTATAAATTATCAAGGGTTCATGAGGGAGGGGTGAGTGGAAAGGGAGGGGGAAAATGAGGACCTGATGCCAGGGGCTTGGGTGGAGAGCAAATGTTTTGAGAATGATGAGGACAACGAATGTACAAATGTGCTTTACACAATTGATGCATATATGGATTGTGATGCGAGGTGTATGAGTCCCTAATAAAATGATTTTAAAAATAAGACAGGAAGGAGAGCATAATGATCTATTTCTTAAAAAATTGGTCAATGCAAAATAATAATTTATAAATTATCAAGGGTTCATGAGGGAGGGGGAGCGGGGAGGGGGGTGGGGAAATGAGGAGCTGATACCAGGGGCTTAAGTGGAGAGCAAATATTTTGAGAATGATGAGGGTAATGAAGGTACAAATGTGCTTTACACAATTGATGTATGCATGGAATGTGATAAGAGTTGTATGTGCCCCTAATAAAATGATTTCAAAAAGAAATCAGATGATGCCTGGCTCTCAGAAAGAATAGAGTCTGGGGTCTTATAGGCTTATCTTTAAATAAGCAGACATCTAAGTAAGGGGTCAACTAAGTCCACATGGAAAAAGCACACATGCCTGTGTGACCCAAGGATTATAATAATAAAATCAAAATCTGAAAGGATAGACAATATCAGAGCTTAAATTGTGAGCACCCAGTTTGCAGAAAGGTATGGATGACAGTGAAAGCCCAAATTCCATTTTCAGGGTCCCCACATAGTTTAAACTTCCAGTCAGTCCCCTCTGACCGTAGCCTTCCTATCAGACAGAGAGCACTGTAAAGTAAGCTATGGCTCTCATAGTTAGGTTAAAATGTATTGCTTTTATTATTTGATTTTCTTTTGGACCTATTTTAAAGTTTTTTCTGTGTTTAATATTTTCTGCTTTCTCTTTGATTTTTTTAATTGAGCTATCATTGTGGGTGTAATACAATCAGTTCTTGATTTTATAATTGAACACCTTGAAATGATTAAACATTGACCAATATTTTTTGATACAGTAACTATGCATTCCTTCCATCATCTTTTGACATTTTCCCTATCTAATATTTTTCCCATGGAAGCCTTCAGCATTGTATCATATTTTACTTTTAAAGATCCCCATTATCTATTTTGTTTAATGTTTCTTATGCATTTGTTGTTGTGTTTGAAAATAATTTGTTCCCAAATTATGTTTTGAAATTAGTAAGTATGAATCCTCTTACTTTGTTGTTATTCAAACATTACCTATTCAGGACCTCTTGTTTTTCTATATGAAATTCAGGATTCATTTTTCCATTCCATTATTTACATTTTGAGCCAAGATCAAGTAGATCAGAAAGAAGAAAAAATATTTTTTCCTGATCAAAGAGAGATCCAATGTGAACAAAATTCTTATAGAAATCAGACTTAATGCACCTATTGAAACTAGAATAACCACCAATTTTATTGCTCCATGATAATCTTTAAGCTGTGAACAGAAAATATACTCAAAATAATTTTTAACCAAATTGTCAATTGGCTCAACCAGTAAGGAATGTTCACCTTGAGAAGTGCAGTCCTTTGAAGAATTATCTACAATAAATCCAATTGACAACTATAACTGCAAAATAGAGGAGACTTTCATGCGAAAGAGAGAGTCTGTGTTCGTGGTGGCAAAGCAATATGGGTAGAAATGACCCAGTTTGAATGTCACCAATGCAATTGAACTGTCGGTGTAGAAAATATTAAATGAGTGTATTTTAATGTTTATTTTCACAATAAATAATCATTTTTATTTCAATTGCATGAGGTGATAATATTTTGGGCATACTATATTAAGTGAAAGAACTGTGGTGACCCTCTCCTGTAAGCATTGCACTGCTGATTTCTAGTTCAAACTCATCAGAGGCTCTGTAGGAAAAAATTGAGGCTTTCTGCTCCCATAAAGATTATAGCCTCAGAAACCCTATATAAGATCACATGAATAAGAATTGACTCAATGGCAGTGAGTTGGTGTTAAATAAAGTACATTATTAAAATTTAAAAACAAACAAACTCTAGGCAGCACAGTTCTCTTCTCACACACTTGGGGTCACCATGAGTTACACTCAACTCAACGATTACTAGCTAAATATGTGAAACCTGTCTGTCTTATAGTCTGTACTTGCTGATTGTTTGTTTAGCTCTGCCCCCTTGATTTTGCCTTCAAGTATGCTTTTTACAAGTTATTCCTATATCTGAATTGCTTTAGTATTAAGCTAAAGATTAGTCATCAGTTATACTCAAATTCTTCAAACCAGAAAGGCTTCCCCTCTCTGCTGATGAATCTGCATAGGAGTTGGAGACTCCATTCAAATTTCAAGCTGTTTTCTACAGCTGACAACAATGACATATCTAAGGTATTCACTGTCTAAACCAGTGCTTCTCAACCTTCCTCATGCCGTGACCCTTTCATACAGTTCCTCATGTGTTGCTGACCCTCCAACCATAAAATGATTTTCGTTGCTACTTCATAACTATAATTTTGCTACTGTTATGAATTGGGCAACACCTGTCAACGGGTCCTCTGACCCCCAAAGCAGTCACAATCCACAGGTTAAGAACTGCTGGTGTAAACAAAAGGAAACTTTTGAGAGTAAATAGGGATACAGTTAGCAAGAACTCCAGGACAATAGCTTTAAGCTATGACTCTCCCAGGTAAACTAGAATATAGAGTTTCTTCCACACACATAGTTCTATTAAAATTCATTATTGCCCAAAGAAAAGTATCCGCTTTAGTTCCATTTTATACTTTCCCTGTTTTTTTTCTTACAGATCCACTGCACTTGGAGAATAATGCACTATCCTGCCAGCAATCTGCGGCTAGTAAAAAAGGGTTGTTCACAGATGACTTACACAAGCTGGTAGATGACTGGACTAAGGAGACAGTAGGAAATCCTCTTATTAAGCCAAGTTTAAACCAACTTAAAAAGAGTCAACAAAAATTGGAAACAGACAACCGGAACAAACTATATGAAGTAAGTTGTGTATCCCTGGTTCTGTTTATTTATGAGAACTAAACTAATAAAAATTAATGCACTTAGGCCTATCATGTGTGCCTCTTACAGTTATAATCACTGTTAGAGAAATAATATCATTGACAACAGATTTTTATCCTTGTCTAAATTTATCATGCTTTTTAGAAAATTATGTTTCAGATCAAGGGTCAGCATTTTTTTCTGGGAAAAAACCTATATGGTTTTTCAAGCCATATAGGTGCAACTACTCAACTCTGCCATTGTAGTAAAAAACAGTCATAGACAATACATAAATAAATAAGCATGGCTTTACACCAATAGAATTTGATTTATCAAAACCAATGGCAGGGCTGTAGTTCACTGGCCCTTGTCTTAGACCAAATTTCCTTGGGGGAAAGCATCAAATATCAAAGAAGAAAGCATCTAAGGAGAAAAGAGTGAGGATTAAATTAATCATCTGATGATACAAGAAATATTTTAAATTTATGGAAAAACTACCCTGTGTTTTGCATCTGTTTTATTTGAGCCAATATGTTAGCTTATTTGTTCAGTATGAAAAAGAATTTTAAAACACATTAAGCTAGAGTATTATATATCTTAAGTTTGTGGACTAGATTCCTAGTTAATTGCATGTGGTATTAGATGTACATGCAGTTGAAATGTAGAAAGATATCCACAGCGTTTTTTGTAGTGGGAAGACGGTAGGTTTATAGAACAGTATATAAAGTATAGAATAATTTATGTAAAATTATGTACATTGTATGGCTATGCATAAGGAAATAGTAAAAGTTGTTAACAAAATGGTATGTGGTGGAATTTGAGCCTTTTTTGCTTTGTACTTACATGTGTTTGAAGTATTAAGATAAATTTCACTTTTTCAAAACCTATTAAAGTGCATCAATGTGTAGAATCTGAACTTTCATAGTTGAAAGAGATATAGCTGTGTGTGTGTGAGAGAGAGAGAGAGATGGGGGGGTGGGACATGGGGGGGGGCTTCAAAAATATTCATGGAAATATCCCATTATTTTAAATTCCATTTTTTCACAGTCTTTTTGAAGCTATCATGTATAGTCATTGACTATAGCTTGGTACAGAAAGCCTGAAAATATATATTGGTAATGTCGAATACAAAGTTTAATATCCTAGGTTTCCCAAGCTAGTAAGCAGTATATCTGCTTGGAGACGATGTATGTTTATCTTATTCCTGGCATCAAGTGATACTCAGATAATATCACCATTGTAAAACTTAGGAGATTGTAGTGGCATATCTCAAGTTATAAATGCATTTATGTTGTCTGAGACTCTGACCACTATATGGAGACTTTTCTTAACTAATCGTGATTTATTGCAGTCTGTGGGTATTGAGGAAGAATAAATAGAGAATAGAGTATTATAGAGTATTAATAAAAGCAGTGAAAGTCTTTAAAGAGACATGGGTTACAATCTCAGTTCCTTCATTCATATGATAAGTCACTTGATCTCTCTATGCTTCCATTTCCATGTCTTTAAAACAGAGATAATATGTGACTTACAAAATTGTTGTGAGAATTAAGTAAGATAAGACGTAGTGCGTGCCTAGCACAAAGAATCAAAAAATTAAAACAAAAGTGTCCACTACAGGCAAGTCAATTCTGACTCATAAAGGCCCCATAGGACAGAATAGAACTGCCCCAGTGGGTTTCAAAGACTATAATCTTTATGGATGCAAACTGCCACATCCTTTTCCCACAGAGCAGCAGATAGACTTGAACTGTCAACCTTTCTGTTAGTAGCTGAGCATTTTAATCACTGCACCACCAGGACTCCTTTATCACATAATATATACCCTATAGTGTGAAGACCCCATCTCAGAATTTAATGTTCTTACATGTGGCTCTTCTGTGGCACTACTTAGAAAATTTTATTCACACAACAATTATTTTTAGCACCTCTTTATTATGTTCCAAATCTTTTACTAGGTACTAGGGTTGATTGTCCCTATCTTCGTGGAGCTTATTAAACTCTGATACTAACAAGACTTGTATAAAGAAATGTAAAAATTGCAACTGTGATAAGAACTACAAAGCAGGGATATAGGACAGCTCACTATCTAGTAAAGGAAATTTGGCTCTGTAAAAGGAGGTCAAAGAAAGCATCCCTGAGAAAGTAATGATTGAGCAGAGATCTGAAGGGAAAGTAGATGTTAACTAGGTAAAAGTGGGAGGAAATAGGATTCCAAGCAGAAAGAACAGCATATACAAGTTCTATGCACAGACCTGTGAAGGGTCTCAAAGTAGGCCAGTTTGGGTGTAGTGAAGAGAGCAAGGAGCAGTTGATGCACAAAGACTCTAGAGTATTAAAGGTAGCAATGATTAGGGACTTTTTTTAATTAGGAACTTTTTGTCATTATTTAAGAACAGTGGTAGCCATAGAAGCCCTAAGGTTGGCATGATCAAATTAACTTATAGAAAAAATCACTCTGGACACTCTCTCTTTCTCTCTCTCTCTCTCTGACTCACTCACTCACTCACTCACTCACACTCTCACTGACTCACTCACTCACTGACTCACTCACTCACTAACCCACTCACTCACTTATTCACTCACTCACTCAGTCACTCACCCACCCACTCACCCACCCACCCACTCACTCACCCACTCACTCACTCACTCAGTCACTCACTCACTGACTCACTCACTCAGTCACTCACTCAGTCACTCACTCACTCACTGTCTCACTCACTCACTCACTCTCTCACTCAGTCACTCACTCACTCTCTCACTCACTCACTCTCTCACTCACTGTCTCACTCACTCACTCTCTCACTCAGTCACTCACTCACTCTCACTCACTCACTGACTCACTCTCTCACTCACTCATTCACTCACTCTCACTGACTCACTGACTCACTCTCTCACTCACTCATTCTCTCACTGTCTCACTCACTCTCTCACTCACTCTCTCTCTCACTCACTCACTGACTCACTGACTCACTCACTCACTAACCCACTCACTCACCCACCCACTCACTCATTCTCTCACTCACTCTCTCACTCACTCACCCACCCACTCACTCATTCACTCACTCACTCCCTCACTCACTCACTCCCTCACTCACTCACTCACTCTCTCTCACTCACCCTCTCACTCACTCACAAAAAAATCACTCTGAGGTAAGAGAAAGGATTAAGGGGTTAAAGGGTTGGTAAATATCAGTAAACTTGTTAAGAGTTAATCAATAGTAGTCCAGATAAGGAGAAATGAAAATGAAGAGCAGTAAACAAATTCAATTAAGTTAGAAGAACTAAGAATTTGGGTCTGATACCAACTTTCCCTTTAATTGTGATTATATTCTTCCAGTAGACTTATTCCCCTGTGTGTAAGACTTCAGTATTCTCCATACCTATTGCTAATTGCAATACAATGTGATAAAAGGAGTCAGGGATGTTTTCCTCAGTACTCATTAAAATATAATCATCTCTGTGTCTTGAGTTTACATTTTCAAAAATATAACAGATATATCAGGCTTGATAGTGAGTAGAAGTAAGAGCAGGGAGGTAACATTTATTGAGCTTCTACTATATGCCAGATCTTTCCACTATGCCACACTCAAGAATGCTAATGTATCTCCAAAGAATGAAGTGTTGAGACTGGCTATTGTTTATAGTAGGGAGGGTAGTGGGTACTTGTTAGGCTGCGAACTGCAAGGTCATCAATTTGAAATCACCAGCCACTCCACAGGAGAAATATGAATTTTTATATTCCCATGAAGAGTTAACAATCTCGGAAACCCACAAGGGTAGTACTACCCTGTCCTATAGTCAGCATAGACTCCATGGCACTGAATTTCCGGGGGATTTTACTCATTTTTTATGATGCTGATATGAAAATGCCCCAGACGGGTACAAACCAAACCCACTGCCATCGGCTTGTTTCTGACTCATAGTGACCCTATAAGAGAGAACAAAACTCTTCTCTAGGTTTTCTGAAACTGTACCCTGCTATGCCACCAGAGTTGGAGGAAATAAAAATAGGAAAGTCGTGCTAGCATGAGGAAAATAGGACCTGAAATCTATGGAGAGGTAGAGTAGCTTGGGCCTTGAAGTTAGCTGGAACTGTGTTCATGACTACTAACTTGTTTTGTAGTGTTAGGTGAGTTACAAATTTTGAGCTACTGATAATAATCTGAAATTCCTACCTCACCTGAAAATCTCTATCTTGCAGAGCAATGAAGATGAAATGAGATAATGCATGTTACGATGTTTAGCACACCGACTAGAAAAGACTATAGATAGGTGAAAAGTGTATACCAATAAACTGATCTTTTGTTTTTATTTTTTGTTTTTGTTAGAATACTTCATCAACATGGATTTCTTCTCTGTCCCAAATCCGTGGAGCTGTTCCAACTTCCTTACCACAAGGATTCTCCCTCCCTTCATTTCCTGGGCCATTATCATCATTTGGAATGCCCCATGTTTGTCAGTATAATGCTGTTGGGGGGGCAGGGTATCCAGTACAGTGGATTGGGATTTCGGGAACAGCACAACAGTCCGTAGCTATTCCTATCCAATCAGTGGGACAATTTCAGCCAGGAATGAATTTGCAGGCATTTACAGCTTCACCAGGGAAGAATCTGGCCACAATCCCTCCTGGGCCCAAATGAGTCAGAATAGATGGTGAAGTGAAGGGAGGTTTTTTTTTTGTTTTGTTTTGTTTTCAGAATTATTTGCAAGACACCTAAGATATTAACTTTTCTTCTTAGGTTCTGCCATGTTTTCCTTCATTTCAGTTTACTTTTGACCTTTTTTCTGTTCTAATGTAGTATTTGATACAGTTCATCATTCTATAGAAATGTGCAGTTTGTATCTAGAACATGACTCACAGAATGATTTTTCACTTCAAATCCTATCGTCTTTGATACTTAATTTTTTTTTTAAAATACTGTTAACACCGCTTTAATAGGCTTGGCTTGACCATTACCTTTTTCCAGGATAATTTCTATGCATTGCTGAGAAGCCTTTTTTTTTTTTTTTGCTGCTGTTATTTGCAGCTGCATGATACTTTTAAGTGTCTAAAATAATTTAAATTGATTCTCTCCAAACATAGATGAACTGAGATACTCCAGCAGCCAGAGTCTTAGGAGATTCTTCACATGTTCATCTTAGGTTTAAATTTCACAATGGGTAGGATAAACATACTGCAGGGATTTTTTTTGGGGGGGGGTATAAAACTAGAATAACTTTGTCAACCAAGATAGAACACGAGCCCTTCTTAGTGTGATTTCCTTCCTGTCATCACAGCAATAGGTGTGAATCCTTGTTTGGGGTGAGGTGGAGGGAAAGGTACAAACAAAGAACTGTAGCAGTTCCTTGATTCCGCAGATACTAAAGCTGCTTTAGGATTTCAGCAGTACTTCAAAGCATCTCTGCGCAAAGCAGCCAGCTATCTTCTTGTTTCTCATGCACACATTATATTGTTTGGGGCATCTGAGAAGCATTGCTTTGATTTTCATTCTTTTTCAGGGGATATATTGTAGCTGTTAAGAATCTCATTTGGGGGAAATCTTTGTAGTCCTAACAAAGAAGATTCAAGTTACAGCTCTATTAAACCATTCTTGTCAAGCGAAATTTACTTGACACAGTAGGTTTTGATTCTTATACATGAAACACTGACTTTACAAGGTTCTCAGAAATGTGGAATATGCGCTATCCTGCAGTGAGATTGTAGACCCTTGAAAGATACCATTTGAATTACCCTTAGATTTTTTTGGATTGCCATGTTTCAGATGTTATAATTTCATATTATTATCTATAGTGTCTTAGATGATTTTAGATATTAGATTTTTGGCAGGCTTTTTATAATCTGAAAGAAATCACTGTCAAGTTGCACTTTACTGGTTTTTAGCCAGTTTTGGGAGGAAGTGAGGCTATCTTAAAATGTACACTTTTAGTTTTTAAGAAGGCTAGCTATAATAATCTTAAAAGGTTGGGCATAGGTTTACCTATGCTTAATCTGTAAAACCCAAATAGGATTATTAAATGGTATTTGTCAACATGTTTAACCTACTCACTTTTTTTTACTCTGAAACTTTCAAAGTTATTTCTAGTACACATTTACCTAATTAGGAGTTCTCTTCTACTGGTAAACATTCCAAATTGTCATGCAACATTTATGCTAACAGATTTTCCTCTAAAAATTATACCCCAGGGCTTTCCATAGAATAAAGAAAAATTAAATGGGTGAGCACCTTTTTCTTTTTGGCACAGTTTACTTTGTGACATCCATTGCTCCCTTTTCAATAATACATGTCTTATATTGCTTAGCTGAGAACCACACCCATTATGAATATTTTGTTGCTATTATTCAGGGCATTTGGACTGCATTTTGACAATTGTTATTGATAAAAGCCATATTTCCCTTACTTTCCTTTCATAAAAGATATTTGGTTTTTGAATTAGTATAAATCTTATATACAAATTCTTCACATTTCTTCTATGGTATTGGTTTGCAGATTGAACTGATTTTATGACATAAGTGTGATGGTAAATGCTTGCATTGCAGTATTTTCCATAAAAACCAATGCCTACCATAATTCTTTAAAACTGTTCAATATGCATTCTGAGTTGAATTTATAAAACCTATAAAGTGAAAATACTGCAAGTTTTAAGACAGACCCCTTCTTCCCTAGTTGCAATCTTTTAAAATAGTGTATCCCAAGATGAAAAAAAATTCCATGGATGACATGCACACTTATATTGATTAATTTACACTATATGTCCTGTATTTTGTCACCACCTCTGCTTTACATATAATTCATCCCTCTTATTTGCCTGCAGACTTTTGCAGTGCCTTGTGATATTTAGAATCTTTTCAGGTTTTTGCTGGAAAGAAAGTAGTGTTCTAAAGTTTGAAAATGGTAAATATTGTACTGCTGTCTCCATGGTGACTGCAGTAGTTGGGTTAACATATATGTTATGTATACATTATGTGTATGTAATGTGTGTGTAAATTTTAAAATACATTTTAAAAGTGAATTTGTGCAGAAATGAAGAAAACAGTGTTATTCAAATCACTGTGGGTTTTTATTTAAATTATTTTCCCATAAATATTTGATTCAGATTATACATTTTGACTGTAAATATTTGCTAGTTTTTTATCCAGGGGTTTTGCATCATTTTATAATTTTGCTAATTCACTTAATATTGCTGTTTTCATCTTTACTGAGGTACATGCAGCTCTGTCTCCCCAGAAATAAATAACTCTTAAGGCAAATCCCAGAAACTTCTTCTTAGTTAACAAAAAAGAGTACTATATAAAAAGGGCCTTCTACCCATTTCCAAAAAAACACACAAAACTGTCCTTTAAATTCTCTGTAAAAGAGCGAAAAAAATGTACTTAACCATTCTGCTTGTAAAGTTTATTTGGGAGTGGGGGGGAGTGTAAATCTGTATGTCCAACTACCATGTATACTTCTCAAAGTGTAAGTCAAATGAATAGTACTGTGTCTCCATTATGTGGCAATGTGAGCATTTCATCATGAAGTATCTGATACTATGTCTGTGAAGTCTGGGTGTAACATCCTCAGAATATGAAAACAGTATTGGTGTAAATCCAATGAAAATAACCTTGTGTATATTTATAACAATCTTGCATCTCTATTTAAGGTAATTTGCTATAACAAATATCCATTCTGTTTTTCATCTCTTTCTTCACAGTTTTATATCAAGCATGAATTCTGATGGTTTGACAACAAAATTTTCTGTGAAAGTTTAAAAGGCACTTTTCTGCTGTGAGTTTTGGATTGAATGTGAAGTGTTATGTACATTCTGATGGAATATATCTTTTTAGAACCACAGATTTAATTCCAGTCTGATTACTTTTATCTACCTTGCTTTCAGTGCTAGTTATAGGTGTACAAGTAACACTGCCTTTGATTTTTCTTTTCTCTTTTGCTGTGATTCTCAGTATTCTTTCAGGCTGTAAATCTGATCTTCCTCCTTGTGCTATCCATTAATTTGAGATGAGGGTCACCATCTCTTTGCTACCAAGTTATGTTAAGTTACTACAAGACCCATGTATATGCCTCTATGAAGTATTTCTGGGGATTTGGGAATGGAGCCTGGAGACACAAATGTAGCTGGTGACAATCCAGTACTTTGTTATAGGAGTTATAAAAGAAATTGTTGGAAAATATCCAAATTAGGGAGTCCAGGGCCTATAGCTTGGTATTTTTTAAATTAGTGATGCATTTCTTGTCTGGGTACCTAACGGGATATATGTTGAAATTGGTTTACCTACCTTAATGAAGTATTTGACAAACTGTACAACAATGGCCTATCATTCTACTTATTAGCATACTACTAGGTACTTGCAGTGATGTTTGTTACCTTTTAATTGAATTGTAGTAGGTGGTAAAGGTTTTGTATAACTGCTTATCTAATATCTATAACATTTATGGAGGCATTGACTTTCTTCTTTGCTATCTTTTATGAGTGATTAAAAATTTCCCCCTGAAAACTCAGCAAATGTTTATAAACCAGATGTTCTTATTCACAGTTGTTTACTCTCTAACATCTCTGCATATCTTGAGGTAGTTTTAGTCATCATCTGTAAGTAAATGTCTGAGGTATATTTGCCACCAGTTTTGGATTCAATTGTTTAATCCTCTGGTTCTGAAAACAGGAGATATTTAAGGTGTGTGCAGACCATTTTTCTAGAATAGTTTGTTCCTTTATGAATATGTAGGTCATTGGGTACTTGGTTTTTCTCCTCTGTTTAGAAAATGAATCTGAAAGGGAGAGGAGAGTGTGTAGAAGAGGTCATTGACTAGGTTAATGTAATCTTTAGCACAGATTTTGAAAAATACAATCCAGATTGTGGTGACACTCAGACTTGGTAAATTCCTTTGGAGTGGGATTAACATGAAAATTTTATGAAGCCATATACTTTCAGGTCACCCTGTAAATGATCTTTTTATGTGAAGAATGAACACAAACATTGACCAGAGGCCTTGGCAGCAAACAAAGGAAGGACTCCAGAGCCTAGGATAGTAACTAAAGTGTACCAAGATTATTTTCAACTGAAATAGCTAGAAAAGTATGTAAACCAGCAGCGCCCATTGTACAAGGTTGTCTTTTCTTTTCTTAATTATAAAACCAAAAAGCAAGAAGGGAAGAGAGAAACTGGGTTGGGGAGGGGGAGCGAGTTAACCCTAAAGCTCCTAAAGGTGTGTTTTTCATCCTTTCAGATCTTCTTTTCTTCCCACTAAATGTAAGAATTATGAATGAGGTTTGTGGTCCAGAGCATACCCTCAGTAGAAATAGTGACTATTCGAAAAGTGGGGTTCAAGGTCTGTCATGCTCAATCACATATTGCTGTAATTTTTATCTGAATATTAAGCATGTAGACCTAGTGCAGCATGGGGGCCACTCAGGAATTATGCAATCAACAAACTTTCATGCATAATTTACTATTGAAGTATGCAGATCTTCAGCGACTTTGCTACACTTAACATATGGCTGTTTATGTGAATTCTCCTTTCTTCACTGGGGAAACGTAGCATTATATAGAATGTTGTGAATCTTATTAATCCTTTTTGTCATTAGTTATTTTGCATTAGCTTTGTTTTGTTTTGTTTGTAAACTAAGTGATATACTTTCCGAAGTTGTCTGATTTGGGTTCTTTGAAACTGCAATTTTAATTTCATTTGTACTCAAGCATTGTAAGTATTTTGTTTTGTTACCTGGATTTTTTTAAAACAGAAAATAAAGGCTGTGTTAAATGAGTATGTTATCTTATTAAATTGCCATCATAGTTACCTCATTCATGTAGATTTAGTTGGTCTTTCATTTAGCAGATTAAAAATGTTTTGCCACATAGATTATACTGGCTGAGAAAACTAATCAAGTTGGGTTACCTATTTTTAGCTCTAACAAATTTTTAATTGAGCCTCTTCACACTTTCAAATGAGTCATAATTATAACACTCTCATTTGCCCAGTACTCTATTAAGATAAATTTGCTGCTATCTGTACTTCACAGGGAAATTTTGAGGATTAGAATAATTAAAGAACTTGATGATTCCTGTATCCAAACCCAGGTCTGTCCAAATCCAAAACTTCCAGGCCATACTGATTCTCAGATGTACTACATGCATAACAATCCAAGTATACTTAAAATAATTTCTTAGTACTTATTGGGATATGTACACTTTTTACATGCCTTTCATGAAGTTATATTCAGCACTTGTTTCATAATTTCAGTAGAAATATTTGTTTATGGATCCAGAATATACCTTTTATGCAATGTTATTAAGGAGTATTTCCTTTCATATTGACAATGTCTATGGTCCACCTTTAGACCCAAAAATATGTGTTTAGAATGCTCTGTCTTTCACTACATACCACAGTGATTTTGGAAACTGTCAAATGGATCAGACCAGTTGTTTATTTGATAATTTGAATAAAAATCAATGATATGTTTTTGTTACGAGCCCTAGAAATACTAAATATTAGATTAGAATTCATTAAGCATCTTTTTTAAAATCCATTATATTGATGTATTGACCCAGTAATTCTTAAATCCTCTCCTTAAGGTTCATTTTCTCATTCACAAAATGAATTGGTTGTGAGTATTAAATGAGATATGTAAAGACAGCTCTTGCTGCCTTACTTGCCAACTGAATTGTGGTGACTTCCACATTAAATTCATACTTGGGAAATCTGAGGCTGGTTTAGAAATATGGATGCCTTTTGAAGTCTAACAAACAAATCTTGCTTTCTATTCTACCTTTGTGAATTTGGGGAAATTGCCTAGCTTCCCAGCCTCTGTGTTTTCATCTGTAAAAAGGGGTTGTTTCAAGGGTGAATGAAGAAACCATGTGAAAGGCTTAACACTGTATGAAGAGGTCTTCAAATAGTTCATGTAAAAATGGAATGAAAATGAAATTTTTCATAAAATTTTAAGCCCCCTTATATAGTAAGTTTGCTGAAATGAAGACAGGGATTTTAAAAATTATGGGCATCAACTTATTCATTTTGCTCCACCAATCTGTACTAGAAGAGCAGTGATTCTTAAATTTTGTTCTTGTTAGGTGCTATCGAGTCAGTTTTGATTTATAGCAATGCCCCTGTGTACAACAGAATGAAACACCAGCCTGTCCTGCACCATCCTCACAATTGTTCTTATGTTTGAGCACATTCAGCCATGATGTCAGTCCATCCTGTAGAGAGTCTTCCTCTATTTCACTGCCCCACTACTTTACCAAGCAAGTTGTCCTTCTCCAGGGTACTGGTCTCTCCTGATAACATGTCCAAAGTAGGTGAAACTAAGTCTCTCCATCCTTGCCACCAAGAAGCATTCTGACTGTACTTCTTCCAAGACAGATCTGTTCTACTGGAAATCTTCGGTACTTTCAGCATTCGTTACTAACACTAGAGTTCAAATACATAAATTTTTCTTCAGTCTTCCTAGTTTGATGTCCAACTTTCACATGCATGTAAGGCAATTGAAAATACCATGGCTTGGATCAAGTATACCTTAGTCCTCAAAGGAAGCTCCTTGCTTTTTAGTACTTTAAAGAGGTCTTGTGCAGCAGATATACCCAATGCAATGTGTTGTGATCTCTTGATTGCTGCTTCCATGAGCATTGAATGTGGATTCAAGCAAGATAAAATCTTTGACAAATTCAATGCTTTTTCTCTTTAACATGTTACCTATTGGTTCAGTTGTGAGGATTTGGGTCTTCTTGACATTGAGTTGTAATCCATACTGAAGGCTGCAATACTTGATCTCCGTCAGCAAATGCTTCACATCTTCCTTAGTTTCAGCAAGCAAGTTTGTGTCATCCTAAACTTAACTTACATCAAAATCACATAGTGCTTGTGGAAACAGATTTCTGACTGCATATCTACAGTTTCTGATTCAGAAGGTCCCAGGGTGAGGCTTGAGAATTTCCATGTCTAACAGTACCCAGGTAGCACCCTATTTGGTACCTTTATCCCTGGTATTCTTCTCAAGGTCTCTGGTTCAAAACTTGGTCAAGAAACACTAAGTTGAATGGAAATGTGTGCAGTCTTTCTAAATGGGCCCTGGAAATACATTTTCCTCTTCTCCCTCACACCCCAGCTGAATGTTTTTACCAAGGAGAATACGTGCTTTGGAGGGGGACTCTGACTGCCTGCATGCCAATTTTTTAGTCAGAAAAATGTTTGAAATGAGACTGAGAGTGACCCTGCACAAAGTGTATAGATATTTGGCCCTCAGCGATCTCATATATCTTCAGAAAGGTGAAAGAAATGACTGCTCTGTTTTGTGTCCCACGAGCAATTAGCAGTTGCTTCGCTGCTAAATAATACTGCTTTCCATCAATTGATACAAGAGATCTACAGTATCTGCCATTTCTAGTTTTTATGGTCTTCTATTTGCCACATCCTATCTCTGCTACCAGTTCTTGGATTAGTTAACAATCTTTTGATTATAAGTAGTTTATACCCAACTCTATCTTAAACAAAAAGTCATAGTAATACAGTAGGACTTCAAAAGTTTGTAGAAAACATGGAATGAAAAGATAAAGGAGTGGGACTTTACATGTAGATTTGTGTGAGTGTATGTTTGATAGAGGATATTTGTACGTGGGTATTTTACCCATGCTGCCAATGTGTCCACAAATATAGTAGAACATACAGAGGGCCAAATTTTGGAAACCTTCTGGACATAACCAAACAACTTGAGGGAATGAGTCACTGAACCTGGGGTCTCAGAAGCATTCGTTTCACAAAGACAATGTTCTTTTTTTAAAAAAAAAACATTTTATTAGGGGCTCATACAACTCTTATCACAATCCATACATATACATACATCAATTGTATAAAGCACATCTGTACATTCTTTGCCCTCATCATTTGATCTTTTTTTTCTCTTCTTTTTTTACATTTTATTAGGGGCTCATACAACTCTTACTACAATCCATACCTATACATACATCAATTGTATAAAGCACATCAAATACAATGTTCTATATCCCATTTTGGTAAGTAGAGAATGGGATCATCCCCAGTTAGGAGGAAAGAAGCGTGATGAAGATCAGATTCATGGAAACCATCCAATGGACCAAGCAAACATCAGTCTCCACAAACATCAATCTCAATGACCTTAAGACCAGAATATGGTCCTCAACTAACACTATCACCTGTTCTGAAAATGGATTGAGTGGAAGAAAAATGTGGAATGAAAACTCAAAATCATAAAAACGAGGCTTACTAGTTGGATACAGACTGGTGGAATCCCTGAGACCATGTCCTTTGTTACTCTCTAGGCCTGGAACTGAACTTATCCTTATGACTCAATTTTAAGCCAAACTAGCTCAATAAAGGAAATAACAGCACTAGAGAGCTATACCCATCTTAGAATAATTAACCACTGGAGATCAAAAGAGCAGCATTCACTCAAATACAGAGTTCAGAAGGGTTAGGAAAGCAGAAGGAATGAGAACAGAATACACAAGGGGGGAGTGGAATAAGTGATGTTACATTAAGGGGATTACAATTAGATGAAACAAAATGTGTATGAGCTGTTGATTATAAAATTAATGATATGCTCTGTAAACCACCTAATTCACAATAAAAGTGTTTTTTAAGATAATGGAATTTTTGTGGACATTTGGAAGCCCTGTTGTAGTAAGGAAGCCAAGCACAATATGATTTTAAACCTGATCCTTGAACACAGAACTCCTTATATCTACTCCTCTCTGATAATTTGCATTTTTATCTTTTTGTAGACTGTCATAGTTTCTGTACCTGTGGTGGTAAAATTGACTGCTGGCAGCTTCCACATTTTAGACCTAGAGAAAACTGGTCTAGTCCAATTCCAAATTATCCAGAAATGAAATTCTGATTGACCCAGCTTGGATTAGGGGCCTACCTCTGACCTCCTCTATCAACTGTTTTAACTAAGACCCTCTAAATTGGAAGATGGAGTGCCAACTTCTAGAAAAATGAGTCTAAACAGACAACCATAATGTTAGAAAACTTCTGTTCCTTCTTTCATTCCTTTAAGCTACTGTCCTCTCTGTTCATTGCCTCACCATCTCCTGTTGACCCAGGTTCAAAATTATCTAGGGTTTGTTTTTTTTTTGCTTGTCACTTAAATAGTGGGCTCAAGTGTGAATATTTGCTTAAAATGCTAGGTGGCAATTTCTGAGACGAACTCGCACAATTCGTGTCACATGGTTATTTTAAACAACGATAACACAGTAATGACAGGGAAAATCCAAGTATAAGTGGACCCACGGTGGTCAAACCCATATTCTAGAGTCAACTGTTCTGATTCTTTCCCAGTATGGCTTGTTCTGTATTATTCTTTTTTTCTTGTATTATTCTTTAATTTCTTATTTTGATGAGTTCCATTATGAAGCTAGAAGCTTTACCAGCATTTGCATCCTAATCAATGGTTCTCAGACCTTATTTGTCTTGACCACTCTTGAATTCTTCCTTGATATTGAAATCAACTCAATGGAAGTGAGTTTGGAATTTTTTTTCTTTTAGTTTGTTTTGGTTTGGTTTTGGCCACTATCTCCATGCCAGATCTGACTTATCATTATTCCAGAACAGGAAATATCTTGTTTTCCATCTTACTCCTTCTCCGAGTGGGCCCCAAAAGTCAGTTCTAAGATTGTTGTTCCATCAAAATAACCCGAGAAGCACGCTGAAAATAGATTGTTCAAAAGATTATGATTTTGTACTCCTGAAATTGGAGCTCTTGTAACTATTCTTAAAAGGCACCTGAAAGACTGAGGCTTGGAAACGAAGGCCGTAACCCTAAGACTATTCAGCTCAGTGGATACCAGAAAAGTCCAACTTGTAGTTTAATGTCACTAGTGCTTATCTCTATGGACTAAAGAGATTCTGAAGGTAAGGGACATTCTGCTTTACTGTATTACATTGGGAAAGTAAATGTGTTTCTTTATTCATCAAATGGGTCCAATAACTCTTCTTCAATGAATACCATAACTATAAGTAGGTTGCTTCAGAAATGTTAGCTGCTATAGTTATTACAGGAGCCCTGGTGGCATAGTAGGTTACCATCAGACTGCTACTCACAAGGTCAGCAGTTTGAAATCATCATTGGCTCTGAGGAAGAAGGATGAGGCATTCTGCGCCCATAGAGTCTAGGAAATACACATGGGTAGTTCTTATCTGTTCTGTCAGGTTGCTTATGAGCCAGAATTGACTCGAATGGCAGTAAATTTTATTTTGTTTCGTGCGTTTTTCATTAACCAAAATGTTCTCAAGGGGAAAATTCTCTCTGTGAATTTTAGCTTGCTGTAATTCAACAATCAACCCACTGTTTATTTTTAATGATACAGCACTCCTCCCAAACATCTTCATGAATTGTGGTAAAGGGATTGAAGCAACGCAGTGATGCAGGAGTTGAAGTCCAAATACTAAAAACCTATTACCTTATGACTCTGCGCAAGGGCTGACAGGGATGGTAGTCCTATTCCTCAAGGGCATCTTGATGCTTTAGAGGAATAGACAGCAACTCCGTGCATGCACCGCCGTCTGCTTTCCCTCCAATCAGAAAGCAGCAAGGTTCCCGAAGGAGGGAACTGTTTCACCCCCATATAAAGCAGTGAAGGAGGGGAAAGTTGGCTAGAAACCCATCATTTTTTTTCTCCCATCCCCTCCTGACTCCACTCTACATTATTAGTTCTCTACTAAATCCAATCTAGTCGCTGTTCCTCCCTGCTTTTATTCCTTTGCTTCTTAATCTTACCCCGCCCAGAGTAGAGTTTTCCCGTGTAGTGCGCACGCGTCTGTTCCCAGCGTTCCACAGCGCTGCCTAGCTTATCTCTTCTGCCCACTGACGAATCGTGGGTGTCTCAGGCTTCCGAGGGTTCCTGGGGAAGCGGTACCCTGGAGCAGTGCTTCCCGTGGACCTCCTCAAGTTCGCGCGCACGGACTTGCGCCAGCTGTCACCGAAGGCAGCTCTAGCGCCCAGGGGCCCACGCCTTGCTGCCGCCAAGGGCTCCGCCGCTCAGCAACCACTACTCCTACCCAATGCCTTGGGTGCCTGCTCAGCACCTACCACCGCCGCCCCCTCCGCTGCCCGGAGCCCGGGTGTTGGTGGATGTGGGAGCGGCACTGCCGCGGCTCTATGGCGACTACCACACAGATTGGGTGTGTGGCAGCCAGTGGAACGCCATGCTGGGCTACTTGTCAGCACGGTACCAGGCTTCTGCATACCCTGGTGGCGACGGCCTGTCGCTGGTAGTCATGTTCCCTGGGGTCGTGGGTAAGGACTGGCTGGCCAAGCGGCAGACAGCGCAACTGGCCGTGGGACACATGGGCAACAAAGGCACCCCTCAGGCCTGAGCCACTGCCTAATGCTAGCACTCATTCGCTTCCGGATCAAGATGGGGGAGGGGCCAGATCTTACCGCACCCTTCACCAATACCCACACAACTAAATATTTAACCTTTCAAACTTAACCTGCCTTTCTTTTCATCCACGCACCCCATCAGCTAACCCACCTGCCTAACCCTGAGAATATTTATCCCATTAACCATGGATGCCATCCCTTCCTGTATACCTAATATGCCTAACCAAGAATAGCCTTGCCACCCCAATCGACCCCTTGCCTTCTCTTACCCAATTGGCCCATCCTTAGGTTTTCGCATAATTTAGTCAGAATTTTCTTTGTAGCCTTACCTTTCCCAGCTGCTGTCTTTTGCCATAAACTGAAATGCCTTTTTCCCAGACCTATTTTCAATTGCCATCTATCTTTTCTATACCACTTTTCAACTTCAAGTCAAATCAATAAAATAGATATCAACTGATCACCTTTTTCTACAACTCCCCTTCAGACCTACTCCCTAACATACTTCTACTTCCTGCCTTAACCTAAACAAATAAAACTGCCACTGTTCATCAAGGGGTTGAGACATGTGTGACATGATTCCTGCCCACGGAAAATCAAACATATGAACACCTGAAACATTTATTTGATGATATCTCTATGTAATTGTGTAGACAATAAATACAGTACTTATTGGGAGACAATCACTGGGCTAAAATGTCTAGGGAAGGCTTCCCTGAATACAAAGCCTTTAAGGATGGGTTAGATTTCAATGGATCACAAGTTAGGGTGGAGGTTATTTTGAATTAAAAATGGAAAAATGAGAAGAAACCCAAAAAAGGAATATCAAGTTTGTAAGGCTCCATGGACAGTTAAATCCATCTTCTGCTCTCAGTGGGGCCTGTGGAACTGCTTGGCAGTGTCCTTGATTCTTGGCATCATAGATATTCCTCTGTTGCTTTCCCAGACTCGTAGGTTTCAAGTGTCTATGTATTGAGAATAGCAAGGCTAGAGAAATAAAGGAGTGGGCAGGAAGAAGAAACAAAGTAGTACCAAAAAAGTAGTACAAGAATGGATAAGATGAAACTTCAAACTCCCAAAGGTCTTCAGAATGCTGGTAGATAGAAGACAGATCACAGAATTGTGGGAATCAAACTAAAGAAATTACTCAGGGTAGAGTAAGAAGGAGGAAGAAAGATGAGAGGCAAACACCTGCATAGAGAAGCTTACAGTGGTCCTAGAGCTTGTGGTTAGAGTCCAGTCATGTTAGACTCCTTATGCCCACCATCAAATCATCACCGAGGTTAGATCAATTATCGCTGTATCTCATTAGATCTATGAAGCAGTGTTTTTTCTATGTCTCATACAAGTATGGAGCTTTTTCAAATTCATAAAGCAATGGAATTGAAAGAGAATAAAATTTTTCCACGAACTTTTTGAAGCCCCCTGATACTCTTAATGAGTGCTCAAACATGAATCCTTACAAAACACTATTGTGAGTCACTCATTCTCATACTTGACTAAACTTTTACCTGGCTCCTACCTGAAGGCAAGTTCAGGATATTTATTATTTTTGTTGTTCATTTATTGGATGTTTTCTATAGGCTAAGTACTGCGAGGACTCCGGTAAATAAGAGGATCCCTGCATTCAGAGAGTTTGCTGAAAGACTGAATAGGAAGTTGTACATACAGTGTGCTAATTGCCATAGTCCACCACCACATGTTCAGTCTATTTCAAGTCAGGGTGACCTAATGTGTGTCAAAGTACAATTATGCTCCTAAGGATTTTCCATGTCCAATTTTGTAGTATATTGCCAGGCTTTTCTTCCAAGGTGGATTTAAACCTCCAACCTTTCAGTTAGCAGCCAAGCACATTAACACTACCCTGGGATAGTTGCTGTAATAGGAATATCTAAATGATAAAAAAATGTAGCCCCTATAGGAGGCAGAAGAGCTAGACACAAAAATGTTTTTGGTTTCTTTTGTACACATTAGTCAAAACATTTTGAGCACATAACCCTAATATACATATATAGGCCTACTATATAGGCCTACTAAAATTATTGTCATACTTTATCACACAATGTTTCATGTTTAAATTCCATCAATCCATTAACATAAGATGGGTTGAATAAATACAAATGTGAGAAAGTATAGTAAAAATAGTCGAATTTTGATGAATAGTCAAGGGTTGAGTGTACAAAAAAATTCAGCATTGCCATATGTTTGAAGTGTTCTGTACTAAAATGTTAGTGGGTGGGGGAAGAAAGAGGGAGAGGGAGGGGTGGAGGATCCCAGAAGCCCTCTTCAGTCTTTAGTGACACTGTTTGGGGAGTGTATAAATCTTAGTCCTTATGTAAGAGTATAAGAAAAGTCTTTGGTGTTTCCATTTTCTCCATAGTGCCTTGCATATTTGGAGTATAGGATATGTTTTTCTCCCTGAATGACTACAGTAAAACTACTGATCACTAAACGTGATCCTAAGAGAATTAATTGTAGATGTGTGTCTGTTAAAAATTAAAGTGTAAATCTTTAATACAGGGTATTTTAGGCCAGATCAGAAATTGAATGTGTGAAATGTTTTTAGATGTTGTTAATGTGTGAAAATTTGTGATATTCTCTCTCCTGGTTCTGATGAGAGCCATTTTCTGTTTGTTGGAGTGGAGAACTTCTTGGATTATAGCACAAATTTGGAGTATTTTACTTAACTAATTGTAATTTGCCTTTTCAAAGGGGTTCCCTACTGCCTTAAGGAGAGCTATTTTTTGCTTGGATGATCTGCATTTTGAAAAAATGAATGCTAGTGCTTCAGAACAAAAAAGAATCACTACTGAATATCTTCCCTCCTTGTTTTATTTTTCAGAGTAGGCCACAAGATGAGCATTTCTTGCCAGTCTAATTTGCATTTGTGACAGAGAAAACAAAGGTGAAGGATTAGTAGAAGATAAATTGCTACATTGTATGTTTAGCTTTAGACAATTTAGAAATTTCTGGAAAGGATTCTATGTATATTTTTGGGATTGATTTTTGTCTTTTGATTGATTTCATTTATATGCTCTGTAGACCTTTGCAAATTCTATTCACCGTTAGCAGGGAAATTATGTAAGTCCACAAATTTCTAGGCTGGATTCTTCTGAATGTTATCAGAAGTAGAACAACCTAAAGCAGTTTTAGAATGTGGTTTAGGAAATTATTTTGGGTTATTAAGAGGATACATGCTTTATTTTAATGGTTAGTTTGAATTAGGAAAGGCAACTAGCACATCAGTCCCATCATTTCACAACTATACTTTTTTTTTCATGGGGACAATTAAAGGAAAATACTTTGAGTTAAAGAAAAATACTAAGGTACAGTATTCAGATGTGGCAGAAACCATATTGGTAGTACATGAGTCCTGGTGGCACTGCCCGATAAGCATTGAACTAGAAGGTTGCGAGTTCAAATTCAATAGTTGCTCCACAGGAAAAAGCTAAGGCTCCTGACTTCCATAAAGATTTACAGCTGCAGAAACACTAAATGGGGTTGCTATGAGTTGGAATCATCAACTTGATGTTGGTGGGAATTACTGAGCTGCCTGACCAAGAGCTGATGTCATTTGGGTTTGGGTTCTCTAAAGTACATTACAGCAATGGCTTCTGTGCCTCCTGATTGTTTACTAATCCACAGTCATAAACACATCTGACTTTTCTAGATGTTATAGTATAGCAATAACCACAATCAAATCGCAATTACTACAGTTGATTGAGCAGTACCAAGTTATATATAATGTGCTTACCAAGTTGTGTATAATGTGCTTATTAACCATATCATTGAATCCTCACAAGCTTGTACAATTATTTCTGTTTAAGAGTTGCAGAGAAGTACAGCGAGTTTTCTTTGATTTGGAAACTAAAAAGTTATGTGGTGGATAACATTCCTTGTTCTAGTTTTGTATTATTTAGTTTCTTTCCATAAGTACACCACACTTTTGTGTTTTATTCTTTTGTACATACTGGAGTAAGGTTGTATAGTCTTATTAGATAGATGCTATGCAAAGATGCACAAAGGAAACCAATAATAAATCTACGGAGCACTTAATTTGGACCAGCATTGCTAAATGTACCACTGAACCGGAAAGGGTTAAACTGCACAGGTCCACTTATATGTGGACTTTTAGAAAACCCCTATGATACATGATTCAAATAGTCTATACTTTAGTTTGTCCCTCCAGCTAACTGCATATGTCAGTAAGAAGAGATCTCTCACAATTCATATATATTTTTCATTGTCTTTATTGCAATACTATAAACCTTGAAGAACGCCAAGGAACCCATATGAAATGCCAATAGTGATGCTTGAATGCTAACAAGAAGTAGAAAAAAGTCATGACATTATAAGACAAAGTTGAATTGCAGGTTATGTATTTTAGATAGAGGTTTGCAGGTACAGTTCCTCTGTGTTTCCAGATAAATAAAGTCAACATGAGGATCATCATTAAAAAAAAAAGTGTAACGTCATTGCAGCTATGCCAGCAGGTGCAAAACCTTGCTCCTTTTACAGAAAATGTTTTTCTCTTGTACTGAAAATATAACTTTTTGCAAGAGTGCAGTATATAACACATAAAATGTACAAAATAAGGGTTAATTAACTGCTTATGTTATTGGTAAGGTCAGCAGTAGGCTAAGTTAAGCTTGTGGAGAATCAAACTTTATATGCGGATTTTCAATTATGCTGGGGTTGACCCTGTTGTTCAAGAAGGCAAATGTGTAAACTAATTGCCTAGAAACATTTAGTGATGGTTAGACTTACTTCTAATGAACAAAGAAAATATAAACAGAGAAATGGAATGTCCAGTATAAGACATGAAAAAAATAATTTATAAATTATTAGGGCTTATGAGGGAGGTAGGGTGGAGGACAGAATGGGGGCGAAAAAGAGGAGCCAGTACCAAGGGCTCAAGTAGAAAGAAAATGTTTTGAAATTGATGGCAACAAATGTACAAATGTGCTTGACACAATGGATGGATGTATGAATTGTGATAAGAGTGGTATGAGCCCCCAATAAAATGATTTTTTAAAATAGAAAGAAATGGAATGTCATTTAGAGACTGTTGTTGTTAAGTGTCATAGAGTCCATGCTGACCCATGATGAACCTAGAAACAACAGAACAAAACACTCCCCAGTCCTGTGCCATTTTCACAATTGTTCCTGTTTTCAAGCCCATTGTTGAAGCCACAGTGTCAATTCATCTTATTCAGGGTTTCCTTCTTTTTGCTGCCCTTCTTCTTTAGTACCAAAGGAGCCCTGATGGCATAGTGGTTACACCTTGGGCCTCTAACCCCGAGGTCAGCAATTCCATACCATCAGCTGCTCTGCAGGAGAAAGACTAGACATTCTACTCCCATAAAGAATTATAGCCTTGGAAGCTCACAGGGTCAGTTCTATGCTGTTCTATAGGGTCACTACGAGTCGGAATTGCCTCAGTGGCAGGCAGAATGTTAGTCAGTCTACTTTACCAAACATGATTTCCTCCAGGGATTTGTCTCTCCTGACAAAATGTTCCAAGTATGTAAGATGAAGTCTCGCCATCCTTGCCTCCAAGGAGCACTCTGGCCATGCTTCTTTCAAGACAGATTGGTTTGTCCTTTTGGCAGTCCATGGTACTTTCAATATTCTTCACCAGCACCACAATTCAAACACATCAATCCTTCTTCAGTCTTCTTTATTCAACGTCCATCTTGCACATGCGTATGAGGCAACTGAAAATACCACGGCTTGGGTCAGGCCCACCATAGTCCTGAGAGTAACCTCCCTGCTTTTCAACACTCTAAAGACATCGTTTATAATCTAGAGGAAAAGTGTATGTTTCCTCTGGTTCTTTAATGCTTCCTTCCCTCCACTATCATGACCTCAATTCTACCTTACAAATCTGGTTAGACCAGAGCTTGTACGCTACTACAGATAAGAACTCACAACACAGTGAATCCAAGACAGATAAACCCCTCAGAACCAATAATGAGAATAGAGATACCAAGAAGGGAAGGGGAAGGTGGGGTAGAAAGGAGGAACCAATCACAATGATCTACATATAATCCCTTCCTAATTGGATGGACAACAGAAAAGGGGGTGAAGAGAGACAGCAGTCAGTGTAAGACATGGGGGAAATTTTACAGACAGATAGATATAATCCAATCACAGTCAACATTGTACTTCAAGGTAGTTCTTTCAATGCCCTTTTTGACAATGAGTGCAATGCTATTCCTCTTGCTTGTGTCATTCCTGACCTAGTAAATCATATTATTTCTGATTTCAAATGGCCAATGCCAGTCCATTGTAGCTCACTAATGCCTAGTATATCGATCTTTATGCATTACATTTTTGACGACTTCCAATTTTCATAGATTCTTACTTCATATATTCTAATTTCGGACTATTAGTAGATTTTTGCAGCTATTTCTTCTTACCTTGAGTTGTACCTCATCAGCAAATGAAGATCTTGAAGGTTCCACTTCCACAGGCTTTACCTGACTCATGTCACCATGAGAAAAACAGCTTCCTCCTCAGTCACTTTGAGTGTCTTGAGACCAGAAGCCCATCCTCTGCCACTAACTCCAACAATGTTTGGCTTTTATTCACTAGGCCTTCAGTATCTGACAGTGTTTCTTTCAATTTCATGCATAACTTTTTTAGTGGCTATTTCCTTTGAAGTGGGAAGCCAATTCCTTCTTTTTAGTCTGCTCTAAGTCTGGAAGCTCTGTTGACCCCTGTTCTCTTTGTTTGTCCCTATTGGCATTCTAAATACCAGTGACATAGCTTCTAGCATTACAGCAACACAAGTCACCACAACAAACTGATAGACAGGTGGTTGCACTTAGAGATTGCTCACTGCCATCAAGTCGATGCTGACTCATAGAGACCCTAAAGGGCAGGATAGAACTGTCCCTGTGACTTTCCAATAATGCAGTTCTTCACAGGAATAGAAAGTCTCCTCTTACTCTTGTGGAACGTCTGGTGGTTTTTCCAACTGCTGATCATGCAATTATCAGCCATATTAGATTAGGTTAGAAAAACCAGCAACTTCCATCTGGTTGCACTCTCTCTGTATAGCTTTTCTTGTTTGCTTGGTCTGATGAAGCCAGCTGCAATGTTATGAGATACCATATGAAGATGCCCACATGACAAGAAACTGAGGGCAACCTTTAAAACAGCCAATGAGGAGCTAAGGCCCTCGATTCCACAACCCAGAAGGATCTGAATCCTGCCAACAGCCTGTTGTGTGAGCCTGAAAGTGGATCTCTTCCCCAGTCATGCCTTGGAGTGACTGACGCTCTGAGCTGAGTGTTTAACTGCAGCTTATGAAAGACCCGAAGCCAGAGGGCCCAGACAAGCCACATATACAAAGTATAGTGAAAAGTAACATTATTTGGGGCCATGAAGTCTTTTTGGTAATTTGTTACACAAAAGTATCTATATAATATAAAGAGTTTATACTTTTTTATTAATTGGATTAATACATATATCAAATCATACCATGGTTCAATCATGTCCAGCAAAACTGTACATTTGCTACCACAATAATTTTCCAAATATTCTTTTGATATATGGACTCCTTTGCATCATCACATAATCACCCCACCACTCCCTCCTGGCCCTCCTTCCCCCAAAACCCTTATTCCAATTGTTAACTCTATAGGTTCATCAATCCTGGTTTTCATACCCCAAAAAATGAACAGAAAAAAAACCATACTGCAACTTCAAGAGGGTGACCCTTAATGACATAACACACCCAAGATATCCCCTAATATTGTTTTGTTGATAAAACAATACAACCCCAAATTACATAAGATTTTGGAAACCAGTTCAGGTCTAGCATGCATCCTAGGGGGAATCTGCTTAAAAGTTTTAACTGTTCAAGTCAGGCTTCGGCCTTTGATCTTCTATATTCAACTCACTAATGCACTCCGTTTAGTGACCACTTTCCTCCCATGCCTCAGTTTTGGACAGAGGGAGTTCACCGGTGGTTTATTTCCTGTATCGTTCCACCAATGAATATTGGGCTCCCACTGTCATCCGTAGCCTTCTGCAAACCAGATTCTCAGATTTAGGCTCTGATACTAATCCCTCCCTTCAACTTTGAATTATATGATTCATAGCCCTTTAGAGACTGATGGTGGTGCGTTTCTTCCATGTGAACTTAGTTGGCATCTCACTTAGATGGCTGCTTTTTTGGAGACAAGTCTTTAAGATCCCAGATGCTATTTTATCTGATAGCTGGGTACCATCTAATTTCTTCACCGCATTTTGCTATAGCACCATCTCCTCTGTGTCAAATTGCTCTTAAATTGGAGCTGGGATTTAGTGTGAGCCCCTAAATCACTCCTGGATCTATGTTTGTTTCTTTGTTTAGTCTTTCAATTTATTCTTACTTGGGAATTAACCCAAATGTCATGTCATTATATAGTTTAATGTCATCAAGCAGAATTGTACTATTGCTTTCATAATCAGTTGCCAAGCATCCAATTTCTTCCTGGGTACCTTGACATCGTCTACCTTTTACTGCCCTCCCTCCCCTGCATACCTTCCCCATCCCCCTTGTTCTACTTGGTATCCTTATAGGTTCATCAGTCCTGGGTTTCATTTACCGAAAAACAGAAAAACTTATTTCACAACTTTAAGAGGGTAATCCCCAACTCCATAGCACCTCTGAAATATACTCTGATATGAGCAAACCAGAATTTGTGCTTTTTATAGTAGCTTTAAAGAACAAGACTTTCTTTTACCAACACTTATGAAAAGTGAAAGTTAAAACTATCTATGCAAGATTACATATTTAAAGAAAAATGAGAGAAACCCTATTTCTTTGTGGAGGTGATAAATACCTCTGTATATTTAAATAGAATGTGTGCTGAAAGGCTACAATTTAAGATACCATTTAAAAATAAGCCATTTTAGGAACTATAACCAATATCTAAAATTGATGAATGCTGAATAAAAAGGACTTTAAATAAAAAGGTCTTGAAATTTCAACAGATTTTGCTCTTAAATACAGATAAAATAGCTCTAACTGTAGCGGCCTGAGGTGACCTGCCAAGATGGTTCGCTACTCACTCGACCCAGAAAACCCTACAAAATCCTGCAAATCAAGAGGGTCGAACCTCTGGGTCCACTTCGAGAACACCCGTGAAACTGCCCAGGCCATCAAAGGCATGCACATCCGGAAAGCCACCAAATACTTGAAAGACGTCACTCTGCAGAAGCAATGTGTGCCTTTCCGATGGTACAATGGTGGTGTTGGCAGGTGTGCCCAGGCCAAACAATGGGGTTGGACCCAGGGTCGGTGGCCCAAAAAGAGTGCTGAATTTTTGCTTCACATGCTTAAAAATGCAGAAAGTAATGCCGAACTTAAGGGTTTAGATGTGGATTCTCTGGTCATTGAGCACATCCAGGTGAACAAAGCCCCCAAGATGCGCCACCAAACTTACAGAGCTCATGGTCGGATCAACCCATACATGAGCTCCCCCTGCCACATTGAGATGACCCTGACTGAGAAGGAACAGATCGTTCCCAAACCAGAAGAGGAGGTTGCACAGAAGAAAAAGATTTCCCAGAAGAAACTGAAGAAGCAAAAACTCATGGCTCGGGAATAAATTAAGTTTAAAATAATAAAAGTTAAAGCACTAAAAAAATACAGATAAAATAAGGTAGAAATAGTGATGTACAATCGTACATAGATGAAAAATTGCCAGAGATTGAAAACTCTTTTATGGTAGTTTTATGAAAGATATTGACTACAGCAGAAAGGATGTCACAAATAATTATAAATATTTATGACTAAATAATTTAAGAAATTTATATGTAATTTTTAAAAGGTTTGCATTAAACCTGATTGTAACAGATATAAACCACACCAATATAGCTATATACTTAGGTCTATGTCTAGCCAGTGGTTCTTTTTTTTCCTCCCGTCAGCCTAAGCTACGTGTATGAAGTTCTGTTTTATTTTTATTTTTTAAAAAATCATTTTATTGGGGGCTCGTACAATTCTTATCACAATCCATACATCCATCCATTGTGTCAAGAACATATGTACATTTGTTGCCATCATCATTCTCACGACATTTGCCTTCTACTTGAGCCCTTAATATCTGCTGCTCATTTTCCCCCTCCCTCCCCACTCCTCCTACCTCATGAATCCTTCATTGTTTATAAATTATTATTATTTTGTCATATGTTACACTGTTGGATGTCTCCCCCTGCCCTCTTCTCTGCTATCCATCCCCCAGGGAGGAGGCTATACGTAGATTCTTGTAATCAGTTCTCCCTTTCTAGCCCACATTCTCTCCACCCTCCAGGCATCATCACTCTCACCACTGGTCCTGAAGGAGTCATCTGTCCTAGATTCCCTGTGTTTCCAGTTGCTATCTGTTCCTATGTACATCATCTGGTCTAGTCAGATTTGTAAGGTAGAATTGGGATCATGATAGTGGTGAGGAGGAAGCATTTAATAACTAGAGGAAAGTTATATGTTTCATTGTTGCTACCCTGCACCCTGACTGGCTCATCTCCTCCCCACAACCCTTCTGTAAGGGGGTATCCGGTTGGCTACCAATGGGCTTTGAGTCTCCCCTGTGCACTCACCCACATTTACAATTATATGATTTTTTGTTCCTTGATGCTTGATACCGGATCCCTTCGACAGCTCGTGGTCACACAGGCTGCTGTGTTTCTTCCATGTGGGCTTTGCTGCTTCTGAACTAGATGGCCACTTGTTTGTCTTAGAACCTTTAAGACCCCAGATGCTATATCTTTTGATAGTTGGACACCATCAGCTTTCTTTACCACATTTGCTTATGCACACATTTTTCTTCAGCAATCATGTCGGGAAGGTGTGCATCCTGGAATGCCAATTTAATGGAACGTGTTCTTGCATTAAGTGCTTGAGTGGAGGTCCAATATCCATCTGCTGCCATAATACTAAACCTATAAATATATGCACATAGATCTGTTTCCCCACACTCTTATATAAATATATTTACATATGTACATTTCAGTCATTAGACCTCTATAAATACCATTTGGCATCTAGTTATTTCCTCTGTTTCCTTTTACTTTCCTCTTGTCCCACTATCATGCTCAGCTTTCATTTGGGTTTCAGTAGTTTCTCTCGGTTACCTTGCCCTTGCTGAATCTCTACCAGGCCTCTCACACCCTCCTTGCTACTGGTTTTGGATCACTTATTACTCCCCATCCCTGGATTTGTCAGCACCACCTCCTTAGCCCCTCCGCCCCCTCTCCCGTGTCCCTCCAGAACCATTGGTCCTGTTGTTTTCTTCTCCAGACTATTCATCCAGTTTATCTTATCTAGATATAGCTGTAGAGATAATGATATGCACCAAAAATCAATTCATAGCAAGATAGGCGATGAGTGAGAACACAGTGATGATAACAAAAAAGGAAACCCATAGAAGAATAAATTAATTAAAAGAAAAAAATTTTAAAAAGAAAAAAAAAACCTGTAAATAGATCAAGGTCTTATTTTTGATCTTTAGGCATGCCCTTCAGTCAGGTCCAATGGGGTACCTGAGTCTGTCCTTTGTACTCCCAGAGTCTGTCCTTTGTACTCTCTCGGGGGCTCACTGCTCTGCTCCCACGGTTGCTCTGTGCTTTTAGTGGTTTGCCTAGGTGTCACAGGGTTAGTCTGGGCCAGTCCCGGCCCTGAGTCTCCAGTGTTGTCCCCCTTAGGGCCCTGGGCCATCAAGGGATGGTGTGTCTCCTAGTGGGATCAGCCATATTGTCCACTCTGTCCATTGGCTGTTCAGAACAGGGATATCATCCTCCAGGTCTGATGGGCCAGGATGTGCTCCAATCTCTCTCCCTCCCACTTCATTTACTCCCATTTGCTCTGATCAAACATGCCCCTCTCCCCTAGCTTCAGCTTCAGTGCCATCCTCTCAAGTAAATTCTTCTGGGGTGAGGGAAAATTGTCCACGTAGCTGGTATGGGGACTGAGCCCTGAGGCCCCTCCACTGGCTCCCCACTCCTTGCCGGCGCACTGCATTCATCTGGCACTGGCTTTATATCTGGTCCCTCTTTCCCTGTGGAGACACAAACAATACCCTCCCCTTGGGTGGGTCAGTGCCCTATTCCAGCTTCACACATCTTTTTATTTCTTTCCCCTTTCCTCCTTCCACCCCTGTTTTAGTTGGCTACCATACGCACCCCTGGATTTGGTCTGGCCCCTGCCATACTATCTGGACCTCACCCCTGGAGCATTTGTATACAGTAGCTTTTTCCCTGTGCCCCTTTTGCACTTACCTTTCTGTTCTCTCTCTCTCTCTCTCTCTCTCTCTCTCTCTCTCTCTCTCTCTCTCTCATGTGTATATATATATATATATATATATGTATATATATATATATATATATATATATATATATATAAACTTACCTCAGCGGACTCATGTTATACTTGTCCTTTTGTGCTTGGCTTACTTCACTTAGCATATTTCCTCCGGGTCTTCCCATGTGGCGATGTGCTTCATGCATTCATCACTGCTTTTTAGTGATGCATAGTACTCCATTGTATGTATGTACCACAGTTTTTTAATCCATTCATCTGTTGATGGAAATTTGGGTTCTTTCCAACTCCTTGCGATTGTGAACTGTGCCGCAATGAACATTGGAGCACAGATGTCTGGCCGTGGTTTGTTTCTTGCCTCTTCTGTGTATGGTAACTCAATTTCCATCCATCTGAGAAATCGCCAAATCGATTTCCATAGTAGCTGTACATACCTACAGGTCCACCAGCAGTGGACGAGAGTTCCTATCTCACCACAGCCCCTCCAACACTTGTTGCTTTCTGATTTTTGAATTGGGCTATCTTTGAGGGTGTTAGGTGATATCTCATAGTTGTTTTGATTTGCATTTCTCTTATGGCTAATGATTGGGAACCGTTTCTCATATGTTTATTGGCCATTTGGATTTCAGATTTTGTGAAACTTCTGTTCAGGTTCTTTGCCCACCTCCTCAGTGGGCAATTAGTTTTTCTCTTTTTGTAAGCTTGCAAAGTATTGTGGATTTTACTAATAAGGCCTTTGTATGATGTGTCATTGCTAAAGATGTTTTCCCAGTCAGTGGACTCTCTTATTACTCTCTTGGTGAATTATTTCGATGTACACAGGTGTCTTATCTTCAGTATATCCCACTTGTATATTTGTGACTCCTCTGTATTTGTATCCTCCCCTATTTCTTGTAGCCTATGTATTCCCTGTGCCAATGTTCTCAGATTGTCCCAATTCTCTCACTAATGGCCCTAATTGTTTGGGGATTTATCTCAAGGTCTGTGATCCACCTTGAGTTTATTCCTGTGCATGGAGTGAGGTAAGGGTGTTGCTTCATTTTTCTGCATCATTTATTGAAGATGACATCTGCTTACCATTTAATATTTTGGGCCCTTATCAAAGATCCTTTGCCTGTATGCTGATGTTTTTATTTCTGGGTCTTCAGCTCTTTCCATTGGTCTGAATAGCTGTCATTATGCCAGTACCACACTGTTTTGACTACTGTGGCTGTATAGTACTTGCTAAAATCAAGTAGAGCAAGCCCTCCCACTTTGTCCTTCTTGAGGAATTCTCTACTAATTCTGGGCTTCTTCCCTTTCCATATGAAGTTGCTAATATGTTTTTCCAATTCTTTAAAGAAGGATAGTGGTATTTGTATCAGGATAGTATTGAACTTATATAGTGCCTTGGGCAGAACTGACATCTTTACTATATTCAGTCTGCCAATCCACGAGCATGGGATATGCTTCCATTTGTTGAGGTCACTCTTGATTTCTTGAAGTAGTGTTTTATAATTTTCCTCATACAAATCTTTCAGTTTTTTAGTCAGGTATATCCCTACGTATTTGAATTTGTGTTTTAGCCAGTGCTTCTAAAAGAATGACTCCTCACCAATAAGCAGCACCAGGATCAATTGAACATTTCTTAGAATTATAAATTCTGAGACTCGACCACAGATTTAAAGAACCCCAGTGGTTAGACTTTAACCACAAGGTCAGTGGCTCAAACACATCAGCTACTCCTGAAGAGAAAGATGAAGCTATCTACTTCCATAAAGATTTGCATCCTGTCAAGACTTGGAAACTCTATATTGGCTCGTTATGAGACAGAATTCAATGCATTTGTTGGCAGTGAGCTTTAACATTTGGATTCGGAGCCTGTGGCAAGGAAGCATCTGAGTTTCTTAGACTGAGAAAAGTCTTTAAATTTTTAAGACCAAAAAATGTCAAAATTAGTACCTACAGATAATGTACCTGTGATTGGACTAGGAGAGTTCAACTTGAAGCAGAAAACCTTCATAGACCTAAATGTAATCATTGTGCCACTTACCAAGATTCACTTTGTGCTAAAAAGTTCAAAGTGTATCACAGTAGGGACCAGTACCAAACCTAGTCGAATACTTTGGTAGATTATTAGATGTGAACAGTGGAAGCCTGCAAGGTGATAAAGATATTGAGGGCAAAAAATTTATGTGTTTAACATCCAAAGGGGATTCCTACTTCAGGGAACCAGAAAAAAGAGATTGAATAAAATATGTATCTTGTTTGGTTAGTATTATAACACATCTAAACACTGTGAATAGAAGTTTTCAGGAGTATATTCCCAAATATATGGTTGAATTTGACAAATTATGTCTTTGGAAATATCATTTGGCAAGAGAAACTCGCTTATATAGTGACCTTGCTGAAATTAGTTTTCAAGAAATAGAAACAAGAGCCTTAATTAGATTCCTAAAATTTTGGAGATGTCTATTGAATTAAAGATTCTCTGATGGTACATTTTAGGAGGATGAACTAACATTGTATACTTGGCCTTTGTCAGTTTTCATGATGTGAAAGAGGCAATATTGAATTATTGTGCTATGGTTCAGAAAATGTAGCATGAGTTACTGAAATTCCAGAATTCTTTAAG
Organism: Tenrec ecaudatus; assembly: GCF_050624435.1. Classification (NCBI taxonomy): domain Eukaryota; kingdom Metazoa; phylum Chordata; class Mammalia; order Afrosoricida; family Tenrecidae; genus Tenrec; species Tenrec ecaudatus. The sequence continues at coordinate 58,775,895 of NC_134548.1, read as the reverse complement.
TATCTTAAGTGTTAGTTGTTAGGTGCTTTTGAGTCAGTTCTTACTCATAGTGACCCTATGCACAACAAAGCAAAACTTTCCCTGTCCTGCACCATCCTACTTGAGCCTATTGTTGCAGCCATTGTGCTTTTTTTGTTGTTGTTGCTAACCTGCTTTAACAATCATGATGTCCTTTTCCAGGGACTGGGCTTTCCTGATAACATGTCCAAAGTATGTGAGGCAAAGTCTCACTATCCTCACTTCTAAGGAGCACTCTAGCTATACATGGATTTGTAGATCCGTGTCCGTTGTTGTTAGGTGTTGTTGAGGCAGTTCTGACTCATAGCAACTCTATATACAACAGAATACTGCCTGGTCCTGTGCCATCCTCCCCATTGTTGTTATGTTTGAACCCACTGCAATTATTGTGTCAATCGATATTGTCTTCCTCCTTTTTGGGGGGCGGGGGACAGGGGTCCAGGGTGGTCTCTCCTGATAACATATCCAAATTACATGAGATAAAGTTTTATCATTCTCACTTCTAAGCAGCATTCTGGCTGTACCTTTTCCAAGACAGCTTTCTTTGTTCTTTTGGAATATCACAGTATTTCCAGTATTTCAAATGCATTAATTCTTCTTTGGTTACATGAATATGAGGCAATTGAAAACACTATGACTTGGGGCAGGCACAATTAGTCCTTAAAGTAAAATACTTGTTCTTCAACACTTTAAAGAGGCCTTGTGCAGCAGTTATTCCCAAGGCAGTACATCATTTGATTTCTTCTGCTTCATTGAACATTAATTGTGGATCCAAGCAAAAGGAAATCCTTGATAACTTTAATCATTTCCTTATCACAATTGATTGAGTTGTGAGGATTGTGGTTTTCATTACATTGAGTTTCAATATATGATTTAAATCCTTTCCATATTCAGCAAGCAAGGCTATTAATAGGCCTTCTTTCTATCCTGATTCAGTGTTTTTCTTCCTGTAGTCCAGTTTCTTGAATTATTTGCTCAACATACAGATTGAATAAGTATGATAAAAGGATACAACCCTGAAGCACACCTTTCCTGATTTTAAACTTTGTTCTGTCCACACAACTGTCTCTTGGTCCATGTCCAGATTCCACATGAGCACAATCAAGTATTCTGGAATTCTCATTCTTCTCAATGTTATTCATAGTTTGTTATGACACACACAGTCAAATGCCTTTGCATAGTTAATAAACCACAAATAAACATCTTTCTGGCATTCTCTGCTTTCAGCCAAGATAGAGCTGGTATTAGCTATGATAAGACTCCTGCCATGTCCTCTTCTGAATCCAGCTTGAATTTGTGGCAGCTCCCTGTCAATGTACTGTTAGAATCGTTGTTGAATGATCTTCAGCAAAACTTTACTTGTATGTGGTATTAATGATATTATTTGATGATTTCTACATTCCATTGGGTCACCTAGCTTTGGGATGGGTACAAATATAGATCTCATCCAGCTGGGTAGCCAGGTAGCTGTCATACAAATTTCCTGGCATAGACCAAAGAGTGTTGCCAGTGCTTCTTCAGCTTGTTAAGCATTCCAATTGGTATTCCATCAATTCCATTGTTTTTGCTAATGCTTTCAGTGCATCTTGAACTTCAGTGCAGCATATCACCATTGGTTCTTTTTCATATACTACTTCCTGAAATGGTGGGGTATCAACTCGTTCTTTTGGATAGTGACTGTATTCTTTCCAACTTCTTTTGAAGACTCCTGCATCATTCAATATTTTTCCCATGGAATTTTTCAATATTTCCACTTGAAGCTTGATTTTTTTCCCTTGAGTTCTTTCATTTTAAAATATCCTGAATATGTTCTTCCCTTTTGGCTTTCTAATTCTAAGTCTTTACACATTTCATTGTAATATATGGCAATCCCCTGAATGGTGGAATGTCAACTAGTTCTTTTTGGTACAGTAAATCTGTACTATTTCCATCTTCTTGTGATACTTCCTGCATTGGTCCATATTTGCTCATAGAATCTGTGTTAGTCCAGGTTGACTAGAGAAACAAATCCAGAGACACCTATATGTGTAAGAGAGAACTTTATATCAATAAGTAATTATACATCAATAAAACATCCCAGCCCAGTCCAAATCAAGTCCATAAGTTTGATATTAGCCCATAAGCTCGATATTAACCCATCAATTCCTCTTCAGACTCACACAGCACACGCTAGTGGGTGGAAAGTCGTGTGGGTCCAATGGCAGTGGATGCATCTCCAGGGCTCATGTGGCTTCATGTGGTTTGTTAGCAGGAAGATGAAACAGAGAGAGAGTGTGCCCCACCTGCAAAGAGGAAGAGAGGGAGTTCCCAGAATCCTCATGATTAGGCCACGCCCACAAAGAGATATCTTCAGGCTGTGACCTGACTGATAGGCTAGACTCCACCCCTTCATTATTTTATCAAGTTGACATGAAATTTTGTAGCTCCCACTGAATCTTTCAATATTGCAACTAAAGGCTTAAATTTCTTCTTAAATTCTTTCAGTTCAAGATATACTGAGCATATTCTTTTTGGTTTTCTTACTCTAGGTCTTTACATATTTCGCTATATTATTTTTCCAAATCCAGCTTGAACTTCTGACAGCTCCCTGTGAATGTACTGCTGCAACTATTGTTAGATGAGCTTCAGCAAAATTTTACTTACATATGATATTAAAGATATTTTTCTATAAATTGAACATTCTATTGGGTCTCTTGTCTTGAACTGGGTACAAATAGTTATCTCTTCCAATCAGTTAGCCAAGTAGCTGTTTTCCAAATTTCCTGGCATACAGTGCTTCCAGTGCTTCATCAGCTTGTTGATATTGTTGTTGGTATTCTACCACAATCAGGAGCCTGGCTTTATGCTAATGCCTTCAGTGCAGCTTGGTCTTCTTTGGTACCATCAGTTCTTTATTATATGCTACCTCTTGAAAATGGTTGAATGTCAACCCTTTTTTTATGGTCCAGTGACTCTCTGTATTCTTTCTATAGTCTTCTAATACTGCATCGTTCAGTATTTTGCCCATAGAATCCTTTAGTATTACAACTTGGGGCTCATATTATTTTTTTCCAGTTATTGCAGCTTGAGATATGTTGAGCATATTCTGCCTTTTTCGCTTGCTAACTCTAGGTCTTTGCACATTTCATTATAATACTTTGTCTTCTTGAGCTGTCCTTTAAATTTTTCTGTTTAGCTTGTTAAACTTCATCATTTCCTCCTTTTGCTTTTGCTACTCTATGATTAAGAGCAAGTTTCAGATTCTCTTCTGCCATCCACTTTGACTTTTCTTTCATTTTTTTCTTCCATTTTTTAAAATAACCTTTGGTTTTCTTCATATATGATGTCCATCCACAGCTTGTCAGGTCTTCTGTCATTAGTGTTCAGTGCTTCACATCTGTATTTCATATGGTTATATTTTTGTTCTTGTTGGCTTGTTTAATTTTCTTCAACTTCAACCTGAAGTTGTATATGAACAATTATATAGTTGGCCCTTGACCTTGTTTTGGTTGCTAATATTGAGCATCTACCCACGGATATAGTCAGTTTGAGTCTTATGTATTCTGTCTGGTGAGATTCATTTGTACTATTGACATTTATATTGTTGAAAAAATATTTGCGATAAAGAAGTCTTTGGTCTTACAAAATTCTATCTTGCAATCTCTATCTTCATTTTAATCACCAAAGCCATATTTTCCAACTACTGCCCCTTATTTTTGTTTCCACCTTTCATATTTAATTCGCCAATAATTACCAATACATTCTGATTGCATGTTTGATATGGTAGAATTCTTCAATTTCTTCATCACTAGCTTTCGTGGTTGTTGTATAAATTTTAATAGTTGTTATGGTAACTGGTCTTCTTTCTAAGTATCTAGATATTATCCTATCACATACAATATTTTAACCAGGATCAAACTCCTCAAAAATCTCACTGTTGATTCTGACTCATCGCAAACTGTACTTCAGGATAGACCTTCATATGTTCTTTTAGACCAATGCGATACTATTTCTCTTGAATTTGTCATTCCCAGCATAGTAAACCATGTTAGTCTGATTCAGAATGGCCAATACCAATCCATTTCAGTTCACGAATGCCCAGGCTAGTAATCTTTATGCATTCTATTTAATTTGTGATGGCTTACAATTTTCCTAGATTCATACTTTGTATAGTCCATATTCTGATTATTATTGATGTTTGAGATTGTTCTCATTTTGAGTCATGCCCTATCATCAAGTGAAGGTCCTGGAAACTTTACTCCATCCATGTTATTATGACTGACTGAGTCCTTCCCCAGCCATATTTAAGTGTCTTTGAACCTGAGGGACTCATCTTTCAGCACAGTATCTGACAATATTCCAGTTATTCATAAGGTTTTCCGTGACTAATCCTTTAGAAGTGGACAGCTTATTCCTTCTTTGTAGTCTATGCTTAGTCTGGAGCTCAGCTGAAATTGGTATCACAGCAACACACAAGCTACCACAGTATGACAAACTGCCAGATAAAATTAACAAAGTATATGTTGTTGTATGTTGTATGATAGTTGTATGTCTAATTAGCTGGGACATTATTCTCAATAGTTTGGCATTCATTATGTAATCATTCCCCATGATGATACCTAATATAATGTAATCACTTTCATGCTAAGATTTACTATGAGTTGTCAGTCAATTGGAAAATGTCCCTAGAGTGTTTGGTTTGATTCATATATATATGAGGGGGGCACCTTCCCCCCCAAAACCTGATAAAGGCTCTCCTGGACAGAGCTTTCATAGTACACATTTTTCCTGGTAGCGAGCATTGAGCAACTCACTCTGAGTGTACCCAGTGGCATCACCTGGGAAGGTTCTCTCTGGTCCCAGTGATTTTTTTTTTCATAAAAGCTGTTTCGCTCAAACCTTGTTTTTGTGGTGGCCGATTTAAGAGAACAGCTTGCAGCTGTGAAATTTGGTTTCCTGCTCAGGGAAAATGCCGCAGAAACTGTTGTGATGTTAAACACAGCTTAACAAGACAGCGCTATGAGATCAACTAAAGTGCACAAATGGTTTTATTATTTCAAAAAAAGGTGAAATGTTTATTGATGACAAATCTGATTTTGGACATCTGACAACTTACCAAATGGACAAAAAAATTGACAAAATTTGTGCACTTGTGCTCCAAGACTGATGGTGGAACATTGAAGCAATGGGGCTCTGGACTATCTTGGAACTCGGTTCGGAGAATTTTAATGTAAGATTTGGGAATGAGAAGGATTGCTGTGAAATTTGTGCCTCAATTTCTGACTGACCAGGAGAAAGAGTGTCCAGGGGAAACATCCTGTGCTTTGAAAGAACAGCTCCGAAGAAACCCAGACTTTTTTTACAAGGTCATTACTGGTGACAAGACATGGTACTATTCTTACCAACCCTTAAGCAAACATCACTCCAGCCAGTAGAAGACGCCATCGTCATCTCATCCGCCAAAAGCTTGTCAAGTGAAATCAAAGATCAAGACGATGTTCTTTTTTTTTTATGTGAGGGGGATAGTCCTTTGGGAGTTCATTTCACCAGGCCAGACTTAGTCATGCTTTCTATTTAGAGGTTCTGAAAAGATTACATCACAGTGTACGACAAAAAAAGGCCTAATTTGTGGCAGACGGTGGATTGGTTTTGCCACACGACAATGCACCTGCTCACAGTCATCTCAGTGTGCCAACTTTTGGCAACAAAAGTAGTAAGCTCCTCTTGCCCCACACATCTTAATCCCCTGACCTCACTTGGTGTGACTTCTTTTTTGTTTCCGTGAATGAAGAGGGACATGAAAGGGCAGTAATTTGACAACCTGGAAAGGCGAAGAAAAAAATGAGGGAGGTGCTGTCAGCCATCCAAATAGATGTGCTTGAAAAATGTTTCCAAGAATGGAATCACAAATTTGACAAATGCATTAAGTGTAATGGAGAATACTTTGAAGGATTTTTTGTTTAAAAAAATAACACATAGCTTTGAAAAAATAATTTCACTTTTCTTGGAGGTAGCCCTCTCGTAGGTGTATACATATAAAATTTAACACTCTTTATCTTTTTGCTGGAGCTGGATTCTGCATTTGACTCATCATCATCTGTTCATCAATTCTTTGTACTTAAACCAGTGGCCTGCCATATTGTCTGCCCATCTTCAGAGTTGTTAGTCTCTGCATCCTGTGAGTGAGCAGCCTGACATCTTATTTGCAATACTGGATTTCATTCACCACCATAATCATCAGCCTACTGTCTGACATGCCAGTCCTGAGTTTGTCAACCCTTACAGTTACATGAGCCAGGAGAATCCTCCAGCCTGACATCTGCCCCTTTGGACTTAGAATATGTGAATCTCTGCAACAGCATGTAATATTTCCTTGAAATAAATGTTTTTCACTCTGTCTCTGCTGCTATGCTGTTCTCATTCTCTCTCTCTCTCTCTCTCTCTCTCTCTCTCTCTCTCTCTCTCTCTCTCTCTCTCTCTCTCTCTCTCTCTCTCCATACACACACACACACACACACACACACAAATGTACTTGAAAAGGTTGATGGAAAAACTCTATTGAAGAATTATGCTCACCTAAGTTTCAGTGGTTTTGCTTCTGTAGAGTGGCCAGCCAAAGGGAATATAATCTGAAAATGGTTTATGAGCCTCTACAGAAGCAGACAGTTTCTCCTGTAGAGTGTTGGTGGTTTAAAACTGCCAGCTTTGCAGTTATCAGCCCAGTGCCTAACCCACAGCTTTACCAAGGCTCTTAAGATAGTGGAACAGTACCTTAAATTCCTAACACAAACCAAAAAAAACCCCACTATGATGGTTGAGACTGGAGATACCCTAAGGATAAGTTTTCTGAGATATTCTCTAAATCTTGAATGAAAAATAACCCTGGAGATTACCTTATAGCCTAGTAACAGATTGGCTAAAAAAACATAATGAATACCACTTGTAATTATGTGCTCATTTGAAACCAAATGGTTAAGAATAACTTTAAAACCAAGATGAAAATGTAAGGGGTCAGGGAGCTACATTAACAGAAAGGCAATAAACAAAACATAAATAATGAGATTGTTCATGTGTTGTGAAGAAAGTATCCAATATAATAAGTCATTTGTATAGAAATTGTTGAATGAGAACCTAAGCACAAGAAAATATTGGGTTAAAAAAGCATAAGGTGGAGAAAGACCATCAAATAATTTAAGTAAGAAGTGGTAGACCTGTGGAAATTATTTGAGCCATTGGTAAAGAGTGGAAGTAAGATTGTCTAGACAAGAAGGAACTAGGTATGCTCTTTGAGTTGGGTAGTTAGGAAACAACCTTGCTAGTGGGTTATTGGGGAGTTATGAGAAAGAGCTTTGAAATTTTTATTGTATTGTTTCTTATACCTACTCTAGAGTATACAGTGTCTTTCCTGGATACAAATGGTTGACAGCTAGACTACTAATTCATATCTATCCAGAGACACATTGGAAGACAGGTCTGATGATCTCCAAAAGATCACAGCCTTGAAAGCCCTATAGAGCAGTTCTACTTTGTATATATGAGGTCACTATGTGTCAGAATCAACCTGTCAGCAACTAACAAAAATCACCCCAGAATAGATAGGTTTATACCTAGAATTGTGAGACCTTTTATGTAATCTTGGTTATGCTGTAAATTATCCAAGTATCTATGTAAAGGTATTTATCCTCTCCAGTAAAAACAGTACATTAGATTAGATCTGTAGTTTTTAATTGGGGGTGGGCATCAGAAGTTGCTTAACTCTAGTTTGAAATACAGGTGTTCTGATCACACTCAGGAAATTGCTTCAGAAGATCTAATGTGAAGATAGTGAAATTTTAAAATGGTTTGAAGGTTATTCTGATTCAAACTCCTAGTGTTTTACGAACTATCATGTTAGCTAAGAATCACTAGTCCTTGAATTTCTGAAGTTAAAGTGATTTGGAAGGTGGCTTAATCAGTTTCAAGCCAGCTAGTGGTAATTGACTTTGGTGTTGATATACCATGCTTCGTACTGTGCCTGGTACTGGGTAACTAGATGCTCAACCTTTGGTTACCATCATCACTGCCTTTTACACATACACACTTAAAATTAATTAGTAAATTAAACTTAAAGTAAATTAAAAATTTTAAAATTAAGTAAATTAAACTTAACTCACTGCCATTGAGTTGATTCTGACTCAGCAAACTTGTAAGACAGAGTATAACTGCCGCTGTGCATTTTCAAGAATGTTTATAAAAGTAGAAAGCCTCATTTTTCTCCCTTAGAGTGGATGGTGATTTTGAACTTTATAGGTTAGAGCCCCTGAATCATAACTCTATGCAAAAGTATGTTGACGATAGGAGAGAGGATTTTTACTCCCTTACCTGATTAACAAATGCAAACATTTTTTTACCCCTAACCTCTTGTTTGACCTAATGTATGAAATGACTATCTCCTCTGACTAGATTCTCTTTCATAGCCTAATGCACTTAAACACCTGTTAGACTCCAGAAAACTACTATACAAGGGGTACCCCCTTCTGCCTCCCAAAAAGAAAAAAAAAACTCCACTGGGGGGAGTTTCATAGTACACATTTTTCCCCAGTAGGCGACCATCAAACAACTCACTCTGAGTTAGTGCACCCAGTGGTGTCACCTGGGAAGGTTCTCTCTGGTCACAGAGAATTATTTTGTGAAAGCAATTTTGCTAGAACCTCGTTTTTTGTGATGGTTGATTTAAGAGAACAGTGTGCAGCTGTGAAATTTTGTTTTTAGCTTGGGAAAAATTTACACTAACAAAACCACAGAGACTTTTAATTTGGGTTAGAGAAAGAGAAAAACCTAGAACTCAAACACGTTGCATGGAGTTTGTAGCAGGGCAGCTGCTTTCATATTAAAACTTCATAGAAATACGGAAATTCTAACAGAAGTCATAGAGCTTATCTATAAAATTTTGTAAAACTTTTCTGTAAATTAAGTGAAATATAAGTTAATTGTTATCAAGCCAGAAGTAAACAATGCTGGTTTATTTCTTCCACAAACAGTGCATATTGGTCCCTAGGTGAAAGTGTCTGCTTAAAAACAAACTGGAGATATCATTTTCCTTTTCATTTGTGAAGCTTACTTAGTTTACCAGAGCAGTGTTTAATCTTCCTCTGCTGGTCCAGCCAACAGAACTGTGCTGAAGGTGGACCATCCAAATTACTAGGTCTATTATCTAATGATGCTTTCTTGGTCTCATGTGGATCTGTCTTATTCCAAATGCCATGCAACAGACTCAGTTAAAGTGTGAGCCAATTAATGACGTTTTATGGAGAAGCATAATCAACCCATGCCCTCACACCCCAGCTTTTCCAACATTTAAATTTGCTGTTGCCTAAATTAAAATTTCCCGTGTCTGCTATGGGATTCTGTTCAATTCTATGATTTGAGCTTACAGCTATATCTATTGCACAGATTGGGTAATGGAGCACTAAACTTTTATACTTGAAGATGAAAGGCTAAAGTGTGCATTTCAGCCACAAATCTAGAATAAACTGTCTTGCTATATGTCAGCTTTGAAGAGATTGGAGGGGGGAAAAAGCATAATCTTTCTCATTGAAGAATGGAAAGCCTCTTGAATCATGAGCCAGAGCGTTCTTGCTGCCAGCACCTTAGACTTCTAGACTCCACCCCTACGCTTATTTATCAAGTTGACGTGAAATTATGTAACTACTACAGCTCAGTTGCCCAATACATGGTATAAAGGAAGTAAGACAGTAAAGTACTCATTCCCACCTTACCTTTGGGGATTTGATGGGGATTTATTTTATTCTTCCCTTCAAATTCACATCTCTGGAACTCTTTACAGTTAGTTTAAAATCTATATTTATCCCAATCTATGACTGGTGGACTAGGAGTCTACGCTTGAGCTCTGGTGTTGCCTGTTTCTTGACTGGGCCTCAGTTTCCCCAAATAAAATCTGGGAGGTAGAGCAGATCTGTTCTAGTGTTGCTCCCATTTATCCGCTCTAACAACAATCCTCTTTCTTATTAGTGATAATGACTGTTGAATATGACCTTTCAGCTGTACCACCTGATGATGGTAAAAATTCATGTCACTGGACCACTAGCACTCTCTACAGAGATGCAGAGATACTTTAGTTCTTCAGTGTTTTAATTTTTTTTGCAAAAATTTTCCTGTGCCTTTAATTATTAAAAAACCCCAAAGATTTATTTTCTATTCATAAGCAGACTGCAGAGAATTTGCTTTCTTTTCAGTAGCACTTCTTCATTAAAGGCTTAGGTGTTAATAGAAGTTCAGACTCATCACTGAAATGACTTGTTCAAGCTAGTGAAAAATCTGGAAAATGAAATACTTCAAAATATGTATTGACATATATTTTGCTAGTGGAAAAAAAATTAATTGCTTTAAATAAGGTCATGCACGAAGGGGCTTCAAAATGTGTGTGGTAAAATGGTTAGTCATAAACTTTTGAAATCCCCCTAGTATGAGTGATCTTACTAGGGTCTTTCTGAAGTCTTATTTAGTAATATACTAACTTATACTCTTATCCTATCTCTAAATGTATACTTTAAGTTAACTTAAATTGAGTTATTAAATTTCAAATAAGTGGAGGTTGAACTAATAGCTGTCGTGAAGTATCTTAGTTACCTTAGACACTTGCTTCCATTAAACTCTTAATTATTAATTTTAAATACCAATTGTTTCACTGGCTGTTATCCTGTGTCTGTTTCCTGGCGGCATAGTAGTTATATGTTGCGTGGATCTTATCAGCAGTTCAAAACTACCAGCAACTCTATGGGACAGGGCTTTCTGACCCTATTAAGCAATTACAGTCCAGAAACCCACAGGGAGTCACTACAAGTCTATTTCCACATAGAAGTTTTTTATCCTTAGCTACCCTGTCAAGATTGTTCTAAGGATAATATATGTAAAGTACAGAGCACATAGACTATACTTATTAGTAAACAGTAACTTTATTATACTTATAACAAAGGTGGAATGCTTATTATATTGTATTTTTAATTTTCATATATAATCATAAATTTTAACAAACTATACATGTTTATTAATCATTTTATTGAGGGCTCTTACAGATCTTATAACAATCCAAAATTCAATTGTATGAAACACACTTGTATGTGCTTCTTTTCTTCCCTACCCCAGGTCTTTGAGGACCACCATGTGGAAGCAGTAACTTTTTTTTTAGGGGAAATAGTTTCCATGGCCTTCTTGTCCATGACTCTGAATATGCTCTCTACAATATTCCCTCTTACTGGGGCCAGACTTCAACCCAGTGCTCCACGACAAGAATGCAACACACTGACAGGGAACCAATAGAAAGGCCTGAGGGACCAGCCCCATTACCAACTAAGTGGACAGCCCTTCTTTCCCCACACCCACCCCCACTCCCCGAAGAATTCACTTCAGAGAACAGCACTAAAGCTACAGCTCAAGGCAAGGGATTTATCTGATCAGAGTACACAGGAGCCAATGAGGGGCAGACTGGGAAGAGTGAAGCACATTCTGGCCCACCAAGCCCTGAGGAAAATATTTCTGCTCAGAGCAACCAAAGTACAAAGAGGACCATAGGGCCAGCTCCACCATGAGACACAATGTTCCTAATTGACCCATAGCACCACGGGGGACAACACTGGAGACACACGGTGGGAATTGTGCGGCCCTGAGCCCAGCACACCGAAGTCAGACACTGGGGGCATGCAACAGAGCAGTAAGGGGAACAGAGCAATGAAGCCCACAGGGAATATAAAACATAGACTGGTTCCAGGGCATGGCGCCCCATCAGACTCGATTGGAAAACACTCGGAAAGAACAACAAATAGATCTTGAACTATTTTATTTATCTTGAACTTTTGTTATGGTTGTTGTTGTTGCCTTTTTGGTGTTGTTGTAGCTATTTTTTTATTTTCTATTGTTGCTTCATTGTGCTCCTCCTTGTGTCTGTGCATGTTGTTGTCACTGCATATCTATCTGGATGGGATAGGCGGGATAAACAAGCCTGAAGAGAGAACAAGGGGATGACATGGGAGAGGGGAAGGCGAGGGCGTGGGGGATGGAGAAAGGTGTTAACAAATCCAGGGACTAGTGAGTGAAAGTGAATGACTAGAAGGATGTAGGAGGTCTGGCAGGGCTGGATCAAGGACAATGTAACCAAGAGAAATTCCTGAAACCCAAATGAAGGTTGAACATGATAGTAGGACAGAAGGAAGGTAAAAAGAAATAAAGGAAAAAACTAAGAGGTAAAAGGCTTTTATAGATATCTAAACACAGGCATATACATATATAAATATAGTTATATATGATGATGGGGAAATAGATCTATGTACATATATTTATAGGTTTAGTATTAAGGAAGCAGATGGACATTGGGCCCCTACTCAAGTACTCCCTCAACACAAGAACACTTTGTTCGGTGTCCTCTGGGTCGAGCCCAGGGCGCCCGGCGATGTGAGTCATGAGCACGACGTGGACGCTGTCCCCGGAGCCGGAGCCGCTCCCGCCGTCGACCGGGCCCCTGGTGGGCGCGGGCCTGGACGCGGAGCAGCGCACTGTGTTCGCCTTCGTGCTCTGCCTATTCGTGGTGCTGGTGCAGCTGATGGTCCCCTGCATGCGCATCCTGCTGGACCCCTACAGCCGCATGCCCGCCTCGTCCTGGACCGACCACAAGGAGGCGCTTGAGCGCGGGCAGTTCGACTAAGTGCTGGTCTGAGTGCGGGCGCGTCCCCGGCCGGCCTCCGCGGGTCTCCCAGAACCCCGCCCCACGGCCCCAACCTCCCCTCGCACCCTTCTGATGCCCGTCGCCACCGAGCGGAAGCCCGCCCTCATGCCCTGCCCTGTCCTCTCCACCTCTCACCAGCATGGCTAGCCCCCCACTCAAATCCTCAGCTGGGAGCGCCCCAAGCGTGCAGGTGGCTTTGCTCTGCCCTGCCAGCAGGCATGAGTGCCAGCGTGTTCCTGGGGCTCGGAGCCCTGCCGTGCCCCCTCCGCCCTGCCCTCATATCCCCCTTAGGTGTTAGGCAGCCACGTCTGAGCCCACGGAGTGGACGTGCATGCCGCTGTGCATCCAGCCTGCCCCGGAGATGGAGCCTTGGGCCAGCGTCCCGCCCAGGGAACGACCACAGTCGCTGCTGTGCCCGGGACACATCCAGGCCTCGGTGAGCGTTGGCAGGCAGGAGCCCCCTGCCCCTCCTCATCCCTGCGCCTTACCCACCCCTTGCCTCTTCTGACCCTTCCTCCCACCTCTCCCAGGCCTCCTTCACTCCTCCCTGCCTTCGGGCAGGTGATGGAAATAAAAAGCTGTTGTTCTTGAAGAAAAAAAAAAAAAGAACACTTTGTTCTAATAATCCAGCACACTGAGATGCTCATCTTCCTGACACAATTGCTGAAGACAAAGCAGGTGCATAAGCAAATGTTGTGAAGAAAGCTGATGGTGCCCGGCTATCAAATGATAGAGCTTCTGGGGTCTTAAAGGCTTGAAGATAAACAAGCAGCTGTCTAGCTGAGAAACAACATAGCCCACATGGAAGAAGCACACCAGCCTGTGTGATCACGAGGTGTCGAAGGGATCAGGTATCAGGTATCAAAGAACGAAAAGTCCTATCATTGTAAATGAGGGGGAGTGCAGAGTAAGGACCCAAAGCCCATCTGTAGGCAATTGGACATCCTCCTTACAGAAGGGTTAAAGGAAGGAGACAAGCCAGTCAGGGTGCAGTGTAGCAACAATGAAACATACAACTTTCCTTTAGTTCTTAAATGCTCCCCCCACCCCCACTATCACGATCCCAATTCTACCTTATAAATCCGGCTAGGCCAGAGGGTGTACACTGGTACAGATAGGAACTGGAAACACGGAATCCAGGACAGACTAACCTCTCAGGAGCAGTGGTGAGAATCGTGATGCCCGGAGGGTAGAGGGAAGGTGGGGAAGAGGGGGGGAACAGATTACAGGGATCTACATATGGTCTCCCCCCTGAGAGGCAGACAGCGGAGAAGTGGGTGAGGGGAGACATCAGACAGTGCAAGATATTACAGAATAATAATAATTTCTAAATTATCGAGGGTTCATGGGGGAGGGGAGAGGGGAGTGGGAAGGAAGGCGAAATGAGGAGCAGATACCAGGGTCTCAAGTAGAAAGCAATTTTTTTAGAATAATGAGGGGAAAATGTACAAATGTGATTGACACAATGGATGTATGTGTGGATTGTGATAAGAGTTGTACCAGCCCCCCCCAAAATCATTTAATAAAAAAAAATTCCCTCTTACTACAGTTCCCATGCTCTGAAGCTAAGCTGGAATGGAAAGAATCTCACTACCAATCAGTTCCTGATGCGGGAAGTGGCCAAGCAGCTAGAACTGAAGTGAATGAATTTTCCTATATTTGCTGCTCCCCTAGGTAGGCAGTCCAAGGATGACAATCTAGTGATTGGTAAAAATTCTTTTCCCAGTGTTAAGATAAAGAGCAGAGTTATTTGGCCAATTGGAATTTTATTTCTCTTATTTTATAAAAGACTAAAATTTTGTTGAATTTTTGATGATCCTAAGTAAAGCAGTTAAGGTTCCCTTTCAATAAATTGTACACATTATTTGTTCACATTGTTTACATTCTTTACAATGTGTGAACATCCTCATTATTTCTTTACAATTTGGTTGTTCCACTTCCATTAATATATTTCCCTGCCCCTTTACATTCTAATCTTTATTTTAATTAAATCACGGATAATTTTGTCTCCGTGATTTTTTTGAAGGATCACAGTACTTAATATTCTTTATCTGTTTAGTGACTTTGGTGACTTCGAGGGTTAATTTCAGTTCAAGTTAAAGACTCTCTCAGAGAAATAGTTTAGAGGAGTACTCTTATTTTGGGTTCTTATTTTGGTTTCCATTTTAGACAATCCTGTGTAAAATGGTAATTCACCACCACTGACAAGTGGTCCTTGAAATAATTCCTAGCTCCCTCCCTTCTTGCATTTGCCAGAGGGACTGTAGTGTGCTCCTTCCTTTCTGTTCCTCCATTTTACTTTCCTACAAATGTGTGTTCCATGTCTATTTTACCTCTCCTTTCCTTAGGCTCTGACAATACAGTCTCCCTAATTCTGACAATTCAGTCTGCCTCCCAGAGGAAGAAGCAATTTCCTGTGGTTTTCTGATTTCTAAACCACGCCACTCCCACACTTCACCCTCTCAAAGTTGCCTGCCCATAATATATCCTACCCACCTTGTATTATCTTTCCAGGGTTATTTTCACAGAATCTCTTCTATTTACAGTATTCTCCTTCCGGTTTTCCTGAGTTCTTCACTCCAGGTAGTTGCTTGATGCCATCCTCATATGGCCTTTATGTTCCATGTTGGCTAGCAGAGTATTCAATCCATGAATCTCTATTTTCCCACTAACTTCACTCTGTCTATCCTTCCACTCTGTTTCTTCAACTCTCCATTTAATATTTTGAGATCAAAGGTTGTTGTTTGTGTTCTTTTTACTTGGCATATTTGGTCTTTGCTATTTGGTATTATTATGATGCATATATCTATCTAATCTATCTATATCTGGGTTTATTAAATGCCTTTTTATATCTATAGAGATGATCAAGTTGCTCTTTTCCTCTGTTCTATTAATATGAAGTATTACATTGCCCGATTTTCTAATATTGAACCAACCTTGCATTCCTGGAATACAGCATAATCATGATGTGTAATTCTGTTTGCTAATATTTTCTTGAAATTTTTATAATCTGTACTTTTAAGAATGCAGATATTTTTCTGATTTGTTTTTTTCCCTTTCTTTTCTTGTGGTTTCTTTGAATGCCTTTGGTACCAGAGTAATGTTAGCTTCACACAAAGAGCTAGGGGATAGTCCTTATTTTTCTGCTTTAGAAGAGTCAGAACAGGAATGTTGTCAGTTCTCTAAATATGTGATGGAATCCCCACTGATGCCATCTATGTTGGTAGGCTTTTTATTACAGATTCAACCTCATTGCTTAATATGAGTGAGTTTTCATCTTTAATTCCACACTCTAAACACTGTGCTGGGGAAGAATACAGGTTTTTGGGCTTCTGACTAGGACACACGGAAACTCAGCAAATTTGTCTTGTGGATTAATATAGGGTATCCCAGAATATTATTTTAATTTTTAAAAATTTGTTTTTACATTTCACAACTGTTTTATGCATAGTACTCTTCTGGGCCAAATGATTTCCTAGACCTAGGCAACTTAAATTCTCCCCTCAAAACATCTTTTTGCATTAACATTTTCTTCCAGTGTAAAAATTTAAGCCAAGAACACAAATTATTGATTATATTTTGTTACTTTTGTGTCAGTATTTTATTAAAATTTTGGAAATATGCATCAAAGTTGAAAAACTTTGTCAATGAAGACCCTATATCTACCACCTCTATTCTACTATCTTCTCCATGTATTCTATTTTTAACATTTCACTGTACTTAATTTATGTTATATTTATCCATCCATCAATTTATATTTTACTTATTAAACATATATTTCAAAGTAAATTGCAGTTAACTAAGTTTTTAATTAATTTTCTAAGTACTGGCAACATGAACTTTAGTATCATGTCTCAGGGGACACTATGTTTAGTAAAGCATAGATCAGTGGAAAAGATGAAAACCCTCAATTATTGATATGATAGTTAAAACAATGAACTCAAACATAGCAAAGATTGTTAGGATGGCACAGGACCAGGCAGCGTTTCATTCTATTCTACATAGGGTTACTATGAGTTAGAACTGCCTCAATGATACCTAACAACAAAAATGTTTTTATTACATTAACTATAGCTATATAGACTCATGGGAATTATTTCTCTCAGGACTTCTTTTATTACCTAGAGGTTCTAAGAAAACATTTGTTGAGTGACAGATCACATGTACTTTATAGGTAACCACATTTCCCCAGATGAAAACTTGGCTGCTTTTCACTGATGCCTCCTGGGATCAGAACATCCTCTTGCATCATTTAAGGTAATATGACTTGTTCGTACCTACACATATTAGGAGACATCAGATTTGGGGGGTTTCTAAAATAGTTTTATTGAGATATAATTAACATATCATATGATTCAATAGTTCAATTACAGTAAGAAGGGCTGTGTAATCATCCCCACAATCAACTATAGAACATTTTCTTCCTCCTTGCGTACATTGATGCTGACTCCCCATTTCCTTCCCACCTCCCCTTCCGTGTTCCCAGGTGATTATTAATCTAATTATTGTCTACATAGATCCACCCCTCCTGATTTCCCTATACAGAAAAATATACAGAACAATGACAAAAATCAAAAATAGACCCAGGAACAATAACCTCCTGGATAAAACCAACAACAGGAAAACCTCAATAGAAAAGAAAGCAGAAGTATTTTTTAAAGTGGAATGAATTCAAAATGGGTCAAAAGAGAGATCAAATGAAAATCTGTTACATTTCAGCCTATAACTACTGCTGTTAAAATCTACTTTACACTGCTCCCTGTCTGATATTAAGGCTATTCCCATCCCTAGACTATGGTCAGAGAAGATTCACCAGATACTCTATCCATGGAGGGACCCTGAAAATTAACTTTGGTCTTCCACTGTCATCCACAGCCTTCAGTGAAGCGGGTGTTTAGAATTTAAGCTCTGATGTCATTCCCTCATTTATAATTGGATTATATTGTTTACAATCCTTGTATCACACAGACCGGTGTGCTTTTTCTGTGTGCACTTAGCTTTCCTCGCTTAGATGACTGCTTGTTTTGAGACAAGCTTTTTTTTTTAATAATCATTTTATTGGGGGCTTTCATAACTCTTATCACAATCCATACAGCCATGCATTGTATGTCAAGCACATTTGTACATTTGTTGCCCTCATCATTCTCAAAACATTTGCTTTCTACTTGAGCCCTTGGTATTAGCTCCTCATTTCCCCCCCTTCCTCCCTGCTCCCCTCTTTAAGACGCCACAGGACATCAACTAAGTCCATATGGAATAAGCGCACAAGCCTGTGTGATCCAAGGATTGTAAATATATAATTCAAATATAAAGGAGTGAATGGTATCAGAGTTTAAATTGTTTGTGAACACCTGGTTTTCACAAGGTTCTGGATGATGGTGGAAGTCCAAAATCCATTTGCAGAGTCCACATATGAATTAAGCTTCTGGTGAATCTCCTCTGATCATGGTTGAGGGATGTGAATAAGCTCTGTTAGGAGACAGAGAGCATTGCAGTGCCGACTATGGCGGAAATCATTAGATCAAACGGTAATAGCTTATCATTTTATCACTCTTTTGACCCATTTTACAACTGTTTCAGTTTTTTTTAAAGTGAAGGGGAAATACATGTCGACTCTAATGAATCCCCTGTGACCATGGACCAGGGATGTGAATAGCCTTGCTATTGTAAAGAATGCATTGAAAAGTGGATCACTGGAGATGCAATTAGCTTAAAATTTAGCACTCTATCATTTGATTTCTCTTATGATTCATTTAAATATTTTATAGTTTTAATATTCTTTTCTATTAAGGTTTTTATATGTTTTAATTACTTTTGCTGTTTTTAGTTAGTTTGTTTTTTGATGTTTTTCTATATATGAAATCCAGGATGGGCTCCTCTATAGAGACAGCAACTGGATTTAGTGGTAGGCAGGGGAAATTGGGGGGAAATGGAGAGCTAATAACAATGAGTACAATTTTTTAAAATGAGTACAATAATGAAGAAAATGTTCTAAAACTGATTTCAGTGATGATTGTACAACTCTTCTTGATGTGAATTTACTATTGAATTGTATGATATGTGAACGATATGCCAATAAAACTGTTGGGGGGGGGGACAAAAGAACAGTGTGCAAATCTAAGAGATATTCTTAAAAAAAAAACCCCACCACAGGCTATTCTTTCTGAAAGCTGGGAGTCATTTGATTTCTTCACCACATTTTGCTACAGTACCCATATCATCAGTAATCTCCTCATCAGGGAGAGTACTGAGTAGGGCCAGGACATTGGAAAATTGATAGACTAATTCTCATTCATAAGATTTACTTACTCCAAACGATTTATAAATTATCAAGGGTTCATGAGGAAGGAATGTGGAGAAGGGGGGAAATGAGATGATACCAACGGCTCAAGTAGAAAAGAAATGTTTTGAAAATGATGATGGTAATATATGTACAAATGTGCTTGACACAATGGATGTATGTATGGATTGTGATAAGAGCTGTAAGAGCCCTGTATTAGTCTGGGTAGACTAGAGAAACAAATTCATAGACACTCTTTATATAAGAAAGAGGTTTATATACAAGAGCAATTGAATATTGAGAAGTGTCCCAACCCAGTCCAGATCAAGTCCATAAATCTGATATTAGTTCATATGTCCAATATCAATCTATTAAGTCCTCTTCAGACTCACAAAATACATGTAATGATGTTGAATGCAGGAGTGAGTTAGAAGTCTTCTGGATTCAGTGGTGTTGTAAGCATCTCAGCGCTGGCAGGGGTCTCTACATGGCTTCTCTGGCTCCAGAAATCTGGCCGTATCAGGGTATGTCCATGTGGCTTCTCCAGTTCCCAGGGTGTAGCGCCATGTGTCTTGTTAGTAGAGTATCTCCCAGGGAGTGAGTAGAGAGATAAAAAATGTCTCCAGTCTCCATGGAGGAAATTCTAGGGGTTCCCAGAATTCTCAGGAAAAGCCCATGCACAGACAGAGGCCTCATTGGCTATGATCCTATTGACAGACTAGATTCTACCTTTTCACTCTTAATCATCTGAAGTCCCAGATTATGTAACTACCACAAGCCCCCAATAAAATGATTTAAAATGCAGAAAATAAATGTTAAAATGTTTTTAAAGGATTTAAAATATTTAAATTCTCACAAATAAAAAATGTTGTGGTCAATACCCTCCATATCTTAAAGATTCCACTACATCTGTAACGAAAAATTCTAACACTCCAATAAATAATAAAATAATGAGCCAAGCACGTCAGTAGAAAATTCACAGAAGAGGAAATACAATGACCAATAATATAACTAACTACATGTTCAACCTCATGGACAATGCACCTTAGTGATATAGTGGTGAAAGATTCCATTGTTAACTAAAAAAGGTCTACAGTTTGAACCCATCAGCTGCTCAAAGAAAGTTATGGCAGTCTGCTTCTGTAAAGATTTACCACCTTGGAAACCTTATGGGGCAGTTCTATGAGGATTATTCATATAGGGCTGCTATGAGCAAGAATAGACTTGAAGACATTGTGCTGGTGTGGATATGGATGTGTGATTTCTAAAAAAAATGTTTACTATTATTTAAATTTTTACAGAGCAAATTGGTTTTCCATTCAACAATTCATACATTGATTGCAGTCCACAAGATATACCAGCACTCTTCCCACTTCTGCCCTTCCTGTGTTTTCCCATTATTATTCATCCTTCTTTTCTGTCCCTTCTTGCTTTCAAGAGTTTTTATCCATTAGCAAATGCTGTCCTTTTGATTTTTTATGCTTGGTTGTACTTCCCCTCCATACCTGTATATTTTTTGGCTGAAAGCTGAATCAAAGGAGAATATAGTTCTAAGAGTGAAGAGTTGCTAAGGACCATAATCAGGATTCCAAATATCCATCAGACCAGTAAATCTAGTCCATTTTATGATTTGGGGTTTTGTTCTACTTTGTGCTCCCACTCTACTCAGGTCCCTCTTTTGTGATCCTTTTCAAGTAATTAGCAGTGGTAGCTGGGCACCGTCTAGTTCTTCTCATCTCAGAGTTGTGGAGGCTGAGGTTCACAATGGTCCATTCATTGTCTTGACTAATTGTTCCCAAACATCTTCTATTTTCTTCATTCTTATTTTATGTTACTTTTGTGCTCATACTGGAGAAAAGCCTTATGAATGTGGTGAGTATGGTAAAGCTTTCAGCTCTGAGCAATCTCTTACAACATGTGAGACATTTCACACAGGAATGAAAGCCCATGTATGTGGTGTGATTTTTTTAACCTAACATTATTGAATATTGAGAAATTAGTCTAATTACAGTTATCAAGACTGTGGTAAGGCTAATATTCTCATACATTTTTGTAATAGTATGAATTGGTTATCAAATTATATTTCTTTATTGCTCTTACTGTCTTAGATATCTACATTGAAACCTGTGAGAGGCAGAACTTGACAGGACTCCCTAGTTTTACCAGGTTTTCTGTCTTTGACAGGATGGGGTTGGCCACTTTTCTGTCATTCTCTACTAGTGAAAAACAGCTGAGTTTTCATTCTCTGACAGATTCCTAGCTAACACAAATTTGGGCTTTCAAGGGTTTACTGAATTTTATACCTTCTCTCTACTTAAGCCTCTCTTACTTCTATTTATCTACTCACTGTTATTCCATAACTATGCTTCCTACTTCACTAAGAAAATTGAAGCAATTGGGAGAGAATTTACATACTTTCCAGAAACTCCCATTCCTTCATCAACATGCATCTATGTACCCTCATGCTCAGTTTGTTTTAGCAAAAAGACAGCATGACTCTCTTGCCCCATACACCTTACTCACCTGTTCTCACACCATGCGACTTCTTTTTGTTTCCATAAATAAAGAGGGACATGAAAGGACAGCAATTTGATGACATAGAAGACGTGAAAATAATGAAGGAGGTGCTGTCAGCCATCCAAACAGATGAGTTTGAAAAGTGTTTTCAAGGAGCAACTTTATGAATACTTCTTAGACATAACCAAACATACTGAATTGCTGGGCACAAGGGATCAGGACTATAGCCTAAGGGGACACCCAAGTGACTTGACATAATGCGGTATACAAAGAAAATGTTCTATATCCTTATTTGGTGAGTAGCAAATTGTGTCTTAAAAACCTAAAGTGGAAGAGTTGAAAGTTAAGACATGGGCACATTGAAAACAATGAACTAATAGTCTAATGAATTAATAAACCATTCATATTTCAGTCTCCACACCCTTTGACTAGAAGAACTAGATGGTGTCTAGCTACACTACCAACCTCTCTGAAAAGGATCACATCAGAAGGTCCTGGACAGAGTGGGAGGAAAAAAAGAACAGAACTCAAACTGGCCGCACAGACTAGTGGGACCCTTAAGAATATATCCTTAATCACCATTCAGATCTGGAATAAAACTCACCACAGTGGTAGAATAATCAACCATTTAATATCAAAAGGGTAATAATTAATTACCCACAGAGGGTTAGGAAAGAGACAGAAATTGAAGCAGGAAACACTGGATGAAAGGACAAGTGGTAAATTGAGATTATCATGGATGAGTTCAAACAAAATATGTATGATCTATTGAATGTAAAACTCACGATTTACTCAGTAAAATGTCACCTAAATTACAAGAAAAAAGAAATACAGATAATATAACTTTTCCACAAATTTTTTGAAGTCCTTGTGCATGCGTCTGTGCGTATAGATAGAAGAATAAGTAGTTGAATATATTAAGTAGATAATAATGAACAAATAATTGGAATATTGACATAATGGGATGTTATTAAATAATATCGGTAGTATGCTGTAAATAAGCAATATGCAAGCTTTTTCAAACAATCTATATCAAGTTCTTTTTTTTATAAAGAAGAACCATTTTGTTTCTAAATGGAGCTAGAGGACCTGAAACTTAAATTCTGTGTTTTTGTGTATGCATGCAAATAAAGAAGGCAGATATTCTAAGTGTATACTACGGTGTTAACAGTTTCAGATTCTGAGAGATAGGAGTATATGTGTTTTTAGTTTCTTTATATTAAAGTATATATTGTACTATTCCATACAGAAGAAATACTGTTTACTATGGTTAATAAAAATGCCAAACTCATTGATTTGATGCCAACTCATAATGACCCTATTGGGCAAGGTAGAGCTGCCGCTATGGGTTTCTGTGACTGTAACTCTTTATGGGAGTAGGAAGTTCTGTCTTTCTCCTGGGGCATTTGGTGGTTTCCACTGTTGACCTTGTAGATAGCAGCCAAATACATAACCATGATGCCACAGTTTATTTATTTGGAGAAAACACTCAATACCTTGGCCATATGGCACATTGCACACTATGACGGTGTAGTGGTCACACGTTGGGCTGCTAACTGAAAAGTCAGCAGTTTGAAACTGTTATTCCATAACTATGCTTCCTACTTCACTAAGAAAATTGAAGCAATTGGGAGAGAATTTACATACTTTCCAGCCACTCCATAGGAGAAAGATGAGGCCACTTTACTTCTGAAAAGAGTTAGTTTCAGAAAACAACAGGGACAATTCTTCCCTGTTTGATATGTTCACTATAAATCAAAATCTACTTGATCACAGTGGGTTTGGTTTTAGTATACATTGCTGATGTGAATATAATTTTTTTTCAAGAAAGAAAGCTTGTAGTTAGTTCAAGGATCATTTGTTGGCCTTTAGGAGTGTTTTCCAGTCCAGTCTGTTGGGGTACCACCCCCTGGCCCCAAAGTCCACTTTCAGCATTCCCTGGGGATCTTGCCACTCCATTCCCTTGCTGTTCCGCTGCACTCCCCCAGTGCTTTGCCTCGGTGTGGTGGGATCAGGTCAGGTGAAATTCCCACACTGTCTCTCTGGTGCTGTCTCCTGTAGTGCCATTGGTCACTGAGGGGCATCATGTCTCATAGTGGGGCCAGCAATGTTGTCCTCTCTGTGGACTGGCTGCTCTACTCAGGAACATCATCCTCATGGCCTGGTGGGCCAGGCTGTGCTCCACTCTCTCCTCCTCCCCCTTCATCTGCTCCCTTGTGCTCTGATCAGATATGTCCCTCACCCGAGAGGGAGAATCAATGTCGTTCTTTGAAACAAATTCTTCTCGGGGGAGGGGCAGGAATCCACTTAGTTTTTTGTGCTGAGACCAGCCTCCCAGACCTCTCTACTGGTTCCCTACTCCACGCCGAATTTTGCATTCTCACCTTGCGGCACTGGGGAGAATATAATTTAAAACATATTTTTTGAAAAGGAACTTAGTATCTTATGTCAACTGTCTATGAAAATGATCATGGTCTTTGATCTAGTAATTCTGTTTCTGTGTGCTCTTTGAAATAACCCAAGAGACTTAGGTAAAGATATGTTTATCAGAGTATTATAATAGTACAAAATTGTAAATGACCTTAATAGTTATATTCTATTTGATAAAATATTATAAAGCTCTTAAAATTATATTTAAGGGATTTTAAATAATGTTGGAAAAGACTTCCAAAATTAAATGCTTCAACCCCAACCTAATAGGGCTCTCAATGAGGGAACTGGGACAAACCTGAGAACTTTGGTGCAGGGAATACATAGGATATAAGAATTGGGAAGAACACAAATACAAATGAGGCACAAATTGACAAATGGGATATACTGAAGATAAAACACCTGTGTACATCTAAAGAATTCACCAAGAGAGTAATAAGAGAGTTCACGGAATGGGAAAACACTTTAGCAATGACACATCAGACAAAGGCCTTATTACAGAAAGTTATAGTACTCTGCTAGCTTCCAAAAAGAAAAAAACTAATTGCCCACTGAGTAGGTGGGCAAAGGACCTGAGCTGAAGTTTCACAAGGGCAGAAATTCGACTAGTCTAGAAACATATGAGAAAATGTTCCCGACCATTAGCCATAAGAGAAATGCAAATCAAAACAACTATGAGATACCACCTAACACCCTCAAAGGTAGACCAATTCAAAAAAAATCAGAAAGTAACAAGTGTTGGAGGGACTGTAGTGAGATAGGAACTCTCATCCACCCCTGGTGGACCTGCAGGTATGTAAAGCCACTATGGAAATCGATTTGGTGATATCTAAAATACATGGAAATCGAGCTACCATACAACCCAGCAATCCCCCTACTGGGCATATGCCCAGAAGAGGCAAGAAACAAACCACAGCCAGACATCTGTGCTCAAATGTTCATTGAGGCACAGTTCACAATTGCAAGGAGCTGGAAACAACCCAAATTTCCATCAACAGACGAACGGATTAAAAAACTGTGGTAGATACATACAATGGAGTACTATGCATTGCTAAAAAGCAGTGATGAATGCATGAAGCATATCTCCGCATGGGAAGAATGGGAGGAAATTATGCTAAGCAAAGAAAGCCAAGCACAAAAGGAAAAGTACAACATGAATCTGCTGAGATAAGCTTAAAACTGGAATGGGGGCACAGGGGAAAAGCTACTGGGGTGAATTCCAGGTTCTATGGCAGGGGCCAGACGCATCCAGGGATACATATGGCAGCCAACTAAAAAGGAGGGGAAAATTAAAAAAAAAAACATGGGTATCGGGGGAACAGGGCACTAACCCATGCAAGGGGAAGGTGTTGTTTATATCTCCACAGGAGAGGGAAAGAGGAACCAGACTTCAAACTGATGCGCCAAGAGTACAACCTACCGACATAAAGCAGGGAACAAATAGAGAAGTCTGCGGGGTCGGCCCCAATCTTAACTACGTGAACACCCCACCCTATCCCCCCAGAAGAATTCACTTCAGAGGACAGCACTGAAGCTGCATCTTAGGGAGAGGGGCACATCTGATCAGAGCACACAGGACCAAATGTAGAGGGAAGAAGAAAGAGTGGAGCACATCTTGACCCACCAATCCCCAAGGACGATATTCCTGCTCAGAGCAGCCAATGCACAGAGAGGATAGGGCCAGTCCCACCACGAGAGGTCCCTCACTGACCCATAGCACTATGAGGGACAACACTGGAGACACAGTGTGGGAATTGTGCCCAATCTGATCCCACCACACCAGGACGGAATGCTAAGGGCATGCAACAGAGCAGCAAGGGGAGCAAAGCAATGAAGTCCCCCTGAGATTGCCAAAAATAAACTTTGGGGGCAGGGAGTGGCACCCCATCAGACTCGACTGGAAAACACAGCAAAAAGTCAACAAAACAGACCTGGAACTATTTATAGGCTTTTCTTTCTGTTGTTATTGTTGCTATTGTTTTGGGTTTTTTTGTTTACTTGTGTTGTTTTGTTTTGCTCTGTCTTGTTTTTGTGCTTATTGTTGTCTCTACATGTCTGTCTAGAAAAAAAATATGTGGGAAAAACAAACCAGAGGGAGAAACAATGGGACTGATGGTTTTGGGGGCACATAGGAGAGGGGGAAGCAGGGTAAAGAAAGGGGAGTGCCAACAAACCTGGCACAAGGAAACAAGTGATCTAAAATCAATAGCAAGGAGGGCATAGGATGCCTGATAGGGCTTGATTCAGGGAAATGTAACCGAGAGGAATTACTGAAACCCGAATGAAAGTCGAACATGGATAATGGGACAAGAGGAAAGTAAAAGAAAATAGAGGGAAGAAAAGGGTAGTGGGGGCATGGGGCATTAATCCACCCAAGGGGAGGGTATTGTTTATATCTCCACAGGGAAAGTGGGACCAGACTTCAACCCAGTGCCGCAAGGTGTGAATGCAATATCCCGGCGTGGAGTAGGGAACCAGTGGAGAGGTCTGGGAGGCTGGCCCCAGCACCATAAATAAAGTGGATTCCTGCCCCTCCCCCGAAAAGAATTTGTTCCAAAGGACGACATTGACTCTGCAGCTCCGGGAGATGAACATATCTGATCAGAGCACACGGGAGAAGATGAAGGGGCAGGAGGAGAGAGTGGAGCACAGCCTGGCCCACCAGGCCGTGATGATGATGTTCCTGAGTAGAGCAGCCAGTCCACAGAGAGAACAACATGGCTGGCCCCACTTTGAGAAATGATGCCAATCAGCGGCTAAGGGCGATACAGGGGACTGCACCGGAGACACAGTGTGGGAATTGCACCTGACCTGATCCCACCACACCGAGGCAAATCACTGGGGGGGGGGGGGGGGTGCAGCGGAACAGCAAGGGAATGGAGTGGCAAGGTCCACAGGGAATGCTGAAAGTGGACTTTGGGGCCCCAACAGACTGGACTGGAAAACGCCCCTAAGGGCCAGCAAATGATCCCTGAACTAACTACAAGCTTTTCTCTTGTGAACTGTTTTGTTCTGTTCTTTGTCAGTGGTTTGTTTTTGTTGTTTTGTTGTCTGGTTGTATACTGTTGCTTTGTTTTCCTCTGTCATGTTTTCGTGCATGTTAGTGTCTCCACAGGTCTGTCTGAATAGGACAGGCTGGATGAACTATCTGGAGGAAAAAGAACGGGACCGACAGTTCCGGGGGTACTTGGGGTGGGGGGTAGGGGGGTAAGGAAGTGGTGTTAACAAACACAGGGACAAGGGAACAACATGGGACCCCAAATGGTAGAGAGGGGGGAGTGGCAGGCCTGGTGGGGAATGATCAAGGGTAAGGTTGCTTAGAGAAGAGGTATACTCTAGCCCAGGTGGCAACGAAGCATGGTAATAGGGCAGGAGGAAAGTCAAGGGAGATGGAGGAAAGAGCTAGGAGTCAAAGGGCATTTATGGAGGTCTAGACAAAGACATATACATGCAAATATATATAGGAGGATGGGGAAATAGATCTATATGTCTATATTTATAGGTTTAGTATTAAGGTGGCGGAAGGACCTTGGGCCTCTACTCAAACACTCCCTCAATTGCATGAATACTTTCTTTTATTAAATTGGAACTCTGTGATGCTCACTCTCCCGACACAACTGGGGTCTTAAAGGCTTGAAGATAAACAAGCGGCCATCTACTCAGAAGCAACAAAGTCCACATGGAAGAACACACCAGCCTGTGTGATCAAGTGGTCCCGAAGGGATCAGTTACCAGGCATCAAAGAACAAAAAATCATATCATTGACTGCACACCTCCATGATAGGATCGCTGAAGACAAATGGGTGCATAAGCAAATGTGGTGAAGAAAGCTGATGGTGCCCGGCTATCAAAAGAGATAGTGACTGGGGTCTTAAAGGCTTGAAGATAAACAAGCGGCCATCTAGCTCAGAAGCAACAAAGTCCACATGGAAGAACACACCAGCCTGTGTGATCGAGTGGTCCCAAAGGGATCAGTTACCAGGCATCAAAGAACAAAAAATCATATCATTGACTGCACACCTCCATGATAGGATCGCTGAAGACAAATGGGTGCATAAGCAAATGTGGTGAAGAAAGCTGATGGTGCCCGGCTATCAAAAGAGATAGTGTCTGGGGTCTTAAAGGCTTGAAGGTGAACAAGTGGCCGTCTAGCTCAGAAGCAAAAAAGCCCACATGGAAGAAGCACACCGGCCAGTGCGATCACGAGGTGCCAAGGGACCAGGTATAAAGCATGATGCAAAAAAAAAAAAGATATATGTGTGTATGTATGTGTATATGTGTGTATATGTATATATATATATATATATATATACACCATATTAAATTAATGGGGAAGTGCAGAGTGGAGACCCAAGGCCCAAGTGTCGGCCAATGGAGATCCCCTCATAGAGGGGTTTAGGAGAGGAGATGGGTTAATTAGGGTGCGAGGTAGTACCGATGAAGAACACAGCTTTCCCCCAGATCCTGGATGCTTCCTCCCCACAACTACCATGATCCGAATTCTACCTTGCAGGGCTGGATAGTGCAGAGGCTGTACACTGGTACATATGAGGGCTGGAGGCACAGGGAATCCAGGGTGGATGATACCTTCAGGACCAAGGGTGTGAGGGGTGATGCTGGGAGAGTGGAGGGTGAGTGGGTTGGAAAGGGGGAACTGATTACAAGGATCCACATGTGACCTCCTCCTTGGGAGATGGACGGCAGAGAAGGGGGGGAAGGGAGACTCCGGATAGGGCAAGATATGACAAAATAACGATGTATAAATTACCAAGGGCACATGAGGGAGGGGGGAGAAGGGAGGGACGGGGAATAAAGAGGACCTGATGCAAAGGGCTTAAATGGAGAGCAAATGCTTTTAGAATGATTGGGGCAGGGAATGTATGGATGTGCTTTATATAATTGATGTATGTATATGTATGGATTGTGATAAGGGTTGTATGAGTCCCTAATAAAATGTAAAAAAAGAAAAGAGGAGAAAAAAAAATGATTAGGGCAAAGAATGTACAGATGTGCTTTATACAATTGATGTATGTATATGTATGAACTGTGATAAGAGTTGTTTGAGCCCCTAATAAATTGTTTAAATAAATAAATAAATAAATAAAATCCGCTCTAAAAAAATAAGGAAAATAGAGGGAAAAAATAGGAGGCAAATGGGCATTTACACAGGTCTAAATACAGGCATAAGCATATGTAAATATGATGTTTGTTGTGAATGTTCTGATGCCTGTTGCCCGGTCCCGATGACACCTCATGATCGTATCGGCTGGTGTGCTTCTTCCATGTGGGTTTATTGCTTCACTGTTGGATGGTCGCTTGTTTAACTTCAAGCCTTTAAGACCCCAGTTGCTACATCTTTTAATTGCCAGGCACCATCCTCTGTCTTCACCACATCTGCTTATGCACCCATTTTGTCTTCAGAAATCGTGTGTGTGTGTCGGGGGGGTGGGGGGTTGAGCATCACAAAATGTCAATTTGTTAGAACAAAGTGTATTACATTATATGTACATGGATTAATGTACTTACATAGATAGACACCTCTGTTAATACCCCATCAATACCTTTGCTTCCTAGAGCTTACCTCTGCTTCATTTTGTCTCCTTCTGCCCCACCATCACTTTTCCCCTTCTCTATCTCTTTGTACTTCCTCTCAGCTAGATTGGTGTTGCTCTAATACTCACAGGATCTCTACACCCTCTAGATGT
Source organism: Tenrec ecaudatus (assembly GCF_050624435.1). Classification (NCBI taxonomy): domain Eukaryota; kingdom Metazoa; phylum Chordata; class Mammalia; order Afrosoricida; family Tenrecidae; genus Tenrec; species Tenrec ecaudatus. The sequence goes on along the minus strand of NC_134548.1, from coordinate 58,746,248 downwards.
TGGTTTTGATTGCCCTGTTGTTCCCTTCTCCATGGCGCCATCCGCTCACCACACCCTTCTCCCCCCTCCCCCTCCTTCTTCCCCTTAGACCCTCCAGGGCCATTGGCCCCATTGCTTTCTCCCCAACATCCGTCCCATATAAGTAGGCAAACCAGCAATGTCCTTGTCCAAACAATAAGAAAACATAAGGTTGAAAAAAAGAAAAGGAGAGAGAGTGGGGGGAGGGAAAAAAGCCTACATAGATCCAGGTCTTTTTACTGACCTGAATCATGAGTCAACTTCCCCCTGGTCCTGGGGGCTGGCCCTTCTAGCTGAAAGTCCATTCTTGGGGCTCCTCAGGGGCTCTGTGGATCAGCTTTACTCCAATTTCTGATCTGTTATGCTCCATTCCTGGTTTGTCCTGCTACAGGGGATTCAGTGCACACCATCTCCCCGTCGTGTGTCCTCATTATTGTCCCCTGTCACTGTACGCTCCAGTTAGGGGACAATATGTCTTGAGTTGCTGGCAGTCCCAGAGTCCTCTCTGTGTCTTGGCAGCTCTGTGCAGGGACATCATCCTCCAGGCTGGGTGTCCCTATATGGAGTCGACGCCAACTATATGGAGTTTTTCTCTTTTCCCTTTTTGGTTTGCTTCCGTGTGGACATGGTAAGTCGGTTCCTTTCACCCACCTGAAGGTCTAGTGTCGGTCTCTCTGGCACATACTTCTAGGGCGGGGGTCAGACTGGCTCTAGTTGGTGCCATCTCTATAGTTCAATCTTTTCATGCAACCCTCCTTGTGATTATGTTGCCCCCCTGCTTTGTTGCATCATGATGGGGTCTGTATGCACCCTCCAATTCTGTGGAGACTCAGCCAATACTCTCCCCCTGGGTGGGTCAATACCTTGTTCCCCCCATGTCATTATCTCAGTTTCTCCCCAGCCCCATTCTCCCTTCTCCTTCTCCCTTTCCCCTTCTTTAAGTTGGATTTACATGTATCTCTTTGAGTTTGGTCTGACCTCCACCTGTCTGCCTGTGCCTCCACCCATATTGTGAGATAAGTGTCTTTTCTTCTATTCCTACTGTGCTGATTATGCTTACCTCAGGGGGGTCATGTAATACCTGTCCTTTTGTGATTGGCTGACCTTGCTTAGCATAATTCTTTCCAACTCTTCCTATGAAATTATGTGTTTCATGTGATCGTCCGTGCTTTTTAGTGCTGCATAGTACTCCTTTGTGTGTGTCAGAGTTTACTAATCCACTCATCTATTGATGGAAATTTGCGTGAGTTGTTTCCAAGTCTTTGCTATTATGAATTGTGCCACAATAAACATTGGAGCCCAGATGACTGGTCATGTTTAATTTCTTACCTTTTCTGGGTATATGCCCAGTAGAGGGATGGCTGGGTCATAAGGTAAATCGATTTCCATTTCTTTAAGTATCGCCAGATCACTTTCCACAGTGGCTGTATATATCTGCATGACCACTAGCAGTGGAGGAGAGTGCCTATCTCACCACAGCCCCTCCAACATCTGTTGCTCTCTGATTTTATGATTTGGGCTAACCTCATGGTTGTTTTAATTTGCATTCTCTTGACTAATTAATGGGATACTTTCCTGTGTGTTTATTGGCCATACAGATCTCCTCCCAATTGAATTTTGTTTTCAGTTCTTTTGCTCACTTTCTCAGGGGGGTAACAGTTTTCCTCTTTTTGCAGGCAATGAGGGTATTGTAGATTTTAGTAATGAGCCCTTTGTCTAATGTCTCGTTACTAAAAATCCTCTCCCAGTTTGTGGGTTCCCTTGTTACCCTCTTGGTGAATTTTTTGAGGCACACTGGTGTTTTATTCGTATTAAATCCCATTTGGCAATTTCCAGTTCATCTGTGTGTGTGCCCTTCCCTATTGTGGTGAGCCTATGAATTCCCTGGGCCAATTATCTTAGGTTTGTCCAGATTCCTTCCTTGATGTTCCTGATGGTTTGGGGTTTTACTTCTAGGTCTGTGATCTGCCTTGAGTTTGTTCTTGTGCATGGGGCAAGGTAAACATCTTGCTTCATTTTTCTACATGTGGATATCTATTGTTTCCAGCACCACTTGTTAAAAAGTGCATACGCTTCCCACTTGATGCTTTTGGGGCCCCTATCAAATATCAGTTGTTTATATGTTGATGGTTTTACTTCTGGGTTTTCTGTTCTTTTCCACTTGTCTGAGTATCTGTCATTGTGCCAGTACCATGCTGTTTTGACCACTATGGCTGTGTAGTAGGTGTTAAAATCGGGTAAAGCAAGTCCTCCGACTTTGTCCTTCTTGAGTTCTCTGCTAATTCTGTGCTTCTTCTCTCTCCATATGAAATTGGTGTCAGTTTTTCCAATTCTTTGAAGAAAGTTGTTGGGTTTTGAATCAGAATAGCATTAAATTTATAAAGTGCTTTGGGTAAGATTGACCTCTACTATGTTGAGCCTTCCAATCCACGAGCATGGGATGTACTTCCATTTGTGGAGGTCGCTTTTGATTTCCTGTAGTAGGGTCTTGTAGTTTTCCTTGTATAGATCTTTAGTTTTTTTGTTAAAATATTCCTAGGTATTTCTATTTGTTTTTGGCTATTGTGAAGGGCACTGCCTTCTTGATCCCATCTTCCATGGTCTTGTCCAATGTATATAGCAAACCAGTAGACTTTTGAGTGTTGGTCTTTTTCCTGCCACTCTTCCATATTCCTCTATCACTGTAAGTATTCCCATTGTGGAGCTCTGGGATTTTCAATGTAAAGAATCATGTCATCTACAAATAGTGATAGTTCTATCTCCTCCTCTCCCAGTTGGATATCTTTACTATCCTTCCACTGTCTTATGTTGTGAGCTAGGACCTCCTGTAAGATATTGAATAGAAGTGGGGACAAGGGACATCCTTGTCTGGTCCCCTTTTTTCAGTGGGATTGTTTTTGTCTTTTCTCTATTGACTATGATGTTGGCAGTTGGCTTTTTATAGATAGCTTGTATTAGCTTGAAGAATTGTCAAATGTTTTTTCTGGGTCCATTGATATTATCATGTGGTTCTTATCCTTTTTCTTATCAATGTGGTGTGTGATATTGACGGATTTTCGGATGCTAAACCATCCCTGCATCCCGGGGATGAATACTAGCTGATCGTGATGGATGATATGTTTTACATAGTTTTGTGCTCTATTGACCAATATTTTGTTAAGGATTTTTGCATCTATGTTCATTTGTGATATCGGTCTGTAGTTCTCTCTACCTATGCGGTCTTTGTCCTGTTTCTGTATCAAAGTTATACTGGCTTCATAGAATGTGTTTGGGAGTTTGCCATTATTTTCTATGTTCTGGAATACGTTATGGAGAATCAGTGTCAACTCTTCCCTGAATGTTTGTTAGAAATCCCCTGTGAAGCAGTCTGGTCCAGGGGAATTTTTTGTTCGTAGCTTCTTAATAACCCTATCTATTTCTTCTTTCGCTATGGGTTTGTTGAGGTTCTTGACCTCTGTCTGGGGGTATGGAGGGATTCTTTTCTAAGTATTCATCCATGTCTTCCACATTTTTAATTCATTATAATACTTTATAATTACATTATGATTCATAGTACTTTGTGATTATCATTTTAATTTGATTGGGGTCTGTTGTGATTTCCCCTGTTTCATCCCTCATCCTGGATATTGATGTTGCTCCTTCCTTTCCATTGTTAGGGTTGCCTGTGGTCTATAGATTCTGTTGATACTTTCATAGAAACAGCTTTTTGCTGCATTAATCTTTTGAATCGTTCTTTTGTCTTCCCACTGTCTTAATTCTGTCCTGCTTTTCTTCTTCTTTGCTATTGGAGGGGTTGTTCTGTTAACTCTGTTTTAGTTTCTGGAGGTTTTGTGATAATGTATCAGTCATAAGCCTCTCTTCTTTTTTCATATATGAATTTTTTATATCAAGCTACCTCTGATAACTGCCTTTTCAGTATCCCATAATTTTTTATGTTTTATTCTCCTCATTAGTTTCTAGAAACTTCCTAACCTCCTCTCTAATCTGGGCCTGTATCCATTCATGTCTCAGAAAATCATTGTTCATCCTCCAGTTGTTTGCCCTTGCTTTTCTGGTCATCCTTTTTTTAACTCTCCAGCGTTATGGCGTGGTGATCTGAGAAAGACATCTATGTGTTTTAACTTACTCAGGCTCAACTTATGTCCCACCTATCCTCAGAAATGATCAATGTGGGCTTGAGAAGAATGTGAATTTTTTTGCCTTTGGATGGAAAACTCTATGTCTATCAGGTCCAGTTCCCTAATTGTATTGTTTAGCTCTATAGTCTCCTTGCTGAGCTTCTTTCCCAGTGATCTATCTCTCTCTGATAGTGGTGTATTAAAGTCACCTACTATGATTGTTGAACCTTTTTTCATCTTTTTAATAGTTTAACAAAATTCATCGCTCCATAATTAGACAAGTAAATATTCAATATGCCAACTGGTTTCTGGATTACTGATCCTTTGATAATTATATAGTGCCTATCCTTGTGTCCTTTTATGATTTGAAACTTGAGGTCAATTTTGTCTGAGATTAGGATTGCCACCCTAGCTTTATTTAAGCTGCCATTTGCCTGGTATACTTTCTGCCAGCCTTTTATTCTTAGTTTATTTTTGTCCGTGCACTTAAGATGCATTTCTTGAAGCCAGTTCTCAAGCCTTTTTCTTTTAATGTATGGATTGAGGCCATTGGTTTTCAGAGTTATTATCACATCTGTGGATTCATTGTTGTCATACCATGTCTTGTGTTTTGGGTGTTTTCCTACCTTCCTTCATATCAGTGTGCTGTGTTTGTGTGTGGGCCTTCTTTTTTGTCTTCTTTTCCCTCTAAGGCTTTGTTATCTTGGTAATTGTTTTCAGCACGTTGGCTTCTGGATGGAGTTTGGCTATATGGTGGTCTCCTGCTTGTGCTTGGTGGACATTGATCCTCTGACCAAAGTGAGTTTGCCAGTTTCTTCCACAAGGTTGGGTGTCTTGCAGCATATTTTATAAATCTTTCCTTGTCCTGGAAGAACTTAATCTCCCCATCTACCTTAATGGATAACATCGCAGGATAAGGGATTCTTGGGCAGACGTTTTTTTCTTTCAGCTTTTTCAAGATGTTGCTTCACTCTCTACTCCTCTTCATGGTTTCTGGTGATAGGTCTGAGCATATACTTAGGTCCCTTGTATATGACCATCTTTCTTTCTCGTGCTGCTTTTAAAATTTTATTTTTTTTCCTCAAATTTCGATATTTTTACTGTTATATGTCTTGGTGAGTTCTTCTTGGGGTTTAGTCTAGTTGGTATCCTCTCTGCTTCCTGTATGAGTGTCTGATTCTCATTCATTAAGGTGGGAAAGTTTGCTTCCAGAAATTCCTTCACCAATTTAGCCATAGACTTCTTTGTTATGACCTTCCCCGTAGACCCATTATTCTAATATTATTCCTCTTCAGAGCTTCTGTCATTGATCTCAGGTTATCTTCCGCTTCTTTTATTTTCCTATCTGTCTTTTTTGCTTGCTGAGGTCTGTTTGCATATCTTCAGGATCACTAATATGGTTCTCTGCCTCCTCCAGTCTAATTGTAACTTTTGTAAACTTGTGTGTTGTTTCTGCTACCTCATCTGTTAGCGCTTGTATTTCCATTTTTTGTGTGGACTTCATTCCCTCTATTGTGGACTTATCTCCTCTATCATTGCATCCTTATTCTGTGTTCCTTCCTTCAACTCCTGTATTACTACAAGCAGCCTTCTGAAGATTTCTTTTTGTCACAGATCCGAGTCTGATTCTTCTATAAGTGTCATTAAGTCTGCTATTTTGTTTTGTCTCTCTGGGTTTTTGTTGTTGTTGTTGAGAATGATGATGTCTGTTGATGCTTCCTTGACCCCTGTGTGGATGTAGAAGCCATGTTTCTGGGAGACCAGGGGTCCCTGAAGTCTTTCTCTGTGTGACTGATAAGGATGCTTTCAGGGGTCTGCCTGTGACCCAGAGGTGGATTAGCCTGCCGTGTAGGCAGGGTTCCTTGTTGGTTCAGTGGCCAAGAGTGGTGAGGAGCTTCATTGACTGGAGTGGGGCTTGAGGCTACATGTATGTCCCTGGGCTACTTTGAACTGGTCTGTCAGGTCTCGCTTAGCAGCATTTTTTGGGCGCCATCTTGACCCAATCCCACCAGTTTTAGTACATTTAAAAAATAATTTTTACTTTAGTGTTACCTTTCAAACCAATTACCTAATTTTCATGACATTTTCTTATGGGCATAATTTGAAACCCAGGAAAAATTATATGCATATATATTCACTCTGTTTTTAAAGAGCAAACTCTTAAAAATTACTTGTAATCCAAAATGAGAAAAATAACTTAAATATTTAGTTTATGAAAGTTGTTACATAATTTATGATATATTTAGAATAAATACTAAAATATAAAACCATTAAAAATATTTTGATCATTCAGATTATTACTATAAAGTGGTATCAAATTATATGTAGATTGTTATCAAGTATAAAAACATGTATATTGCAATAAACTAGGGATACTTAAATGAAAAAAGAAATTTACTTAAGAATACTAAAAGAAAATATGTAGAAGTAGCTTCATACTATCTTAATTTTTTCCTATTGCATATTTTTTCCTAATGATCATGTGTCATTTTAAATTAGAATAAAATATAAGTAAATGTCCTTTTAAAAATATTTGAGATTTTATGTTCTATCATGCTTTTTCCTATTAATATTTTCTTTAGGTGAGGATTTATCTCATGATTTCTTAGTATATTTGATTTTTGTTACTATTTTGAATCCCAAATTATAAAATGTATTAAAAACAAAGTCATGTTGTTCCTTCTTCTGAACATCTGGTATTCCAATCTGCAGTGCAGGACAGAAGATAAAATAGTGACTCAAGAAAGCAGTTAAATTCTATTCAGTTACAACCAAACATTCTTCACTGACACTGGAGCTCTCCTTTCTAGATAAGGCTTCCATCTAACCCCAAGCTATTCTGTCCACAGGCAAAACTGAATTGACCTCTGTGGCAGTTACATAATCTGGTGTCAACTTGAGAATATTAAGAGCAAAGGGGTGGAGTCTAATCTCTCAGTGAGGTCACATCCAATGCGGCCTCTGTGTGGGCATGGCTTTTTCCTGAGAGTTTTGGGAGTCCTGTCTTCCGTCCTGGAGGTGGGACTCTGCTTGGTCTTCCTGTTGACTAGCCACATGGAGACAGGCCTATGGAACCAGATCCCTGGAGTTGGAGAAGCCATGTGGAGACCCATGGCAGAGTTGAGATGCTTCCACCACCACTAGATCCACAAGATTTTCCATACAATGGCCTTTAATCTTCCTGCATTTGGTGTCATTGCATGTGTTGCATGAGTCTGAAGAGGAAATTATAGCCTGGTATCAGATATGTGGGCTAATTTCAGACTTATGTACTTGATCTGGATTAGGCTAGGGTGTTATTGTAATTTACAATTATTCTTTGATAAAAAGCAGTTTCTTATACACATATGTGTGTCTCTGTATTTGTTTCTCTAGTCTACCCAGACTAACACAATTTCTCATGGACTCCTAGGCCAAAGTAGAATCACTTCTTCACATTTTGCCTCCCTACACCATAATCTTATTTAGTTGGCATTCTCCATTTTATTTGTATATAACAAGAGAAATTGCATGAGAAAGGATCCTGTTTCTTAAATTCTTAAACAGATGTTGTCCAATATCATTTCCTTAGTTTTGACTTCTTCTGGGACTAATCTCCATTCTGGCCTGAGATCAGCCTTGTATCTATAAAATGATCCTAATCCTAGGGCAGTGGTTCTCAACCTTTCTAATTCCACAACGTTTTCATACAGTTCCTCAAGTTGTGGTGACCCCCTCCCAACCATAAAATTATTTTTGTTGCTACTTCATAACTGTAATTTTTCTACTGTTATGAATCTGGCAACCCCTGTAAAAAGGTCGTTCAACTCCCAAAGGGGTTGCTCTAGGGTCACCGAAGTTTGAATTCCCTCTCTGCTGCTCATTAGCTCTGTGATCTTGGTAGGTCATATATGTATGAAATGTGACTTGTGACACCTAAGTATAGGGTTTTTAATAAATGAAATAACTTATGCAAGTTTCCTGGCATAATACATAGTAGCTATTCAGCAAACCACAATTTATTTATTAGTAATTTTTTCATGTGATACAGGGTTAGCAGAATGTAACATAATAGAACTACTAGGATTCATTAAAGCATAGTACTTTATGATAACTTCAGGTTTGTGGCACAATCAGCTTGGAAAATCTTTTCCACAAAATCAAATGGACATTATCCCTGCTGGAATGCCAATGGTAAGTATCCTTTAAGAGACCTGAGTATACTTGTTAACTTTCAGGTTGGTAATTTTTATTATCTGAATCAAGGATAAGGGTAAATCAGTGTTATCAGACTATCAAGGCCACATATACCTAGGTTACATTCTCAATTTAGAGACAACAGGTTATTTAAAGAAAATGTGCAAACCAATAATCCTGAGTAAATTTCAAGTCAAGATGGGGGAGGGGAGCATGTAATGCCTATGTCTCAGTGAAAGCAATTGCATCTCTGTTGGTAGGAAAATGGGGAGGATCAACCTCTCAACAGGACAACAATTTAACAATACTTACATGGAACAGAAGGAGAGAATATACCTGGTACTAAGTTCCTAATTGGACACTTTTTACCTAGTTTTTATGTAGTCCGTGGTGGCCCAGTCTGTGCACTACAGACTACGGGGACTTTAGACTCTGTTCTTCCAAATCACTCAACATCCTTCATAAGCCACACCAGAAGAACCCAGTGTGGAAATCCCACTAAGGGACCTGTACTTTACCTCAAACTCACCTGTAGCTCTTGGACCTAAGGCTGAAAATCCTTAGGGTGAAGAAAAGCAGAAGATTAGCCGAAGGGCACAGAATTGGCAGACATTGGACTTTGGTTCAAATCTCTTGCCTTCAGGATGCCCAATGAATGGTGTCCCAGAGCTACCATATACTTACTATTTTATTTTCCTCCTTGCTTCATTATAATATGAATTAATCTGGTAGATGGCATGGATCTGTTGCTGTGATTTAATATTATTGAAAGATTTGCCCTATCACCACCACCACCACAAAAAAAAACCCTATAATCCTGAGAAACTGTAACGGTAGATTAGTTTGATGTCAAATAATGGTTCTAGGATACCTGGATTGGTCCATCTTTCTTTTTCTGAAGGATTTTACCCATACATAACAACTAGATCATTTATTTTTATTCTCTGTAGGTTCTTTGTATCATAATAATCCTTGTTCATAACATAATCCATTTTGCTACAACTTCTAAAGAAATTATCTTGAAGTCTGATAAAATATTAAATAGCTTTTCTATCTCTTTTATGGTTTCCCACTAAATACCCCAGAAAATGAAATATCCATCATCATTCCCAATGGGACCAAGCTCTTCTTTTTTCTTCTCCTTTCAGACTCAAGGAATCCTATGCTTTTTCTGATGTTTTCATGTTTCAGGACAACAATTTTACAAAGTAGGCTATGTCTTTTGGCTCTTCTACATTCAAGTTTCCTGATTATATGACTTCCAAAGATTCACATCCTTTGGGACCAGACTCTTCCTCTGGTAGTGATCAGCCAAATGGAACCCCCTCTGAGTAAGTATCTGTATAGACACCTAGAGGAACAGATTTTTGAGGTATCTATATTTTTTTCCTTAGGAATCTGGTAGAGGTTGTGGGAAAGTGTAGGTTCCAGACTTTCCTCTCTATCCCTTTGCCATTAAACTAAGAGGGAAAACTTTCTCTATGCTTGCCTACTTTTTTTTTTTCACTCCAACAGCCTTACATCATTTATTGTTAAACTTGATTAGGAAGCAAAAAACCAAGGAATAAACCAGATTATTTGCCAATATAAGTTCAAGTCATCAGATGGGGACAAAATTTGAGCCTGGGAAAATGCGGCCATGCGTGCCACCCTTCAGGGGGCTCCTTACAGCCCCAGCTTGGTTCTTCTCCAATGTCTTCTCTTGGAGTTGTACCTGATTTTATTACCGGTTTTCATTTGAATCCATTGGGGAATGGGCCGATTCTGCTTCTGTTTCTTGGCCAGGAATCTCTTGATCCCGAAAGTCTTATGAGACGACATGGTGAAGTCGGAGCACCACCACACTCGGGGTGGCAGAGAAACGGAGAGAGGGAGGAGAACTCTTGCCTACTTTTCTATCATTTTTTCCCTGTATAGGTGATAATTTTCAGAAACTCAAACCACTGATGTAAAATACAGTATAGCAGCTGGTTAGGGAAATCCAGGAGTGTGCTATGTAACATGGCTAACACTGCTCAGTTTGTAAGGGGGATAGATTAAATATTTTAAAACATGAAAATAATTTAGAGATGAAGTATTGGAACAGTTAAGTAGGTAATTTTATATTGCTTAATAACCAAAACAGTATTCTATATATTAAAATGGGATTTTATATTAGTTTATTTGTTCTTAATTTTTCTCTATGTAGATTGTTCTGTTCTAAGAAACAAGAGTTACTTTGGGGTTTTTATTGTAATTATTTTTTGTTAACTCAATTAAACTTTAAATGTAATTTTTAAAATAAGATGTAGAGGATTTAGAATGCTTCTGCTGACTTTTGATCACTTTGATTTGGATAAGATGACAGAAGCCAGAGAGAGAGGGCAATGATAGCTGCTTAGAGAAAAGGAATTGGGTTGATGTCTAATACAGTGTCCTAACTTCCAGAGGGCTTAAGAGATTACTTATAATCAGAAAAGGCATTTTCTTGAGTCATAAAATCTTTATCAACATCCTTTCTCTGTTCTACACTGTCTTCCTAATTTTTAGTCACATCACAGAAGCACTTCAGAGACAGCCTGGATGAGAGGAACCCAGAGGTGACAGAGGGTCTTGGGTACAGTCTATTGATGCCAAAGTTCCAGATGCCAGCCTGGGTGATGGTGATCCTCATATTCCATCTCTACTGTCTATGTCTACCAGAAACCACCTGGACATCACCATTCCACCCTTACCTCCAGTAGCACCAGAAGTCTTACGGATTAATTACACCAGAGGGGTCTTATGTATCCTTATATCTCTCACATCCTCACAAAGATGAGGCAGCACACACACACACAAACAACTCACCCTTTCCTCTTAAACTATACTTCACACTTCGTAGGGTCATAGGTTACCAACAAAAATTCTAATAACTAGTATCTGAAGAGAGAGAAAAGGAAACCATGTATGCTAGGGACTCTCATATTTTAAATGCCTTGGGCCGAAGGGAAACCAGCAAGAGATGGAGCTGTGTAGTAAATGAGACTACTGGAAGAAAATGAGACCTTTTGAGATTTGGAAGAAGTCCTAAGTGTGTATGATTTTTAAATCGTGCTTTAACTCTAAGACACAAAATGGAAGTAAGGAACCTTATTATCCAGGGGTCCTGGGGTACACAGAATGCCCCAGGTGCGGAGGGTACACAGCATGTCTGTGGCACATACAGGGTGGTTGTAGGTAGAGAAAGAGAAAAACTAGGCATGAGACCCAGCCTTTATTAGAATTCCAGGGTAAGGAGAGAATTTTTCACAGAGTACAGCATAAATGATTATTGATCTTTTTGAAACTAAAGAACAGTAAACAAAGGAGAGGACTAGGAAAACAAAGTAGGCCAGCCATGGATAGCTGAAGAGTAGAATATTTGGGTGTTTTTAGATGTATCTGGGACAACTAGCTACAGCAAGGTGTGGTAAATCAGCTATCAGAGTAAATAGGAAGTCCAACCTGTGCAACCGATTACAATGATCTATGTGTGACCTCCTCACTGGTGGATGGACAACAGAAAAGTGGGTGAAGGGAGACGTAAGATATGACAAAATAATAATTTATAAATTATAAAGGATTCATGAGGGAGAGGGAGTAGAGAGGGAGGGGGAAAATGAGGAGCTGGTGCCAGGGGCTTAGGTGGAGAGCAAATGTTTTGACAATGATGAGAGCAATGAATGCACAAATGTGCTTTACACAATTGATGTATGTATGGGTTGTGATAAGAGTTGTATGAGCCCCTAATAAAACAATTTAAAAATAGCTAACAGGTCAACTAGGCTTCTTACATCTACTTTTTTAGTCTGAAATTCTATCTAAACATAAGTAAAAAATTTAGTAGCTAGGCTACAGTTCATTACACATTCATTTTACCTCAGTTCCAGTCTTTCTTGCTAGGTGAGATTAAAATCTCAGTAAGATATATATATATATATATATATATATATATATATATATATATATATATATATATGATGAATGTAACATGGAACTGCCTCCAGCTACTCTTCTGTTAAGCTCAGCTCATCAACATGTATATGGAGTACTTTTTAGTCTAGCAGAAACACAGAGGAAACTGGAATGCCAAGCCATACAGCAGCAGCTGCCTGTGGGAAGATAGGTTCACTTCAGCTTAGCTTTGAACATTTTCTCTAAACTTTCAGAAGAACAGAAATGTCTTGATATGCTTAAAAGACTCATTTGACTATTTAGAAAATTATTTGTAAAAATGCTTAATTCATCAAAATCAATGTGGCTATGGGAAATACATTGACTTAAGCCTCAGTTCATCAATCATCATGTGTTCAGGGTATCAAATACTTATAAGAACTATTCTGGGCTTTGGATATGTAGAGTGATGTCTGACATAGTTTCTCTTCCTTTGTGAATTTTTTGTTTTGGAATTTGGTCCTGTACCCAGTTGGAGCCATTATTGTGTTTTAAATGACAGAGTGACAAGGTCAATTTAGTATGTTCAAAATATTACTCTAGACTTCTCCTTTCGAGAAGATAGAGTAGATGTTCTTTCCCATATTCTGCCTGGTAAATACAACTGAACAAATATAAGACATACTGAAAATTGGAGACACAAAAGTAGATTGGCTAAGGGTCTTGGTACTTACAGGATGGCATAATGGTAAGTTCCCCCCAATTTTTTTTGCCTCATATATTCCAGACTGGATGAAAGAAATTCCAATAGGTGAAGACCATATAAGCCTGATCACTTTAGCCAATAGACTAAAGATTAGCTGCCTAAAAATGGAGAAAATTTTTAGATAATAATCACTATTCTTCAGCCAACTAATATAGGTAAAAACTGTGGCACCACCACCAAAGGCTAAATGAAGAGCCTAGACCTCCATTCGTATATCACTGCCATATGGTAACAACCATGACTCACAGTGTCATTATAGCCAATATTCCCATACTCAAAAATCACTAATGAGATAACTTCCTCCGACATCTTCCCTTCTATATTAGAATGACCTGAGAAGTGGCCTAGTGGAGAGTCAGAATTTTCACTACTGCTTAGCAGTGACAAAGCCATCCTCCCCCATCACAGTACCAGTAGTGGCTACATGAAGATCAGTAACAAAGCAACCCTCCCCACCTCCAGCCACAGTGGTATCAATGGAAGCCTAATAGGGACTTTAAATTCTATTGCCATTTGGCAATAGTAAGGAGCACCTCACGATTGCCCAGTGTGAAAGGAAGCTAAGTGGGAAAACTTTGACTTCTACTCTCAGCTAGGAGCATTGATACAGTATCCCCCTTCACCAATCAAAGCAGCATCAGAAAATGTCTGTTAAAATATAATACATAAGTAGGAGCCAGAATCTTAAAAATTAACACCCCAAATGTGCAGGTTTCAATTGAAATAACCTTCATAATACCAACATCCAGAACAATCTCAGAGTGAGAAAAACTGTCAACAGATGGCAACTTAAGATGAAATAAATGTTTGCATTATTTTACAAGGATTTAAATAGCCATGATAAAAAATGCTCCAAAGGGCAGCATTGAACATGGATGAAACAATTTTAAAGTAGAAAGTCCCAGAAAAGCAATAAAAGATATAGAAGAACTGAACAATGTGGAGGAGGAAACAACGAGACTGACAGTTCCAGGGGGACATGGGAGAGGGGGAAGTTGGGGGAAAGGTAGTGGTGTTAACAAACCCAGGGACAAGGGAACAACAAGTGATCCAAAAAGGTGGTGAGGAGGGCATAGGAGGCCTGGTAGGGCGTGATGAAGGGTAATGTAACCAAGTGGAATTACTGAAACCCAAATGAAGGCTGAGCATGACAGTAGGACAAGAGGAAAGTCAAAGGAAAATAAAGGAAAGAGCTAGGAGGCAAAGGGCATTTATAGAGGCCTAAATAAAGGCATGTACATATACAAATATATTTATATATGAGGATGGGGAAATAGATCTATGTGTAAATATTTATAGTTTTAGTATTAAGATAGCAGAAGGACACTGGGCCTCCACTCAAGTACTCTCTCAATGCAAGAATACTTTCTTCTATTGAATTAGCATTCTATGATGCTCACCCTCCTGACACAACCACTGAAGACAAAGTGGGTGAATAAGCAAATGTGGTGAAGAAAGCTGATGGTGCCCAGCTATCAAAAGATATAGTGTCTAGGGTCTTAAAGGCTTGAAGGTAAACAAGCGGCCATCTAGTTCAGAAGCAACAAAGCCCACTTGCAAGAAGCACACCAGCCTGTGTGATCAAGAGATGTCAAAGGGATCAGGTATCAGGCATCATCAGAACAAAAAATTTTATCATAGTGAATGAGGGGAGGAGTGCGGAGTGGAGACCCAAAGTCCATTTGTAGGCCACTGGACATCCCCTTACAGAAGGGTTGAGGGGAGGAGAAGAGCCAGTCAGGGTGCGATATAGCAACAATGAAACAGACAACTTTCCTCTAGTTCCTAAATGCTTCCTCCTACCCCACTATCATGATCCTAATTCTACCTTGCAAATATGGCTAGACCAGAGGATGTACATTGGTACAGATATGAACTGAAAACACAGGGAATCCAAGGCAGATGATCCCTTGAGGACAAGTTGTGTGAGTGGCAATACTGGGAGGGTAGAGGGAGGGTGGGTAGGAAAGGGGGAACCGATTAGAAGGATCTACATGTGACCTCCTCCCTGGGGGATGGACAACAGAGAAGTGGGTGAAGGGAGACGTTTGACATTGCAAGATATGACAAAATAATAATTTATAAATTATCAAGGGCTCATGAGGGAGGGGGAGGGGAAGGGAGGGGGAAATGAGGAGCTGATGCCAGGGGCTTAGATGGAGAGCAAATGTTTTGAGAATGATGAGGGTAATGAATGTACAAATGTGCCTTACAAAATTGATGTATGTATGGATTGTGATAAGAGTTATATGAACCCATAATAAAATGATTAAACAAACAAACAAAAGATATAGAAGGACCAAATGCAATCAGAAATAAAATAATCAATGAATTAATTAAATAGTAGAATGGAGACAAGAGAAGCAATAATCTGTAAACTTCAGCCAAAACCGTGTCCCTCTCGCGAGCACAAGCTTCTCGCCGCCGCACAGTCACCGCCGCCAGTTCACACTCGCCACCCCCAAGCTCACCATGGATGATGATATCGCTGCGCTCGTGGTCGACAACGGCTCCTGCATGTGCAAAGCCGGCTTCGCGGGAGACGACGCCCCCCGGGCTGTCTTCCCCTCCATCGTGGGACGTCCCCGGCATCAGGGCGTGATGGTGGGCATGGGCCAGAAGGACTCCTACGTGGGCGACGAGGCCCAGAGCAAGAGAGGCATCCTGACCCTCAAGTATACCATTGAGCACGGCATTGTCACCAACTGGGACGACATGGAGAAGATCTGGCACCACACCTTCTACAACGAGCTCCGCGTGGCCCCCGAGGAGCACCCCGTGCTGCTGACCGAGGCCCCCCTGAACCCCAAGGCCAACCGAGAGAAGATGACCCAGATCATGTTCGAGACCTTCAACACCCCCGCCATGTACGTCGCCATCCAGGCTGTGCTGTCTCTCTATGCCTCTGGGCGTACCACTGGCATTGTGATGGATTCCGGCGATGGGGTCACCCACACTGTGCCCATCTATGAGGGGTATGCCCTCCCCCCCGCCATCCTGCGTCTGGACCTGGCTGGCCGGGGCCTGACCGACTACCTCATGAAGATCCTGACGGAGCGGGGCTACAGCTTCACCACCACGGCTGAGTGTGAAATTGTGCGTGACATCAAGGAGAAGCTCTGCTACATCGCCCTGGACTTCTAGCAGGAGATGGCCACCGCCGCCGCCTCCTCCTCGTCCCTGGAGAAGAGCTCCGAGCTGCCCGACAGCCAGGTCATCACCATTGGCAACGAGCGTTTCCGCTGACCCGAGGCCCTCTTCCAGCCCTCCTTCCTGGGAATGGAGTCCTGCGGCATCCACGAAACTACCTTTAACTCCATCGTGAAGTGTGACGTTGACATCCGTAAGGACCTCTACGCCAACACAGTCCTGTCCGGTGGCACCACCATGTACCCTGGCATTGCCGACAGAATGCAGAAGGAGATCACAGCGCTGGCACCCAGCACAATGAAGATCAAGATCATTGCTCCCCCTGAGCGCAAGTACTCTGTGTGGATCGGCGGCTCCATCCTGGCCTCGCTGTGCACCTTCCAGCAGATGTGGATCAGCAAGCTGGAGTACGACGAGTCTGGCCCCTCCATCGTCCACCGCAAATGCTTCTAGGCGGACTGTTCCTTAGCTGCATTACACCCTTTCTTGAGAAAAACCTAACGCGCAGAAAAAAAAAATAGATGAGATTGGCATGGCTTTATCTGTTTGGTTTTGTTTTCTTTCTTTTTTTTTTGTTTTGTTTTTGTTTTGGCGCTTGACTCAGGATTTAAAAACTGGAACGGTGAGGGTGACAGCAGAGGGAGCGAGCATCCCCAAGTTCTACAATGTGGCCAGGACTCTGATTGTACATGATTACGTTTTTCTTTTCTAAAATAGCCATTCCAAAAGCCGTGCGATGCCATGTGACGGGAGACTCTTGTCCTTCTCCAAAGCCGGCCCCACTCCACATTTCCCGAGAAGGGGTTCCAGCCCTTGTCCCCTCCCCTCCAGACCCATGTGAGGTTGCAAGGGACAAGAGCATTGGTTTTGTGTAAATTATGTAACCCAAGGTTTTAAAATAAAATAATTCCACCGCCTTAATGCTTTTTTTTTCTGTTTTTAACGTTTCCTTTTAAATGGTCAGCCATTGGGCACCCCCTCCTTTTCTGTCCCCCCAAATTTAGAAGGATATGAAGGCTTTGGGTCCCCTGGGTTGGTGAGATGTGGAGGAGCCAGGGCTTTACCTGTACACTGACTTGACCAGTTCAATAAAAGTGCACACCTTAAAGAAAAAACAAAAAAATAATAATGTGTAAACTTGAAAATTTTTTTTTCCAGTTGCCATCAAGTCAGTTGCTTGCTCATGGTAAACTCATGTGTATCAGACTACAAATGTTCCCAGGGATTTCATCAGCTGATTCTGAGATGTTACTGCATGTACTAAAACCACCAACTTTTGATTAGAAGCTGAGCATATACATGAAGCCTTTGCACTACCCAGGATCTCCAAACTTGAAGATAGAATAATAGAAATAATCTACTCTGAATAGCAGAGAAAAAAATAAACTCAAAGGGGAGAAAAATGAACAAGCATGTTCATGTAACTACTACATATATATAATCAGAGTTCAGTGAACAGGAGAAAAAATATACATGAAAGATTCTCAAATTTGAAAACAATATAAACCTACAGATTTAAATCTGCCTTAGTCTAGACAGAAAGAGCTATTTCTTAAAAATAATTTTTTTTACTAAGGAAAACCTTATGAATAGTGGTGGAACATTTTCCAATATAGTGCCAGAAGATAAGCCCCTTAGGTATGAAGCTACTCAAAATATGACTGGGAAAGAGTTGGCTCCTCAAAGCAAGACCTTAATGACTGGGTGGATAAAGGATTTCAGGACCTTTATATGCCAATGTGGCTCAACTCAATATTAACTGAAACAGGTTTAAACATCAAATACTAATAATGGAATTTATGAATCATAAACTAGGAAAAGTGGAAGTTGTATAAAGAAATGAGACATTTGAAGATCAATATCCTAGACATTAGTGAGCCGAAATGGACTGATGTTGACCATTTTGAATCAGAGAATCATATGAACTATAATCCTAGGAATGACAAATTGAAGAGAGACATTGTTGAAAAGAACATTTCATGATCTATCCTGAAGTACAACATTATGGGTGAGAGGATAATATCCATACACCTATAAGGAAGACCAGTTAATTAATCAATAAGTTTGCCATTGTTCAAATTTATACACCAAAAACTGTTGCCAGAGATGAAGACATTTACTAATTTCTACAGTCTGAAATTGATCAAACAAGCAGTCAAGATGCATTGACAATTACTGGTGATTGGAATGTAAAAGTTTAAATTAAAATGATCAGCAATTGAAAATATGACTAAATATCACATAACAGGGTTTTGCAAGACTAGACACCTATTCATTGTAAATACTATTTTTCAACAACATAAATAGTACATGCAAACAATACCAAAAATAATATGGAACACCTGAAGAACAGGAAATCTAACGGGTTCGAGAGGGGCACAATCTGCAATGAGAAAATGTAGAGATAAGAAAAAGGATAGATGCAATTGAAGCATATGGGGAGGCATTATAGAACTCAAGAGCCCCTAACTTTATTAGAGGCAGGGTTAAATACTTCTCCTGCATGTAGCCTGCAACTCTTGACAGGATTACACAATGAAACATTTCACAATTCTTTGAAGGTTTACAAAGAAGCATTAATACATCAACCAAGTTATTCACAGACGGACGGGGAGGATAAGGTTGGGAACATGAAGTGACTGATAAATTTGCAAAGTGCTGCCTTCTGCAGTTTTAGTCAGAAACAGGAGACAAGTATCCGTTTATCTAAGGCAGAGAGACGGGACAGCCACTGCTTCATCAGCTCCCATGGCTGAACCATCCAGATTCTCCCACAGGCTGTGAACCACGGAAGGTGATAATCCTGTCCGGTTTGACTACAGAGCAAACAACGTTACCTTTTTAATTTTCTAAACAGAGTCAAATTGATATGGGTTGCATTCACACTGATTGTACAATCCAATAGTCAAAATGACTTAAAACACATTTCAATAAAGATGCAAGTAATAAGTAAGAAAATTCATAAGAAAAATTCTTCAACAAAATCCAAAACATTAAACAAGAAACATTTTCAATTTCAGGTGGCCATCTTGACTGACTACGTTGCAGATGAGTTTTGGTTTTCCACTGTACTCCACAACTTTTCACAACTGGGTGTCTAAATTTTAACTTTGATACCTTTTGCTTTGACATATTCAGATAACACATGCTAGAGTACTTCTTCCATATGGACTTAGTTGGGTCCTTGCTAGATGGTCGCTTGTTTGAATAAAAGCCTTTAAGATCTCAGATACTATACTTATTGATAGCTATCTCCACCACATTCGCTTATGCACTCTTCTCTTCAGTGATCAATTCAAGAGGTTAGTATCATGTAAGGTCATGTTTTCAGAATAATTGTTCTTGTATTGAGGCTAGACTTAAGTAAGAACCCAGAGTCCATCCACTTCTTTATGGAACATGCATACTCAAAATAAGAATCTATCTGTATAAAAGTTTACACTCAAAGTACAGTTAGGACATGTATACACTCTACACTCCAAACAAATGACATTAAATGTGTTTATTTACTATAATGTTTTCAACAGCAAACTAAATTAAGATTTGTTACCCTCTAGTATATTCTTTTCTAATCAAATTTAAATTGATATGAACTGTTTGTTTGGCCTCCACATGATTTAATCTCTTCCAGGGGATCTGAATTTCTAGGAAAATAATAAACAATACAATTACTAATGCAATTTCAGATGAACCTATCCTTTGCACCAGGCTTTGCCACCGGTCATGAAGGTCGTGGTTCAGGGATAGAATTCTCGCCTGCCATGCAGGAGACCCGGGTAATTCTTCATCAGTCTGTAAAATCAAATTATTAGCAGGATCATTCTCAAGAATTTCACGAAAAGATTTAAAGACTTCATAATGTCTCAATGTCTAATGTTACATTATCTTTTACATTATTTAAATGAATCAAGTTCCAATCATATTTGCTTTTCTTGTATGAGTATGGTGTAATACAATAATCAGAAACATTCTAATCACATTTCAATGACCTTTGTTTTTGTAAATCCAAACGTTGATCTCCCAGCCATTTCACGGCTTGTTGCAGCTCAATGACTTTTCCATTTAGTTCATCATCTACTCTAGCTTGATTAGTCCACATTACATGAGAATCTTTTTGCCATTTCTGCACAAAATGTTAAGTTTTGATGGATTCTTGTGGTGCAGCCCCTGCTACGGCTGCAGCAGTGGTGATGACTATTAACCTTAAAAAAAGCAACAATTAACATCCCAATAAGCCTTTTATGTATTTTCAGGAGTTATCCCCAATACCTTAGTTAACACATTTGTAATGGGACCTTCTTCCCAAGGTCCAGACATTTGCAGTGGCAGCCACACTCCTAGATAAGACTTCAATATGATAAGACTTTCTTTGTTTAAAGTCACCTGCATAGAAGTGCTAATACAAGTATACAATCTACAATTGTTGCAAGTTCCTGTTCTCATTGACAAGTTAATATTTGAATGTCCAAACGCAATCACATAAAGCAGTTGTACACAAGAGAGTTTCATTTTAAGTGTAAAGTTGTATCTGGAAGGTGAGCAACTTGTGCCTCCAAATTCTCCAATATAAGAAATAAGCTATGTAGCTACAGGTAATTTCCACAAGTCCCACTGCTCAGGTCCAATAGATGGAAAGAAAAGATGAGGTTTAGGAGGCCTAACCCACTCTCATATCATGCCATCAATATGAATCCAATAAGAAGATCCTGTATAATTCAAGCTAGTATTGTGCACATAATTACAGAAAGTTGCATTTATATCCTCAGAAGAGTTTGAAAATTTCCATGAGAACTCCAATCAACAATAGTGACAGTAATTTTCCCATGGGCTCATTGATGACATAACCAACACAACTCCTTTTGTACAATTTTATGATAAGTGAAAAATTTGCAAAATCCATTATCCCCTTACCAAGTTGTATAGTGTTATTTTCATATTCAGCAAAAGTAATTCCTGCTAAGGAAAAAAAATCTATGATCCATCCAATGAACAGATATCAAACAGATAACCAAGACACCCACATTTGCATTTTAGATTTAAGATAACCTTTTGCAAATCTCACACACAATGCCTAAGAGTCATAACCCAAAGTAATGTTCAATGCACATCTTTCCTTATTGGGGACTTTTTCCCATCACCTCATGGTCCTAGAGTCCATTGAGTGTTATTGGAGAAAACCATAGTGCCTGGCAAATACCATTCAGCAAATTGTAGTAATTGTGGATGAGGGATGTAAGTCCAATAAGAGTGATCAACTCTTACTTCAGGGAAATAACAAGCACTGCCAACATGGCCAAAAACATGTGTTCAGGAGTCAAATCAACAATGGTGGATGGCAATAAATCAAATTGGCGCCTGCATTTCTTTGTAATGGCAGCTGCTAGGACAGCTCTCTGCAAATCCATGGAAACTCCATGCTATAAATTTTCTCTTTCTGTCTGCATCTCACCCTGTCCCTCCACTAGCCCACAAAGCATGGTGTTGCAGCTAATTGGAAGATGAGAGACGAGCCCTGTTCAGTATCATTCAATCGTCAGAAATAAGCCATTCCTTTTCATCTAAGGATTGCATCAGTATTAACACAAACAAATGTAACTCCAAAATTAACTAGTGCCTGTTTAATTTATATCAACAATTTTAAAGAAAAGTTATTATGTCTAACTCTCTTCATCCCTTGAGGGTTATTATTATTAGGTAAAGGTTAATAACAGTCACAGGAGACACAAAATATTTGTAAGACCTCTTCAACAAGAACTCTTTGTTTCACTGGATAACACCAATTCCTTCTGGCCTGGGTGTAAAATCTATATCTGTACAAAATGTGTCTCTAATATCTTTTCTTCACTGTCACACAATACTTGGTTTGTAAGACTCAAGGTTAAAACTTTAACTTGGATGGCTTCCAAAAATGAAGCCCTAGCTGTTTTTGATGGAAGAGAAAAAAATATCCAGGAGTGTCCTCCTTAGAAGATGTTCTTGTACTTTTTCTTAGTTTTCTGAAAAGTACTTTCATTTATTTCATAATGACAGAGAATTTTGTTCTGAATTATGCACAGATTTACCTTCACACTTTCCTTCTTCCAAGCGCAATGGCTCCAAAACTACTTTAACTAAAGTCTATAAAGACCAAGTGTTACAAGATACATGCTCTCCCTACAAATATGCAGCTTCCTTGTGAGAAAAAATTTGTTCTCTGCTTAGATAAGTCAGAAAAATGATTTAAAAATTAACTGTTGTACTACAACTATTCAGACACTGCAACACCCACTAAGTTAGCTTATCTGTTATAGCTAACAACCAGAGCAACTTTTTTCTTATATCAAGTAAAAAAAAATCTTTTAAGTTTCTTCATTGTGCTATACTTCCTTTCAGGGACCAATTATTATACTCCCTAAAAAAATGAAAGAAATTTTTATTCCTGCACTGTGTCCCCGCTTTGCCTAATCAAGAGAGAGAAAGAAAAAAATGCTGTACACTGCTATCTAGCTACTGTCTTGCATCATAACCCC
Organism: Tenrec ecaudatus; assembly: GCF_050624435.1. NCBI lineage: Eukaryota > Metazoa > Chordata > Mammalia > Afrosoricida > Tenrecidae > Tenrec > Tenrec ecaudatus. The sequence goes on along the minus strand of NC_134548.1, from coordinate 58,723,617 downwards.
GTGATATGCCCAAAAGTTCCCCTATTCCTCATTTCCCTTATTACTCACAGAGCTCCTTCCTGGGGGCTTGAGGACCACAATGTTTCTTCTAGTTACAGTTTCCTTAATTCAGTTTCACCTGGGTAAATTCCCCCCCTTTTATGGGGCCTTCCTCCTGCCCCACAATGAGCACCAAATTGTAAGATAATATACAGACCAGCTCTATCTTACAAACCTAACAGTTTACAATGTTTGGTAAAGTGGAAGGGTAGCAAAAAAGAAGACCCTTGATTGACACTGTAGCTGCAACAATGGGCTCAAACATAAGAACAATTGTGAGGATAGTGAAGATTAGGCTTGTTTTATTCTGCTGTACGTAGGGCTTCTTTTATTCTCAACAGTTTAATTGGCATATAGTTCACATGTCAGACAATTCAATAGATCGATCACATCAAGAAGAATTGAACAAGAGTCACCACAATCAGTTTTTGAACATTTCCTTCGTTCTGTACTCATCTTTATTAGCCCCCATTTACCCCCACTTCCCCTGCTACACCCCCAAAGAATCATAAATCCAGTTACTGTCCCTATAGATTCATCTATCCTGAATTTCAAATACAGAAGAACATTTTTTAAAAAACCTAAAAGTACCAAAGTAAAACAGTCAAAAACCTCAATCTAAAAGAAATAAAATATTAAAAACTAGAACATATTTAAATGGATCATAAGGGAGGTCAAAATGATAGGGTGCTAAATTTTAACGTAACTCCATCTTCAACAACCCACTTTCCAAAGCATTCTGCATAATAGCAAGGCTATTCACAAGTCCATCTGCTTGGTCATTCCACCTCCCCCCAAAAGAATTCACTTCAGAGACAGCACTGAAGCTACAGCTCAGGGAGAGGGACATGACTGATCAGAACACACAGGAACAAATGAAGGTAAAGTAAGAGACAGTAGAACACACCCTGGCCTGGCCCACCAAGCCCTGTGGACGATAGTCCCACTCGGCAGACAAAGCACAGAAAGGACCATAGGGTCGGCACCACTATGAGACTCGCTGTCCCTCACTGACCTATAGTGCTATGAGGGACAACACTGGAGACACAGTGCAGAAATTGTGCCTAATCTGACCCCACCACATTGAGGCTAAACACTAAGGGTGTGCAACAAAACAGCAAGGGGAACAGAGTAACAAAGTCCCCAGGGAATACCAAAGATAGACTTTGGGGCTAGGACATGGCAACCCATCAGACTCAACCAGAAAACACTCTTAAAGGTTTCTTTACTTTTTTTGGCGGTCTTTTTTGTTGTTCTGTTCCGTCTTGTTTTTTTGTAAATATTATTATCTCTGTGGGTCTATCTAGATAAGATGGGTGTGATAAACAATCTGGAGGAGAAAACAACAGGACCAACAGTTCCAGGGGAACATGGGAGAGGGAGAGGTGGGGGAAAGGAAGTGGGTATTAACAACTCCATGGACAAGGGAACAGCAAGTGATCCAAAATCGATAATGAGGAGGGTAGAGGAGGCCTCGTAGGGCTTGATCAAGGGCACTATAATCCAGAGGAATTACTGAAACCAAAATGAAGGCTGAACATGATAGTAGGAGAAGAAGTAAGTAAAAGGAAATAGAGGAAAGAACTAGGAGGCAAAGGGCATTATAGAGGCCTAAATACAGGCATGTACACATGTAAATATATTTTATATAGATCTATGTACATATATTTACAGGTTTCGTATTAAGGTAACAGACAGACATTGGGCAGCTAATCAAGTACTACCTCAAAATAAGAACACTTTGTTCTGTTAACCTGGAATTCCATGATGCTCACCTTCCAAACATGATTGCTGAAGACAAATGGGTGCATAAGCAAATGTGGTGAAGAAAGCTGATGGTGCCCAGCTATCAAAAGATATAGCATCTGGGATCTTAAAGACTTGAATATAAACAAGCGGCCATCTAGCTCAGAAGCAACAAAGTCCACATGGAAGAAGCACAGCAGCCTGTGTGATCATGAGGTGTCCATAGGATCAGGTATCAGACATCAAAGAACAAAAAAATCATAGCATTGTGAATGAGGGGGAATGTGGAGTGCAGACCCAAAACCCATCTGTAGCCAACTGGACATCACCTTACAGAAGGGTTGCGGGGAGAAGACGAGCCAGTCATAGAGCAGTATAGCACTGATGAAACACACAACTTTCCTCTAGTTCTTTAATGTTTTCTCCCTTCCCTCCACCTCCCCCATTATCATGATCCCCTGGACAAGATTGCTTCACAGGAGAGTTCTATTAAGCACTCAGGGAAAAATTAACACCAAGCCTACACAAACTCTTCCAGAATATATAAAAAGATGGCAAACAACCGAGCTCTTTCTATGAAGCTTGTATAACTCTGATAGCTAAACCAAGTGAGGATCCCCAAGAATTGAAAATTACAGACCAACATCCCTAATGAACATCAATGCAAAAACTCTTTAAAAATACTGGCCAAATTCATGGAGGTCTAGACAAAGACATGTACATGCAAATATATATAGGAGGATGGGGAAATAGATCTATGTGTCTATATTTATAGGTCACGTATTAAGGTGGCGGAAGGACCTTGGGCCTCTACTCAAACACTCCCTCAATGCATGAATACCTTCTTTTATTAAATTGGAACTCTATGATGCTCACTCTCCCGACACAACGGCTGGAGCCAAAGTGGGTAAACAAGTAAATGTGGTGAAGAAAGCTGATGGTGCCCGGCTATCAAAAGAGATAGTGACTGGGGTCTTAAAGGCTTGAAGATAAACAAGCGGCCATCTAGCTCAGAAGCAACAAAGTCCACATGGAAGAACACACCAGCCTGTGTGATCGAGTGGTCCCAAAGGGATCAGTTACCAGGCATCAAAGAACAAAAAATCATATCATTGACTGCACACCTCCATGATAGGATCGCTGAAGACAAATGGGTGCATAAGCAAATGTGGTAAAGAAAGCTGATGGTGCCCAGCTATCAAAAGAGATAGTGTCTGGGGTCTTAAAGGCTTGAAGGTGAACAAGCGGCCATCTAGCTCAGAAGCAAATAAGCCCACATGGAAGAAGCACACCGGCCAGTGCGATCACGAGGTGCCCAAGGGACCAGGTATAAGGCATCATGCAAAAAAAAAAAGATATAAGTGTGTGTATGTATGTGTATATATGTGTATATGTATATATGTATATATATATCATATTAAATGAAGGGAGAAGTGCAGAGTGGAGACCCAAGGCCCAAGTGTCGGCCAATGGAGATCCCCTCATAGAGGGGTTTAGGAGAGGAGATGGGTTAATTAGGGTGTGAGGTAGTATCGATGAAGAACACAGCTTTCCCCAAGATCCTGGATGCTTCCTCCCCCCAACTACCATGATCCGAATTCTACCTTGCAGGGCTGGATAGGACAGAGGCTGTACACTGGTACATATGAGGGTTGGAGGTACAGGGAATCCAGGGTGGATGATACCTTCAGGACCAAGGGTGTGAGGGACGATGCTGGGAGAGTGGAGGGTGAGTGGGTTGGAAAGGGGGAACTGATTACAAGGATCCACATGTGACCTCTTCCCTGGGAGAGGGACAGCAGAGAAGGGGGGAAGGGAGACTCCAGATAGGGCAAGATATGACAAAATAACGATGTATAAATTACCAAGGGCATATGAGGGAGGGGGGAATGGGGAGGGAGGGGTGGAAAAAAAAGAGGACCTGATGCAAGGGGCTTAAGGGGAGAGCAAATGCCTTGAGAATGATTGGGGCAGGGATTGTATGGATGTGCTTTATACAATTGATGTATGTATATGTATGGATTGTGTAAGAGTTGTTTGAGTCCCTAATAAAATGTAAAAGAAGAAAAGAGAAAAAAATGATTAGGGCAAAGACTGTACAGATGTGCTTTATACAATTGATGTATGTATATGTATGAACTGTGAAAAGAATTGTATCAGCCCCAATAAATTGTTTAAAAAAAATACTGGCCAATAAAATACCAATGTATAGAAAACAAATAGTTCACCATGACCAAGAAGGATTCATACCAAGGATGCAGGGATAATTCAACATATAAAAGACCAGGAGAGGGGAAAAAATGAAGAGCTGCTACCAAGGGCTCAAGTAGAAAGAAAATATTTTTTAAATGATGATGACAACAAATGTACAAATGTGCTTGATACAATGGATGAATGTATGGATTGTGATAAGAGTTGTACGAGCCCCAATAAAGTGATCTAAAAACAAAAACACACGAAGTACCATTAGTATCACTCACCACATTGACATGAAAAACTGTAAGCCCCACATGATAATATAGATAGGTGCAGAAAAAGCATTCGACAACATCCAACACCAATTCCTATTTAAGACACTCAAGAAGATAGGAATCAAAGGAAAAGTCCTCAAAATAATATGAGCTATATATAAAAAACCAACAGCCAACGTGGGAGTCAATGGAGAAAAGACCAAAAAAATCCCACTGAAAAAGGGGACCAGACAAGGATGATCCTTGTCCCCACTCTTATTTAACATCATACTGAAGGTCCTAGCTAACAGCGTAAGACAAAGAAAAGATATCAAAAATATTCGCTTGTGGAAGGAAGAGGTGAAACTATCGTTATTCACAGATGATATGATTTTATATATGGAAAATCCAAAAAAGCTCCACAAGCGGAGTACTGGAAGCAATAGAGGAATGGCAGAGGGGCAGCATACAACATCAACAAACAGAAGTCTGGACTTCTGTTGGACTGCTATACACATCAGACAAGATCCCAGAAGAGGGGATAAAAAAGGTGGTACTCTTCACAATAACCAAGCACAAATTCAAATATTTAGGGATATACCTGACTAAAAAACAAAAGATTTGTATGAGGAAAACTACAGAACACTTTAACAAGAAACCAAGAGTGACCTCAACAAATGGAAGAATATGCCATGCTCATGGAAAGGAAGTTATGTAAGGTCTCTCTCTCTCTCCGGGACTAGATTTCAGCCTCGGTCCTTGTCTCCACGCGAGAAAGATTTCACGCCAAAGCCGGGCTCGTGATCCAAGTGAGTTTAATGAGAGTTAAAAGAAGTTTCAGGTTTTACGCGGCACCCATTAGGATTCCTTTGACCATGCGGCCTGGCAGAGACTGCCCCAGGTCACGCAAGGATCTCTCCCCTCCCACGAAGACGACCAGACCGCCCAAACAAGACCCTCTCCCTCTCGGTTCCTGCCTTCTTAAGGGTTCCCAGGGGAGGCGTGGTGAACGACCCCAGGTCGATCCCATTGGCTGAATTGCAGTCACCTGGCCCAGGTGGGCTGCTCCAGGTGTAACGCCCATCTGGGCCCACGGGCGGGAAAATCCAGCTTTGTCCTTTGCTGGCTCTCCTGGGCATGCGTAAATGGACTTCCCAATTCCCTAAGCTAAGCTGCCTAACAGTTACAATGTAGTAAAGATGTCAGTTCTGCCCAAGGCACTATATAATTTTAATGCTATAACAAACCAAATACTTTCATCTTTCTTCAAAGAATTGGGAAAAACTGATTACCAACTTCATGTGGAAAAAATATGCTAAGTGAGGTAAGCCAAGCACAAAAGGACAAGTACAATATGAGTCTGCTGAGGGAAGCTTAAAAATGCAAAAGGGGCATAGGGAAAACTCTACTGTATGCATATATTCCTGGAATTAGGTCCAGGTAGTAAGGCAGGGGCCAGACCAAATCCAGGGATACATATAGTAGTCAACTAAAAAGGAGAGATTGGGGGGGGGGTGTTGGTAGCATGCTAACAGAACACTAACCCACCCAAGGGGAGGATGCTGTTTATATCTCCACAGGGAAAGAGGGAACAGACTTTAACCTGCTGCTCCAAGACATGAATTCAACATACTGGCAGGAAGCAGGGAACCAATAGAGAGGTCTGAGGTGCCGGCCTCAATCCCAACTACATGGACACCCCTCTTCCCACAGAAGAATTCACTTTAGAGGACATCACTGAAGCTACGGCTCAGGGAGAGGGACAAGTCTTATCAGAACACACAAGAACAAATGAAGGGGGAGGGAGAGAGAGAGAGTGGAGCACATCCTGGCCCACCGAACCATGAGGACTATATTCCTGCTCATAGAGTCGATGCACAGAAAGGACCGTAGGGCCGGCCTTACCACATGACATGATGTTCCTCACTGACTCATAGTGTTATGGGGACAACACTGGAGACACAGTGTGGGAATTGTGCCTGATCTGAACCCACCATACCGAAGAGAAACACTAAGGCTGACCATCCAAGCAAGCCACTAGGCATAGCCCATGAATCAGTATACAGTCTCACATCTGGCTATTTTTCCTTGCAGGCAAACTGAATGGCCAGGAGCACTGCTTGAAATTCTGCCCATTGGGAGGATTTCCCTTCACCACTGTCCTTCAGGGAGATCCCAGAAAGGGGCTGTAGTGCTGCTGCTGTCCACTTACCGGTGGCACCTGCATATAGTAAACCAAGCATAAATTTTTTTGGTCTTCAGTTAAAGTATGGTAAGGAACTCCCTAGGAGACCATAGGTTCAGACTGGGAAAAGGAAGGTAATGTGACAGGAGAGGATACTGTGGGCATTTTGGGCCACTTCTTCATGCAGTTTACTTGTACCTTCAGGCCCTGATTTGGCCCGATCTCGTATATACCACTTCCATTTAACAATGGAGTATTGCTGCACATGTCCAACTTTATGATTCTGTGCGTCAGATAATACCCAGTTCATGATGGGTAGTTCAGGCCTCATGGTGACTTGCTGGCCCATGGTGAGGCGTTCAGTCTCCACCAAGGCCCAGTAGCAGGCCAACAGCTGTTTTTTAAAGGGGGAGTAGTTGTCTGCAGAGGAAGGCAGGACTTCACTCCAAAATCCTAACGGTCTACACTGTGATTTACCAATAGGGGTCTGCCAAAACTCCACACTGCATCTTTATCTACAACTGACACCTCTAACACCATTGGGTCAGCTGGATCATATGGTCCCAGTGTCAAAGCAGCTTGCACGGCAGCCTGAACCTGTTGCAGAGCCTTTTCTTATTCTGGGTCCTAGTCAAAATTGGAGGCCTTTCATGTTACATGATAAATAGGTCAAAGTAGAACACCCAAGTGAGGGATATGTTGCCTCCAAAATCCGAAGAGGTCCACTAGGCATTGTGCCTACTGTTTAGTTGTTGTTTTGGGGAGGGGGGGTAGATGCAATAGCTTATTCTTCCCTTTAGGAGTATCTAGACATGCCCTATACCACTGAACCCATAGAAATTTTATTTAGGTGGAGGGTGCCTGAATCTTCGTTGGGTTTATTTCCCAACCTCTTGTACGCAGATGTTGTACCAATGAATCTAGAGTCTTTGATACATCCTCCTTAGTTGGTCCAATCAGCACAATGTCATCAATATAATGGACTAGTATCACATTTTGTGGAATAGACGGGCAATCGAGGTCCCTTCGGACTATGGCACAGGATGGAAGATTTGATGTACCTCTAGGAGAGAGTTGTGAAAGTGTATTGTTGCCCTTGCCAGCTGAAGGTAAACTGCTTCTGGTGGTCCTTTGAGACTGGTATCGAGAAGGTAGCATTGGACAGATCAATAGACCAAGTACCAGGAGAAGTATTAATTTGCTCACGCAATGAAATCACATCTGGAATGGCAGCTGCAATTGGAGTCACCACCTGGTTACGCTTACGATAATTCGCTGTCATTCTCCAGGATCCATCTGTCTTCTTTATAGGCCAAATAGGTGAGTTAAATGGGGATGGGGTAGGAATCACCACACCTGCATCTTTCAAGTCTTTGATGGTGGCACTGATCTCTGCAATCCCTCCAGGAATGCGGTACTGCTTTTTGGTTTACTATTTTCCTAGGCAATGGCAGTTCTAATTGTGTCCACTTGGCCTTTCCTACCATGATAGCCCTTATTCTACATTTCAGGGATCCAATATGAGGGTTCTGCCAGCTACTGTTTGTCTGTTCTACTGATGCATTCTGGAACTGGGGAAAGAAGCACAGGATGGGTTCAGGGGCCCACTGTATCCACAGTGAGGTGTACCTGAGCTAAAACTACATTGATAACTATATAAGCCCCAACTCCGACTGGTGGGACATCGAAACACTTTGGGTCTCCTGGAATTAGTGTCAGTTCAGAGCCAGTGTCCAGTAATCCCCCAAAAGTTTGATTATTTCCTTTCCCCCAATGAACAGTCACTCTTGTGTCCCTTTGGGGAAAACTAGAAGAAAGACCAACAGTATAAAACCTTCCGTGATGCAGCAGGGTCCTCCTTCAAAGGGACACAACCTCCCGCTCATAGAAGGGGTTGTGGGTCTGTAAACTGGCTCAGGTCTGGGAATTGATTGGGTGATCATGACTGTCATACTGCTGTTCACTTGATCTAGCATTCTTCCACCTGTATAGATCACATAACTATTTAGTATGTTTCCCATCTATTTCACTCCTAGGGACACTATTGCTAAGTAGCCAATGCCATAATTCCAGACAAGACAGGTTACTTTGATGACTACAGAAACCTTGCTGTCTATTATAACCATGTCCACCCTGTCTTGTTGATTCAATGCTGACACCTGCCCTCTACCACCATGGGGCCCAGTCAGCCCCATTGTGGGCAAATGTCGGGGTTTGCCTAAGGCAGTTCCCACTGTTAATCCTGGTGCACATAAAATAGCAATTAAGGGACTCTTCAGAGATGCTGGGGCCCACTTCACAAACTTTTTCCTTATGGTTGTGGTGAAGGGTATGTCCTTAGGACACCCCCTTTTTGTGTCTATGGGAATATCCTGATAGATCCAGTCCAACATACCAATTTCCCTAAGCTTTTGGATGCCTTCTTCTACAGTGTACCAAGGTAGGTCAGGTACCTCAAATTGGTCGAATCTGGGCCATATGGCAGTCCATGCTTCATCAAACCAACCAAATTAAAGAATTAGATCCTCTCTCCGCCTCTCTCGCTGAAACATTGAAAGAAGAATCTGTGGTTAGGGGTCCCATATCCAGAAACTCAGACTGGTCTAATATTACATTTCTTGCACCAGTATCCCTCACCCTCAGTAACCATTCCCACGGATATTCCCCAGGCTTCTGCTTGTACATATTTGAAAACTCAAGCAGATCTTTGTGAATATAGTTCACTTCTTCTTGGGTAATCATCTCAACCTCACTTTTAGGAGCTTTCTAAACCTTAATTTTAGTTACAGTTCTAGAGGAAATAATGGGTGGTGAGGGTGTTTCCTGGGTGCTCTCAACAATATCTTGTAATGCATCTCCCTCAGGCAATGCTACAGATGCACTCCCACCTGGCATCCCAGTCTGAACAGTTCGGCTAATCTGCTCAGATGTGGGTTGTTTTATTGATAGTGGATTAATACCCTCAGCTGGGAGGGGTGGATCCATTGACTAGGCTAGGTCAATTGCCTCTAGGGGCTCAATATCCTCCTCTTCTGGATCATCAGCACACATGTTCCTATCCCATGTTTTAGGGTCCCAACTTTTCCCTATCAATGCCATCACTTTGGTATCAGACACAACTCTAGATCTGCAATTCAGCTGATGTTGTAATTCAGCCACTCACATAATGAGACTCTGGACCTTGTTCTCAACAATGTAAGCTCTATTCCTAGAGGAGAGATGGCTCTCCTTTGTAGACCAGGCGGAAGCTTTCAAATCTGTTAGTCGGCACCTGAGGCATGCTTCTGAGGCTCTGAGACCATCCCTCTCCTTAATCACACTTTCCATTGTAAGAAGGACCAGCCAATCAGCTTCCTTATACTTCTCATCCTGACAAAACTGCTGGAAAATATCAAACATACAATCACCCAGAGTCTCTCCTCTAACCAGCACCTCATCTATCGGTGGTGATACTGTAGATATTAGCTTTGCTATTTCACACCATGGATTAGTAAGAGTGGCAGACTTACCCATGCCTTTGGGTGTAGAAATAGCATTATTAGTGCTGTTAAGACTAATAAGGCTGGAGAGCCAATTTAAGAAGCCCATATTTATGATTTTATTTCTCTAGAACCACTCTCAGTACCAATTATGTTAGACAGGGTTCTCTAGAGAAACAAAACCAGAATGCTAATAATTATATATATATGTATATATTTATATAGATAGATAAGAATTAAACAATCTATTAAGCAGTACAAATGGCTCAGTGCAACTCACTCCCATGAGACAGCTGTGAGATATTGGCAGTCCTTCAAGTTTTGAGGGCCACCATGTAGTCTTCTGTAGAGCAATTGAGGCAGATAGGTCACCAACAGTCAGATGACAGGATGCGACAGTCCCCAGCTCAAGAAATGTACATTCCAATAGTGTGGCAAAGTAGGTCTTGAAGGAACCTCAAATTACAATGACATAGTCTACAGGTTAGGTGTCTCACAGGTAGTGTAGCTTGCAAATTGAGGCACAGAACAAGCAAGGCAGCCGCACACTGGTCCTATGATCAAAGAGCAAGAGACAAGAAAGGCGAGGCTTGCCAACCCATTTATGTCTCTGCCCTTCAATTAATCCCACATGTGTTCATTGACCATGTGGGCACAATAAATGTTAACTATCTCATGCATATTTTAGGGTGTTAATAAGCCTTCTTCCAAACTTGACACCACATTCTGCTTCAAATAATATATATTCTCTGATTATTTGCTCAGATACAGACTGAATAAGTATGGTGAGAGGATACAACTTTGATGCACACCTTTCCTGATTTTAAGCCATATAATAAGCCTTTGTCCTGTTCTCACAACTGTATTAATCCAGTGTTCTGGAATTTCAATTCTTCTCAAGATAATCCATAGTTTAAGATCCACACAGTTGAATACCTTTGCATAGTCAATAACACAATTAAATATCTTTCTTGTATTCTCTTTGAGCCAAGATCTATCTGACATCAGCAATGATATCTCTTATCCCATATCCTCTTCTGAATCTGGCAGTTCCCTGTCAATGTACTCCTGCAAATGTTCTTGGATGACCTTTAGCAAAATATTACTTGTATGTGACATCAAAGATATTGTTCTATCATTTGGGCATTTTTTTGTCTTCTTTCTTTGGAATGGGTACAAATATGGATCTCTTCCAGTCAGTTGTCCAAGTAGCGGTCTTCCAAATTTCTGGCAATAGATAAGTTAGTAGTGCTTCCAGTGCATCATCAGTTTGTTGAAACATTTCCATGGTTTTTCCATCAATTCTTGGAATATTGGTTTTGGCTAATGCATTCAGTGTAGCTTGGACTTCTTTCTTCAGTACCATTCAGTTCTGATCATATGCTACTTCTTGAAATGGTTGAATGTCAGCTAATTACTTTTAATACAATGATTTGATCTATCTTTTTTGGATGTTCCTGCATTGTCCAACATTTTGTCCAAAGAATTTTGCAGTATTGCAAGTTTAGGCTTCTGTTTTTCTTGAATTCTTGAGCTTGTTCTTCCTTTTAGGTTTCCATATCTAGGTCTTTGCACATATCGTTATAATATTTTGTTTTCTTGAGCTGCATTTTGATATTTTATTTTAAGATCTTTATCATTTCTTCCATTTGTCTTTGCTATTCTCAAGAGTAAGTTTCAGAGTCTCTTCTGACATCTACTTTGATCTTTTCTTTCTTTACTGTTTTTAATGACTTTTGATTTCTTCATGTATGATGTTCTTGAAGTCATTCCACAGCTCATTTAAGCTTCTGCCATTAGTTCAATGTCTATCAAATTTGTTTTCAAAATTCAGGTAGGATAGACTCAAGGTTGTAGTTTGGTTCTTCTGGGCTTCTTTCATTTTCTTCAGCTTCACCTTGAATTTATATATGAGTAACCCGTCTGCTCCTGACCTCTTTGTATTCCATCTGGAGAAGCCTCTTATGCTGTTGAAAAAGGTACTGACAATGAAGTAGTCATTGGTCTCCCAAAATTCTATTATGCAATCTCCACCTTCATTTCTATCACCAAGATCATAGTTTCCAACTACTGCTTCTTCCTGTTTGCAACTTTTGCATTCTAATTGAAAATAATTATCAATACATCTTGATTGTATGTTTGATCAAGTTCAAACTGAAGACATATATACAATTTTCTTTTAAAAAATCATTTCATTAGGTGCTCATACAACTCTTAGCACAATCCATACATACATTAATTGTGTAAAGCACATTTGTACATTCATTGTCCTCATCATTCGCAAAACATCCGCTCTCCACCCAAGCCCCTGGCCTCAGCTCCTCATTTTTCTCCCTCCCACCCCGCTCCCCACTCCTTCATGAACCCTTGATAATTTACAAATTTTTATTTTGTCATATATTGCAATGTCTGGCGTCTCCCTTCACCCACTTTCCTGTTGTCCGTCCCCCAGGGAGGAGGTCACATGTAGATCCTTGTAATCGGTTCCCCCTTTCCAACCCACCCTCCCTCCACCCTTCCAGAATCGCCACTCACACCACTGGTCCTGAAGGGATCATCCGCCCTGGATTCCCTGTGTTTCCAGTTCCTATCTGTATCAGTGTACATCCTCTGGTCTAGCCATATTTGTAAGGTAGAATTAGGATCATGATAGTTGGGCGGGGGGAGCATTTAGGAACCAGAGGAAAGTTGTCTGTTTCATTGTTGCTACATCGCACCCTGACTGGCTCTTCTCCTCCCCTCAACCCTTCTGTAAGGGGATGTCCAGTGGCCTACAAATGGGCTTTGGGTCTCCACTCCGCTCTCACCCCCTCATTCACAATTACATGATTTTTTTGTTCTGATGATGCCTGATACCCGATCCCTTTGACACCTTGTGATCGCACAGGCTGGTGTGCGTCTTCCAGGTGGGCTTTGTTGTTTCTGAACTAGATGGCCGCTTGTTTACCTTCAAGCCTTAAGACCCCAGATACTATATCTTTTGATAGCTGGGCACCATCAGCTTTCTTCACCATATTTGCTTATTCACCCACTTTGTCTTCAACGATTGTGTCAGGAAGGTGAGCATTATATAATGCCAATTTAATATAAGAAAGTATTCTTGCATTGAGGGAGTACTTGCGTAGAGGCCCAATGTCCTTCTGCTACTTTATAATAGGAAGGTTTTAATGAAAACAACTGGGAATAGAAATACCACACAACACATCAATGTCTTTGCTGGGCATATAACCCCCCTCCCCAAATAAGAGACAGACAAGACCAGATATACACTCTCCCATGTTCATTGCAGCATAGTTCATAATAGAAAGAAGCTGGAAACAGCTCAAAGACCCATCAGTAGAAGAATGGATAAAGAAACTCTGGTACACACACAAAATGGAATAAGATGAATCCCTGAAAAACAGCAATGAACCACAAAACACTGGATGACATGGATTTAACTGGAATCCATTATACTGAGTGAAGTTAGTCAATTACAAAAGGACAAATATTGTATGAGTCTACTATAGTGGTTCTCAACCTGTGGGTCACGACCCCTTTGGGGGATCGAATGACACTTTCACAGGGGCTACCCAATTCATAACAGTAGCAAAATTATAGTGATGAAGTAGCAATGAAAAAAATCTTATTTTTGGGAGGTCACCACAACATGAGGGACTGTATTAAAGGGTTGCGGCATTAGGAAAGTTGAGAACCACTGGTCTACGATTATACCTTATCCCTTTGACACCTCATGATCACACAGACTGGTGTGCTACTTCTATTTGGGCTTTGTTGCTTCTGAGCTAGATGGCCGCTTGTTTACCTTCAAGGCTTTAAGACCCCAGACGCTATATATTTTGATAGCCAGGCACCATCAGCTTTCTTCACATTTGCTTATGTACTCATTTATCTTTAGCCATCATATCAGGGAGGTGAGCACACAAGGATATGATTGTTCATTCTTTGATGCCTGAAACTGATTCCGTTGGCACCTCATGAGCATGCAGGTTGGTGTGCTTCTTCCATGAGGACTTTGTTGCTTTTGAGCTAGATGGCTGCTTGTTTACCTTCAAGCCTTTACGACCCCAGATGCTATATCTTTTGATAGCTGGGCACCATCAGCTTTCTTCACCACATTTGCTTATATGCCGATCGTGTCGCAAAGGTGAGCTTCATGGAATGCCACTTTAATAGAAGAAAGTATTCTTGCATTGAGGGAGTACTTAAGTGGAGGCCCAATGTCCACCTGCTTCCTTAATACTAAATCTATACATATATGCATATAGATATATTTCCACATCCTCATATATAAATATATTTACATAAGTACATGCCTGTGTTTAGACCTCTATTAATGCCCTTTACCTCCTAGCTCTTTCCTCTATTTCCTTTGATTTTCCTCTTGTCCTACTATCATGCTCAGCCTTCATTTGGGTTTCAGTAATTCCTCTTGGTTACTGTACCCTTGGTCATGCACTACTAGGCCTCCTACACCCTCCTCACCACCGATTTGGATCCCCTGTTGTTCCCTTGTCCCTGGGTTTGTTAACACCACTACCTTTCCCCCACCCTCTCCCTCTCCCATGTCCCCCCGGAACTATTGGTCCCGTGGTTTTCTCCTCCAACTTGTTCATCCAGCCTATCTTATTTAGACAGACCTACGGAGATAGTAACATGCACAAAAACAAGACAGAGCAAAACCAATCAACAAAATAAAACAAAACAATAAGCCTATGACACAAAACAAAACACAACCAGAAAGAAAAGCTTGCAGTTAGTTCAAGGACTGTTTGCTGGCCTTTAGGAGTGTTTCCCGGTCGAGTCTGATGGGGTGCCAATCCCTGGCCCCAAAGTTTATTTTTGGTATTCCCTGGGGACTTCGTTGCTCTGTTCCCCTGGCTGTTCTGTTCCACACCCTTAGTGTTTTGCCTCGTTGTCATGGGATCAGATCGGGTGGAATTCCCACACTCTGTCTCCAGTATTGTAGGGTTATGTGTTGTAGGGTTATGTGTCAGTGAAGCATGTCGTGTCTCATACTGGGGCAGGCCATATGGTTTTTTTCTGTGAATTGGCTGCTCTGAGTGGAAATCTCTTCATCAAGAGTTGGTGGGCCACAAAGTGCTCTACACTCTCTTCTTCTCCCTTAATTTGCTCCCATTTGCTCTGTTCAGACATGTCCCTCTCCTGGAGCTGCAGCTTCAGTGCTGTCCTCTGAAATAAAATCTTCTGGGGTGAGGAACAGGTGTCCACATAGTTGGGATTGGCGTCAGCCCCTCAGACTTCTCCACTGGTTCCCTACTTCATGCTGACATGTTGCAGTCACATCTTGGAGCACTGGATTGAAGTCTGGTCCCTCTTTCCCTGTGGAGATATACACAATACCCTCCCCTTTGGTGGGTTAGTGCCCTGTGCCCCTGCTACCCTTTTCTTTTTTTATCCCCCCTCCCTCCTTTTTAGTTGGTTACCATATGTATCCATATATACAATTTTTCAATGTCTGTAGCATTAGCTTTCATGGTTGGTGCATAAATTTATATAATAGGTATATTATATTGACTGGATTTCCTTGTATGTGGATAGATATCCTATCACAGACAGTACTGTACCTTCAAGATATCTCTTAAAATATATTTTTGTTGATGAATGCAATGCTATTCCTCTTATGTAATTACCAGCATAGTAAACTATGATTTTTCTGATTCAAAATGGCCAAACCAGTCCATTTGAGGTCTATAACGCATAGAATATCAATCTTTATGAGGGCCATTTCATTTGTGACAACTTCCAATTTTCTTAGATTCATACTTTGTACATCCCAAGTTCCAATTATTAATGTAGGTTTGTAGCTATTTCTTCTCATTTTAAGTCATGGCCAATCAGCAGATGAAGGTCCTGAAAGCTTTATTCCCACAAGGCTTTACTCCATCAATGTCATTATGAGAAGGTGACTCTTCTTCAGCCATATTTTGAGTGCCTTTCAACCTGAGATGCTCATCTTCAGCACTATCTCTGACAGTGTACTGCAGTTATTCATTAGCTTTTCAGTATATGAACAATGTTTCACTATACATAAGGTTTTCAAGAATTAATTCTTCTGAAGTGGATAACCTAGTTTTTAAAATCATTTTATTGAGGGCTCTTAAATCCATATATCCATTGTGTCAAGCACAGTTGTACGTATGTTTTCATCGTCCTTTTCAAAACATTTTCTTTCTACTTGAGCCCTTGGTATCAGCTCATTTTTCCCCTCTCTCCCCGGCCCTCCCACCCTCATGAACCCTTGATAAATTACAAACTACTATTATATTTTACACCATCTGCTGTCTCCCTTCACCCATGTTTCTGTTGTTCATCAGCCTGGGTGGGTGGGGGGTTATACGTTGATCATTGTGATCAGTTCCTCCTTTCTCCCCCGACCTTCCCCCTACCTTTATGGTGTCACTACTCCCATTATTGTTCCTGAAGAGATTATCTGTCCTGGATTCCGTGTGTAGAGAGCTCTTATTTGTAACAGTGTGCATGCTCAGGTCTAGCCGGATTTGTAAGGTGTAGAACTGGGGTCATTATAGTGGGCAGAGGGGGCATTAAAGAACTAGAGGAATGTTGTATGTTTCATCGGTGCTATATTGTACCCTGGCAGGTTCCTCCTTTCTTTGTGACCCTACTGTGAGGTCTACAGAGGGGTTTGGAACTCCAATACATCCCCTTCCCTCATTTGCATTGATATGGTTGTCTTTTGAGTCTTCTGATGCCTGATACCTGATCCTGTCTACACCTCACGATCACACAAGCTGGTGTACTTCTTCCATGTGGGCTTGCTGCTTCCAAGCTACATGGCTGCTTATTTATCTTCAAGCCTTTAAGACTCTAGATGCTATATCTTTTAATAGCTGGGCACCATCAGCTTTCTTCACATTTACCTACGCACCCATTTTGTCTTCAGTGATCGTGTTGGGAAGGTGAGCATCACAGAATGCCAGGTTATATGTTCTTGCATTGAGGGAGAAAGTGAACAACCTATTACTTTTCCATAGTCTGTTCTTAGTCTGGAAGCTCTGCTAAAACCTATTCATTTTGGGTGACCCTGTTGGTATCTGAAAATACCGGTGACATAGCTTCCAGCATCACAGCAACATATAAGCTCCCATGGTACCACAAACTAACAGGTAAGTGGTGGAATTAGTTTAATATGTCATCAAAATTTATATTTTTAGCAACTTCATTTTCAATCAAATAAAAAAATAATAGTCACAATGTTATAAATAACATTTGATAACGTTGAGAGAAGGATGTTTGGGCTGATGCAACTGTTACTAGAGCTGATAATATATTTTCTAGGCAGTAATAGCATTGGTATGAATTTCTGATAAATTATTTTAAAAAACAAATTTTATAATATCTAGAATTGTTTATTCTTGTGAGAACTTTTTTAAGACATTTATTTTTTTTAAATTATCTTCTCATAAGAGTCAACTTCATCTAGGTCTGAGTTTAATTTTAATATAAAGTCAACAATAACATTTTAATATATCAACTGATTTTCCTATAATTTGTGGTAATCACAGTGACATCATGGTTTGTATATAATTAAAAATGCCTGCTTATGTATTCTTTCACTGTATCATTTTTCTATGTACAGGAAAAATAATTTTAAAATGCTCTTTCTTAGTAACTTGTTCATTCAAAGCCTTTCATCAAATGTGTCTGTGACAATCCTTAAATATAAAATCCATTTCTAAGCCTGTAGACAGTAATTTTGCAATGTTGTAGCTTATTTTAAAACCAGAGATCCTAAACTCTTGGTTTAGACATCTAGTAACTCCCTGATATACTCTAATGCAATATTTATGTGTATATTTTTATTTTGTAATTTATTATCAAAGTTTACTGCCTGAACATGGCATTTCCTGTTCATGTACTCAAGCCAAGGAGATATTTCGATAGACACTACAGGGATAGGCTCTGGTGACAGAAAGGCAAATGGACCTCTCACTGGGAATCCAACACTGCCCCACTACAGAGCCCCTCCTCCTCTTTCCCAGGACCACAACCACTGTTGTCATTGCTGCTGCTTCTGCTACTGCTGCCATTGTGATAATTGCCAACCTAGGTCCCAGCACTGGTCAGGCATCTCCCCCTCAGTTCCCCTAGACTAACCTACCTGTGTGGCAGGCAGTCTGATCAACTCCTCAGCCTGTACACTATCTGCTGTGCCAATGGGATGTGCGGATTGCCAACCAGTGTACTTTTGCTCATGTGCATGCTCCATTGTCTCATTAGACTATACTGAAAAATAAAATTATTAGGAAATTCAAGACAGCTGCAACATATCATGAAACCAACTCCCAAACCTCTCTGGGGTCATTGGCCATAGACCAATGGGGCATCGAACCCTGGATCATCAAAAGACACAACATACTCCAAAGATCATACCAGAGGAATGTGATGTGGAAAGTCCACTAGGTGAACTGGGGTGTACCTCAAACACAATTGTAGCCCAAAGACTTAAGGCCGAATTTACATGGAATGTGAAGAAGCAGAGAATAGCTATACCAAGATTATTGATCTGTCAGTAGGCAGACTAACTTACAAGTTCAATGCCCTACTTGTTTTATTAAGATATGCAGTATTCTGGCAGACACTGGATATTATTTTGTTTGACCGTCAACTCAGATTGTTTGTGTAAATAGCATACAGTCATGTAAAGATTTAATCTGTGCAATTCAGTAATTCATGTATTGTGATTTGTGGTTAACCTACACTTGATTAATCTCCCTTTCTCTATTCTGTTTTGAACACATTACCATGGACTAAGTCAGTGACACTATAAACAGAAGAAACGTAAGCTCCAGGGAGATGATCGATAAGATTCTCTACCAGTAGATGACAAAAATGTCTCTAAAGAAAACCAGAAGCAGATAGAAAACATAAATTTAGGTATGGATTTTTGGCTCCTACTTATTCCTAGCTCCTATCAAAAAACAATCAGTTCCTATGGCATGACCCTACCTTATATGTGCCCTCATGAAGGAAACATGTAAAATATGGGTGCTATAAGAAAATGTGAAGAAATTAGATGGTACCTGGCTATCAGAAAGAATAGCATCTGGGGTTTTAAAGGCTTGTTTTCAAACAAGCAGTCATCTTAGTTAGCCCCATAATGCCTGAATTTTTAATTTCAGGATAAAATATTTTTATTCTTTATTTTCATAGTTATCAATATATGTATATATATACACATTTAATTAAATGTTATGAAAACGTCACGCTCAGCATTATAGGGTTAGATGTCAATTAAATCCACATGGAAGAAGCACATCAACATCTGTGATCCAAGGTTTGTAAATGATATAATCCATATCTGAAGGAGGGTATCAGAGATTAAATTGTTAATTTCTGGTTTTCAGAAGGCTATGGAGGACAGTAGAAGCCCAAAATACATTGGCAGGATCTACACATGGAATAAGTCTGTGCTTATTAGATTAAAATGATAAAATCTGACTTGAGTGGTCAAAACCTTATAATTTGAGCTCTCTTTTGGTACATTTTGAGCTTGAACTGGTTTTTAATATTTCCTGCTTTGAGGGGTTTCTTTCATATTGGGCTTATCTCTATTGTCTTTTGTTATTGTTTGTAATGTTCTTGACTCTCTTTTATGTATCTTTCTATACTTTTTGACATAGGAAACCCAGGTTGGGTGAATCTATATAGACAATAACTAGAATAAGGTTCCCTGGGGGATATGGTTGGGGAGGAGGTGTAATGGGGAGCTGATATCAAGGAGTACACGAAGGAAAATGATTTGAAAATGATTGTGGTAGCGATTGTGCAATATTGCTTGTTATGACTGAATGGTATGATGTCTGGATTGTGTCATAATAAAGTGATTTGAAACATAAATAAAAGATAATGATATTTTACACACACACACACACAATGGGAGTAGAGCTCTGCATGAGTGGCACATTCATGAAGATGGCCCTCGAGGAGTGGGTAGGTATACCCAACTTCTTTGTTTGGTGCCTTGGGGATCATCCTTTCTATCCCAATGTTAGTTAATATTTTTTTCCAAGTGGGTATAAACCCTAATTTGCTTCTGTGATTCAAAATCTGCAAAGAACCATCAACTTTCTCAATTGCATTCATCTTAAAGATACCAGTTGCTGTTAAATCTACACTAGTGATACAGTGAAGTTAAGAACTTGCACTTTGAACTTGTGTCCTCAAGGAACTGCAGTTTACATATTTACCAGCTATATGACTTGAGAAAGTAATTTAAAGTTTCCACACTCAGTTTCCTTATCCATAAACCATAAAATAGGAATAGTGCTAGTACTTCCATCATAGGTTTGCTCTAATGATCAAGTGAATTAATGGATGTAGAGTTTAAGATGGTATTTGGCACACAGTACGTTCTTAGATGTTACTTATCATCATTATGCCTTTTAATTCCCACTGTCATTATATATTCAAGTCTGTTTTGGAGCAAGCCTCTCCTTTCACATATACTTACCCCCCTGCCCTTTTCCCTTCATTCTTTTTAATCTCATGTATTTTATACTCTACTGTATCCCTC
This sequence comes from Tenrec ecaudatus, assembly GCF_050624435.1. NCBI lineage: Eukaryota > Metazoa > Chordata > Mammalia > Afrosoricida > Tenrecidae > Tenrec > Tenrec ecaudatus. The sequence continues at coordinate 58,703,160 of NC_134548.1, read as the reverse complement.
ATCATTTTTAATCTCAACAGTTCTATGTACATATACACAGAGAAACAAATTGGAAAGATACTGCTAAGGTTCTCTCTAAGGAGGTAAGCAGTGATTGAGTTGATAAGGGAGAACTTTACTTTTAACTGCTTGAATATTTGCAATACAAATGTGTTTGCTACTGCTTGCATACTAAAAGGATAAGCCCTGCTGGTATAGTGGGTTAAGTGCTAAGTTGTGAACATAAAGGTCAGCAGTTCAAACTCACCAACCAGGCTGTGGGAACAAGATAAGGCTGTTCCCATAGAGATTTCCAGTCTCAGAAAACCTATGGAGCATGGAGGGAGGGTGGGGTGGAAAGGGGGAACAGATTACAAGGATCTACATATAACCTCCTCTCTGGGGGATGGACCACAGAAAAGCGAGTGAAGGGAGATGTCGGACAGTGTTAAGATATGACAAAATAATAATTTATAAATTATCAAGGGTTCATGAGGGAGGGGGGAGCAGGGAGGGAGGGAGGGGAAAATGGAGAGCTGATACCAAGGGCTCAAGTAGAATGCAAATGTTTTGAGAATGATGATGGCAACAAATATACAAATGATGATGGCAACAAATATACAATGGATGTATGTATGGATTGTGATAAGAGTTGTACGACCCCCCCCCAATAAAATGATTTAAAAAAGAAAGAAAGAAAACCTATGGAGCAGTTACTATAGGGTCACTTAACTACAGTGGATGGGTGTAATAAAATAAAATTAAACAACCGTTAAGTAAAGGTTGTATGAAGGAAGGAAGCCAGGGTAGCTTTGTGCTGTGGTGGCCAGTCCAGATCATGTACTGTATCCTGTAAGAGACATGACCAAAGCACACATTTTCAAGGCAGCAGCTGGCTGCTTCTCATCCTTAGTAGTTCCTTGTTTACAAATCTGAGTGCCCAAGGTCCAGCCCCCTGACAGTTTTGCCATTCCCAGAAACTTCAGTTCCTCTTCCCTAAATTCCAGGAGCACTAAGATTTTCTAGGGTGAATGGGGTAGGCAACACAATGTCTAGGTCAAATGCCACCTCTTGCGAAGCTTTATCTGACATACCCACTAAAATAAACATATTTGAATTAACTATGGCTCCTTCTTTGAGATCCCCACCCCACCTCCCACAGCCTTGTTATTGCTTATTACATCTTTGTCTCTTTCATTAGACTGTATAATCTTAAAAGATACATATATCATGTGTGGAGCCTTCATTCCAACCCCTAGACCTGTACCCTGTCCAGTAAAGCTCAGAAAGTATTGCTGACAGACTTCTGCCATCATTTAAAGGTTTTTGCACTTTTTATTCCGTTTGCCTTTTGTGTTAGTTAACATCCTGTTACTCAGGTCTCAGCTCACGTCATCTTCTGAGTGGCTTTCCTTGACTATCCTATCTGAAGCAGAATGTCTTTCCTCCAAATCATTCCCTATCTCATAGCTTGCTTTATTTTCTACATGGCACTTATTACAATCTGAAATTCTTTCGACTCACTTCATTCTCTCTTTCTTACTGGAATCTGAGTCCAAGGAGAGCAGAGACCTTGTTAATAGGTATGTAAATGAAAATTTATCTGATTATTGATTGATTTTCCAATACCATGTCAGTTCTGTAAAAGCCAGGTTTGAGTCTACTATATTCCTAGCACACTTAGTACAATGCCTGGTGTATAGCAGCAGATGCTCAATAAAAATTATTGGGCAAGTAAATTTATGTGCTTAAGCATATGCCTCAATGTAACTCATCCAAATGAAATACCGTCTTCTTCCTGATCAAATCTGCTTTTGCTATTGTGTGTTTTGGCACAATGACAATATCATCTACCCTGAAACCCAACCCAGACATGAACTTATATTCATTTTCCTCATTTACCCATTCACTATCATTAGTCTCCAAACTTTGCTTATTCAACTTCCAAATTATCATACTTACCTGATCCTTTTCAACACCAAGCTACAGTTATTCTTATTAAGGCCTCATATATATCTTTTCCAGATTAGTGAAACAGCCTCTTGCCTATTTGTGAAACTAAGAAAGCTAGTTATAGGATCCATATAATAACTCTTGCCATGTGGTCTCATAGGCTTACAAAACACATTTAATCCAGAGTTGGTTAAAATTGCTCTTTCCACTGAGATTTTCCCTAGGTCACAATTTCCATTGTATTAGGTAATGTTGGAGATAACAGGGTGAGTCAAATATATTGCTTCAAAATAATAAAATTATTTATTAAACTAAAATAGCAAAATGTGAAGTTATTGTTTCTCAACATATCCCCCATTTAGGTTTATGCACTTCTGAAGGTGGTGTTTCCATTTCTCTAAACCTTCCCAGAGAATTTTGTGCTCTTTGATTAACCAGTGTTTTCCAAAGAGGGTGGTACCACTCCCTGTGGGGGGTGTGTGTGCTAGAATGAGTTGGGGAGGGGCTACAAAAGCAGATACCTATACTTTATTTTGGATTATGGGCTATAATACAAGTTTTTCACTGCCAGAGGAAGCTAAGTAACTTTGTCTCTTTCTGAAGAGAAGGCAGTAAGTAGGCCAAGTATGTTCGGGAACCTGTAATTTACATTATTTAAAGCAGCAGTTTTGGCATCCCTGAGGGACTCAAATTGTGTTTCTTTTAAGTATTCTTTGAATTTTAGGAAACAAAAATAAGTCTGAAGGGGAAAAAGCAGGTTGTAGGGTGGATGGGGTAAGGCTTCCCAACACAATTCTGACAGGACAGCTCTTGCTACCCTCAAAGACTGTACAGGTACATTGTGATGAAAAAAATTCCTTGGTACTTTACTGGCTTTTTTTTTCTCTCACCAATGCAGTTTTCAAGGAGCCTGGTGGCATTGTCAGGTTAACCACAGGTCCTTCAGCCACTCTGAGGGAGAAAAACGAGACTGTCTGCTCCTGTAAAGATTTACAAAGCCTCTGAAACTCTATATGGGTCGCTCTGAGATAGAACTTACTTGATGACAGTGGTTTTGGCAGTGGCATGCTGTTTTCAATTTTCTTATAACTTCCTAATAAACTTTTATGATCTGTGCCCTTTGAGACCTGTATAGGGCAGAGCAAAACTGTTGGGCGAGAATTTGAACCACCAACCCCTTCTGTTAGCAGTCCCATGCGTAACCCAGTGCAGCAGCAGGGCTCTTTCCTAAATGATAGGAAAGAGCAAATTGGGGATACATGATTGCCTTGGCGGAACTCATTTTGATTACATTCCTCAACTGTCATTTCTAAGCATGTGCATGTAACTCAATTAACCTGAAAGCTATTGTCAGAAAATCTTGGAACAGGTACATGTTAATATCGCAATTGTATTTGAAGTGAATCGGAGTGAAACAGTAGGATCAAAGAAGAGAGGGTCCCAAGCTTTGTGAAGAGTCAACAGCAGCTTTATAGAGAACTACAACTTAAGACATAGGGGTAGTAGCTGGCACAAGAATTCCCTAGTCCTGAAAACCAAGTCAGTTGGTTCCTCTTAACCTGTGTCCATATTTGACAAAGTGAGATAATAACAGAACCCTCCCACAAAGTAAGAAATATCACAGAAAACGAGTGAGAGTCTGCTGAAGGTGCTCGGCGAATGAGAACTAGTACGCACAAAGTCTCAAGCGCGCCTGAAACCCGCCCCCTCTGCCACTTAGTAATTACGCATTTTTGAGTCACAATGTTTACGTAGTCTCATTGGAGGAAAAGGCTGGGGAGGAGGAGGAGCTTGGAGAGCTTAACTCCATGCTGACCCGGAGGAGGGAAAAGCTAGGTAATTTCTGGCCCCACTCAAAATGGAGGCAGGAGACGGCCTCGCCTAAGATGGCGGCTTCTCGGCTCAAGGTTTTCAACTTCGATTGGTGCCTTAAAGCTCCAAGTTGGTCCCAAGATAGCTGAGCTCCGCCCTGGGATAAGAGATGTCCGCTCTTCCTTTCCCGGCCTAAGCCGTGTGGTAACCTCGAGAGCTCGGCCCTCCTAAGATGGCGGGTGAGTTCCCTGCCTCCGCCCTCCCCGCCTTCCCCGCCCCCGCTCGAGGCAGCGATGCCACTCTCAATATGGTAGCTGTTTACCCCGTATTTCCCCTCCTCTCGCCGCCTCAACTTCCTCATTGTTTTGAATAAACTTTATTGACTACCACCACCTCCACTGGGTTCCTCACGACCACTTTTCGGGTCGTTTACTGGAGACTGGCCGCCGGTTCACCTCGTTCCTCGTGGGCCGGCTCGCGGCTGTCTCCGGCTGGCCCGGCAACAACAGTGCTGGTTCGTTCGCGCGGTGGCCGCCGGCCTAGGCCGATGCCGATGCCGGCTCTCCAGTAGGCCTAAGGGCCAGGCCGCTGGGAACGCCGTGCAGAGAGCTCTGCTTACAGCACCTCCGGCGGCCTGAGCAGCGCCGCGGCGGGGGGTTCAAAGGGAAGGCGAGCTGGTTCGCAGGCGGACTCCGACGATCCCAGAATTCGGCGCGCGCCGCCGGCGGGGCCGGAACTGCCGGCTGAGCCTCTGCTGAGCGAGGCGCCGGGCGCCCCGAAGCTGCCTAGCGCTGTGGGGTTGTTGGTGCGAGTGAGACCTGCCGGCGCGAGGAGTCTCTGCAGCTTTGGGCATGAGGAGGTTCCTGTAGGGCTTGGAACTGAAGACATTGTCGTCAGGCTTGGGGCGTGAGGAGGTTCCTGACAGTTTAGGAGGCGTCAAGCGATATTCTCGTAAGTTTGGGGCGCTGCTGGGAGATTCCTGTCTGCTCTAAGCTCTATGATGAAATCGCTTGTCAGTGTCGGGGAACTGGGGAGTCCTCAGTTTGAGAAGACTGTAAGGAGATACCTACGAGTTTCCAAGCGGTGGGGGTGGGGTGGGGTTGCGGAATCCTTTAGTTTCAGGAGCGTGAGGAAATTCTAGTCTGTTTCGGGGGATTTGAAGAGGGTCACGAGAACCCGATATCTTTGAAGTAGAGGGAGATCTGTTTAGTTTTAAAATAGAGGTTTATTTCACTTGTGGGGATGACAAGACCCCTGATTTGGCGTGGAAGAAGTGAATTTGAGAGAGAAGGTAAACATCATTTAAACTCTCCAAACATGGCCCCAGACTGTGATTTGACTTGGACATTTGGTCTTGTCTACCTTGTCCCTGAATAGGTAGTTTTGGAGTAGGCTTACAGACTTTCCGGGATCCCTCATTTCGCTCTAGTTGCCCCTACTTTGGGATGAGGGAGACTTTGGTACCCCTAGCTCCCCCTCTAAGCTTAGGGTTTTCGTCATAATAGAGGGAGCCCTGGGAAGCAAGATAGTGTAAGCAAGGAAAAGGCTCAGTGAGGGATTAAAGTCGCTTCCCGAAAAGGCTTCAGCTATTTCTCTGAAACCCGGAAAGAACTTATTTCTGACTCTAGGGGCCAAAGAAGGGGCGGCGGCGGGGAGAGGAGCCTCAATAGCAGAACGCCATCCTTTATTTGTTAAAAAAAAAAAATTCTGAAGGCTGAGTGGACTCATGTTGCCCCCTAAGGCCCATTCGGTTGTGTTGCATCCTGGCCTTGATAACTCCTCATTTGTGAACTGAGGCTTAGTATCCCAGGGGACCTGATTCACTATAAAAAGTGTTGTTTGTGCACAGCCAACGTACGTGTCGCCACGGTCCACATCTTTTGATACCCCGAACCTGGCCCACCGCAGAACACTCCAAGGCCGGGCGAAGATGGCCTCTGTGCCTGTGTATTGCCTCTGCCGGCTGCCTTATGATGTGACCCGCTTCATGATCGAGTGTGATTTGTGCCAAGATTGGTTTCATGGCAGGTAAGGAGATCAGTAGCCAGCTGCTCACTGCTCTCTTTTTTTTGGCTTTATTTTGGGTTCCCACTTTGAAACTTTTTTATCCTCCTCTCATCAAGAATTAACTCTAACTCACCTCACAGACCCAAGTTCTTTCTTTCTTTGGTAAGCCTTTGCCTTTGCCTTCTCCATTTCACTCCCCCCCCAAATTTTTTTCTTTTCACCCTTCCTTGTAATTTAAAAGTTTATAATCCCCTTACTTTCCTATTACAAAAACTGTACAAGTTTTTATGTTCTGGCAGTTTTGTTCTGCCTTAGGTGCTGACTGGGGAAACCAGTACTGCATTTTTAGATATATGAGTTCAAGGGAGCACTATATTTTTGAGATATTTGAACCCAATACACATGGGTCAGAGTTTTGGCTTTGCAGCTTACTACCAGTGTGACCTTGAACATGTTGCTTTGCCTCTCTGAGCCTCATTGTCTTAATTTGTAAAATATAATAAATACTTACTCATTTTGCATACACTCAGTAAATAAGACAGAAATGCAATATTTCATTTATACAGTTTTTCTGCAGTGCCTTCCAATGAAATTAAATTAGTAAGAGAGAGATAAGTGAAATAGCAGAAGTAAAACAATTTAAGAATTTCCCCCAATTAACGATGTATGCACGTATTAACGATGTATGCACGTAAACAAACACAGGTCACCTAAGATTCCAGAGAGATTAGTGTATGAGATAAAACTATAATGACCTATTGAGATTCACATCCCTACTATTGAAAGACAATTATGGGGGAGATTTTAACACTGTAGTACAACAAAACAGTACAGGTGCCCTCCTCCTGTTTGTTACATGTTAAATTATAGAATTTTCAATGTCATTAGTCTCTTCCAAAGGAGTCATTCTTATTACTAAGCCCCAGATAAAACTGAAGGTAGTAGTGCTGCCAAAATTCTTCTCACAGCAGGCACTGCAGTTTGTCCACAAGAGAGTCAAATTCATATTCAATTGATTGTATTCAGTGTGTACTGTGGTCCTGATGCAAAATTACATTCATGGTCTCATGTTATTTCATATAAGGGGAGGCAGGACAAGAGGGTGAAACATTTTCTTTTTCTCTGGAAATTGGTAAGGATTAAGATGTCATCCAAGGAGTGTTGGTAGTGTACTGGGTTTTGCATTGGGTTGCTAACCACATGGTCAACGATTTGAACCCATCAGCTGCTTCATGTGAGAAAGATGAGGCTTTCTGCTCCCAAGAAGATGAGCAGCTATGGAAACCCACAAGGGCAGGCCTAGCCTGTACCATCTGGTCATTATGAGTCGGAATTGACTCGATTTCAGTGAGTTTGGTTTAAAGATGTCTTTCAGAATTCTTGGTATTTTTGCTTGTGCTGATAAAGTCATTCCTGGGCTTCCACTACTTCTTTCAGTAGTTCCAGGATAAAATTCAATTTCCTTTGTTTGACATATGAGACCGTTTGTGATCCATTTGTCTCATTTCTTGCTATTCCTCCTCTCTTGTTCTTTATGTCCCAGTAAGACTGAACTATTTTCTATTCTCATACCACTGAACTTTCCCTATACTATTCCCACTAACATATTCTCTTGTGCAGCTCAAGAATACTCTTCTCTGTAAAAGGCCTACTTCCTTCGGATTCCATTATACATTGGAATCTATCCTTACTAAACTAACAGTTTCATTTAATCACAGCCAGAGCTCAATGGTGGTAGAGATGTCATCTTTTCATTGTTGGTAACCTCAAAATTTAGTTCAATGTCAGTGATATAATAGATTCTTAATACATTTTTTGAAGGAATGATTGTTCTTGTTAAGAGCCATTGCCTATGACTCTTGCTTTGTATGGTTTGGCTGTGTGTAGTTTCAGACCTGGGAAATGGGCACCTACTCACAGTAAACTCACTGCCATTGAGTCATTTGTGACTCATAGTTACTCCATAGGATTGGATAGAACTTCCCCTGTGAGTTTCTTAGACTATACATTTTTATGGTAGTAGAAAGCCCTGTCTTTCTCTCATCCACAATATTGAGAGACCTATATTTTGTATTCTGGGAACAGGTAATAGGAATGACTGCTTCCTGACAGGGACTTTTTATAAATTATCTTATTTAACCCATACCCAAACTTACAAAAATCACCTGAGTTGTAGTGGGTTACGCATTGGGCTGCTAACCACAAGGTCAGTAGTTCAAGCTTACCAGCAGCTCCACTGGGGAAACAGATTTTCTACTCTTGTAAAGATTTGCAGACTTGAAAACCACAGGGCCAGTTCAGCTCTGACCTATAGGGTCTTTATGCATTAGAATCAGCTCTATAGCCATGAGTTTGTTTGGTTTAATGAGCCTTACTATCCAGCACAATTCACTGGTATATTTTTTTGTTACAATAAAGTTTGTGTATTTACTTTGAAAATAAACATATATGTACTTTTACAAAATGGGACTCTATTATATATATAATTTTTAAAATAAATATAATTTTATCACTGGTATTTCACCCCACTTAACACTAGAATGTATTTTCTCAGACCATTAACTGTTCATCAGAAAACTCATTTGATACTTTACCATTTGTATGTGTCATCAGTTACTTCATTTACTTCTATGTTTGTATGCTTAGGTTATTTGTACTTTCTGTGTTATAAATAATGTGATCTGAGAGAAAATTTAGGACTTCTGGAAATGTTTTGTATGTATTGTGGCAATTTCTTTCGTAAGAATGAATACCAGACTAGTTCTAAAGAGTTGGAGATTAAAGATGTCCCAAATGTCTAACTCTTCCAAGATGCTATTCTGCTCTAGTTTCCTCTCCACTCTCCTTTGAGTATATTCTGGGATTCAGTGACCCTCCCACAGAAACTCATAAAACATTGAGGAAATGTCTCGTGGTGGTGGGTGCTGTTCAGTCCAAAATCCAAGGGTCAAGCAGAGGCGACCAATGCAGGGTCTAGAGCCAGAAGCCAAAAATGCCTAAAAGCCACAGCAGATCTTCTGTCAGAGTGAAGCTAGGAAAGTAGCAGTCTGGTTTTTTAGGTGAGGCAGTGTGTGAAAAACTGTATGGTGGCACTATTGTACATCTAAAGAAAACAAAGGGTGTGACCTGGTTCACACTTTCTGTTAAGGTGGTGGGGTCTTAAGGATGTTATCAAGAAAAGAGAGTGTGGCATGGTTCACACCCAGGACTAAAGTGGGATCTTAAAGCTGTCCTCAAGGAAACAAAGGATGTGGCTCAAACTACACCCTCCACCAAGGTAAGGTCTCACTCCCACCCCAATTGTCTATTAGCATGGTAGAGAGTGCCAGGCAAAGTGGGGCCATAGCTATAAGCGTGTAAAATCCAGAACCATAATATATAAAGAACCATGGTTAGAAGGGCCACATTAATTGACCATAACTCAGTTGACAAAGGGTTATGTTTTAAATAACAAAAAATTTTTGAACAATTTTATGTAGTAGACCTTTGATATTTATAAGGAACACCACTAAGACCTTTAAGAATTTCAAATTTACCAAAAATGGACTTTGGTGCCAGGGCATGCCACCCCATTAGACTTGACTGGAAAACAGTCCTAAAGGTCAACAAACAGACCTTGATATTTATAGGCTTTTCTTTTTTTGTCGCTGGTTTTTGTTGTTGTTGTTTTATTTTCTCTTGTTGCTTTCTTTTGCTCTGTCTTGTTTTTTGTGTACATTATTATCTCTGCAGGTCTATCTAGATAAGATAGGCGGGATAAACAATCCAGAGGAGAAAACAATGGGACCGACAGTTCCAGGGGGACATGGGAGAGGGGGAGGCGGGGAAAAGGAAGTGGGCAACCCCAGGGACAAGGGAACAACAAGTGATCCAAAATTGATGTCGAGAAGGGTGTAGGAGGCCTAGTAGGGCTTAATCAAGGACAATGTAACCTAGAGGAATTACTGAAACCCAAATGAAGGTTGAACATGATAGTGGGACAATAGAAACCCAAATGAAGGTTGAACATGATAGTGGGACAATAGGAAAGTAAAAGGAAATAGAGGAAAGAACTAGGAGGCAAAGGGCATTTACAGAGGTCTAGCTACAGGCATGCACACATGTAAATATGTATATGACAATGGGGAAATAGATCTATGTGCATATATTTATAGATTTAGTATTAAGGAAGCAGATGGACATTGGGCCTCTACTCAAGTACTCCCTCAATGCAAGAACACTTTGTTCTGTTAAACTGGCATTCTATGATGCTCACCTTCCTGACATGATCTCTGAAGATAAAGTAGGTAGATAAGCAAATGTGGTGGAGAAAGCTGATGGTGCCCAGTTATCAAAAGATACAGCATCTGGGGTCTTAAAGGCTTGAAGATACACAAGCAGCCATCTAGCTGAGAAACAACAAAGCCCGCACGGAAGAAGTACACCAGGCTGTGTGATCACGAGGTGTTGATAGGGTCATGTGTCAGGCATCAAAGAACAAAAAATCATATCATAGTGAATGAGGGTGAGTGCAGAGTGGAGACCCAAAACCCATCTGTAGGCAACTAGACATTCCATCAGACTAGATCAGAGGATGTACACTGGTACAGATCAGAGCTGGAAACAGGGAATCCAGGACAGATAAAACCCTCAGGACCAATAATGAGAGTAGAGATACCAGGAAGGTAGAGGGAAGGTGGGGTAGAAAGGGGGAACCAATCACAACCATCTACATATAACCCCTTCCCTGGAGGACGGACAACAGAAAAGTGGGTGAAGGCAGACATCAGGCAGTGTAAGACATGAAAAAAAATTATAAATAATCAAGGGTTTGTGAGGGGGGGAGGAGTGAGAGGGAGGGGAAAAATGAGCTGATACAAAGGGCTCAAGTAGAAAGCAAACGTTTTGAGAAGGATGATGGCAATATATGTACAAATGTGCTTGACACAATGGGTGTAGGTATAGATTGTGATAAGAGTTGTATTAACCCCCAATAAAATGATTTATAAAAAAATTTCAAATTTTTAAATACAGGAGTATATGGGCCAGACCTCTCCTTAATCATTTTTCTGTGTAAGTCCAGTGTTTCAGTGCATACTCTAATGAAAATGTATCACTTTAATTTTTTTTCATGAAAAAACACAAGTTTTTATTAATTTTGATGTTTCTCTCTTTATATGGGCTGCCAGAGAACAAGGAAACTGGCTGAGAATTCTTTGGTTGGTGGTTGTTCTTTTACATTAAGTACATTATACATATGTATGCAAAGACAACATGTTCAGTCATAGTGCTTCATTTAAGTGTACTTCAGCATAATATAAAATCGCTAAATATTGCAGACTTTTCATGGTTGTTTATAATAGTTTAACTCACAAATTACAAATGCACAAGTGCCTGGTGTGATATAAACTTGGAAGAGTTATTCGAGGGAGGCAACTTTCATTTTGCTGATGAAAATCTATAACTCATGGAGGTTAAGTGACTTTATGAACATAGATACAAATTTAGCATTGTCACTTAGAGCTCAGGTTCTAAAAAATGGGTAAAATATAGCCCTATTCCTCTGTTAAAGGACTCGGTTCTACAAAATACTTTGATTTATTGAGCAATGGTTCTCTGACTTTTGAGTATATCAGAATTGCTCGGATGACCCAAGAAAACACAAGAATGGAAAGCCCCACTCATAGGTTTTCTGATTCAGTAGGTGAGTGGGGATTATCAAGAATAAAAGATTAAAAGCCGTATCCTGTCTTGATTCCTTCCTCTTCTGTGGAGTGTGACAATTTCTGATACTGGGAATGGGCTGCTAAGATATTACCATAGTGTGATATTTAACTGTCAACTTGTTCAAATGCAAAACCTTGGATTAGGTCTGGAATCTATCACTCTGTATTTTAATAAACGGGTAATGCTAATATAACCTAAAGTTTGAGTGTGCACTGTTAGAGAATGCTAGTTGGCAAGTGTTTATTGATGTCTGGGGCTTTGCACAACTGTTTAAGTGCTCAACTACTAACCTAAAGGTTGATGTTTTAGATTTTCCCAGAGATACCTTTGAATAAAAGCCTGGATATCTGCTTCTGAAACATAACAGCTGTGAAAATCTATGGAGTACAGTTTCATTTGCATTATATGGACTAGCCATGAGTCAGAATTGACTCAACAGTAACTGGTTAGGAGTTTTGTTATTTGTGTGTGTGTGTGTGTGTGTGTGTGTGTGAGAGAGAGAGAGAGAGAGAGAGAGAGAGAGAGAGAGAGAGAGAGAGAGAGAGAGAGAGAGGGCGGGGGAGGAGAGAAAGAAAGATTTTGGCAAAAACCAATAGTTTTCCGTTCTGTGAAAAATAATTGTTTGGCACATCGTTAAGTTTAAACTCTAAATTTTAGAGGATATAGCCCTGATTTCCTTTAAAAGATTTGGGCTCAAGTTCTGAATCTGCTACAGATTTTTAGTAAAGAATTTCATCTCTGAGAAGCCTCTGTTTTCCTGAGGATAGATATAAAGACTTAAATAAGATAGTAACAAATTACTCTGTTATGCATTTTGACAAATTATCTTTAACCTTTTTGAGGATTTTAGAATTATTATTTCAATTTATGTAATAGGTATAGGTTCATTTAAATTATGTACTGTATATTTCTTGTTGTTAAGTGCCATGGAGTGGATTCAAACAACCTCAGTCTTTTCTGCATTCATCATGGTGTCTATTGGTCCAGTTGTGAGGATTTTGGTTTTTATATTCAGTTGCAATCCATCCTAAAGGCTTCAATCTTTTATCTTCATCCTCAAGTGTTTGAAATTCTCTTGAGTTTTGAAAGATTTAATTGTGTTCCTGGGAAACCTGTAGGAGCGGACCTAAAAATATTAATGAAAACCCTCATATATAGACCAAGAGGCAGTAATTCTAATAGAACAAGGGGATACTTTAGGTCTCTGTGTCAGGGTCTTATCTTTTTAGCATTCTTTTTCATTTCGTGTGTATGATGAGCAAAGAATCCAAGAAACCAGACTATATGAAGAGGAATTTGGTATCAGGATTGAAAGAATACTGATTAACAACTTGTGATGTGCAGGTGAAACCCAAGAGAACTGAAAGCACTTGCTGATCAAAGACTACAACCTTCAGTATGGATTATATTTCAACATAAAGAAACCACCTCTCACAACTGGAACAATAGACACCATCATGAAAAATGGAGAAAAAATTGAAGTTGTCAGGAATTTCATTTTACTTGGATTCATAATCAATGCCCATGGAAGCAGCACCCAAGAAATCAAACAAATTGTTGTATTGAGCAAATTTAGTACAAAAGGCCTTTTTTTTAAAAAAATCATTTTATCAGGGGCTGATACAACTCTTATCACAATCCATATGTGTGTCAAGCGCATTTGTATATTTGTTGCTCTCTTCATTCTCAAAACATTTGCTTTCTACTTGAGCCTTTGATATCAGTTCCTCAATTTTCCCCTCGGACCCTGCTCCCCCTCCCTCATGAACCCTTGATAATTTATAAATTATTATTTTGTCATATCTTACACTCCGACGTCTCCTTTCCCCCACTTTTCTCTTGTCCATCCCCCAAGAAGGAGGTTATATGTAGATCCTTGTAATCGGTTCCCTCTTTCTTTCCCACCTTCCCTCCACCCTCCTGGTATTGCTACTCTCACCACTGGCCCTGAAGGGATCATCTGTCCTGGAGTCCCTGTGTTTGTAGTTCCTATCTGTACCAGTGTACATGCTGTGGTCTAGCGGGATTTGTATGGTAGAATTGGGATCGTGATAGTGAGGGGGAAGAAGCAATTAAGAACTAGAGGAACGTTCTATGCTTCATTGTTGTTACACTGCACCCTGACTGGCTCCTCTCCTCCCTGTGACCCTTCTGTAAGGGGATTTCCAGTTGCCTACAGGGCTTTGGGGCTCCAATCTTCACTCCCTGTCATTCACAATGATATGATTTTTTTGTTCTTTGATGCCTGATACCCGATCCCATTGACACCTTGTGATCACACAGGCTGCTGTTCTTCCATGTGGGCTTTGTTGCTTCTCAGTTAGATGGCCACTTGTTTACCCTCAAGCCTTTAAGACCCCAGATGCTGTATCTTTTGATAGCTGGGCACAAGGTCTTTTTAAAATGTTACGAAGCAAAGATGTCACTTTAAGGACTAAAGTGTATGCAACCCAGGGCATGGTATATTTAATAGCTTCATATGCATGTGAAAGCTGGACAGGGAATAAGGAAGACTAGAAAAGAATGTATGCCTTTGAATTATGGTGTTGGTGAAGAATATTGACTATACCATAAACTGCTAGAACAAACAAGTCTGTCTTGGAAGATGTAAAGCCAGGATGATCCTTAGAAGTGAAAATGGGAAAACTTCCTTTCTTTGACACTTTTGGCATGTTATCAGAAAGGACCTGTCCATGAACATTACCATGCTTGGTAGAGAGCCATTGAAAAAGTGGAAGCCCTTCCTTGTAATGGATTAACATAGTGGCTATAACATTGGGCCCAAACATAACAATGGTTTTGAGACTGGCAAAGGACAGGGAAGTGTTTTGTTATGTTGTACATCATTCTGTTGGAACCACATACTGTGGTTCAGAGCCACCTAATAACAACACCAGTATTATATATTGGGTGTGTTGTGGTAGTTTGTTGTAAAGTTCAAGGAATGCAGGATTCTAGTATTCTATATTTTTATTTTGTAGGCTCTATAGTGATATTTCATTTCTTATATTGATAATTCATGTCTTTTCCCCCTCTGTTAGTCTTGCTAGAAGTTTGTCTATTTTGTTGATAGTTTCAAAGAACGAAACCCCTCTGCCCTCATTGGAACAGTTAGGAACAGAGTTACAGGCATATTTTCTTTTTTTGATCAGTAAACATAATGTTAAGCATTTTTCTCAATGGTGAGGTGTCACCTATTTACCCATCAAAAGTGTAATGACCTTCTCTGAAATAGACATGTCCCCAAGCCCTCTCTCGATCCTAGTTCTCAGTAAGGTTCACTAGTTATTCTTGTATGAGTGTCTGTTGACACTACCAAAAGTTGTTAGGTGCTATCAAGTTGGTTCCAACCCATAGTGACCCTATACACACAGAATGCACAATCTTGCACCATCCTCTGTAATTGTTTCTGTATTTGAGCCTATTGTTACAGCCACTGAATCAATCCATATTGTGACATTCCTCTTTTTTGCTGCCTCTCTACTTTACCAAGCATGATGTTCTTCTCCAGGGAATGGTTTTTCCTGACAATATGTCCGCCCCATCCTTGCCTCTAGAAGTACTTTGTATTCTTCAAAGACAAGAGTTGTTTGTCCTTTTTGGCAGTCCATAGTACATTCAGTATTCATTACCAGCACCACAATTCAAAGGCATTGATTCTTCTTCAGTCTTCCTTATTCAGTGTCCAACTTTCACATGCTTATTAGGCAGTCAAAAATAACACAGCTTGGATAAGGCCCACCTTAGTCCTCAAAGTAACATTCTTGCTTTTCAGTACTCTTAATATGTGCCATATGTAGCAGATTTACCCAATACGATGGGTCTTTTGACCTCTTTACTGCTGCTTCCATGAGCATTGACTTTGGATGAAAGTAACATGAACTCCTTGACAACTTCAATCCTTTCTTTGTTTATCATGTATCTGTTGGTACAGTTGTGAGAATTTTGGTCTTTACATATTAAGGTATGCAACTTTTGTTCAGCAGCAGCCACCAGTGTTTCAAGTCCTCCTTACTTTCAGCAAGCAGTTTTTTTTTTGTTTTCTGCATATGCAGTTGTTAATAAGCCTTCCTCCAATCCTGATGTCACAGTCTTCATATAATCCAGCTTCTGTGATGATTTTTTTTCAGCATACAGATTGAATAATTATGCTGAGAGGATATAACCCTGACACATACCTTTTCTGATTTTAAGCCACGCAGTATTCCCTTGTCTGTTTGCACAGCTGCCTCTTGATCCATGTACAAGTTCTGAAGGTGCACAATGGAGTGTTCAGGAATTCCCATTCTTCTGAAGGTTATCTATACTTTGTTATGATCTATGTAATTAAATGTGTTGGCATAGTCCAGAAAAAAACAAGTAAACATCTTTCTTTGCATTCAGCCAAGTTCCTTCTGACATCAGCAATGATATCCCTTGTTCCATGCCTTCTGAATCAGACCTAAATGTCGGTCAGCTTGCTGGCAACTTCTACAACTGTTGTGGATGATCTTCACCAAAATTTTGTTTTCATGATATATTAATGGTATTGTTCTATTACCTGAGCCTTCTGTTGGATCATCTCTCTTGGGAATGGGTACAAACATGTATCTCTTCTAGTTAGTTGGCTAAGTAGCTGTCTTTCAGATTTCCTGGCACAGACAAATAAGTGCTTCCAGTGCTTCATCAGCTCGTTGAAACATTTCATTTGTTATTTCATCAATTCCTGGAGTGTTATTTTTGGCTAATGTTGCGTTTGATGTAGCTTGAACTTCTTTCAGTACCATTGGTCCTTGCTAATATACTACCTCTTGAAATGGTTGAATGTTGACTAAGTCCTTTTTGTACAGTGACTCTGTATTCTTACCAGCTTCTTTTGATACTTCTTGCATCATTCAATATTTGGCTCATAGAATATTTCAGTATTACAACTCAAGGCTTGATTTCTTATTATTTTTATATTTTAGTTCTTTCAGTTTAAAATATGCTGTGCCCTTTTTGGTTTTCTAACTCTAGGTTTTTGAACATTTCATTAAAATGTTTTACCATTTCTTCTTGAGGTGCTCTTTGAAATATTCTTTATTTGGTTTTTTCAATCACTTTATTGGGAACTCATACACCTCTTTTCAGAATCTATACATCCACCCATGTGTCAAGCACATTTGCTGCCATCATCATTTCAAAACATTTTCTTTCTACTTGAGCCCTTGGTATCAGCTCCTCATTTCTTCCCCTTCCTTCCCTCTCCCACCCTTCTTCCTCATGAACCCTTGATAATTTATAAATTATTATTTTTTCATGTCTTAAACTGTCTGATGTCTCCCTATACCCACTTTTCTGTTGTCCCTCCCATTTCTCCCCCACCTTCCCCTTCCCCTCCTGGTATGGCTACTCTCAGTATTGGTCCTGAGATGTTTATCTGTCCCGGATTCCCTGTTTCCTGCTCTTACCCATACCTGTGTACATGCTCTGATCTAGTCAGATTCGTAAGATAGAAGTGGGGTCATGTTAAGTGTGGGGCGGGGGGTGGTGGTGGTAAGAAGAATTAAGGAACTAGAAGAAAGTTGTGTGCTATACTGCACCCTGACTGACTCGTCTCCTCCCTGTGACCATTCTGCAAGGGGGATGTCCAGTTACCTACAGATGGGCTTTGGGTCTCTACTCTGTACTCCCCCTTATTAACAATGATATGATTTGTTTGTTTTGGGTCTTTGATGCCTGATACCCGATTCCATCGACATCTCATAATCACAAAGGCTGGTGTGCTTCTTCCATGTGGCTTTGTTGGGCTTTGTTGCTTCTCATCTAGATGGCCGCTTGTTTATCTTCAAGCCTTTAAGATCCCAGATGCTATATCTTTTGATAGTCGGGCACCATCAGCTTTCTTTACCACATTTGTTTATGTACCCACTTTGTCTTCAGTGATCGTGTTGGGAAGGTGAGCCTCATGGAATGCCAGATTAATAGAACAAAGTGTTATTGTGCTGAGGAAGTACTTGAGTAGAGACCCAATGTCCATACACTATCTTAATACTAAACCTATAAATATATGTTCATAGATCTATTTCCCTATCACTATATATATACATATATATATATTTTACATATGTATGTGCCTGTATTTAGACCTCTATAAATGCCCTTTGCCTCCTACTTTTTTCTTCTATTTCCTTTACTTTCCTCTTGTCCCACTATCATGTGCAGCCTTGATTTAGGTTTCAATAATTCCTCTTGGTTACATTGCTCTTGATCAAGCCCTACCAGGCCTCCTATACCCTCCCTCCTCACCATTGATTTTAGATCACTTGTTGTTCCCTTGTTCCTGGGTTTGTTAACACCCACTTCCTCCCCCCCCCCCCCGCCTGTGTCCCCCTGGAACCATCAGCCCCATTGTTTTCTCCTTTGGATTGTTTATCCTGCCTATCTTATCTAGATAAACCTGCAGAGATAATAATATTCACAAAACAAGACAGAGCAAAACAAAGCAACAAAAAGAAAAATCGACAAAAGCCAACAACAAAAAAAGAAAAGCCTATAAATAGTTCAAGATCTGTTTGTTGACCTTTAGGAGTGTTTTCTGGTCAAATCTGATGGGGTGCCATGCCTTGGACCCAACGTCTATTTTTGGTATTCCCCAGGGACTTGGTTGCACTGCAACCCTTGCTGTTCTGTTGCACGCCCTTAGTGTTTCTCCTCAGTGTGGTGGGGTCAGATCAGGGAAAATTCCCACAGTTTATCTCCAGTCCCTGTAGTGCTACGGGGCAGTGAGGGACATTGTGTCTCATGGTGGGGTTGGCCCTATGGTCCTCTCTCTGCATTGGTTGCTATGAGCAGGAATATAGTCCTCGGGTCTTGGGCCAGGATGTGCTCCACTCTCTCTCCCTCCCCCTTCATTTGCTCCTGTGTGCTCTGAACAGGCTTGTCCGTCTCCCTGAGCTGTAGCTTCAGTGCTGCCCTCTGAAGTGAATTCTGGGGAAAAGTGGGCTGTCCACATATTTGTGATTGTAGCTGGCCCCTCAGACAGCTCTATTGGGTCTGTACTTCATGCCGGTATGTTGCATTCACGTCTTGGTGTGCCAGGTTGAAGTCTGGTCCCTATTTCCCTGTAGAGCTATACACAACACCCTCGCCTTGGGTGGGTTGATGTCCTATTCTCCTGCTACCAATGTATTTTTTTTCTTTTTTTACATTTTATTAGGGACTCATACAACTCTTATCACAATCCATACATATATCAATTGTATAAAGCACATCCATACATTCCCTGCCCCAATCATTCTCAAAGCATTTGCTCTCCACTTAAGCCCTTTGTATCAGGTCCTCTTTTTTATTCCCCTCCCTCCCCGCTCCCCCTCCCTCATGTGCCCTTGGTAATTTATGCATCGGTATTTTGTCATATCTTGCCCTATCCGGAGTCTCCCTTCCCCGCCTTCTCTGCCGTCCATCTCCCAGGGTGGAGGTTACATGTGGATCCTTGTAATCAGTTCCCCCTTTCCAACGCACTCACCCTACACTCTCCCAGCATCACCCCTCACACCCCTGGTCCTGAAGGTATCATCCACCCTGGATTCCCTGTGCCTCTAGAACTCATATGTACCAGTGTACAACCTCTGCCCTATCCAGCCCTGCAACGTAGAATTCGGATCATGGTAGTTGTGGGGAGGAAGCATCCAGGATCTGGGGGAAAGCTGTGTTCTTCATCGGTACTAATTTGCACCCTGACTGACCCATCTCCTCTCCTAAACCCCTCTATGAGGGGATCTCCATTGGCTGACACTTGGGCCTTGGGTCTCCACTCTGCACTTCCCCCTTCATTCAATATGGTATATATATGTATATATACATACATATATTCTTTTTTTTTGCATGATGCCTTATACCTGGTCCCTTGGGCACCTCGTGATTGCACTGGCTGGCGTGCTTCTTCCATGTGGGCTTTTTTGCTTCTGAGCTAGATGGCTGCTTGTTCACCTTCAAGCCTTTAAGACCCCAGACACTATCTCTTTTGATAGCCGGGCACCATCCGCTTTCTTCGCCACATTTGCTTATGCACCCATTTGTCTTCAGCTATCCTATCATGGAGGTGTGCAGCCAATGATAGGATGATTTTTTGTTCCTTGATGCCTGATAACTGATCCCTTTGGGACCACTTGATCACCCAGGCTGGTGGGTTCTTCCATGTGGGCTTTGTTGTTTCTGAGCTAGATGGCCGCTCGTTTATCTTCAAGCCTTTAAGACCCCAGTCACTATCTCTTTTGATAGCCGGGCACCATCAGCTTTCTTCACCACATTTACTTGTTCACCCACTTTGGCTTCAGCAGTTGTGTCGGGAGAGTGAGCATCATAGAGTGCCAATTTAATAAATGAAAGTATTCATGCATTGAGGGAGTGCTTGAGTAGAGGCCCAAGGTCCTTCAGCCACCTTAATATTAAACCTATAAATGTAGTACACTTAGATCTATTTCCCCATCCTCATATATATGTTTGCATGTACATGTCTTTGTCTAGACCTCCATAAATGCCCCTTGACTCCCAGCTCCTTCCTCCATCTCCCTTGACTTTCCTCCTGCCCCACCACCATGCTCCGTCCCCACCTGGGCTACAGCTGTACCTCTTCTCTACTCAACCTTACCCTTGATCATTCCCCATCAGGCCTGCCACTCCCCCCCTCACTACCATTTTGGGTCCCATGTTGTTCCCTTGTCCCTGTGTTTATTAACACCACTTCCTTACCCTCATCCCCCTCCCCCACCCGGAACTGTCTGTTCCCCCGGAACTGTCTGTCCCATTGTTTTTCCTCCAGATAGTTCATCCAGCCTGTCCTATTCAGACAGTCCTGTGGAGACATAACATGCACGAAAACAAGACAGAGGAAAACAAAGCAACAGTATACAACCAGACAACAAAACAACAAAAACAAACCACTGACAAAGAACAGAACAAAACACTTCACAAAAGAAAGGCTTGTAGTTCGTTCAAGGATCGTTTGCTGGCCCTTAGGAGCGTTTTCCAGTCCATTCTGTTGGGGCACCACGCCCTGGCCCCAAAGTCCACTTTCAGCATTCCCTGGGGACCTTGCCACTCCATTCCCTTGCTGTTCCACTGCACTCCCCCAGTGCTTTGCCTCGGTGTGGTGGGATCAAGTCAGGTGCAATTCCCACACTGTGTCTCCGGTGCTGTCCCCTGTATCGCCCTTAGTCACTGAGGGGCATCATTTCTCATAGTAGGGCCAGCCATGTTGTTCTCTCTGTGGACTGGCTGCTCTAATCAGGAACATCATCCTCACGGCCTGGTGGGCCAGGCTGTGTTCCACTGTCTCCTCCTGCCCCTTCATCTGCTCCCGTGTGCTCTGATCAGATATGTCCATCTCCCGAGCTGCAGAATCAATGTCATCCTTTGAAACAAATTCTTTTCGTGGGGAGGGGCAGGAATCCACTTAATTTTTTCTACCAATGTATTTTTTTTTCACCTTTTTAGTTGGCTACCATATGTATCCCTGGGTTTGTTCTGGCCCCTGCCATACTATCTGGCCCTCACCCCAGGAATGTATGTATGCTGTAGGTTTTTCCTTATGCCCCTTTTACATTTTTAAGCTTAAATCAACAGACTCAGGTTGTACTTGTCCTTTTGTGCTTGATCTACTTCGCTTAGCATAATTTCCTGCAGTTCTTCCCATGCAGTGATATGCTTCAAGCATTCATTGCTGCTTTTTAGGGATGTGTAGTACTGCATTGCATGTATGTACCACAGTTTTTTAATCCATTCGTCTGTTGATGGAAATGTGGGTTGTTTCCAACTCCTTGCAATTGTGAACTGTGCTGTGATAAATATTGGAGCACAGATGTCTGGCCGTGGTTTGTGCAGAACTGACATCTTTACTATATTGAAACTTCCTTTCCAAAAGCATGGCATATTCTTCCATTTGTTGAGGTCACTCCCATTTCTTGTAATAGTGTTTTATAGTTTTCCTCGTACAGGTCTTTTGTGTTTTTAGTCAGGTGTTTGCCTCAATATTTCAATTTGTGCTTGGCTATTGTGAAGGGTACCACCTTTTTGATCCCCTCTTCTGTGGGCTTGTCTGGTGTCTGTAGCAGCCAGATAGACTTCTGTTTGTTGATCTTGTATCCTGCCACTCTGCCATATTCTTCTATTGCTTCCACTACTCTCCTTGTGGAACTTTAGGATTTTTTATATATACAATCATATCAGATGCGAATAATGCTAGTTTCACCTCTTCCTTCCCCAGGCGAATACCTTTGATGTCTTTTCTTTGCCTTATGCTGTTGCTAGGACCTCCAATACAATGTTAAATAAGAGTGGGGACAAGAGTCATCCTTTTCTGGCACCCTTTTCAGGGAAATTGTTTTCATCTTTCTCCATTGACTACCAGGTGGCTGTTGGTTTCTCATATATATCTTGTATTATAGTGAGGTATTTTCCTTCCATTCCTATCTTCATGAATTTCCTAAACAGGAATTGGTGTTGGATGTTGCCGAATGCTTTTCCCACATCTATTGATATTATCATGTGGTTCTTAAAATTTTTCATGTCATTGTGGTGAATAATAATAGTCTTTAGTATATTGAACCATCCCTGCATGCCTGGTATGAATCCCACTTGGTCATGGTATGTTATTTGTTTTATAAACTTTTGTATTCTATTGGCCAGTCTTTTGTTAAGGATTTTTACATCAAGGTTCATTAGGGATATCATTCTTAATTCTTGTGGTATTCTTGTCCGGTTTCATTATCTGAGTTATACACCTTATAGAAAGAGTTCGGGCGTTTGTCTTTTTTTCCCTTCTATGATCCGGGAGAGTTTGTGTAGAATTGGTGTCAGTTCTGCCATGAATGCTAGGTAGAATTCTCCTGTGAACCCATCTTGTCCAGGGGATTCTTTTGGTGGTAATCCCTTGATAACCTTTCTATTCTATTGCTGTGGGTCTGTTAAGATTATTGACGTCCATCTGGGATAGTCTCAGGAGGGACTGTTTTTCCAAGTATTTATCCATGTCTTCCAAGTTGTTGAATTCATTGGATTACAGGCCTTTGTAGCACCATGTAATTATCCTTTTTATTTCATTAGTGTCCATTGTAATGTGCCACGTTTCATCACTCATCCTGGCTATAGAAATTTGTTCCTTCCTTTCTTTGGTTCGGTTTGCCAGTGGTCTGTCTATTCCGTTAATCCTTTCAAAGAACCAGCTTTTAGCTGCATTTTCTCCATAGTTTTCTAGTTTTCCGTCTCATGAATGTCAGCCCTGCTGTTTATTATTTCTTTTCTTTTGCTTTTAGTAGTATTGTTGTGTTGACTCTGCTCTAAGTTATGTAAGTTTTGTGTCAGTATATCAACATAAGTCTCTTCCTTTTTCATGTGTGCCTGTATTGCTACCAAACTTCCTCTGATAACTTCCTTTACTGTGTCCTAAAGGTTTTGGTACGTTGTATTCTCCTTCTTGTTTGTTTCTAGAAACTTCCTAATTTCTTCTCTGATATGGTCCAGTTCCCACTCCTTTTCCAGTAGAGAGTTGTCATCCTCCAATTGTTTGCCCTTGTTTTCTTAATTTTCCTTTTGTTTATTTCCAGCCTTATGGCATAGTGGTCAGAGAGAGAAGTCTGTATGATCTCTATGTGGTGGAATTTAGAGTTTCAACTCATTTTCCAACATGTGGTCTATCATGGAGTATGTGCTATGTGGGCATGAAAAGAATGTTAATTTGTTTTCATTTGGGGAGAGCTCTAAAAATGTCTTATCATTTCAAGTCATCTGATTGTAATGTTTAGATCTGTAGCCTCCTTGTTAAGCATCTTTCCCTGTAATCTATCTTTCTTGGAGAGTGGTGTATTAAATTCACCTACTATAATTGTTGAGCCTTTAATTTCTTTTTTCCTCTTTTGGAGTGTTGATTGACAAATTTCATGGGTCTCTCGTTGGGTCCATATATATTTATTATGCTCCCTGGTTCTTGGTCTACTGTTAACTTTTGCATTATATAGTGCCCCTCCTCTTCTTGATATGGCTTGTACCTTGGTATCAATTTTGTGCAAGATTAGCATTTCATCCCCTGCTTTTTTTAAATTGCCATTTGCTTGGTATATTTTTCTCTAGCCTTTGATTCTCAGCCTATTTTTGTCTGTAATTCGGAGGTGTTTCTCCTGTAGGTAGCAGATTGACAGGTGTGTCCCAAGCTAGTCTTCTAACCTTATCCTTTTAATGCCCAAGTTCCTTAAATTGATATTCAGGGTTATTACATCCATCTGTGAACTCTATGATGTCATCTTATACCTTTTG
This sequence comes from Tenrec ecaudatus, assembly GCF_050624435.1. Classification (NCBI taxonomy): domain Eukaryota; kingdom Metazoa; phylum Chordata; class Mammalia; order Afrosoricida; family Tenrecidae; genus Tenrec; species Tenrec ecaudatus. Next base: position 58,679,433 of record NC_134548.1, on the reverse strand, counting down.
TGGTGTTGGTGTTTTCTTATCAGTATGTTATGCATGTGTGCATCTTTGTGTTTTTGTGTGAGTGGTTTTTTCTTGACTTCTTTCCACCCTTAAGCCAATGCTACCTTGGGGGCTGATTTCTCTTTATTGACCTCTGGGTGGGGTTGTTCTATGTGACAGTCTCTTATTTGTGCTTGGTGAGTGCTGTTCTTCTGCCCATACTGGGACGGCAAGGATCTTTTCTAGGGCTGGGTTTCTTTTTATGTATTCTTTGAGTTTTTCATTTTCTGGGAAGACTCTTCCTTCTCCATCTATCTTGATAGATCATTTAGCTGGGTAGAGTATTCTTGGATTTGTGTTACTTTCCTTCAATTTTTGGAATCTGTTACTCTACTCTCTCTTCTTCCTCGTCGTGTCAGCTGATAGGTCTGAGCATATTCTTAATTAGGTTCCTTTATAGGTGACTGCTTGTTTTTCCATACCTGCTCTCCTGATTTTCTTTAAACTGTAAGTTGGGAAGTTTAACTATTGTGTGCCTTGGTGGCTTCTTGGAATTAATTCTAGCTGGTGTTCTTTCAGCCTCCTGAATGGTTGCCTGGTTTTCATTCATAAAGCTGAGGAAGTTTTCCTTCAAGAATTCTCTCGCTGTTTTTGCCCTTCAAGAATTCTCTTGCAATTTTTGCCATTGACTTCTTTTTTTGTGTCTTCCGCCAGTAATCCAATTATTCTGATGTTCTTCCTCTTCATAGCATCAGACATAGCTCTCAGGTTTTCTTTAGCTTCTCTCGTCATCTTATTGGACTTGTTTTCATGTTAAAGTCTGCTTGGCTGTCTTCTAGTTCACTGGTGCGATTATCTTTCTCCTCCAGTCAGTTGTCGAAGTCCATGAATTTGGTACTGCTTTTGTTATTTTGTCCCTAAGCTCTTGTTTATGGTCTTTATCTCCTTTATTATTTCATCTTTTTTTCTATATTGTTTTCCTCATATCCTGTATGACTCCAAGCAGCATTCTGAAAATTTCTTTCCACGGCAGATCAATGTCTGCTTCTATGCATGCCAGAGTCAGGATTTCTTCTGACATTGCCTTTTTTGGTCCTGTTTTTTCGTCGAGGTCATTGGGGCTGATTGCTGTTTGCATTGTGTTGTTTTAGAGGAGCCTGGCACCATTTTCCAGAGTTTCTGGAGAGTCATAGGAATGCTTCTTTGAACTGCCTGCAGCTAATTGCACTATGGGATTGGCCTACCACATTATCCTCTTGTGGCTTCACTCTTTCCCTAGCCTACCAGAATTCTGTTATTTGGAGGTCAAGTTGGATGATCCTCTCGGGATGCTGGTTAGCTGGTTATGGACCCACAATGATGGTGCTGCACTGTATGATGTCACAGTAAGCCATGGCCTTGTTGCCCATGGCAGTTTCAGGAGCCGCATAGGGCATGGGGGGGGGGGTGCCTGCTGCAATAGCAGCTTTTGTGTTGAGCAGAATTGCCCTAGTCAGCTAGATCACTATGGAGGTTGGGAAGAGGTTCCCACAGCTGTGTGGAGCACTGGAGAGTGTTGGTGGAGCTGCCTTAGGCAATGTGAGGCACTGTGGCATGCAGGAGGAACTTCCCTTTGTCACATGGGATCACAAAAGACAAGAGCTCCCCCTGCCACGCATGCAAGATTACCTCCGGAGTATGGTGTGTGGGCTTCCCTCAGCTGCGTGTTAAGCTGCAGAGAGTTGGCGGTGGGATTTCCCCTCGAGTAATGTGGTAGGGTTTTCCCCACCACTTGTTAACAGTGCAGAATACAGACGGGCAGGTGGGATTTCCCCCGGAAGAAAGTGGATGGACATTCCCTAGCCACGTGTTATGCTTTAGAGTGTGTAGCTCCCCTAGCTGTTTGGAAGGTGGGCATAACTTCCCTAGGCTAAGTGGAGTGGCCTGGAGTTAGGCAGTGGTATGTGAGAGAAAAGGGAAGAGGGGGAAAAAAACAACAACCAAAGTGTGAGCTTGCTGAGACTTGGAGGAAAGAGAGAGAAACAAAAATATATACCTGTGCCCTGATTGCCTGACGGTGGGGCTGGAGTGGTTTAAATCCTGTCCAGAGGTTGCAGCACACTGTGGCTGTGTTGAAGTAAAGGCTTTGAGTCAGCCAAAGAACCCCAGCTCTGGCCAAGACTGTATAGCAGGGCCACGATTAAATCTTAGCTCGCCTCCACACTGGTAAGACAAACCCCACAGCTCCTCACAACCTAGTGGATCTTTTCTACTTATCTTTATGGTGCTCCTCCGGTAACTCAGCAGCGTGGAATTTCCCTCTCAGTTGGTCTCCTGTGCTGTTTTCTGTGGAGTCCCTCAGTCACCATCTTGCCAGAAGTTCTGCTCTTTGAAATTTCCTATTCAGCTCTTTGACTTTATCCTTTCTTCCATTTGCTTTAGCTGTTCTACAAGAATGAGTTTCAGCCTCTTCTGACAATACCTTTTTTTCTCTTGTCTTTTAAATGATCTTTTGCTTTGTTTTTGATGTTCCCACAGCTTATCAGATGTTCTGTTATTACTGTTCAGTGAAGCAAATCTTCCTTGAGATATTTTTTTATTGAGGTGGGATAGACTCAAGGTGGTATATTGGCTCTCATGGACTTGTTTGAATATTCTTCAGCTTTTACCTGAACTCATACATGAACAAGTGATCGTCAGTTCCACAGTCAACCCCTGGCCTGGTTTTATCTGCTGACATTGAGCTTCAACAGCTTCTCTTCCCACAGATATATTCCATTTTATGTCCATGTATTCCATCTGGAAAAATCTCCTTTTGTCTTGTAAAAAGGTATTTGCAATATTTTATCATGTGATCTCCAGTTTTATTTCAATCACCAAGATCATAATTTCTAACTGTGTTTGTTCCTACTTTGTTTTCAACTTTTGCGTTCCAATTGCCAATAATTATCAATGCATCCTTATTGCATGTTTGATCAATTTCTGACTGAAATTACTGGTAGAATTCTTCAATTTCTTCATCACTAGCTTTTGGTTGGTGCAAAAATTTGAATAATAGCTATATTTATTGGATTTCATTGAAGATAGATAGTTGTAATTCTCTCAAACAGCATTGTACTTCAGGATAGACATTGAAATGCTGTTTCTTCTGATTGTTTCATTACTGGCATAGTAAATAATATGATTTTCTGATTGAAAAATTGTCAATACCAATGAAGTTCAATTCACTAGCACCTAGAATATTGATCTTTATGTGTTCCACTTCATTTTTGAAGACTTCCAACTTTCCTAGGTTTATACTTTGTATATTCCAGGTTCCAGTTATTAATTGATTTTTGCAGCTGTTTCCTATTCCCTTGAATTGTGCCACATCACCAAAGGAAGATCCTGAAGGCTTCACTCCCCCACTGACTTAACCTTTCATGTCACCATGATTGACTCTACTTTGTGAAAGCAGCTCCTCCTCAATCACATTTGAGTGCCTTCCTCCATTCTGTTTCCGACAATGTTCTCCTTCCATTTATTATCTGACAAAGTTTCTTAGCTACGTATATAACATTTTCAGTGGTTACTTCCTCTGAAATGGGCAGCCTAGTCCTTTTTAGTAGTTCTTATTCTGGAAGCTCTGCTGAAATCTGTTCACTTTGGGTGACCCTGCTGGCATTTGAAATATGAAGTGTCATAGCTTCCAGCATCACAGCAACACACAAGCCACCACAGTATGGCAAACTGCTAATTGGCAAGAATTATTTGATCTTCTCCTTCTCCCTACAACATTGGAAACTCACCCATTTGGAGTGAGGCCACCTCTCTTGAGCTGTTTTTTAAGATTTTCAAAGAAGGGGGAGATATAAAGCTAAGGGGACTAGGCAGGGACACTACTGTGTTGCTTGGGGGACCAGATTAGAAGTCTACATAACCTCAAAACAGAAATCTGCCTTGCTCTTGGTGTTTATTTTTATAGTAGTGGACTCAAACAATATTTGTCCTTTTGTGATTGATTAGCTTCACTCAGCATAATTGTTTTCAGGTCCATCCATGTTCTGGGGTCTTTTATGGTTTCATTACTGTTATTTAGTGATGCATGGTATTCCATTGTGTGATTGTACCAGAATTTCTTTTCCTTTTTTTTAAATATCAAACTTATTTTATTCAGGTTTGATTTTAACAAATGCATCTAGGAGAGGGCCTGCAGGAAAAAAATGAAGCCCATAGGGTCAGGGCCCTCCCCGATGCCTGAAGGGGGTGCAGGTCCCCTCCCTTCACCTCTTCTTCCTTCCTCATCTACAGGGGGCTTAGGGATATAGGCAGGGGAGGGGGCTGGTCTCCTGTGTGGGGGTGGTGTTTGGAGGGAAAGGGATACAGAGAACAGGGGACCAGGCCAGGGACAAGAGAAGGAAGGGCAGTGGAACATTTTCCAGAATCCATAGCATTCTGATTCTAGATTGAATTTAAAAACAAAACAGAAACTAAGCCATAAGCAGCACCTTCCCCCTTCCTCCATCCAGGGCTGTAGTGCAAGGGGAGAAGAGGGGGGCAGCTTCATCAATGCCGTTGCTTGCTCCTGGCCAAGGGTGATATGTAGGGGTTCCCCATCTAATGGGAGAGGGTGAGGAGAAAACAAACAAGCAAATTAAACATCAAATAAATCATGTAGGAGTCCAGCCAGGTACAAGGCCAGGGCTGTGTAAGGCTAGGGGATGGGGTGTCTGCAGGCTCCAGAATCACTGCTGCCACTACCGCCACTTATGGGACTAGTTATTTTGCTCTGTGTTGATTGCAGCAGCTGCCTCTGTCATGGCAGATTAGCACTGTGATCAGCATCTGTTTTCTACAGTCATACTTCTGCTGAACCTCCTTGCCACAGTCGCCCTTGAGCAGACAAGTCTTCCTGTACCTTCCACTGTCCTGGAGCAGTGAAAGATATCCATCCTGAATGCCAGTAAGATGGAAGTCATTCCTTTTGATGTGGAGACATCCATATTATAAGTTGAGGGGCAGATATCATCTTCTTTCTTCCCATTAAATATGTCAATACCAGCAAGGTAAACTTTGGTATAGCCATGGCTTGCCAGTCTTGGAAGCAGACAATCTTACACGGCCGACCTTTTAGCACCACAAAGCTATACTTATGTAATGCTGAGCCACTGCATTGGGAAGGTGACAGAGCCCCTTGCATCTCCTGTCTGGAAGTCCAAATCATTTGCCATTTTAAAAGGCTTTGATTCCACAAATGCCCTGACTTGCCCTGCTTGCTTCCAAACCCCCTGTTGCCACCACCACTGCTACTCCAGAATTTCTTATCCGTTCTTCAACTGATTGGCATTGAACTATTTTCAACTTCTTTTTATTGTGGACTGTATTGCAGTGATAGAGAGCATATGTCTGTTCATGTACTCTCTTGATTTCTTTAAGATATTGATATGATCTCTCAATCTCTCAGCAGAGATAATCAGCAGAGATGTTGATATGGTACTGATAGGTATTTCTATTCCCAGTTTCTTCAGGAAGCGCCATATTGCTTTCCACAATTGTAGTTGTGCTGACTTAATTAATGTTCTGTAATTTATCTCTCTAGTTTTTAGTATCCACTGCAATGGCTACACAGGAACTCACAGATAAAACTCATGATTTAAGCATTTATCGGGGAGTTAACAATTTGTAATGCCAAGAGAAACATTTACCAGGATAGTGAAAAAGTTTCAGCTCTGTTAATAAATGCCCAAAGGGGCATACCATTCTACTGGCCCCCTTAATCCAAAGGCATTCAGCTCAATCTCTGTGACTCAACAGACCCAGCTCCTTAAATTAAGTGTCTGAAGACCCTCCACTACAGTAAGCCTCAGCCCAAAGTTCTGTGGGTCAATAAGTCCAACTTCACCCAATTAAGTGCCCATAGGTATCCCACTCCAAAAACCGGCCTCTGGCACAAAAGCACTCGTGATTTGATCCGTGGATTGGGAAATCCATCACTGTGTATCATGCTCTGACTTCTGATACTGCTGCTGCTCCTGTGATGGATCCAGGAGGATCCAGGAGGTTCACTGTGCAGAGATCTTAGATCCAGAGGTCATGCTCCATGCCTTGCTCTTACTGGTAATGAGATCCCTCATCCTGATTCCAGAGGGCTCATTTCATACACAGCAAGATGCCACTCCAGAGAATCCTATTTGCAATTACTGATGAATTCTACCAATATTTTCCCCTCTTTCTTGTCAGAATTGGGAAAGGCTATTTGGTGGGAGTTAGAAACTGGCTAGAAGAGCCATATTAAATAATTTACTGCCCCTACAGTAATAATAAGTGGGCAGCTGTATAAGCCAACAGATTTGTAAAAAATAATAGGAAAATGTATTTTCTGAGGAATAATTGGAATTAATAAATTTCATGGAAAGATACTTCATGAGGATAAAGCGAGAGCTATGTGATCACGAGGTGTCAATGGGATCAGGTATCAGGCATCAGAAAACTCAAAGCAAGAAATCATATTGATGTGAACAAGGTGGGTCAGAGTGGAGACCCAAAGCCCATCTGTAGACAATTGGACATCCCCTCACAGATGGGTCACAAGGAAGGGACGTTCCAGGGTGCAGCATAGCACCGATGAAACAACATTCCTCTAGTTCTTTAGTGCTCCCTCCCCCCACCACTATCATGACCCCAGTTCTACCTTATAAATCGGACTACAGGGGAGCATGTACACTGGTATAGATAAGAGCTCTCCACACATGGAATTCAGGACAGATATATCCCTCAGGAACAATAATGGTAGTAACAATTGATACCATGAGGGTAGGGGGAAGGTGGGGGGAGAAAAGAGGGAGTGATCGCAATGATTGACGTATAACCACCACCACTCCCAGGGGGACAAACAACAGAAACATGGGTGAAAGAAGACAGTGGATGGTATAAGATATGAAAATAATAATTTATAATTTATTGAGGGGTCATGAGAATGAAGGGTGGGGGAGGGAGGAAAAAAGTTGATACCAAGGGCTCGAGTAGAAAGAAAATGTTTTGAAAAGGAAGATGGCAACAAAGGTGCTTGATGGTACAAAGGTGCTGGCACAATGAATGTATGATTATTGTAAGAACTGTAAGAACCCCCAGTAAAATGTTCTGATGATATCTGATCCCTTTGACACCTCGTGATTGCACATGCTGCTGTACTTCTTCCATGTGGGCTTTGTTGCTTCTTAACTAGATGGCTGCTTGTTTACCCTCAAGCCTTTAAGACCCCAGACACTAGATCTTTTGATAGGCAGACTCCATCAGCTTTCTTCACATTTGTTTATGTACCCGTTTGTCTTCAGCGATTGTATCGGGAGGTGAGCACACAATGTTATGATATTTTGTTCTTTGATGTCTGATCACTGATCCCTTTGGCACTGTGTGATCATGCAGGCTGGTGTGCTTCTTCCATGTTGGCTTTGTTGCGTCTGAGTTAGATGGCTGCTTGTTTACCTTCAAGCCTTTAAGACCCCAGATGCCACCCAGTGGATGAGAGTTCCTGTCTCCCCACAGCCCCTCCAACACTTGTTGCTTTCTGATTTTTTGAATTGGGCTATCGTTGAGTATGTTAGGTGTTTTAATTTGCATTTCTCATATGGCTAAAGATTGGGAACATTTTGTCATATGTTTATTGGCCATTTGGATTTCTGCCCCTCAGTGGGCAATTAGTTTTCTTTTTGGAAGCTAGCAGAATATTGTAGATTTTAGTAATAAGGCCTTTGTCTGATGTGTCATTGCTAAAGATGTTTTCCCAGTCTGTGGAATCTCTTGTTACTCTTGGTGAATTCTTTTGATGTACACAGATGTTTTATCTTCAGTATATCCCATTTGTCAATTTGTGCTTCCGGCTGCTTATTTAACTTCTAGCCTTTAAGACTCCTGAAGCTATACCCCTTATTATTTATTTATTTATTTTTAGTTTTTTTTAAAAAAATTATTTTATTGGGGGCTCATACAACTCTTATCACAATCCATACATACATCAGTTGTATAAAGCACATTTGTACATTCATTGCCCTCATCATTCTCAAAACATTTGCTCTCCACCTAAGCCCGTGGCATCAACTCCTCATTTTTCCCCTCCGTCCTTGCTCCCCTCTCCCTCATTAACCCTTGATTATTTATCTTATTATTTTGTCATGTCTTGCCCTGTCCAACGTCTTCCTTTACCCACTTTTCTGTTGTCTGTCCCCCAGGAGGAGGTTATATGTAGATCCTTGTAATTGATTCTCCCATCCTCCCCACCCTCCCTCCAACCTCCTGGTATCGCCATTCTCACTCACCGATGGTTCTGAAGGGATCATCCACCTTGGATTCCCTGTGTTTACAGTTCCTATCTGTACCAGTGTACATCCTCTGGTCTAGCCCTATTTGTAAAGTATAATTGGGAGAGGAAAATTGTATGTTTCATCATTGCTACACTGCACTCTGACTGGTTCATTTCCTCCTTGCGACCCTTCCAAAAGGGGATGTCCAGTTGCCTACAGATGGGCTTTGGGTACCCAATCTGCCTCACCCTCATTCACAATGATATGATTTCTTGTTCTGATGATACATGATACCTGATCCCTTCGACACCTCATGATCACATAGCCTGTTGTGCTTCTTCCATGTTGGCTTTGTTGCTTCTCAGCTAGATGGCCGCTTGTTTACCTTCAAGCCTTTAAGACCCCAGATGCCGCGCTTTTGATAGCCGGGCTTCATCACCTTTCTTCATCACATTTGCTTATGCACCTGTTTTGTCTTCAGCAATTGTGTTGGGAAGGTGAGCATCATGGAATGCCTATTTAATAGAACAAAGTATGTTTGCCTTGAGGGAGTACTTGAGTGGAGGCCCAGTGTCCATCTTCTACCTTAATACTAAACCTATAAATACATGCACAGATCTATTTCCCTATCCTCAAATATAAAAACATTTACATATGTACATGCCTTTATTTAGACCTCTATAAATGTCCTTTGCCTCTTAGCTCTTCCCTCTATTTCCTTTGACTTTCCTCTTGTCCCAGTATCATGCTCATCCTTATTTAGACAGACTTGAGGAGATAATAACATGCACAAAAACAAGACAGAGCAAAACCTAGCATCAAAAGAAAACAAAACAACAATAAAAAACCAATGACAAAGAAAACCCCACAACAGCAAAAAAGAGAGAAAATCTTGTAGTTAGTTCAATGACTGTTTTTTGGCCTTTAGGATTGTTTTCCGGTGGAGTCTGATGGGGTGCCAAACCTAGCTCCAAAGTCTATTTTTAGTTTTCCCTTGGGACTTTGTTGCTCTCTCACCCTTGCTTTTCTCTTGCGTGCCCTTAGTGTTTTGCCTCGATATGGTGCTATATCTTTTAATAGTTGGGCACTATCAGCTTTCCTCACCAAATTTGCTTGTGCACCCATTTTTTCTTCACTGATTGTGTTGGGAAGTTGAGTATCATACAGTACCAAGTTATTAGAACAGTGTTTTTATGTTAATGGAAGATTTAATGGCCCAGAGTTCTTCTGCTATCTTAATATTTTTAACATATAAATATATGTACATAGACCAATTCCCCTATCTTCATATATTAATATATTTACATATGTATATGTCTATATTTATAACCCTTATATAGTTTTAACCTCCCAGTTCATTCTTCTGTTTTCTTTACTTTCTCCCTGCCTCACTATCATGTTCACCCTTCATTTTACTCAGTAATTACTCTTTACTACATTACAGTTGATCACCACCACCAGATAATCTACACCCTCCTCGTTGTCGCTTTTAGATCCCTTATTGGTCCCCTGTTCCTGAGTTTTTTTGGATCATTGCTCCCTTCCCCTCACCTTTTCCTCTCCCATGCTCCCCAGGAACCATTACTCTTGTTGGTTTCTCCTCGGGATTAGTTATCCTGATATATATATGGTAAAAAAAATATATATATATGGTAAAATATATATATATGGTAAAATATATATATATGGTAAAAATAAAGAGAACAGTTAAGATTACCCATGAAAATTGCTTAAATTGTCCATAAAAAATATACATGAGTTTTATGTCTAAAACCCTGTAAGAATTCTACAGTGCTCCTGCTGGTGTGGCAGGCTGACTCTATCCCACCTTGCTAAGTATTGCCTATTGCTTTAAGGCTCCACCAAGAATGTCCTAGTTACTAGGAGGACTACTTGGATTGGGTGCTCAGGTTGGCCAATTGTAAGGCAATATGGCATGTCATTACTGTGCCATGTACCCAGAAGAGACTGGATACCTGCTTCCACTGGGTCTGGTAGAGACTTGCCCAGGCAGCCCTGCGATCCTCCATCTCAATCTAAGGGACAGATATGGATCCCATGGGGAGTGGGGTGCGGAAGATACCACATTCCCGAGGTCCTCAGTCCTGCTGGCCTAGGCAGGAATATATTGTCTGTGTAAGGCCAACACCCCCTCAGGAAAGGATCCCCAACCAAGCTGACTCACAGACCTGGTAACGACTCTAGGCTTGGCTACAACTGTCTTAGTGTCTTAGGACTGCCATGACAATGCTCCACAAACTTGTTAGGTGCCATTGAGTCGGTTCCATATATACAGCCCTGATCATATGTACAACAGAATGAAACACTTCCCGGTCCTGCGCCATCCTCACAACTGATCTTTTGTTTGAGCCCATTGTTACAGCCACTCTGTCCATCCACCTTGTCGAAGGTCTTTTATTCCCAATGCCCATCTACTTTACCCGGCATGATGGCCTTTTCCAGGGACTGGTCTCTCCTGATTGATTACACATGCAAAGTATGTGAGAAAAAGTCTCACCATCCTTGCATCTAAAAAGCATTTTGGTTGTACTTCTTCCATGACAGATTTGTTTGTACATCCATAGTGTATTCAATATTCTATACCGTTATAATTCAAAGGCATCAGTTCTTCTTTATTCATTGTCCACCTTTTGCGTACATGAGAGGTGATAGAATATACCATGGATTGAGTAATACAATGGCACCTGTATCTTCCACTCAACATATTTTCTTTCTAACACTTCAAGAAGATCTCTGGAAGTAGACTTGCCGAATGTTATTTGGTTTCTTTTTTGTTTTTAATCATTTCATTGGGGGCTCATATAATTCTTATCACAATCCATACATACATCCATTGTGTCAAACACATTTGTTGCCATCATTCTCAGAACATTTGCTTTCTACTTGAGCCTTTAATATCAATTCCTCATTTACCTCCTACTTCCCCATTCCCCCCTCCCTCATGAACCCTTCATAATTCATAAATTATTATTTTGTCATATCTTACACTGTCCAATGTCTCCCTTCACCAACTTTTATGTTGTCCATCCCCCAGGAGGAGGTTATATGTAGATTCCCATAATTGGTTCCCCCCTTCTATTCTACCTTCCCTCTACTCTCCAAGTATCGCCACTCTCACCGCTGGTCCTAAAGGGGTCATTTGTCCTGGATTCCCTGTGTTTCCAGTTCCTATCTGTACCAATGTACATCCTCTGGTCTATCCAGATTTGTAAGGTAGAATTGGGATCATGATAGTGGGTAGGGAGGAAACATTTAAGAACTAGAAGAAAGTTATATGTTTCATCGTTGCTATCCTGCACCCTGTCTGGCTCATCTCCTCTCCACAACCCTTCAGTAAGAGGGTTTCCAGTTGCCTAAAGTTGGGCTTTGAGTCTCCACTCTGCACTCACCCTCATTTACAAAGATAGGATTTTTTTGTTCTTTGATCCCTTTGACATCTCGTGATCGCACAGGCTGGTGTGCATCTTCCATGTGGGCTTTGTTGCTTCTAAGCTAGATGGCCACTTGTTTATCTTCAAGCCTTTAAGATCCCAGACACGATATCTTTTGATAGCCAGGCACCATGAGTTTTCTTCACTACATTTGTTTATGCACACATTTGTCTTCATTGATCATATTGGGAAGGTGGGCACCAACTGATAAGAATTTTTGTTCTTTGATATCTGATACCTGGTCCCTTCTACACCTCGTGGTCACCCAGGCTGGTGTGCTTCTTCTGTGTGGGCTTTGTTGCTTCTGAGCTAGATGGCCGCTTGTTTACCTTCAAGCCTTTCAGACAACAGGTGTTATATCTTTTGATAGCCAGGCACCATCACCTTTCTTCACCACATTTGCTTATGCACACATTTGTCTTCAGCGATCGTGTCAGGAAGGTGTGCATCATGGAATGCCAATTTAATAGAACAACGTGTTCTTGCATTGAATAAGTACTTGAGTGGAGATCCAATGTCCATCTGCTGCCTTAATACTAAACCTATAAATATATGCACATAGATCTATTTCTCTATTATCCTATATAAATATATTTACATATGTACATGGCTGTACTTAGACCTCTATAAATACCCTTTGTCTCCTAGTTCTTTCCTCTATTTCCTTTTACTTTCCTCTTGTCCCACTATCATGCTCAGCCTTCATTTGGGTTTCAGTAATTTCTTATGGTTACATTGCCCTTGCCTCTCACCCTCTCCTTGCCACTGGTTTTGGATCACTTGGTGCTCCCTTTTCCCTGCGTTGGCCAACACCACCTCCTTACTGTTATTTGGTTTCTTAACTGCTGCTTCCATGGGCTGCATTGTAGGCCCACACAAACTCAATTCATTGACAACTTCAACCTCTTCTTCATTGATTATGATGTTGCCTATTGGTCTGGTTTTCTTTACAGTGAGGTTTAATCCATACTGAAGGCTGTAATCCTTGCTCTTACTCAGGTTTCACATCCTCTTCACTTTCTTGTATGTGCTTATTCTTCCTCCTTTATTTTTTCTACTTAGCTTTTCTTGTTTATTCAAATTTAATCATTTTATTGGGGGCTCTTACAGCTCCTAAAACAATCCATACAGTCATCCATTGTGTCAAGAATATATGTATATTTGTTACTATCATCATTTTCAAGACATTTTCTTTCTACTTGATCCCTTGATCTCAGCTCATTTTCCCCTCCGTCTCTCAAGAACCCTTGATAATTTATAAGTTATTATTTTAATATCTTATACCGACCGCTGTCTCCCTTCACCTACTTTTCTGTTGTTCATCCCCCTGGGGGACGGTCATATGCTGAACATTGTGATCAGTTCCTCTGTCCTTCCCCCGTTTTCCCCTACCCTCTTGGTATTGCTACTCTCGTTATTGGTCCCAAGCAGTTTATCTATCCTGGATTCCCTGTGTTTTGAGCTCTTATCTGTACCAGTGTACATGCTCTGGTCTAGCCAGTTTTGTAAGGTAGAATTGGGGTCATGATAGTGGGGGTTAGGAAGCATTAAAGAGCTAGAGGAGTGTTGTGTTTTGTTGGTGGTATACTGCACCCCGGCTGGCTCATCCCTTCCTTGTGACCATGGACTTTGGGTTTTCACTCTGCCCTACCCTCGTTGACATCAATATAATTGTTTGTTCTGGGTGTTTTGATGCCTGATACCTGATCCCAATGACACCTCATGATCATACAGGTTGATGTGCTTCGTACATGTGGACTTTGTTGCTTCTCAGAACTTAACTATTCTTTTTTTTTTTTGGTGATCCAAATGGGTTTTTATTAAGGAGAGAAGGTGATAGAGAAGAGAAGAGAAAGAGAAGAGAGGAGAGGAGAGGAAAAAGAGGGGAGAGGGGGGAGGGGGAAGAAAGGATTGAGAGAGAGAGACCACAGCAAAAGTGAACTTAGCTATTCTTAACATCTCACATATTTCACTGGGTTTCCTTGTTTTACATCAGCATCCCCCACTAGAATGCCAGCTCTATGACCAGGTGTGGTAGATGCTCAATAAATGTTTGTTGAATGAATGTATATTGTTTACTGAATAAATAAATGTATGAAAAGTATTTATTGTGTGTATCAATAAGGAGGTTGTCATGACTTCAATGTTTTAGAAGAGGATGAAGACTGCAGCAGTTCTAAAAATAAAGATCTTTGTAGATTTGGCTCTTATCAAATATATCTGGATTCTACTAGGTGGCTAGAGATTGGAGGAAGACTTCTGAGTTTGTACCTTTTGAGTTTTGTACCATAGATGTTTTACCTATTATAATGAGAGTCATCATAAAGTCGTATTGGTTTAAACAAAGAGGATATCTGAGTGTAAGGAGCTGAGAGGAACAGACATACAAAAGCCACACAAAATAAAAGTTCTCATTTGTTATTATTAGAACAACAAAATACTACTCTGCCAAGTGCTGTGAAAGTTTGTAGACCTGTGAAAGTAAATAGTTCATGGACCAATGATCAATCTGAGGACCATACTTTGAGTAGCAATAATATAGAGGAAGTGGTTTTTTTTAATAGGAGAAGCTGGGTTCATTTAAGCCAAGAAGTGAAGGATGGACTTATTGAAGGTATTCAAATGTAGAGGCATTTATCTACTAGGGAACTGGATTGCTTAAGGTACAAAAGAAAGATTAAGGAAGGAGAACATATGTCCAAGGATAACATGGAAGTGAGATGGAAAGCATGTAGTCCATAAGTGAGTTGATGTTACAAAATTAGGGAGGACTGTATTTTTAAAAAGTTTTATCAGGTAAGGTCATAGCTAGAGAGGATGAAAGAATAATATTAGCTATCATTTATTGGTTATTTATTACTTACCAGACTCTTTAATACATTGCATGTGTGCATTATCTAATCAAATCATTCCTTTAAATTCTGAGTATGATTTTGGCTGAAACATTTTGAGATATGTATATCCTGGTTTTCGGGTGTATTAGTCTGAGTAGACTAGAGAAACAAATTCATAGGCACTCATATGTATAAGAAAGAGCTTTATGTCAAAGAGTAATTGTACATTAAGAAAAGGTCTCAGCCCAGTGCAGATCAAGTCCATAAGTCCAATATTAACCCACATGACCAGTACCAGTCTAAAAATTCTTCTTCAGACTCTCACAACACATGGAATCATGCCAAATGCAGGAAGATCACAGGCCAGTGAGAGGAAAGTCTTTTGGATCCAGTGGCAGTAGAGGCATCTCAGTGCTGGCGTGGGTCTCCATGTAGCTCCTCCAGCTCCAGGGCTCTCGCTCCATCAGCATAGCTCCATGTGGCTTGTCAACAGAAATATCAAGCAGAGATTGTGTCCTACCACCAGGGAGGAAGACAGGAGTTCCCAGAATCCTCAGGAGATGGCCATACCTACCAGTGTACCTGCACAGTATGACCTCATTGGCTGTGACCTGATTGACAGACTAGAGACCCTTCGCTCAAGTTGACAGATTATGTAACTGCCACAGTTGGGCTGTTAAGCTGTTCTGTAGAAGAAAGGTGAGGCTTTCTACTCCATAAATATGTAGTCTCAGAAATTCACACAGGCAATTCTACCCTGTATAGCAGTCGTTCTCAACTTTCCTAATGCTGCGTCCCTTTAGTACAGTTTCTCATGTTGTAGTGACCTCCCAATCATAAAATTATTTTCGTTGTTACTTCATAACTGTAATTTTGCTACTGTTATGAATTGAGCGACTCCCGTGACAGGGTTGTTCAACCCCCAAAGGGGGGTCAGAATTTGCTCCATGGCAGTGAGTTGGTTTTGTTTTTTTTTTAAACTATGAGTGATATGAGCAATTCATGATCTCAGCTGCTAACTAAATGACTAGAGGTTAGGTTTTCTTCATTCTTGTACTCATTGTTATTCACTCCCCATTTTCCCACAGTCTCCCCTGCCACACCCCCAAGAAAACATTAATCCAGTGTCTGTCTCTATAGATTTACCTATTCTGGATTTCAAATGAAGAAAAACGTTTTAAAAATGTAAAAACAACAAAGTAAAACCGAGAAAAACCTCAATAGAAAAGAAGGCAGAAAAATATTAACAACTAGAACAAACTTAAAATGGGTCAAAAGGGATACTCAATGATGAGACCTAATTTTAACCTAACTGCATCTGCCATAATCTACTTTCCAGTTATTTGTACATGATAGCAAGGCTGTTCACATCCCTGGTCTGTGGTCAAAAGGGATTCTGGCCCAATCCATGTGTATTTCCTCCACTTTTTTTTAACTGAAACAACTTTCAAATGAAGATCAAATGATAAGACAACATTTTAAACCTAACTACATGGGCCATAATCGAGTTTACAATGCTCTGTGTCTCTGAGGGGTCATCTACCCTGACTACCATGTACTGAGTGATCTTAAATGAACATACACAAGTCTAACATGACCAATGGGGAACACAATAGGAAAGGTAGGAAATCTTAAAGAACTAGAGGATAGTTAGGCAGTTCATCAGTGTCACATTGCATCCTGGATTTTTCTCTGCTCTTTGAGGCCCTACTAAGAGGGACTATCCAATTATCTTGCTTTGGGTCTCCACTACATCCATTAGATTTCTATTAGCCAGTTCTACTCTAAAGTCTTTTCCAGCTTTGACAATTCTGATTCTTAACACTAGATTTGTGGATATTTCTTATATACCTGTCTATACAAACATATGTCAAATTGACTCTTGAATAAAATGGCACGTTTTATTTTTAAAATGTTTCACTTATAAACAACATTATGACTATTAACTTTTAAGTGAAATTATTTTATACTATATATTTATATAAAATTTATATTATACAACATTTGAGATATTGGGTTTGACGTATACTAAGGGTCACTTTGGTCTGTCAGTATGACAATCTCCATGGCATTGATTGTCTTTACATTTGATGTTTACTTTCCAAGAACTTTTTTACTATGTTTTAATTTATTACTGAAGGAATACTTTCATGAATGAAATTGATTCACTGAGATTAATACTCAATTTAAGTTCTCATCAAATTGACACATATCCATGGAGATAGGTACATCACAGAGAATTTTGAGATTAGTAGACTTAGAAGAAAATTAATTTGGATATATATTTGTCACACTAAATGGATAAAAATCAGCATAAGTGGTAGGAGGTAAATGTAAATGATTTCTGTAATTTTTGTTGAGGAAATCAAAATGCGTCAAATGACACGTCCCATAAACCTAGTGTTAATGAAGCTTTATTGCACATATATATATTTAACATTGTCATAATTGTTTTAAACCAGTGTGGTCCATTCAGACTTTCTGCATTAATGAAATGTTCAAGTGGCACTTGAAATGATTAGGAACTGAATTTTAAGTTTTCTTTAATTTTAACTAATTTACATAAGAATATTCATGTGCCTAAAACTGCTGTACTAAACAGCATAATTCTAGATCCTATGAAAATTAAAATTCCCATAAACCTTGGACGATTTTTTTTCTTTTCCAGTTGTGTTGGTGTTGAAGAAGAGAAGGCTGCTGATATTGACCTCTACCACTGCCCCAACTGCGAGGTCTTGCATGGGCCCTCTGTTAGTAAGTAGATCTTGAGATTTACAAAAAAGGGGGATTTAGAGAGGCACAACAAAGGAAGCTTGATGATGTAATTATCTTTCCTGAGTCCTTGAGATTTGTCTCCCTTAGGAAATATCAAAAGCTTGGGAAGGCCTGCAGGCTAGTAGTTGCCTCAGTGAGAGAACAGTTTGTGGCTTTACTTTCATAGGGATTCCGTAGAGGAAGCATTCATCTTTACCAACCATTGTCTTGAGTCTGTAAGGGTCTTATTGACTTCAAATCTCTAAGGGAGGGTGTGAGATTAGAAGAGAAAAAGGTCTGCTGAGGCCTTTGCTTTTGGATCCATAGTACCTAACCATTTGACTCATGGTCTCATATCTCTTTACTTGACTTAGTGAAAAAACGCCGTGGATCTTCAAAAGGCCATGATACACACAAGGGAAAGCTAGTGAAGACTGGGAGCCCTACATTCATTCGAGAGCTCCGGAGTAGAACATTTGACAGGTGAGGACCTTTGTCCAGTGATTGATGGCTTCCCAGATTTCCACCTGGATGTCCCATTATGTGTCTTCTCCATTTGGGCACATTTTTTAGGGTTCTGCAAGTTCCTACTGTGGTGAGATGTTTTATTTTAGTCAATTTTGAGAATAGTCATAAGTTTTATTTGTTATGCAGAATATACTATGTGCAGAAACTTTTGGTAGGTTGGAAAGCAATATCTTTCTAATTTAGGAGAAGAGATATTCATGCACTTAAAGAATATTAGAACTATGGGGGAAAGATAGGAGAGCTTCCAAGACTTAGAGAAAAATGGACTTAGATGATAATTGAATTTTTCCTTAAAACTCTCTGAAGCCCCCTCATAGAAAGACTCTTAGCAAAAAATTTAACTCTCTCATTATAGAGAAGAGGAAACTTAAAATATTTAAAAAATTGAATGGTCATGTATTTATTTTATAATCACAAAAAACAATTCCTGTGCTTTTTAAAAACTTAAACTGACCTTATTAAGATAACTTACTTTTAAGTTATTAAGATAACTTACTTCAATGAGCAGAAATGATGAGTTAAAAAAATAAATGAATAAAGTACTCTCTTCTCCTTGTTTTTGAATTCACTGAACCATTTTCAGCTGTTCTATAATTAAAATGTTTTGATTTATGTGTTTCTTTTACTTTGTTAGTAAATTTAAGAAAGTAAGTCTCCTTTCTACTCCAGACTGTTCAAGTCCTTCCCCCAAATCAATTTCTTATGTACGTTTTTCCTTCTTAATAATGCTATGTTTTCAGTGAAGTTTTATGCAGCAGTTTAGTTTCACATTCAATAATTTCTACAAAAAATATTCAGTGACCTTGGTTACATTCTTCACATGTGTGAGTGTTCTCAGTATTTCTATTTGTGATTCTTTTCATTAATATAACTTCCCTACCTGTTAAACTTTCATCTTCATTTTAAAGTAATTGCTGGCCATTTGGTCTCAGATTCTTTTTAAAGAGCACAGTTCTTGTGCATTCTTTCAATAATAGTTATTGCATGTGGGTGTGTCCCTCTTTTATTTCACAAATGGTAACATTCCATATTTTTTACATCTTGCTTTAAAAAAAACCTTAAAGTATGATTACAGAAAGTCAGTCCTTGACAATAAATCAGTATATAAACATGTTCTTACTTTTTCATGGCTGTTTAGTGTCCCATTTTATAAATATATAATTAAAATAATTTATTTAACTATTTCTCTATTAATAAGCATTTGATTAGACTACTTTTATATTAGAAGAAAAAGCTGCAGTGGATATCTTTATGCTTAAATCTTTATACATGTGGGTAAGTATATCTTTAGATTTGCTGTTTAAAAATAAAATTAAAGAGTATGTATTTTAAAATGCTTGTAAATATTTCCAAATTGTTTCCAAAATGACTGCTCCGTTTCACACTCATATGAACAGTGTGTGAAGGTGCCTACTTCCCCGTATTCTGACTGAAAATATTTGCTATCAAACTCTTTGATAAGATAAAAAAAATCTTTTTTCTGTTTGCATTTCTTTTATTATGAAGGTGAGTTACTTTTGTATATTTGTAAACATTTGTTTTTCCTGTAAACTGCATGCTTGTGTTGTTTGACAATATTTTTATTGGAGTACTGACTTTTTATTACTGATTATTACCAGCTATTTTTATATTAAGGAGCCCTGGGGCATAAGTTGTAAAGCATTGGACTGTGATCTGCAAGCTCAGCAGTTCAAAAACACCAGCTGCTTCTCAGGGGAAAGATTAGGCTTTCTATTCCTGGAAAAAGTTAAGAGTATCAGAAACCCACTGGATGGCAATGAGTTTAGTGTGAGTTTTTTTTTCTTGGTTTGGGTTTTTTGTGTGGTATAGTAGGCTACACATTGAACTTTTAACCAGAACACAACAGCCTGTCTTTGGGAGAAAGAAAAGTGAGGCTGTCTACTCCTATAAATATTTAAAATCTTAGAAACCCTAGCGGGCAGTTCTACTCTATCTTACAGGGTTTCTATGAGTCAGAATTAACTCAATGGCAATGAATTTGGTTTTAGGTTTGGGCTTTTTTATGTTAAAGAAAATAATCCTTTGGCATACATGTAAGCATCTTTTTCCTAATTTGTGTCACCTTTTAAATTTCTTCATATTTTTCCTTATAGAAAATTTTAATTTTTATATAGTTTATTTATTTGATTTTAAACTCCAATTTTCTATTTAAATGCATGAGTTAAAGAAATTATCATAAAAATGCTTTTGCATTTTCAATCAGTCTTCTCTGTATTCACCAATTTTTTTAAATGTAGTGATTGCAGCTTAAATTGTCAGATACATCTTTTCCTCCTGGGTAGGCTGCTGACTTAGTCATCTAGAGAAGAGTATACTATTGATATCCTGGGTTGAATTTCACTCTTCTACTTCTGACAAAGAAAGCCTGTGGGCCTTGTACAGGTCATATCTTCTCTGACATATTAAGCTTATGCCCTTAATTGTCAGCCTAGTCTATGTCCCCTCAGTGAGGTCTTCTGTTCCCCACCTGTACTTCTACCACCACTATACCCCTTGGGTGAATTGGAGCATCAAGTGGGACCTTCAGTGTGCAGAACCTTTGAGGGCTCAAGATTTCTCTCTTGTACCCCACAGCTCAGATGAAGTGATTCTGAAGCCCACTGGAAGTCAGCTTACCGTGGAATTCCTGGAAGAGAATAGCTTTAGTGTACCTATCCTGGTCTTGAAGAAAGATGGGTTAGGGATGACATTGCCTTCATCATCATTCACTGTGAGGGATGTGGAACATTATGTTGGTAAGATACCATAGGGCCCTCTTTTTTAATACTTGTGTGTGTATGTGTGTTGAAAATATATACAGCAAAAGATATTTCTATATATGTATACAGCAAAAAAATTTCTACATGTATAATTAATGACATTGATTTATTCTTCAGTTTCTCTTATCAATCACTATTCTTTACCAAATTATTTCATCACCATCAACATAAAATCCTTAATCAAAACCTTCCCCATCCCTCTCCTTCCTCCTCCTGTTAAACATTAATTATTTAGAGGTTTTATATATTTGCTTATTTTGTGTAACTGAAACCATATAATGTTTATCCCTTAACTACTGACTTATTTCACTCGGCATGTTTTTCTGGCATTATTCATTCTTCTCAAGACCTGTGTCCCTTACCCTTCAAGCCACCTATTGGATTTCCTTTTGGCCATCTTAGGAATATGAGGTACAAATTCTTGCCTAAAGTCGTTTTTTGGGCAAAGCTAGAACCAAAATCTTGATCTCTTCCTCATCCTAATATACCATAAACCCCCCAGAAGGAATCCCATTATTTACCTGGAGAGCACTAAGGGAATATGGTCTCTCCTAGCCTTGGTAGCATAGTGGGTTATACATTTAGCTGCAAACTACAAGGTCAGCAGTTCAAAATCACCAGCCATTTGGTGGGAGAAAGATGAGGCTTTCTAATCCAATAAAGGGTTAGAGCCTTGGAAACCCACAGGGCAATTCTAGTCTGGCCTATAGGGTCACTATGAGTTAGAATAGACTCAATAGCAGTGAGTTTGGTTTTTCGTCCTCTGTTTGCGATGGTAAACCTTTGAGTCATGCCTTCGCATAACACTTATCTTTTGGGCATGGTTAAAGAGAGGAAAGCGGGCTTAAGAAGGTAGACCAGTGGTTCTCAACCATCCGTATACCGCAACCCTTTAATACAGTTCCTCATGTTGTGGTGACCCCCAATCATAAAATTATTTTCGTTGCTTTCATAACTAATTTTTCTACTGTTATGAACCAGGCGACCCCTGTGAAAGGGTCGTTCAACCACCAAAGCGGTCACAACCCACAGGTTGAGAACCGCTGAGGTAGACTATGCATCATTCTGTGTGTCAGCTAGTTCCATGGCCCTGGCAGACCTGGACCCATCAAATAGGTCTTAGGAACATGTGAACGGATTTCTACCCTTACCCGTAACCCCTGAAACATAAACATATACATATAGAATCTGAGGAGATGAGGTTAGAGGTTATTCTAGGGACTGGCGTGAAGATAAGACAATCTTTCCAATTACTGAAACCATTTGATATCGAACCCATTTCCCCCCCCCCCCAGGTTCTGACAAAGAGATTGATGTGATTGATGTGACCCGCCAGGCTGACTGCAAGATGAAGCTCGGTGATTTTGTGAAGTATTATTATAGCGGGAAGAGGGAGAAAGTTCTCAATGTCATTAGTTTGGAATTCTCTGATACCAGGTATGAGGACAGGGATAACTAAAGAGTCTAATAGTGCTTGGAATGTATGGGGATGGTATTAGTTGCCATTGATTTGATTTCAGTTCAAGGGACCTGAATATGTGCAGAGTAAAACCTGCTCCATGGGGTTTTCAAGGCTATAACATTTTAGAAGTAGATTGCCTGGGTTCAAACTGCTCATTTTTTTTGGCCAATAGTCAAACACTTAACCATTTTTGCTACTCAAAGACTACTCTAACTCAAACTGAGTATATATTAGTGTTTATTACCTTTCCTGATGATTTCTTTCTTTGGGATGGAGATCTGGTTTATACTTTCGAGGATAAATGCTCCCATCAAAGTAACTGAGTCATATTCTCCTCCCCAGTTCCTAGTATTGGACAGATTATAGAGTTTTACTATATTATTTTTTTTGGCCTCTTGAAGTCCTGGCACAGATTTCCTAGACCATTTTTTCTGGCAGTATAGTCACATTTTCACTACCATGGTGTGTCAGTCTGGATGGACTAGAGAAACAAATCTAGGGAGACTTGTGTGTATAAGAAAAAGCCTGATATACAAGAGCAATTGAATATTGAGAAAACATCCAAGTCCAGTCCAGATCAAATCCATAAGTCCAATATTAGCCCGTATGTCAGATACCAAGCCATACATTCCTTTTCAGACTCACAAAACACATGCAATGATGTCAAATTCAGGAAGATCACAGGCCAGTGGGTGGAAAGTCTTGGGGATCCAGTCATGGTAGAGGCATCTCAGCGCTGGCAGGGGTCTCCACATGACTCCTTCAGCTCCAGGGCTCTAGGGTAGCTCCATGTGTCTAGTCAGCTGCAATGTCTCCCAGGGAGTGAGCCCAGTGTCCCCTCTCCAGTGGGCTATTTAGCGCCTTAGCACCTCCAAATGGGGTCAAGCTGTGACTTGATTGACAGGCTAAACTCTACGCCTTCACTCTGAAGTCTCAAATTGAGAACAGATTATGTAACTACCACACAAGGTAAGTGCTCTGTCCCTAGAAATAGATTGATTAAAATTACTCCTATTCTAGTTTTTCTAAAAATAAACTGTTTTATATTAAACAATGACAGAAGGATAAAGGAAATGTTTATAACCTTTTAATGACTTCATTGTAATAACTTAATTGATTTTATCTGGACTACACTCAATAGATGTATAGTCTCCTTTGTGTTCAAAACTGTAGGATATACCAAGAAATTATATAATGTACCTTTTTTGCCCTTAGGAAGCTTACTGTCTTTGTTATCTACTGAATTAAAAATTATTTTCCATTAATTACAAATTCAAAGAAAATTGGGAGAGGTCCTATGTACTTTTTTAAAAAACAATTTTTAAACAGATTACATTTGTATTGCATCCTGAAGTACCATTTGAAGTAGCTTACAGGGATGAATAGAATACAAAATAGAGGAGAAAATAAAGGGAAAATTGGAACAAAAGAAGGATAAAGTTGGGGAAATAGAATGTCTATAGACAAAATGAGTAGTCTGGATGTTTGTTGTAGAGATTTTACTAAGGTTCTCCAAAATCAGAAAAAAGAGAGAAACATAATCTGTTGTAACTTTTGTGACTTTACATAGAACAAAAATAACCTGTACTGGACTATTTTGATGGTTCCTCATAAAGGAGACACTACAAGATAGGAACAGTAAAAAAAAAAGTGATAATTTGTTAGCGAATGAGTGGACTTCAGTGGGAGAGAAGGGAAGTATGCGCATTTAGTAGAGGAAATGGTCACCTTCAACTGGGGAAGGCTGTGGAGCTGGGCTTGGGAATTCTGGAGCAGAGTAGACTGAGGATATAGACTAAACTTAGGGAAATGTGTGCGATATACCTTTAGGAATTCTATAGAGAGAGTATTTTCTCTGCATTACCTGAATGTCTTTAAGCTATGGACATTTCATTTAGGCTTCAATTGAAGAAACTCTCAATATTCAGAAGTATTGGAAGCCGTTGAACTAAGTCTACTGCAGCATACTGACATCTGCTCTCCACCCCTTATTAGGCTTTCAAACCTTGTGGAAACACCCAAGATTGTTCGGAAGCTCTCATGGGTGGAAAACTTGTGGCCGGAGGAGTGTGTTTTTGAGAGGCCTAGTGTGCAGAAGTACTGCCTCATGAGTGTGCGGGATAGCTATACAGACTTTCACATTGACTTTGGCGGCACCTCAGTCTGGTACCATGTGCTCAAGGTAAGACTATATATGGCTTTTAGGCCTCTGAATTTTCATCAGATGACAGCACAAAACAGGCTGTTGCATCCTACCCACTTCCAAGATTCTATTTGGATGGCAGAGATGAATATTTTTACTTTGCAGTTTTGATTTTTGAATACCAACAGATGCCTAATGTTCCCAACTACTATCTTCATTGAAACAATTTATATTCCTACTTCCATGCATGGAAATGTGCATACTTAATTCAGAAATAACTGATAATATTATAAGAAGTTTCCCCTTCCCCAGCTTTATCAAAGAATAATTTATATGCCATAAAAAAATCACCCATTTTAAGCATACAATTTGATGAGTTTTAACTGTTTTATGTAGTCATGTGATTACAACCATACCAACCACTCCACCCTCCACCCCCACCCCCACCCCTGAAAATACAAACTCACTGCCATGAGTCAATTCTGATTTTATAATCAGCATAAAACATGAGGGTTTTTTTAATGTCAAACTTTCTATAGTTTGCATTCCATTGGTTGTTATAAATTTATAATTAACATACTGATTATCAATGAATATAAAGGAGTTTTGAGGTCTGGAAAACAGGTTTTAATAAGTGTAATTGTTTTTCATCTTTGTTCATACTATTTAATTTTGTTATCATAAGCTTGAAGAAAAGAGCAGAAAACTTGGGTATAACTCTTATCCAAATGATTACAATTCTTGAACTAGTAATATATTCATTATTATATCAGGAAGAAGTTAGAACATATGTAATAATCAGTGCTACTATATAAATGTTAGATTTAAATTTCTAAAAATAATTTTGTTACAGAAAAATAATAGGAATAATTCCGGTGTATTGTTCACCCAGATTCCTCACATTTTATTGCACCCTTTTTCTCTCCCTTTAAAGTTAATATAAGAAAATGATTATGTGTATTTTTTTTTCTGGAAACATTTGAAAGTAGCTATAAACATGGTATCTCTTAATAATTCATTGTATAATTCCTGAACACAACAAAATCATATCAAAATAATGAAGAAAACATTGCTAATACTATATGATCTGTAAACTTGATGCCAATTTCTACAACTGTTTATCAGATATTGTCAATATTATTGACTTTTTACATTGAAAATTCTTATTGTGAAATTTGGTTAAATCAAGCTATGGATTAGGGATATCTTTATACTAATGGTTTTTCATTTTTGATGGCAGCCCAGCTTATAACCACTATACCACCTGGGCTCCTTAATGGTTTTTTATTTTAAATTTTATATCCAAGCAAACATAATTAGGAAATAAAATAAAATATTTTTCCAACGTAACCCTGTCTTTAAGAAATCCTTGGGCAATTACTGAACTTTTAAACATGTATTGGCTTTGATTGCCGGTGTGAGAGGTAACATTTTGTGTATGATATTTAAAGGCAAATTAAATTTTCTTTTCATCTGTAATGTGACCTTAGATGCTCCTTAGATTATTATTGATCTACTCTTATATAGAAACCAGTTTTTATTTAGCATTTCATCTAAAATAGGAGCCCTCACTGTCCATTTATCCTAATTTGAAGGACAAAAGTACAGAAAGGCCTTTTGAAAATTTCTAAATCTATATGAAAATTGTTCTTAGATGGGCTTGTGGGGGAGATGACATACTAACATGGTCTTAGATTAGATGAGAGAATAATTACTTGTAATTTCCCTGGGAATTTTTTATGGAAATGCTTAAAACTTTTTTTTTTGCGTTTCAGGGTGAAAAGATTTTCTACTTAATCCGCCCAACCAATGCCAACCTGACTCTCTTTGAGTGCTGGAGCAGTTCCTCTAATCAGAATGAGATGTTCTTTGGGGACCAGGTGGAGAAATGCTATAAGTGTTCGGTGAAGCAAGGACAGACACTTTTCATTCCTACAGGTCTTCTTTTGGTTCTTCTGGGAAAATTTTGGGATGATGGAAAGAGAGCTTTTGGCACTTTAGTCAACTACTTCTTTTTTTAAATCTTATTTTTTATTTATTTATTGGGCTCTTACAGCTTTTGTCATGATCTATACATCGCTTACATCAGACGAATTTATACATATGTTGCCTTCATTCTTTTCTAGACATTTACTTTTCCTTTAAACCCTTGATAACAGCTCCTCTTTTCTGCTCCCTCCCTCGCCACCCCTCCCTCATAGCCCCTTGATAGATTGTACATTATTATTTTTATATCTCACACCGACCGCTGTTTCCCCCGTGTTTTCTGTTGTTCTTCCCCTTGGAGAGAGGTGTATGGTTATGTGTTGATCATTGCGATCGTTTCCCCTTTCTCCCTTCTTCTCCCTCACTTCCCCCTACCCTACTGGTATCACTATTCCCACTCCTGTTCCCGGAATCTGTGTTGTGAGCTCCCATCTCTTTTCTATACCTGTGTACATGGTCTGGTCTAATCTGAATTGAGAAGCAGCACTGGGGTCATGGTAGTGGGGGATGAAGAAGCCTCAAGAAACCAGAGAAATATAGTGTATTTCGTCAGTGCTTTACTGCACCTTGGTTGACTCATCCCTTCCCTGTGGCCCCTCTGTTGGGCGATTATTCCATTGTCTACAGATAGGCTTTGGATCTCTGCTCCACCCCTCCCCCCCTCGTTCTCAACAGTATGTTTTTGTTTCTTATGTGTCTGCTGATGCCTATTACCTGGTCCCTGTAACTCCTCATGATCGCACCAGCGATGTGCATCTTCCATGTGGACTTGTTTTTCTGCTTAAAGCGGCTTGTGTAACTTCAAGCCTTTAAGACCCCAGATGCTCTATCTTTTAATAGCTGGGTACCATCTGCCTTCACCACATTTGCTTTTGCACCTGTTTTGTCTTCAGTGATTGTGTAAGGAGTGCCGATTTGTTAGAACAAAGTGTTCTTATATTGAGGGAGGGTATGAGCAGAGGCCCAAAGTTCATCCCCTACCTCAGTATATTGCCATATAAATATATGTACATAGGCCAATACCTCTTTTTTATTAGTGTGTTTATATATGTACACCACTATGTTTATACCTCTATTCATTACTTTGCTTCCTAGGTCCTTTCTCTGTTTCCTTTTACCTTCCTCCTGCCCCACCATCACTTTCCCCTTATTTCCATCTCTTGGTACCTCCTCTTAGCTGGTTTGCTGTTGCTCTGGCACCCTCCCCCCACCCAGATCCCTATCTCCTCCTTGTTATTGACTCCAACCCCCCAGTTGTTCCCCTGTCCATGGTGCTGCCTGCTCACCTCCTGCTTCCCGCACCACCATTGCCCCCCAGGTCTCTCCAGGACCGTGGTCCCGCTGCTCTCTCCTTGGGTATGCGTCCCATGCCTATCCTACATAAGTTTCCCAAACTGATTTTTAAAAAAAGGAAAGAAAGAAAGATTGAAAATAGAAAAGGAGAAGAAACAAGAAAAAGAAAAGGGAGAAAACAGAAAAAAAAAACGAGAGAAGACATATATAAAAATCCTGGGTCTGTTCACTGGCTTTCAAGACTGTCCAGGAGCTGCCCCTTGGGGGCTCCTCAGGGGCTTCTTAGCTCTGCCTTGCTCCAGCTGCTGGTCTGGTATGCTCCCTTCTTGATTCACTCCGCTGTGGGGGTTTCAGACCGTACTATCTCCCCACCATGTAATCCCAGAAATATTCTCTGTCTCAGTCTGCTCTAATAAGGGGATGTAACATGAGGTATTGTAGCCGCACAGTCCTCTCTGTGTTCCATTAGCTTCCCTCAGGGACTTTATCCTCGGGGGCTGGTGTGCCAGCGTGGGGTCCAGGCCAGCTCTCTTTCTCTTCCTCTCTCCCAGTCTGCTTCCGTGTGGGTGTGGCATGCTGGCCCCTCTTCCCAACCTGTAAGTTCAGTGCTGCAGGGGGTCAGTTTGGCTCTGGTTGGCGCCAGTCCTGTAGCTCTCTTCATGTATTCCATGTGGCCACGTTGTCCTCATTGTTAGGTGTACTTTGGTAGGGTCTGCATGCCCACTCCCAATTCTGTGGAGACAAGACCAGCATCATCCCCCTGGATGGGTTAGTGTCCTGCTCTCTCCATCATGATTTCATTTTCACCGGTCCCCCTTTACTTCCTCCCCCTCCTCCCTCCTTTCCCCATTTTTGTGTTGGACCAAGATGTATCTCCTTGAGTTTCGTCCAACCTAACGCCCAACTCCCTGTATCTCAACCCAAATGTTGTGATGTAGGTGGCTTATTTTCTATACCTACCATGCTGATTACACTTATCTCAGTGGACTCATGCTATGCTTCTCCTTTTGTGATTGACTGGCTTTGCTTTAGCATAATTTGTTCTAAATCTTCCCATGAAAAGACCTGTTTCATGTGCTCATCAATGCTTTTTAGGGATGCGTAGTACTCCATTATGTGTCTTTGCCAGAGTTTATTGATCCACCCGTCTACTGATGAGAATTTAGGTTGTTTTCAACTCTTTGCAATTGTGAATTGTGCTTCAATAAACACTGGAGTGCATATGACTGGATGTGGTTTATTTCTTACCTCTTCTGAGTATATGCACAGTAGAGAGATGGCTGGGTAGCTCAATTCCATTTTTTTTAACTATTGCCAGATCACTTTCCATAGCAGCTGTACACATCTACAAAACCACCAGCAATGTAGGAGAGTTCATATCTTACCACATCCCCTCCAACAGTTGTTGCCCTCTGATTTTCTGATTTGAGCTAGCCTCAAAGGTGTTTGATAGTCTCTAATGGTTGTTTTGATTTGCATTTCTTTGATGGCTAATGATCAAGAGCATTTTATCATATGTTTATTGGCTGTATGGGTCTCCTCCCAAGTGAAACTTGTTTTTAGTTCTTTTGCTCACTTCTTAAAGGGGTTAACTATTTTCCTCTTTTTGTAGACTAGAAGGGTATTGTAGATTTTTGTAATAAGCCCTTTGTCTGTTCTGTCATTGTTAAAAATCCTCTCCCAGTCTGTGGGTTGCCTTGTTACCCTTTTGGTAAAGTCTTTTGATGTATACAGGTGTTTTATCCTTAGTAAATTCCACTTGTTGATTTCAGGCTCCCCTGTGTGTGAACCCTGCCCTATTGCAGTTATCCTTTGTATTCCCTGGACCAAGGTTCTTAGGTTTGTCCCGATTCCTTCACTAATGATACTTATGTTTTACGATTTTACTTCTAGGTCCATGATCTACCTTGAGTTTGGTCTTGTGCATGGGGTGAGGTAGACATCCAGTTTCATTTTTCTACTACATGTGGATTTCCATTGTTTCCAGTACCACTTGTACAATAGGGCATTGCCAGCCCACTTGATACTTTGGGGGCCCTTGTATATATGTTGATGGTTTTATTTCTGGGTTTTCTACTCTTTTCCATTAGTCTGTGTATCTGTCATTATGCCAGTACCATGCTGTTTTAATCACTGTGGCTGTGTAGTAGGTGTGCAAGTCAGGTAAAGCTGACTTTGTCCTTCTTGAGGCGTTCTCTGATAATTTGGGCTTCTTACCTCTCCATATGAAATTGGTGGTCAGTTTTACAATTCTTTGAAAAAGGTTGTTGGTATTTGAAGCGGGATAGCATTAAACTTATACAGTGCATTGAGTAGGATAGACAGCTTTACTATATTGAGTCTTCTGATTCATGAGCATGGGATATTTTTCCATTGTAGAGGTTGCTTTTGGTTTTCTGTAGTAGGGTTTTGTAGTTTTCCTTGTATGGGTTTTTTTTTGTTTGTTTGATAAATAAATGCCTAGATATTTCAAATTGTTGTTGGTTATTGTGAAGGGCACTGACTTCTTGATCTCGTTTTCCATGGTCTCATCCGATGTATATAGCAAAGCAATCGACTTCTGTTTGTTGACCTTGTATCCTGTCACTCTTCCACATTCCTCTATTGCTGTCAGCCCTACGATTGTAGAGCCTTTGGAATTTTCAATGCACAGGATTATGTCATCTGCAAATAGTGATAATTTCACCTCTTCTCCCAGTTGAATACCTTTGAAGTCCTTTCATTGTGTTATGTTATTAGCTAGAACCTCCAGTACAAAACTGAATAGAAGTGGGGCCAAAGGACACCCTTCTTTGGTCCCCTTTTTCAGTGGGATTGATAACATCTTTTCTCCATTTACTATGATGTTAGCTGTTAACTTTCTCGTAGATAGCTTGTATTAACTTGAGAAATTGACATTCCATTCCTGTCCTCTTGAGCATCTTAATCAGGAATGGGTGTTGGATGCTATGAAATGCTTTTTCTACATCTATGGATTTTATCATGTGCTTTTTCTTATCAATGTGGTATATAATATTGATGGATTTTCGGGTGTTAAACCATCCCTTTATCCCTGGGCTGAATCCTACCTGATCCTGATGGATGATGCGTTTTATATACTTTTGTATTCTATTGGCCAATATCTTCTTGATGATTTTTATATCTGTGTTCATTAGAGATAGTGGTCTATAGTTTTCTATTCCTGTGGGATCCTTGTCTTGTTTGGGTGTCAAAGTTATTCTGGCTTCATAAAATGAGTTTGGGAGTTTGCCGTCCTTTTCTACACTCTGGAATACTTTATGGAGGATTGGTGTCAGCTCTTCACTGAACGCTTTGTAGAATTCTCCTGTGAAGTCGTCTGGTCTGGGAGCTTTTTTGTTGGTAGCTTCTTGATAACCATATCTATTTCTTCTTTTGCTTCTTTAGGTTCTTGACCTCGATCTGGGATAGTCTGTGAAAGGATTGTTTTTCAAGTATTTGTCCATGTGTTCCACAGTGTTGAATTCATTAGAGTACAGACTTTCATAATACTTTATGATTATCATTTTAATCACATTAGGGTCTGTTTTGATTCCCCGTTTTATTCCTCAGCCTGGCTATTGTTGTTTGCACTTTCATTTCTTTGGTTGCTGTATTAATCTTCTGCATCGTTCTTTTATCTTCCCAGTGGTTCAACTCCACCCTTTTTCTTATTAATTCTTTTGCTATTGGAAGTACTGTTGTCTCTGTTCTAGTTGCTGGAGATTTTTGTGAGAGTATCTATCCTAAATCTCTCTTCCTTTTTCCTATATGCCCTTTTTGATATCAAGCTACCTCTAATGTCTGTTTTTACCGTATCCCATAGATTTTGATACATTGTATTCTCATTCTCATTAGCTTCTAGAATTTTTCTGATCTCCTCTCTAATCTGGGTCAGTACCCACTCATGTTGCAGAAAATCATTATGCATCCTCCAATTGTTTGTCCTTGTTTTTCTGGTTGTCCTTTGATCTTCAGTTTTATGGTATGGTTATCTGAGAAGGATGTTTGCATAATCTCTGTGTGTTTGAATTTACTCAAACATGACTTGTTTCCTAGCACATAGTTTAATTTTGAAAATGAGCCAGGCATGCTTGAGAATAATGTGATTTTCTTTTTGCATTTGGATGGAAAGCTCTAAATAAGTCTATCAGATCTAATTGCCTAATTGTTGTGCTTAGCTCTGTAGTCTCTTTGCTGAGCTTCCTTCCGAATGATCTACTTTTCTCTGAAAGCGGTGTATTAAAGTCACATATTATAATTGTTAAATCCGTGATATCTTTTTTTGTGTTTTGAACTTTGACAAATTTCATGGGTCTCTCATTTGGTGTATATATATATTCATTATGCTCACTGGTTCCTGGTTGACTGAGCCTTTGAGCATTATATATTGCCCCTCCTTATCTCTTTATGGTTTGAACCTTGAGATGAATTTTTTCTGAGATTAGGATTGGGACTCCTGCTGTTTTTGAGTTGCTGTTTGTCTGGTATATCTTCCGCCAACCTTTTATTCCTAGTTTATTCTTGTCTGTGAGCTTAATAAGTGTTTCCTGCAGGCAACAGATTGATGGGTTATGTTTTCCAAGCCATTCTGAAAGCCTTTTTATTTTAGTGATGGAGTTAAGGCTGTGGACATTTAGAGCTATCATGATCTGTGGATTCATTACTGACATCTCCTGCCTTTTGTTTTAGGTGTTTTCTTTAATACACCTTCATATCACTGTGTTGTGTCTTCATTGGGGGCTTTTTTATTGTCTTCTGTTTTCCCGCTGAGGCCATGTAATCATGGTGATTGTTATTGGTTCATTGGCTTCTGGTTGGAGTTGGGCTATATGGTATTCTCCTGTTAGTGTTTGGTGGATGTTGGTCTTATGGTTGTAGTGAGTCGGCAAAGATCTTCCTCAGGGTTGGGTGTCTTGCAGCATATTGTTTACATTTTTCCTTGTCCTGAAAGACCCTTATCTATCCTTCTCTCTTCATAGATAATTTGGCAGGGTAAAGGATTCTAAGGAAGGTGTTGTTTTCTTTCAGCTTTTGGAAGATGTTACTCCACTCTCTCTTCCTCTTCGTGGTTTCTGTTGATAGGTCTGAGCATATTCTTACCTGTGAGCCACTGGATGTGACTGTCATCTTTTGTTGCTCTTAGGATTTTTTCCCTCGAAGTTGGATAGTTTAACTGTTATATACCTTGGTAATTCTTCTTGGGATTTAGATTAATTGGTGTCCTCTCTGCTTTCTGTATGCGTTAGTGATTTTCATTCATAGGGTGCGGAAGTTTTTTTCCCAGAAATTCCCTTGTTAGTTTAGCTGTTGACTTCTCCGCTGTGGCTTTCTCCAGTAGGCCAGTAATTTGGATGTTGTTCCTCTTTGTAGCATCTGTCATTTGTCCCAGATTTTCTTCAGCCTCTTTTATTATCTTGTTTCATTGTCTTTCTCATTTGTTGAGGTCTGCCTGATTATCTTCAAGATCACTGGTACGGTTCTCAACCTCCTCTAGTCTGTTTGTGAGATCCATGATCTTGTGTGTAGCTTTGACTGCTTCATCTGTTAGCTCCTTACTGTATTTCCCTTTGGTGTATGGACTGCATCTCCTCTATTATGGACTTCTTACCCTCTATCATGGATTTTATCTCCTCTGATGCTGCACCCTTGGTCTCTGTTTCTTTCCTCATCTCCTGTATTATTCCAAGCAGCCTTCTGAAAATTTCTTTTTGTGACACATCCACGTCAGATTCTTCTGTGAATGTTAGTTCTGCTGTTGCATATTGTCTTTTGTGTTTTCTTGTTGGGAGTTATGTGATATGCTGTTGTTTACATGATGTTTTTGAAGAACTGGGTGCCATATTTCTGAGAGATCAAGAGGCCCTGCGTTCTTTCTCTGTGTGACTGGCAGTGGTGATTTCAAGGGCTGCCTATGGCCTGTGGAGGTGGACCAGGCTGCTGTTTGACGTTGCGAGCACACGTGCAGACAGCCCTTTGGGGAAATCAATTTGACTGATGGATAACTCCCAGTACAGTGATATGACTGTATTGGGCCAATGGGTGGGTAGTGGCCCCATTGGTGCCTAAGCTGGTTTGACCAGTGTAAGCTGGGGAGCTCCTAGAATTGGGTCGCTGGTTCCCTGGGTTCCAGATCTAGGCTACATTTTGGGGAAGTGTTTTTTCGACCAGGGATGTACGTTCTACTGTTCCACTCTCTGCGTGGGCTGGGAAAGGATGGGGCAGCGATCCCCAAGCTGGGATAGACCCAGGCAGTGTCTATCTGCGGCCCCTATGCCTCAGCACTTGCCACAAGGGCTTTCAAGGACCCACGCTGTGACTCCCTGTGGCTACGGGCAAGGCGGTGCGTGGTGGACCTGCAAGGCCCCAATCCATAACTCTGACTCCCCGTGGATCAGGTTGGGCAGCATGCAGCAGGCCTTCAAGGTCCTATTCCATGACCCCGACTCCCTGTATCTCAGGCCTCTGTGGCACAACATGTTCTGGGCCCGCCAGGCCCCAGTCTGCAACTATGACTCCCTGCGTGTCAGGCTGAGGCAGTACGTGGCGGGCACACAAGGCTCCAGTCTGTGACTCTGACTCCCTGTAGGTTAGGTCGACGTAGGGTGTGGCACAGTGTGCCAGGCTGGGAGGTGTGGGGGCCACCAGAAGCTCCAGTGCTGTGGAAATGGTGGACAGGAAGTGTGGGCGCCATTTCTTGTGGTCAGGGAGTGGCTGGGGCTACAATGAGCTAAGGTGCCTTGGAAGTGGCAGGGCCTGTGCCTTGTTGAAACAGTACACTCAACTTGTACAGTGGGTGAAGGCAACCCAGACACTGCTGATGGATTCCCCTAGCTGCAAGCATTCATACTTGCTGCAACTTGGGCCTTGGGGTCCTGGGTGGCTGTCAGGAGGGACCAGAGCTTGCAGACAGAATCGCCATGTATCGTGTAGGGAGGGGAACTATGAGAGACAGGAACAGCTCCCTCAAGTGAAAGCCGTGAGTGGACAGTTGCTATGTGGTGGTCAGGTCTGGCCTTGGGGAGCTCTACGTGATAGCCATCCCATTCCTTGGGTGGCAACCAGGCTAGGGGGTGGGGGTGGAGGGCATTGACTGATGTCAACCGAGGCACACAGAGGTTGCACAACCAGCTGGAAATCCCTGGTATAGGGACCCAGATCTCTGGGGCTTGGAACGAATCAGATGTTGGGCAGGGCCATCTCCCAGACAGGGAGGGCTCCTCATGGGGATTTTTCCACTTACCAGAACACTTCACTCACTGGAGCTCTTGGCTGCTTACCTGGGTGCCAACGTGAAGCCTAACTACTTCTAATAATATGAGCAAGTAGCAACAACAACAACAACAAAATTTTTTTCCCCAAAGCTGTGTATTTAAATTTTTTTCAAAACAACTTTATCATCTTCAAAGGACTCTCTGTTACGCTTAATACATTTGTCAAAGCTTTGATTCCATTCTTGGAAACATTTTTCACACTTATCTGTTTGGATGGCTGACAGCACCTCATTTTTTTCCTTCACCTCTTCTGTGTTGTCAAATCCCTGTCCTTTCATTTACCTCTTCATACCTGGATACAAAAAGAAGTCCCATGGGATGACATCAGTTGAGTAAGGTGCACAGGGCAAGAGAGGCATGCCATTTTTTGCTAAAAATTGGTGCACTGGGATGGTTATATGAGGAGGTACATTGTGGTGGAAAAATCAGTCCCCAGTCTGCCACAAATCAGGCCTTTTTTGTCACACACTGTTTCACTGTCTTTTCAGAACCTCTAAATCAGTGGTTCTCAACCTTCCTAATGCCATGACCCTTTAATGCAGTTCCTCATGTTGTGGTGACCCCCAACCATGAAATTATTTTGGTTCCTACTTCATCACTGTAATTTTGCTGCTATTATGAATGGGATGACCCTTGTGAGAGAGTCGTTCGACCTCCAAAGCGGTTGCAGCCCACAGGTTGAGAACCGCTGCTCTAAATAGAAAGCTTGATTAACAGTCTGATCTACAGGAACGATCTCCAAATGCACTACAAGTTGACATTTTCATCCATTTGGGAAGTTGATGGATGTACAGAACAAGGTTTGTCATCAGTTGACATTTCACCTTTTTGGAAATAAGAAAACCACTCCTACACTTGCTTTTTTTCCCACAGTGCTGTCCTT
Source organism: Tenrec ecaudatus (assembly GCF_050624435.1). Lineage (NCBI taxonomy): Eukaryota > Metazoa > Chordata > Mammalia > Afrosoricida > Tenrecidae > Tenrec > Tenrec ecaudatus. Next base: position 58,643,810 of record NC_134548.1, on the reverse strand, counting down.
GTAAGTTGTGTTCAACATCACAAGTTTCTGTAGCATTTTTCCCAAGCAGGAGACACAATTTTACAGCTACACGCTGTTCTATTAAATCAGCCATCACTAAAACAAGGTTTGAGCAAAAGTCCTTTTACAAAAAAATTCAGTGTGTTGAGAGAAAACCTTCCTAGGTGACACCACTGGTAACACTTAAGGCAGCAAGTTGCTAGATGCTCCTCTAGTGGGAAAAATGTGTACTATGAAAGCTCCACCCATCGGAGCTTTTTTTCCATTTTTTTCTTGTGATATCCCCTCGTACATTAATCTGATTATGTGTTATAATCCCTCTTATCAAAAAGATTCATATGGTAACCTGTAGGTGGGAAAGTCTGGGAGGAGACTGATGGACTCCTTTGCACTGAGCTTATGTTAAGTTGTTGGACAGATAGAGTACAGGGCTTCCACCCCTATGTCTAAGGACAGTGGCAGGGAAGCTAGCTCTTGTAAAACCATATTCACTGTCATTGAAGCTATTTTATTGGGGGCTCATAACTCTTATCAAAATCCACACATATATCCATGTGTCAAACACATCTGTACATATATTGTTATCATCGTTTTCAAAACATTTTCTTTCTATTTGAGCCCTTGGTATCAGCTCCAAATACTTTTTCCCTCACTTCCTTCCCTACCCTCCCTCTGTCATGTCCCCTTGATAATTTATAAAACATTCTTTTTTTCCCCTGTCATACAGCTTTCTCTCTTCATCCACTTTTCTGCTGTCCACCCCCTTGGGACGGGTGCCATATATCAATTATTTTGATAGGTTGCCCCTTACTCCCTCCCCCACCCGCTTCCTTTACCCTACTAGTATTGCTGCTTTCCTTATTGGTCCTGAGTGGTTTATCTATCCTGGATTCCCTGTGTTGCTAGTTCTTATCTGTACCAGTATGCATGTTTTGGTCTAGCCAGATTTGTAAGGTAGCATTGGGGACATGATAGTGGGATGTGGGGATGAAGCATTGAAGACCTAGAGGAAGGTCATGTGTTTCATTGGTACTACATTGTACCCTGACTGGCTCATCGCTTCCTTGTGGCTGTTCTGACAGGGTATGTCCAATTGACTACTGATGGGCTTTGGGTCTCCACTCTGCCCTCCTCCACATTCCCATTGATATGGTTTTGTTTCATTTTGTTTTGTTTGGGGTCTTTGATGCCTGATACCCGATCTAAATACCTCATGATCACACAGGCTGGTGTGCTTCCATGTGGGCTTTTTTGCTTCTCACCTAGATGACTGCTTATTTATCTTCAAATTTTTTAAGACCCCAGATGCTATATGTTTTGATAGTCGGGTACCATCAGCTTTCTTTACCATATTAGTGTATGCACCCATATTGTTTTCAACGATTGTCAGAGAAGGTGATCATCACAGAGTGCTGTGTTGGTAGAACAAAGTGTTCTTGCTTTGTAGGAGTACTTGAGTGGAGGCCCAATGTCTATCTGCTGCCGTAATACTTTACAGATCAGAATTTGTACATTGATCTAATCCCCTATCATTATTTATAAATCTATTTACATATATACATGCCTGTATTTAGACCTTTACAAATGTCCTTTGGCTCCCAGTTCTTTCCCCTATTTCTTTTTATATTCCTCCTGTTCCACTATCATCTTCATCCTTCATTTGGATTTTGATAATTCCTCTCTGCTACATTGCCCTTGATCAAGCCCCTGCCCCCCAAGCATCTTATGCCCTCCTTACCATCAATTTTAGATTACTTATTCCTCCCTTGTCCCTGGGTTTGTTGGCACCCCTGTTCTTTTCCCCCACCTCCCCATCTCCCGTGTCCCCCCAGAACCATCGGTCCCATTATTCTCTCCTCTTGATTTTTCATCTTATCTGTCTTGTCCAGTAAGACATGCATAGATAATAATACATGCATAAGCAAAGCATACCAAAAAATAAAGCAACTAATACAACGAAATAAATAAATAAAACAGCAGCAACAAAGTGAAAAGTCCTCAAACAATTCCAGGTCTGTCTATTAACCTTTATGAGTGTTTTCCAGTTGAGTCCGCTGGGGTGCCACTCCCTGGGCCCAAAGCCCACTTTTGCATTTCTTGGGGACTTTGTTGCTTTGCTCCCCTTGCTGCTCTGCTTTAAGCGCTTAGTATTTCACCCTGGTGCAGTGAGGTCAGATCAGGCACATCTCCTACATTGTGTCCCTAGTGCTGTCTGCCTTAATGCTATGTGTCAGTGAGGGACGTCTTTGTGCCTCTTGGTGGGACTGGCCCTGTGATCATCTTCTCTGTGGATTGGCTTCTCTGAGCCACCGGAATATTGTCCTCAGGGACTTGATGGCCTGGATGTATTCCACTCTCTCTCCTACCCTCTTTGTTTGCTCCTGATCAGATGCACCCCTCTTCCTGAGTTGCAGCGTCATTGCTGTCCTCTGACGTGCATTCCTCTGGGGTGGGGGGTGCCCACATAGTTGAGATTGTTACTATTGTTTTGCGTCTTACACTGATGTCTCCCTTCACCCACCTTTCTGTTAATTGTCTCCTTTGGGGACTACGTGTCCAATCTTGTGATGGATTCTCCCTTTTTCCCTTCTTTGGCTATCCCCCTCCCCTCATGATATCACTGTTCGCACTACTGTTCCTGAGGGTTTTATCTGTTCTGAATTCCATGTTTTGAAAGTTCTTATCTGTGCCAATGTGTCTTCTCTGTTCTAGCCAGATTTGTATAGTAGAATTGGTTCATGGTTGTTGAGGGCAGATGCATTCAGGAATTAGAGGAATGATGTGGGATTCATCATTGCTATACAACACCTTTATTGAATCATCTCTTTCCTTATAACCCTCCTGTGGGTGGATATCCAATTATCTACAGATGGGGTTTGGGTCTCCACTCCAAACCCCCTTGTTTGCATCAATATAGTTGTTTATTTGGGATCTTTTGATAACTGATCCCATGGACACAGGTTGGTGTGCTTCTACCATGTGGGCTTATTTGCTTCCCTGCTAGAAGTTGCTTGGCTATCAAATGATTCTCTTATTTGAATGTCTTTCCTGTTTGTTGGTGTCTGCATGGTTGCTTGATGTCACTGGTACGATTCTCTGCTTCTTATCTCTTGGAGAAGTCTGTGAATTTATTTACTTTTGTTACTTCATCTCTTAACTTTGTATTTCCCTTTAGTGTGTGGCCTTTACCTCCTCTATCATTTAATCCTTTTCCGGTATTGCTTTCCTCATATCCTGTATGACTCCAAGCAGCATTCTGAATATTTCTTTCTATAGCAGCTCAACATCTGCTTCTTCTATGAATGTTCTTAGATTCAGGACTTCCTCTATCATTGCCTTTTGTTTTTCCAGATTTTTCATTCAGGTTGTTGAGGCAGTTTTCTGTCTGTCGTTTTGGAAGAGCTCGGTGCCATTTTCCTGGGAGTCAAAGAGGTCTAAGAAATCCTTGGGAGGTTGGTAGGAATGTTTCTGCGGGTTTCCTGTATTCAACTGCACTGGGGGGTCGGGCTACAGCTTTGTCCTTCTGGGGTTTCCCTCTCTCCCTACCTTTTTCTGTTGTTAGGCGGGCTTGTTGGATGGCCTTCTCTGGACACTATCCATACAATTGCAGGCCTCAAAGGTTGCACTGTGTAGTCTGACCAGCAAGGACCCGTCGTGGTTTGATGGAGAGCATGTGAGCAAGACCCCTGGGGACGGATTGAGCTTGTTTGTCATCCTCAGAGCCTAGTGCCAGTCCAGTTAGGACTGACAGTATAGCCATAGGTCCAGGGGCGGCCTGGTGGGGGCACTGTGAGCTCTGCACACTGGAGGTGACTTCATTCTGACCAGTGTAAGCAGCATTTTAAAGACTCTGTCATGCCCTAAACTTGTAGAACCTGTTTGGGGCCTAAGCTGGGGATTTCAGTAACTGTTGGCTTTTCCTGTTTTGTTATGTTAAAGTTATGTTAATGGACCAGGTTTCTGATGGCTTACATTCAAAGTTACACAAAGGAACATACTCTTGAATTGAAAGCATTTCAAAAGATTTTTGTAAATATATAGTGAATTTGTAGGGTACCCTGATATTGGAGCTGTGCTCTGCTGTCCCCCAAGGAATGTGGACCGGATTAGCCTATTGGGTTTGGGGCTTACTGGGTCTGAATTGTGTTGACTCCCTCCTGCCCAGCTCCACAGGCTGTGCTCCATGGATCTACACTCTACCAGGGGTAAATATACTAGGGGCTCTCCAATTTCAGCAAATTAGTGTCCAATTATTTGTTGTTACCCATGTTGGAATGCTGGGAGCTGAGCAGGAGGGGAAAGGGGATAGCCAATGCAATCACTCTGTTCCTGGCTGGGGAGAGGAACTGCAAAACCAGCAGTTGCAGGAGCTGGGAGAGTTGCAGAGAGGACACCTCGGTGTGAGCCCTTGTGACTACTTAGAGGCTTTTCAGAACCTGAGATTATTACCACCTTTAGACACCATTCTGCAGAAACTACTGTACACTGTGGGTCCTAGTTCTTGGGTGCAGGAAGTGGTGGCAGATGCCAGTCCTATTGGACCTGACAAGGGATTAGTGGAGTCTGCAGGCAGACTCAATAAACTGAGAGTGTTTCAGTGAGCCCTCGAATTGCTCGCAAGGGGAGGTCTGAACCACTGACCTCTTGAACTTGTACTCTTATTTCTGGCACCCTGCCTCTCACTATTGACATTCTTACCTCTTAATTTTTCGATCTAACAGTAGGAGCACTGGGCAGATGATTCTACCCGGGTGCCATCTTGGAACCTCCAATATTTATTTTATTTAGTTAAATGCACTTTTGAAAAAATTGAGATACAATTCATATATCCTAAATTTTGCCTAAACATTTAAAGGGTACAATTCAGTTATTTTTAGAATATCCATTAGGTTCTACTGTCTAATACAAGAAATTTTTCATCATCCCCCAAAAGAAATCTTACTAGCCAGTATTTTTGATTCCTTCCTCAAACAGTTGTTAAGCACTTTTGTGCTTATTTTTCCTCTATAGATTTGTCTATCCTTAGCATTTCCTATAAGTGGAATCACACATCTGGCTTTTACTTGGTTTCTGAAGTTGCCTTCAGGTCATCCCCAATTCATGACTATCCCATGTATAATGAAACAAAATGCTGTAAATCTTACACTATCTTCATGATCAATTGCTGATAGAACCATTGTGATCTATAGGGTTCTCATTGGCTTATTTTTGGAAATAGAGCTCCAGGCCTTTCTTCTCATGCTATCTTAATCTTGAAGCTACTATGAAATTTGTTCAATACCATAGCAACATGTAAAACTCCACCGACAGATGGATGGTGGATGTGCATGAGGTACATTGTTCAGAAATTGATAACAGATCTCCCACATGGAAGGCAAGAATTCTACCACTGAATGACCAATGCCTTTATTTTCAAGGGTTATGCATGTTCCAGTATGTGTCAGAGCATCATCATACCTTTTAATAGCTGAATAATATCCCTTTGTGCACATATACTTGTTTATCTATTCACTCATTGATGACCATTTGGTTTCCCCCCCCACATTTTAGCTATTATGAATAATGTCTCTGAACATTCATGTACAAGATTTGTATTCATGCACAACATATTTAATGTTTTTGGATATGGAATTACTGTGCTATATTGTAACTCTGTTTAACTTTTTTTCTCCTCCATCCTTAACTCTAAATTTTTAGGGAACTGCTAATTTGTTTTCCAAAGTGGCTACCTCATTTTATGTTCCCATCACAATTCTGGGGGCTCCAATTTTACCACATGCCCACCAGCACTTAATATTTTCCGTCTTTTATGATTGTGACCATCCTAGTGAATGTAAAGTGATATTATGATTTTAATTTATATTGCCTTAAATATCATGGGGTGATGATTTCAGCCATGAGCTGCTAGCCACAAAGTTGGTGGATAAAACCCACCAACATGGGAGAAACATAAGGCTTTACACTTATAAAGATTTACGGCCTCAGAAGTCCTATGGAGCAGTTCTACTCCGTACTATAAGTTGCTGTGAATTGGATTTAATGTTTTAATATTGGGTGTCTTTCTGGGTGCTTATTGGACATTTGTGTATCTTCTTTAGAGAAATGGCTGTTCAAATATTTTGTCCATTATTCAGATAGGCTATTTGTCTTTTCACTGTTGTGGTGTAAGATATATATACATATCTATATATATAATGCTAAAGTGATACATAACAAAACCTACACCATTCAAAATTTTCTATATGTACAATTCAGTGATGATTGCATTCTTTAAGTTGTGCCATTATTCTTGCTATTATTTTACAAATTATTCTACCACTATGAACGTAAACTCAAAAACAGCTAAGCAGAAACTCTTTCTTTTCACCCCCGTGCCCCCTAGTAGTCTTTGGCTTCTAGATATATGAGGGTAAATAAAGAAGTGTTGCCACTAAGATTTCCATTTATGCTTGCATATACATGTTTAAACATGTCTGCAACCAGTGGGTACTTCTAATCTTTATTTTTTATCTTCTGGTATCTGAAGACTTTTGTTGTTCTTTTTCTATTTAAGTTGTAGGGTAAAAGTTTCAATCTGAACTCCTCTCTTTCTCTCTCTCTCCAATATGTGTGAAATGAACTCAAAATGTCAGTAAAGACTCCAAATCCACGTCACTTTTCCTCCATTAGGTGCTCAAAAGAATATTTAGATCTGAGGGGTAAGGAATCTGGAGGGGGGGGTTGTTTTGTTTTTCCATGAATAGATTTTTATTTTTCCTGTTAAACCCTCACATTTATTTTTGGCCCTGTGCCTGCCTCACCCCTGTACCTCGCCTCCTTTTAGTCATCAAAGTCTTTGGCTATTGGTGTATAAACCACATTTCTTCTTTGTTTTTCCTTTAACAATGGTGATATTAAATAATTATCTTTGTAAGATCAACTGAGTTTGAGAAGTATAATGTTCTAAAGTTTTATTCATGTCTTGCAGTGTTTAAGGGAGTTCATTGTTTTTTATTGATACATAAATTCCATCGTATGAATATGCTAGTTTGTTTATCTATTCCGATGTAGTTTGGGTTTTTAGGTGTTTCTACATATTTGCTTTTGTGGAAATTTCTGTAATAAGCATAGGTGTTACGTATGTCTGTTCATGTTATATTATTAATTTCTTTAGGAAGATGCCCAGTAGAAAGATTGCTGAATCATAAATACTTGTTTAAGGAAGTAACATACTAATTTCCATAATGGCTATACAATTCTACAGTCACACCAGTAATGTAAAAGCATTCCTATCTCTCCATATCCCCTCCAGCATTTGTTACTGTCTGTTTTATTGAATTTTCCCAAACGTGTCTGTGTGAGGTGATATCTTGTTGTTTGTGTTTCTCTTAGTGTTGATATTGAACATTTCTTCATACGGTTGTCGGCCTCTTGTATGTTGTCTTTGGTAATTGTCTATTCATGTTTTGTGCCCATTTTTGATTGGATTATTTGTATTTTATTAAGATGCCATTTTCTATAGATTTTGGAGATTAGCCCTTTATCTGATTTATTCTTAATATATTTTTACCAACTCTGGGTTCTCTGATGACTCTTTTGATGGAGTTTTTTTGTATGCGTAAATGTCATTTAGTAGGTCCTACTTCTTTATTTTGTCTTCCATAGTTGGATATTTTTCATTGTGTGCATAGTGTTTATGCCATGTTTTAGAGTCTTTAAGTTTGTCCCTATTTTTTCGCTTCTGGGCTTTATAATTGTGTGGTTTATAATTAGATCTTGGATTCATTTTGAGTTTGTTTGTATACATGGTGTTAGGTGTGGGTCTTGTTTCATTCTTTTGCAGGTGAAGATCCAGTGTTTGCAACACCGTTTGTTGAAAAGGTCATCTTATGCTCATTTAATGTGTTTTAGTTCTTTATCAAAAATTAGATGTCTATAGCTACTTGGCTATTATTTCTGGATTTTCAATTCTAATCCATTGGTACCAGTACCAGATTTTTTTTATTACTGGGGCTATATAGTAGGTTTTAATGTACAGTATGCTCTGTAGAATGGTTTATGTTCATTGAGGAAAAATATGTATTGTGCTACTATTGAATGAAATGTTCTATATGTATGTATGTGGTCTAGTTCGTTGATTGTAATGTTAATTTCTTCAGTATCCTTGTTGACTTACTTTTTAGTTTCAGTCTTTATCAGAAGTGTGGTGTATTGAAATATTTTACTATCACTGTGAAATAGTTCATTACTCAAAGCTGATGAAATTTGTATTTTATATTTTGGAGTCTACCATTGGGTGTGTGGGAAACAGAAAGATTTCTCCCAAGTCATCTCCCCCAAATGTATGTTAGACTTAGGACACTGCTTGCAGCTAATGGTAAATGATTGTCAAGTTACCTCCCTGAAGGCAGTCAGTTGCCAGACTACTGTCTGGTCCCACCACAAGTAGGGCCCACTTCCTGTTGTTAAGGACAATGAGCTACTTCTCCCTAAAGGCATGTGGTCATCAGTCTGGTTCCTATAGGTGGGGTTTACACCCTGCTGATAATGGTTTCTACAGTGAGCCAGAGAACAGGTCAAACTGGCTCAGTGACATCCACAATTAGGCTGCCATCCTGAATCTAGGCTCCTCCCATCTTGTCACATGTGTACCCCATTGTCTCCCCTTCCTTTTACGGGTTACCCCTAGATCACTCCACTCCCATTACTGTATTACCTATAGCACAAGCCTTTCCTGTGAAGTATGCCCTCGCCTGTAAGGACGAGGGGGGCTTGCAGGTCCCCAGAGAATATAAAAGCCTTGGTTAGCAATAAATCTCTTTTTTTCTCTCTCTCCACATGGACCACCAAGCAAGGCTGAGGTGAGCATGCTACCATGAAATGTGTCTGATTCCATTATTTCAATCTCTCATGCTCTCTGTGACTTTACTATAATCTTTAATTATTTTTGCTGTACAATTGTGCCTATCGGACCCGTGATGATATGTTAGGGGATGGTTTTTCTCACAGGGTGTATAAATGTTTACTATGGTTATGTAATCTTAGTTAATTGACACTATAATCATTAAATATAATGCCCTTTCTTAACGTTTTTTGGGTAGTTTTCCCTTTAAAGTCGTTTGTCAGAGATTAATATTAATACTCCTGCTCCTTTTAGTGGTTGTTTGCTTGATACATATTTTTTCTAACCTTTGAGTTTTTAGTCTTTGTTTATACAAAAGTGAATTCAAAGGTACTGCTACTAGGGTTCTAGTTTATACACACACAGGTTTTGCCCAAGCAAAACATGTTTATACATGTCTCTACAATCAGCAAATGGCTGTGGTTCTCTCAGTAAGACTTTTTTTTAGTCACACATTATAGTGCCTTAAAAAAAAGTCCAATCTAATCAGTGGTTTCCAAGGGAATCTCCTGGGTCAGTTAAATTCAATGCAGAAATATCAGCTCAGAAGATTATGGCAATTTTTAAATCATTTCATTGGGGGCTCCTATAACGCTTACCACAATCCATCCATTGTGTCAAGCACATTTATACATTTGTTGCCATTATTTTAAAAACATTTTTTCTACTTGAGCCCTTGGTATCAGCGCCTCATGTTTTTCTCTCTCTCCCCCTCATGAACCCTTGATGATTTATAAATTATGATTATTTTTTCATGTCTTACACTGACCGATGTCTCCCTTCACCAACTTTTCATATGGCAATTATTTTTATTTGTTGTTTGACTTTTTTTTTAGGATTCCAAAGTGGTGATCTAGACAGATTTTCTTGAAGATACAGAACGATGATAGCAGCTTATTAGGAAGATTTAAGAAAATTGAAAACAGCAAGAAAGTAGTGGGGAGGGTTTTTCCCCATCATTTTTGCACTCTTCAAGAGTGTTCTACTAGAATGTTGTTGAAAAACCTTACCCTATCCATTCTATAGCCTTGATCTCGTCCCTGCAGGTTTCTTTTTAGTCCCCAACCCCCCCTCCAAAAAAAATTGAAAGAAACATGATTTGAATCCCCTGAGGTTGACAAAACTTGTGTTTTGACATGGCACCAATTGAAGAATGTACAATTCTTTTTCCTTTTAAACAGTTTTATTGACACATTTACATATAATACAATTCTATAGTTCAATCATATCCAGAAGAGTTGTACAATCATTATCACAGTCACTTTGAGAAAATTTTCTTTTTCTTATACTCATTGTTATTAATTCCCATTGCCCCTCAAACTCTGTTTTGTACCACCAAGAAACCATTAATCCATTTACTGTCTCTAGATTTACCTATCTTTAATTTTATATACAGAAAATTATACAAAACAAAAAAGCAAAAGAAACTAATAGTGATAACAAAGTAAAGCATGGAAGAACATCAATCTAAAAGAAAGTAAAAAATATTAAAACTAGAACAACTTTAATATGAGTCAAAGGGAAATCAAATGAAGGTGTTAAATTGAAACCTAATTTCATCTGCCATCATCCACTTTTTAATGCACTATACATTGATAGCAAGGCTATTCATATCCCTGGTCTGTGGTCAGAGGGAAGTCAGTGGAGGCTTACTTTACATCTATTTAGCCCTTCACTCTTTTTTTAAACTAATTATATTACCATAATTGTCTGTACAGTTCTCTCTCTCTGATAACAAGGCTATTCATACCCCTTGACTATAAGCAGAGGAAATTCACTGGAAGCTTAAACTATGTTGGGACTTTGCAAATGAATTTTGAGCTTCACTATCATCCATAGCTTTCTGCAAACCAGGTGTTCACCTGATACTATTCCCTCCTGTGGAGTTGGATTATATTATTTATAATCCTTGGATCACACAGACTGGTGTGCTTCTTTTGTACAGTTCTTTTTTTTAAGGGTGTCACATATCTTTTGATTTTTTTTCAAAACTATATTTTGGGAGCTAATACAGATATTATCTCATTACGTAGTTCAGTAACATCAAACAGTATTATATAGTTGCTACCACAATCAGTTTCAAACATTCTTTTTGAACTCCTTGATATCAGCTCCCATTTACCCCTCCCTCCCTCACTGTACCCTTCAGGAGCCGTTACTGTATTTGTTATCTCTATAGGTTCACCAATCCTAGGTTTCACATACCAAAAAATATATAACAAAATTTCAAGAATGTTACTTCCAATGACAAAATATAGCTGAGATAAAGCCCAGTATTAACAAGCAAACAATTTTAAAAAATACAGAAAATGTTGAATACCAGATTAGGCCTAACATGCATCAGAGGGGGGAATCAACTGACAAAGTGTTAACCGTTTGTCAGGTTTATCATTTTGATCTTCTGTAGTCATCTCTCCAATGCACTCTGGTAACTAACTACCATATATAATCGAATGTAAGCTGACCCGAGTACAAGCTGAGGTACCTAATTACCTGAGAAACCAGAAAAACTGATTGATGTGAGTATAAGCCTAGGGTGGAAAATGCAGAAGCTATTGGTGAGTTTCAATAATCAAAATAAATGAAAATGAAATTACTAAAAATTGAGACATCAGTGGGGTAATGTATTTAAATATTTATTTTAAATAAAAAACAAATAAAAGGACAAGTCATTTAACATTATTAATAAACCAGCACAGTAAGTGGAAAATAAGCTCAACAAAAACAATAATACCTTAAGAGTACTATTCCCTGAGCTCAATCAGCAACCAAGCTAAAATGTAAAGAGTTAAAATCCTTCAAAACTGGATTCCTCATCATCATCCGTATCCCAACGCAGAGCTTCAGCTGGTGTGAGGTCACCATAGACGCTGTCCTCACTGAGATCGCCGTCATCACCATCACTGCTGTCACTTTCATACAAAGCGTAGTCTTCACTGCCATCCGTAGCATTACTAATACTACATTTCTGGAAGGCACGTCTTCTGGAGTGTTTTTCCATGCCTCTTGAACCCACTTTGCTGGTAACTCTATGTCAGGCTTCATGATATTTCCTCCTTTTGTTAGTCGGGCTTGACCAGATGACATCCATTCATGCCACATCCTTCACACACGGTCTTTAAAAGGCTCATTCAAAGATACATCCAGAGTCTGCAGTACAGATGTAAGCCCACCTGGAATAACGGCCAAAGTAACTTTACTGGATTTTGCCAATTTTTTTAATGTCATCTGATAGGTGGGTTCTGAACACATCCCAAACAAGTAATGATGCCTTTCTCTTTAAGGCTGCTCCTGGTCGTCAGTTCCAAATTTCTTCCAGCCATTTTTTTTGTTCTGTCTTCATCCATCCAGCCTTTAACATGTGCACGCACATTAATTCTTGGTGGGAAATTGATCTTTTTAGTCAAGGTCTTTTAAAAATAATGACAGGACGCAGCTTAGTTCCATTAGCCAAACATGATAGAACAACGGTAAAGTGGTTTTTGTTTTTTCATTTCCTGTGATTCTGAAAAAAATGGTTTATTCTCCTAAACTTGCCACAGTTCTGTTGCTTGGAAGATCAAAAGTCATGACAGTTTCATCCATATTCTCAGTATCTTCCAGGTCATAATTATAAATCCTTGTTTTATAGTAAATGACTGGAATGACATAATTTTTTCTTCAAGGTCTTGTGGCAATTTCTGGGAAATCTTTGTTCTTTGTCTCAAACATAGTAGGCCAAACCTATTCATGAAGCAGGTACACCATCCTGCTGATGCAGCGAATTTTTCAGTGCCTGGTGCTTTATATTTATCATCCTTAGCCATTTGTAGAGCACGTATGCGGATTCCCATGCGTGTTACACAGTAACCATTTTGCATAACCCATTTATGCAGTTATGCAATTCACTCTCTAGAGCCCCATAAAAAGACGTTAAACCACGACGAGCTTTTTTAGCTTTTGGAATCTGTTCCAAGTCAGCCTTCATTTACCGCCACTCCCTCACTTGCTTTTCATCAACACAGAATTCCCTACTTGCAATACTGTTATTGCTCTCTTCTGCTCTTGACACAACCTTCATTTTGAAACCAGCCTCATATGACCGGTGTTTTTGTTTTGATTCAAGAGTATCCATTTCTAATAGGATAAAAAAAAACAAGACTTTGAAAAAGAACTTTCATGGTAATGCCCCCTCCCACCAAGACGTGTTAGCCAGAAGGAGGGGGAGGAGTCTGTGCGGGTGGGGGATGCAGGATGTGAATTGACACACAGACCAGAGGGGAGAGACAGGAGCGCACCCACAGACACATCCTACATCCTTACCAGTGCAGCTGCCGGCTTAAGTGAATCACTACAGGTGCTTCTGCAAATTGGAGCCGTCCACATCATAGGACTGCTCTGATTGGTTAGATGTGAGTAAACAAACATTCAAAGCCCTGCAGTGTCAGCCGGGCTTTGAATGAACAGCGGAGAAATGGCAATCACCCGCCAGATAACAGGTGCTTGTCCTGTTACCTAGGGGAGGAAGCAAGGTATAACATTTGTGGTACCAGTGACCCATGTATAAGCCAAACCCCAGTTTTTCAGCATACATTTTGTGCTGAAAAACTCAGCTTATACACGAGTATATATGGTAGTTTCTTTTTTAAAATTAATTTTATTTTATTGGGGGCTCTTACAGCTCTTTCACAGTCCATATATGTATCCATTGTGTCAAGCACATTTGTACATTTGTTGCTATCATCATTTTCAAAACATTTTCTTTCTACTTGAGCCCTTGGTATCAGCTCTTCATTTTCCCCCTCTGTCCCCTATAACCTTGATTTTATATATATACACACACACACACGCATTACATGTCTTATACTGTCTGCTATACTTTTCTGCTGTCCATCCCCCTGGGAGGGAACCATGCGTTGATCATTGTGATCAGTTTCCCCTTACTCCCCAACCCTTCACTTACCCTCCTAGTTTTGCTACTCCCTTTATTGGTCATGAGGAGTTTATCTGTCCTGGGTTTCCTGGGTTTTGAGCTCTTATCTGTACCAGTGTACATATTCTGGTCTAGCCTGATTTGTAAGGTAGAATCGGGGTCATGGTTGGGGGAGCCATTAAAGAATTAGAGGAAAGTTGTGTGTTTCATCGGTGCTATACTTACTGCACCCTGACTGGATCGTCTATTCCTTGTGGCCCTTCTTACAGAGGATATCCAATTGTATACAGGTGGGCATTGGGTCTCCATTCTGCCATCCCCCTCAGTCACATCAATGTGATTTTGTTTTGTTTGGGGTCTCTGATGCCTGATCCCATCGACACTTCATGTTCACACAGGCTGATGTGCTTCTTTCATGTGGGCTTTGGATAACCATTTTCTTTATATCCCTCTATTATGGATAGAGAGAAATCACCGGAGGTTTTTTTCCCTATGAAGTTCCTACAAATGTATCTTGGCCTCCCACTGTCATCCATAACCTGCAAACCAAATTCTCACTATTTAGGATGTGATGTTATTTCCTCCTTTGGCTTTAGATTATATGATTTACCCTTCTGTCTCTGATGTTGTGCTTCTTCCATGTGGACTTAGTTGGCATCTCACTTAGATGGCTGCTTATTTGGAAACAAGCCTTTAAGGCTCCAGATGCTATTCCATCCAGTAGCCTGGTACAGTCTAATTTCTTCATCACATTTTGCTATCACACCCAGATCTTCTGTGTCCCATTCCTGAGGTTGAGTTTTGAGCAGGGCCATGATATAAGAACTAATTGTTTATAATTTGGAGCTAGGATTTTAGTGAGAGTCCAAGACATATTCCTGGATCTATGTTTTTGTGTTTTTAATCTGCCTTTTGGCACCCTTTATGTTGTTTCCCTTTTGGCCCCCTTTAGAGCCTCCTTGTTAATTTATGGTAGAGTCTTATCGATCATCTCCCTGGAGCAAAAAAAAACTTCCATTAATATTGCTATTGATTAGCCCCTGGTTTTAAATTTTAAAACACTTCTGTGAGAGGGATATTAGGCCAATATAGGCTAACTACATATCGCAATACCGTATGTATTCACATTATACAGAATAAATCCTTTTGTGATTGGACAGTATTTACACAAATAATAGGAGTTGGTTGTCAGGTAAAATTTACAATAATATTCTTTGAGAATGTCAGTCACAGGTTTGCCAGAAAAATATATCTTAATACAGCGCATAGGTAATTGATTGATATAGTAAGTCAATGATTGACTACCTACTGACAGTTAAACACTCTTGGTCTTCTGCTTCTTCAAACACCAGGAATTTTTATTCTTAAGTCCGCAGGTTACAGGTGTGCTTGAGATAGAGTCCATTTCACCCTGTGGAG
Source organism: Tenrec ecaudatus (assembly GCF_050624435.1). Lineage (NCBI taxonomy): Eukaryota > Metazoa > Chordata > Mammalia > Afrosoricida > Tenrecidae > Tenrec > Tenrec ecaudatus. The sequence continues at coordinate 58,628,598 of NC_134548.1, read as the reverse complement.
CCTCCATATCAGAGCTCTCTTTGACCCATTTGTTTTGGTTCTTTGTGCAATTTCAAGCCATCTGCTGTCTCTCTAATTAAAACAGTATGATATTTATTGATTGTATGTTTGCACCGTCCTGATTTTTTGTTTTGTGTTTGATTTATCCAGACAGATCAGTTGGGCGTGCTAATCTGATCACTAGTTTTGCAGCTTTGGGATACTTCTCACTTATCTCTGTCTGATTGCCATATAAATCTTCTCAGGGAAAGTTGGGCAAGTGTTGTCTGTTGTGGCTGTTTGTTGCTGATGTAATGGCAGAACAGGGTAGCAGGAAGTTGATGTGGATATGGCAGGTAAGTGGGGTACTTGACCTCTACTATTTGCGTGGGGTAGGGTAGATGGTGTTGGCTGGATGGTGGGTGGGCAAGTGTGCTAGTGTGCAGTTACACTGATTGCTAGATCAGGGAAATATAGATTGCAAGTTAATGCTTACAGTTGCATAATTGCTGCCGGACAAAGGATCAAGGGTAGATGTCACATGGGTGTGCACATGGTTACATGGTTGTAAGTAAGGAAGTGGTATAGCAGCCGTATGTGCTGATGATTATTTTAGTAAGTGTTTTATCCACAATCCCTAGGAGTGCACACCCACAAAAATCTGGGGACTGGATAGTGACAAGCTTACATGTGTATCACTAATTGCTAAGTTGATGGGGCGGGGGAGAGGTGCACGACACATGAGCTGTGGGAGTTTGTCTTTGGTCACCAGGGGAATGAAGTGAGTGTGAGCACACAGCATGCAGTCTTTGGGAGTGTGTGTCTTGAGCCACCTGGGGAGCAGGACAGAGGTGGGCATGAGCATACACCCCCACGTGCCTCGGTGGCAAGTTGTTGCAGTGCAACTCTCAGTCTGCTAAGGTGTATACTTTGAGTTCCTGAAATGCTGGGGTACCAAGGGCTTGGGATTGAGCTTAATGTGGGTACCACAGGCCAACTGTCAGCAGCACTGTAGAGAATCTCACCAGGTGCAGGTTGGGCAATAGAAGGAGATGTCACATATCACCAGGATGGTAGAAGTGGGAGGTCACAAATCTGGTTTTCAGGAGGGATAAGGGAAGGAAAAGCATTCTCCTCTGGTCTCTGACCTCTGGTATAAACACCAGTACATTCCAAGATGTTTGCTGTCAACCATCAGGTTCCTGTCTTGATCAAATGGTGGAATGAGAGGATTGTCCAGGGTCTATTGTCTCTAGCCATCACTCCATTGACACACACCCCTCCTTCATGTAGATCTTTAATCGAAATGACTAGAGAGCACTGCTGGCAAGTAATTCTGTCCCTTTTTTCTGGGTCTCCCCCTACCCTGTTTTCACTTGAGTCTCTGGAACTTTGACCCGCCTTCTTGCACTTTTCTAACTTAAATGTGTTTCATGTTCTTCTGTTCAACTTGCATCACTCAAAATTTGTCTACATTTCCCTGTTCTAGGGAGCCCTGGTGGCATAGTGGTTATGCATTGGACTACTAACCACAAGGTCATCAATTCAAAATATGTGGTTTTCTACTCCTGTAAACAGTTACAGTCTTGAAGACCCACAGAGGTAGTTCTACCCTGCCCTACAGGGTCGGCACGAGTCAGAATTCATTCACTATCTGTTGTTAATGACACGTTACTAGCTTGAGGCAAATATTGAAATCTTACCTCCATGTATTTTAAATATTTCAAAGTATATAGAAAACCACATTACACAACATTATAGTTTTTTAACATTATAGTTTTTGTTTCAATCATTAAACTTTGGAAAACTTACTAGAAGTAAAATATATTGTATTTGCCAATAGTTATATTTTCTTCCTTCCTGGTATTCTGTGATTCTTTTAATTATTTCCTTTATATTTAGAGAGCTTCCTTTAGCCTTTCATTTAGGATAGACCTGTTAACAAATTCTTTGTCTACCTTCATCTCAGAAAGTCTTGATTTTTCCCTTCATTCCTAAAGTTTATTTTTTGCTGACCATCAGATTCTAGTTTGATAGTTTGTTTTTTTTTCTTTCAGTTCTTGGAAGAGGTTGAGCCACTTCTCTTCTGGTCTTCCTGGTTTCTGATGAGACTTATGTTGTCAATTGAATTGTTTTTCTTTTGTAAATAATGTGTCATTTTAACCTGCTTTTTGTTTTTTCTTAATTTTTTAGCAGCTTAACTCTCATATGTCTTGTCCTGGATTTATTGGTGTCTATATATTATTTTAATAGTGTTATTGATATAAAATTCAGATAGCATACACTTCCATAGTTAAGTCACTTTAGAAACGTGTGTATACATCATCACAATGAGTTCTAGTGTTCCCTCCTGCTCTTGTATTTTTTGCTCCCTGATTCCCCTCCCTACCTCCCCGCTAAACTATTGCATCAATTATTGTCTCTATGTATCCACTCCTGTGCTTCATAAACTGGGAAACCTAACATTTGTGTTTATATTTTTCGGAATTCACTTAGCTTCTTGAATGTGTAGGTTTCTATGGTTTAGGGGGTGGTCATATTTGGTAAATTTTTATCTATTATCTTTGAATATTTCTTTAGCTGCATACCCTTTTCTTGTGTGTCTCTGATTATGTGAATGCTACATATTTATTATGGTCCCACAGGGCCCTGATTTTATTTTTCTTTGCATCTATTTTTTTCTGTTATGCAGATTGAGTAGTTTCTGTTCTGTTCTCAGTTTTTTTAATGCTACCTCTATAGTCTTTCATTCAATCCATCAATATGTCCTTTATCTTGGATATTATATTTTATTTTTCCCAGATAACCATTTGTTCTATCACTATAATCCATTGTTTTTATACTGAATTAAACAGCCTCCATTGCCATATATGGATTTGACACATGATCCTGAATTTTCTATTCTGTTGCACAGGTTTGTTTATTCATATGTGTGTCACTATCATTGATTTGATTACATTGGCTTTATAGAATGTTTAATATATAGTAAGGCAAATCGTAACCACCCCCCTCTCCATTCACAATTCACTTGCTTTTCTCTTTTACAGTTTTCCATTTCAAGACATTAATTTGCTTGTCTTTGAATCCTTTTCTGTTTCTAGCATAATGCCTTTTTCACAATGAGTATTTAGTAATTGGTGATTTGAATTTGCTTACTATAGGTTCAGAAAACCCAAACTCACTGCCATCAAATTGATGCCCCAAAAATGGTTACTTGTTACGGAAGTAGAAAGCCCTGTCTTTTTCAAGAGGAGCAGCTGGTGGTTTTGAACTGCTGGACTTTCAGTTAGCAGCTCAATTTGTAACCACTACACCACCAGGGCTCCTTTACTGTAGGTTCAAGTGAAGTTAATTTAAATCATGGTAGAAATGCCCATAAATGGGTGCATTTTACCTACCGTATATACTTGAATATAAGTCGACCCGAGTATAAGCTGAGGCACCTAATTATTACCTGGGAAACCATAAAAATTGATTGACTTGAGTATAAGCCTAGAGTGGGAAATGCAGGATGTCAATTAACACAGAGACCAGAGGGGAGAGACGGAGTGCAGCCACAGACACATCCTTACCAGTTCAGCTGCCGGCGTAAGTGAATCACTACGGGTGCTTCTGTGAATTGGAGCCGTCCACATCATAGGATTGCTCTGGTTGGTTAGATGTGAGTAAACAAACATTCAAAGCCCTGCAGTGTCAGCGGGACTCTGAATGAACAGCAGAGAAACGGCAATCACCCGCGAGGTGTTAAACCTCGCTGGGATACCACTGACCCATGTGTAAGCCGAACCCCAGTTTTTCAGCACATTTTTTGTGCTGAAAAACTCAGCTTATACATGAGTATATACGGTACTTCCAAATATAAGGAGTGTCTCCTGTTTACCCCAGCATTGGTGTATGTACTAAGGGCAAAAAGACCAATAGATCATTTCAGTATAATATTTCAATAGTTCACCAGAGGTTGTGGAAGTTTAGATGAGAGAACTTAGCCAGGTATATGAGAAAATCTTCCTGCTAGAAGAGTGATATTTAAAGGGTGAATAGGTGCTGACTGAGGGGAGAAAAAAGGAGGACAGATATTTCATGCATATGGAAAGGTATGAGCAAAGCAAGGTAGTGTGAAGCAGTATATGAATACTAACGCCTAAAGAACAAGTCTGGGTATAAATGAAACTGAAAAGCTATGCAGGCTGAACTCAGTTGACCCAAGATATTTGAATATAACCTAGAGGTAATTGGAGATCATTTAAAGTTTAATTGCCAATTAAATATTTCAGATGTAGTAAAAGATAGATATAAACAATAATATATAAATTATACATGTATTCCTTATCCAACCAGAAGTATAGATCCTGGATGCTTCCTCCCCCAACTACCATGATCCGAATTCTACCTTGCAGGGCTGGATAAGACAGAGGCCGTACACTGGTACATATGAGGGCTGGAGGTACAGGGAATCCAGGGTGGATGATACCTTCAGGACCAAGGGTGTGAGGGACGATGCTGGGAGAGTGGAGGGTGAGTGGGTTGGAAAGGGGGAACTGATTACAAGGATCCACATGTGACCTCTTCCCTGGGAGAGGGACAGCAGAGAAGGGGGGGAAGGGAGACTCCGGATAGGGCAAGATATGACAAAATAACGATGTATAAATTACCAAGGGCATATGAGGGAGGGGGGGAATGGGGAGGGAGGGGGGGAAAAAAAGAGGACCTGATGCAAGGGGCTTAAGTGGAGAGCAAATGCCTTGAGAATGATTGGGGCAGGGATTGTATGGATGTGCTTTATACAATTGATGTATGTATATGTATGGATTGTGGTAAGAGTTGTTTGAGTCCTTAATAAAATGTAAAAGAAGAAAAGAGAAAAAAATGATTAGGGCAAAGACTGTACAGATTTGCTTTATACAATTGATGTATGTATATGTATGAACTGTGATAAGAATTGTATGAGCCCCAATAAATTGTTAAAAAAAATATTACAAATGTATTTGAGGTTTCCTATATACCCCTTCTCAATTCTTTCTCATTCTTTGCTCTTAAACTAACCATTGTCCTAAAGTTTGTATTTATTATTCTTATACATTTTTGTGTTTTTGTTATATAGATATGCCTCACTAAACAATTCATGGTATTGTTTTACATGTTTTTGAGCGTTACATAAATGAAATCAGATGTAGCCTCAACTTAAATTTTTATCTGTAAATTGTGATCGAAAGATCCATATTGCTACTTATAGCTGTAGATCATTCATTTTGTTTTATTTTGACTGCTTTACACACTGCCATCGAGTTGGTTCTGACTCATATCAACTCTACAGAATAGGGTTGAACTCCCCTTGTGAGTTTCTGAGGCAGTTTACGTGAGTAGAAAAGCCTCATCTTTCTCCAGAGGAGCAGCTGGTGGTTTTGAACTACAGATCTTGAAAATTGCAGCTCAATGCATATATACTATACCACCATTGTTCTTTTTTGACTGCCTAGAATACTGTAAGCATACAGAATCCTAGCTAAGTTCCATGACTGATTTGTGAAGTCCTCCACAAGTGAGGAAAAAATATTGTACATATTTTTAGCTTTGCCAACTAGGTGTTATAAATTTCACAGAATTCTCATCATATAGTGTATTTAATCATTCTTAATTTTTAAAAATAATCTTATTGGGGACTCTTACAGATTTTATCACAATCCATACTTACATCCATTGTGTCAAGCACATTTGTACATCATTTTCAAAACATTTTCTTTCTACTTGAGACCTTGGTAGCAGCTCATTTCATCATCCCCCCTTCCTCATATACCCTTGATAATTTATAAATTATTATTTTTTCATATCTTATAATGACCGCTGTCTCCCTTTACCCACGTTTCTGTTGGTCTTCCCCCTGGGAGGGGGTTATATGTCGATCATTGTGATTGGTTCCTCCTTTCTCCCTGCACCTTCCCCTTACCCTCCTGGTATTGCTACTCACATTATTGGTCCTAAGGGGTTTATCTGTCCTGATTCCCTGAGTTGTGAGCTCTTATTGTAGCAGTGTATATGCTCTGGTCTAGCCAGATTTGTAAGGTAGAACTGAGGTCATGATTGTGTGTGGTGGGGAAGCATTAAAGAACTAGAGGAAAATTGTAAGTTTCATCAGTGCTATACTGCACACCAACTGGCTCATCTGTTCCTTGTAACCCTTCTGTGAGGGAATTTGCAATTGTCTACAGATGGACTTTGGGTCTCCACTCCACGTTCCCCCTCATTCACATTGATAAGATTTTTTGTTCTGGGCCTTTGATGCTTGCTACCTGATCCCATTGACACCTCATGATCACACAGGCTGGTGTGCTTCTTCCATCTTGGCTTTGTTGCTTCTCTGCTAGATGGCTGCTTGTTTACCTTCAAGCCTTTAAGACCCCAGGCACTATTTCTTTTGGTAGCCTGGCACCATAAGCTTTCTTCACTACATTTGCTTATGCACCCATTTTGTCTTCAGCAATCGTGTCAGGAAGGTGAGCATCACGGAATTCTGGGTTATTAGAACAAATTCTTCATGCATTGAGGGGGTACTTGAGTCTCTAGAGGCCCAATGTCCATCTGCTACCTTAATATTTAACATATAAATATATGTACATAGATCTATTTTCCTATCGTTATATAAAAATATATATATGTACATGCCTGTAGATTTAGTCTTTCTTAACAAATGTTTTTTTTGTTTTTTTTTAATAAAGAAAAGCTTGTAGTTAGTTCAAGGATTGTTTGTTGGCCTTTAGGAGTGTTTTCCAGTCCAGTCTGTTGGGGCACCCCGCCCTGGCCCCAAAGTCTACTTTCAGGATTCCCTGGGGACCTTGCCGCTCCATTCCCTTGCTGCTTAACAAATGTTTTTGATGTCCAACCTAAAATGAAAAGATAAAGAACCATTCTATTAATTAATATATTGACCCTAGTTCCTCAATTCCATGTTGTCATATATTTTAAGGTGTATAGAGGAAAACTTTAAAGTAAATATGAATTCTAAACATTTATCCATATATTCTTTTTAAAAATCATTTTATTGGGGCTCATACAACTCTTATCACAATCCATACATACATCAATTGTGTAAAGCACCCTTGTACATTCGTTGCCCTCATCATTCTCAAAATTCACTTTCCACTTGTGTTCTTGGAATCAGCTCATTTTTATCCATATATTCTTTTCAGTACCTCACTCAATGTTCGAGACCAAATCTCATTGATACTTAGATATAGATTCTACTGAATCATGTATGACTATCATGATTGTAAAATCCATGTTGATACTTATAACTGTACATTTATTTGCTGTCTAGCAGGGAATTGAGTATACCATAATTTGTCCATTCGCCTGTGGATACACACACACACACATTTAATTAAAGAGTTTGATCAGGAAGTGTCATAGACAGATTTGTAATATATACATAGTTCTTAGGGTAGGCTGTGTAGGTAGGGTTGATTTCAGGGGTCAAAATTGGTGTAGAGTCGTGGTTTAAAAACTCTTTAGACTTAGTACCCCCTTTATACTAAAAAATTATTGGAGGCTCCAAAGATCTTTTATGTGGTTTGTATTTATCATATTATAAACTTAGACTAAGAAAAACTGAAAATATTTACTAATTCGTTGAAAAATTAAGAATAACAACTATTTTAAAAACAAATGTAGTAGGATGAATGGCATCATTTTACATTTGTACAAATGTTTCTAATGAATGGGTTAACCGAAGATAGCTATGTCCTTACATTTGTTTCTGTATTCAGTCTGTGTGATACCAGTTCATGTATCTTCTGGGAAACTACACTGTACGTCTGTGAGAAAATTGAAAGTAAACAAGGCAAATAGCATGTTAGTATCATCGTGGACATAGTTTTGACCTCACCCATTCTCTGAAATCATCTCTGAAAGCCCCAGGTTTCCTGAACCACACCCTAAGAACCACTAGTGTACAGTTTGGATGCTATTGTAGTAGCCTAACTTGAAAAATACTGAGGGGTCTACACCAAGGTGGTAGGAGGATGAGGAGAAAAGGACTATAAGAGAGATTTAAGAAGAAAAGTCAGGAGGTTCCAGAAAGAGGTACTACATCAAAGACAAGGGGAATTACTTAGTTCCAGCTAGGTTCAAGCATCACAGCTAGCTTCTGAAGTGGATATTTAACTAGGAAATAACAGAATAAGAATTTGAACCAATACTATCTGTCATAAAAATATTTTGTTTTACCCAGGGCAGAGTTAGAAGGCAAGGAAGTGTGATACCCTTATTTATATGCAATAAAGAACAGCTATTTTGAAGTGGAAAGGAATGAAATGGAAGAAATTGGTGTAGTGGTTACATATTGGGCTGTGTGTGATCCAGATGGTTGACGGTTCAAAACCACCAGCAGCTCCGGGGGGGAAAGACTCGGCTCAGAAACCCCCAAAGGGATCACTGTGAGTCAGCACTGACTCGAAGGCAATAATTTTAGTTTGGTTTGGCTGGTCCAATTCAGGATTTTACTGATGGCAAATTAGACAAAAATGGGTGGTGGGATAGCAGAAGAACCTAGAATGTTTTGACTTACTGCCAGGCGAACTGCTCCAAGAAGTTAGGGTTAAAGTGAATGATCAGGGGAAATGTCCAGAGGAAGAAAGGCTCTCTTCCACACTTCCCATCCTTACCAGATCTTACCCCTTCTTTTCTACATACCAATGATATAATTTTGCCTATTGCTCTTACAGGATGGATCCATGCTGTGCTGACCCCTGTGGACTGCCTTGCGTTTGGAGGGAACTTCTTACACAGCCTTAACATAGAAATGCAGCTCAAGTGAGTCCTGAAGCTTTGGTGATCCTGAATTAGCCATTTGTGTCTGATGTGCTCCTTGAGTTCTCCCTTAAGGTGGGGAATACAGCATAAAAGGAAGCGATGCATTCAGAAAAGGATGGCTATTAGTTGTTACTGATTTTTAGTCTAAGAACAAACACCTGTTCCTTATTTTGCAGTTATATGACTAGGGACAAGTAACCTGTGAATGCAAATTTCCTAATCTGTAAATAGGATCTTATAGGGTGATTGTGAAGAATAAAGATAATGGACATAAAGTTGCTAGAACAGTACCTGAAACATAGTAGTTGCTCAGTAAATAATAGAAGCCCTGTTTTTATGCATACTTCTTCCAGAGCCTACGAGATTGAGAAGCGACTGAGCACAGCAGACCTCTTCAAATTCCCCAACTTTGAGACCATCTGTTGGTATGTGGGGAAACACATCCTTGATATCTTTCGAGGTATGGAACCCTTTGCCAACTGTCTCTTTTGTGAATATGTAGATAACCATCACTGCAATCAAAATATAGTACAAATCCATCACCACAAAGCTCTTGCTAGTGTTACCCCTTTATAGTATTAATTACTTCCAGCCCCAACCAAATCATCCCTAACTAATGGAAGCTATTCATCTATTTTTAATCTATAATTTCGTTATTTCAAAAATGTATATAAATGGAACCATACATTGTGTGGATTTTTGAGATTAGCTATTATTCAGTGAGAAACAGGGTGTGAATTACAAGTTTTTAAAAATTTAGTGAAGTTAGCTGAGAAAATTTTATCAGAGTCAATTGATCCCTATTTCCTTTCAATTAAGGTAAGGAACTCAATCTGGATAGTCTTAGAGTTTACTGGATGCTCTTCACATGGGGAGACCACCCTGTCCTGACCATCCTGGTCTAATCTCATTGATTCTTGGGTAGCAATCTAGATAGAAACCAATTTGCTGGCTTTCGTTTTCCTGTCTTTAAAACAGAGTTAAGTCCGTAACTCAGACCTAGGAGTCCTCAAGCTTAGTTGCCCAGAGGATTAGAAGTACTTATTAAATGTTCTGAAGAACTCAGTTTAGTGGAATAAGTTTGACTGTTATAATAGCCTACTCCTGGAATAACGCAGAATACAGCTATTCCCTTTTCTACTTTAATGGCCCTTCAAATATGTGCAGGTAGCTATCACAGTCCTCTTAACTGTTCTCATTTTTAACTTTGAGATACATTGTAGAAAAAAGAATGCAGGACTCATTCAGATAGGTATAGTTTTAGATAGAGAAGGCTCTGGCATTGTCAGGGTCTTGATTTCCTGAACTGTAGTAAGACCTGCCTCATAGAGTGGGATAATGATTAAATGATATAATGGATGTTAAATGACTGCTACACAGTAGATACTCAGTAAAGGAATACTATTATATTAATCTAGATCTACAGTTTTCCTTAGAACCCTGGACATTTTCTCTGGTTGCTTGACAAAGATAACAAGTCGTTACTGCCCCACATGGTTTCCTTGACACTGTGTCTTCCTCTTCCTCCTTTAGGTTTACGAGAGAACAGGAGACACCCTGCCTCCTACCTGGTCCATGGTGGCAAAGCCCTGAACTTGGCCTTTAGAGCATGGACAAGGAAAGAAGTAATACACTTATTTCTCTACCTTCTCTAGGGTTCTGCCTTCTGCAGGAACTGACTTTGGGTAGATACTTTAGGGAAACAGGAGAGACCAGAGAAGCCTGTGGACTATTGAGTTACAGTAGTAGACTGACCTAGGATTCCTGGGATTAACATTTCTAAACTTTTCTCCTTGATTTTAGAAGGTAATGCATATTAACTCTACAGAATTAGAAAAATACAGAAGAGTGTAAGTGAGAAAAATCTTAATACTCAGGGAAATACCGTTAACATTTTGGCATATTTCCTTCTGATCTTTTTTATCTAAATCTTAAAAATATAATTGTTGTCTCGTACTTACAATTTTATATTTGAATCTGTTGTCTTAAACATTTTCTAGTATCTCCAAAGTTATTCATAAATGCTTAATAATTACATGATATTCTTTTACAAGAATATAGCATTCCTTACCTAACTACCGTATATACTCAAGTATTAGCTGACCCAATATCAGCCAAGGCACCTAATTTTACCACAAAAACTGTATTAAAAATGTGCTGAAAAACTCAGTTTATGTACGAGTATATACAGTACTTGCGTATTGTTGATTCCTGTTTATCTGTTTATTTGGTGGGGAAAAGATAGTTGTGGGCACAATGGTTAAGCACGAAACTATTACAAAAAGATTGGCAGTTTAAACCTACCAGTAGCTCTGTAGATTTGGCATTCTGCTCCTGTACAGAGTACAGCCAAGAACATAGTATGGGACAGTTCTATTCTGTAACACGCACCCACAATGATTCAAAAATTGATTCAATGACACTGAATAACACAGATTGCTTCTTCAGGGTAGATTCCTAGAAGAACAATTACCATATATACTCGTGTATAAGCCGAGTTTTTCCAGCACATTTTTAATGCAGTTTTGTGGTAAAATTAGATGCCTCAGCTGATATTCTGATTGGCCTATACTCGAGTATATACGGTACTAGATACAAACATATATATGTAAGGCTCTTGATGCATACTGCCAAAATGGTTTTTTAGAAATATGCCAATATTCATGTTTTCAGTGGAATACTAACAGCTGTGAAAGAGAAAGAGATAGTTCTGTTACAGTCTAGAGAGAGCTACAGAATTTTTCAGGTAAAGGTACAGAACTGTGTATAGTGTGCTACCTAATATATAAAAAGTGAGAATACAAGAATGAGATATGTATGTACTAGTACAGGGGTGTTTGAAAAAGTTCATGGATATATAGAATTAAAATATATCGGGATTTTTGCACAGACTTTTTGAAGCTCCTTTTATCTTTCTAAAGATATAATGTGCAGGGATACATAAGAAACTTATAATAAAAGAAGGAATAAGATGGAAGTGATGACAAGGACAGGAGTAGAAGTGAGGCTATCAAAATAGGTTTGTTTTTTTGACTCGTGTAAATGAGTTGCTTAATTTAAATGTTGAATTTAGAAAAACTAATGGAAGAAAAAAAATTTCAGTATACACTCCTAGGCTTAAGATCATTCCTTCCTCTGCAAACAGTAGCCTAAGGAAATTTTTCAGCCAGTACAATTTCACCTGAACAATCTCACCATTTTGCCAAGCTTCCTCTCAGATATCCTTGGACTTCATGTTTTGGGCCTTTCCTTGCTTCCTGACACTCCTATACCTGGACCTTAGGCAGTGATCTATTTATTCACACCCTTCGGGTGTGGTTACCTTGAGTTTCATCTCTGACCCTTCCATAAAATAAACTTCTGGTTGACTGTGTCCCAGGGAGATCAAAAGAGAAGTAGGTGGGTAAAGGGGTCTCAAGAGAACTCATGTCCTCAGCCAGGATGGACTCAGAAACTTAGGGATAGGCCTAAGCATCTTGGCCAAAGAGATTTGGAGGAGAGTAAGACATAATCATAGAAGTGATATAAGTGTTGATGACTTACAGGAAGCATTGCTGCTCCTTCACCTTTTCAGAACCCCTGGGTAGGGAAGGAAAGAGCCATTAAAGTTATCCAGATATATCACATGGCTTTATTCGCCCCTCCCCCCTATTAAAGGAATAGAAAGGGGGAGGAAATGCCTAGGAATTTTTATCAGTTCTCTGGATACAGAAGTGAAGTGAAAGCAGTAGGAGAAATCACAAACAAAATTCTTGAGAGATCAACCTACCAAAATAGTACAAACAAATTAAAAAAAACACAACCAGAAAGGTGTCTCTCTGGGTTGCTCCTGAGACATCCATACACTTGTAGTTGATCAGCACTGAGTCTGTCCTCACAAATGGATAGGATAATTTGTCCCCATTAATTTCCCTGAGTTCTCTAATATTTATCCATCTAATCTATTTGTCTATTCGTCTACTTTGAGATTCTAAAATTTCAGAGTTTATTTATTGTGCCAGCTCTGTTTTTTGAAAAGTGAGAAATAATGTTTGATTGTTGGTCTGATTTCACATCAAATACCTTGGCTGTATTTTTTATATTTTAAAATAGTTTAATGAAATTAAATTACAGTTTTTATAATTAATTGATAATTTAATTGACCAAATTGCTTTGCTGTTCCAAATTACTTTGATCTTATTCTAAAACTTTATTTCCTTATAAGCTTTAGCATATTTGTACTCAAACAAGTTGAAATTGGGTTTATAGAAACTTTCCTTAGATAGAATAGCATTTGACAATAAATTCAACTTTGTGACACACTTTTCCATTCTACAAAGGCTTTAATTCAATGAAATCAATGCATTGACAAAGCACAAGCCTTGGAATCAGAAAAAGTTGTTTCAATTTTGTGATTTGTCCTTTATTAGCTGTGTAAGATCTGTGCACATATCTGAGTTCCTCATACCTTTTGATTCCTGTCCTTTACCCAGTTATATTTAGTAATAATAACCTCTCAGGTTATGACTTTTTTTTTTTGGTATTGGAGATTGGGATCTTTTTTTTTTTTACTTAACAGTGGTTTCCAATGAGAAGTTTTAATTTTTATTAAGTTCAATTTGTCATTTTTGTGGTTGTGTGGTTCATGCTCTTTCTGTTTTATTTAAGAAATTCTAGCCTAACTCAAGATCATAAAAACTTCCCCTCTATGTTTTCTTCTAGAAGATATTGAGGGTTTAGGTTTTACATTCCATTTTGAGGGCTTTTGTTTTTTGCTGTTATTTTTTAATATGACATGTATATATTGAGGATCTTGTTTTCATTCTTCATATAGATATTCAACTTGTATCATTTGTTGAAAAGGTTTTTTTTCTTTTCATTGAATTATCTTGATATTTTTGTCAAAGTCAATTTCTCATTGACACATGTGTCTATTCCTCATGCTTCTTGTTTGACAGGCTCTTCCAGATCATGAAGATGAGATTCCAGAGACAGTGCGGACCGTACAACTCATTAAAGATCTGGCTAGGGAGATTCGCCTGGTGGAAGTAAGAAGCAGGGCTAGAGGGAAGACACTGGGAAAGGGCTTGAGACGCATGTGGCAGGTCAGGCCTCTACATTTGGCATGAGAGCCTGGAGGAATGTTTGGGAAACCCTACCAAATAATGTGCCACAAATTGTGACTAGACCCTTAGTATACACAGCCCCTGCTCACAAAGAACTTACCAGTTTAGTACAAGACCCTGGGGAAAGTTAGCCTTTCTGAACCTGTTTCCTCATCTCTAAAGAAGGGAAAATTATACCTTCTAAGGGCTTATTAGAAGGATTAAATAAACTAATACACTATATTTGAACACCAGATACAGGGCTTGGAACATTAAAGAAGCTTAATAAATTCTGGTGTTGGAGTATGGTGGTGGTGCTAACGGTCATAGTAGCTGTTGATATTATTAATATTTTAACTCAACCTCTGCATTTTGCAAAATGACAGTTGTCTTATATTGAAGATGATTACAAAGCCACATTTAAGCAGGAGGCATGCACGACAAGGTAGTGAGGTATAGTGCTAAGAGACTTAGAAAAACCTGGGTTGTAGTTTCCACTGTCATTTTCAAGCCTTTCAGTTTCTCATTTATTTCACAAATGAGAATAATACCAACCTTTCAAATTTTTTTTAAGTTAAGAGCTAGTGTATATAGAGCTACTCAAACAGTGCCTGGCAGAGTAAGTACTCAATAAATGTAAGCCTTTGTTATTAATAGATTATGTAGTAAAGAGAGAACTCTAGTGTGGGCTGGTGAAGTAGCAGAGGCACCAAAGGAAAATTGGACTTCAGGGTATTTTAACTTGAGCTAAGAAGCTGCAATAGTCAGATAAGTACATAATGTTCTGTAATATTCGGTATATACATCCATGCTGAAGGGTGGTCAGAGTTAGCTACTCTAGTTCTACAGTTTGCAACATGTTGAGTGCCTGCACCAAAACCTGGGTTATCCGTTACTACCACATTTTGCTCCACTCCCACCTGTTAGAATCCTTCAGAGTTTGTTTAAAGGACCACCTTTTCCTTGACTCATCTCACTTAAACCAATCTTATTTACATTGAATTTAGGGCTGATTGGAAGAGGAGAGGACAAAAAGAGGTTTAATCTGGCTCAATGGCTTTCAGTGTTTTACAGCCATTCTTCAAATGAGATCTTATATGGAAGTCTAGTATACACAATCAATTAGAGTATAGCTGTTCAGAATGTGATGAAGGTGGGAAGTCTAGTGTTTCATGTGCTCCTGTTTGCCTTTTACCTACTTCTAGTCCCCAGGGCTCCTCCTGAGAAGCTCAAAGGAGCCACAGAACACCTTTAAATACACTTGTCAAGCTTAATTTTCATTTTACAGCTGAACGAACAGAGTCCTAAAAATGGTCAAATGTCTTTCCCGAGGTCATATATCTAGCTAGTAGCAGAATTAGAACTGAACCTCTTTCCTCTTAAATCATGTGGTCACTATAGTTTGAATATATGAGGGAGAATTTCGAAAAGTTCATAGGAAAATGCCATTTTTTTTACATTTTATTAGGGGTTCATACAACTCTTATCACAATCCATACATATACATACATCAATTGTATAAAGCACATCCGTGCATTCTTTGCCCTAATCATTTTCAAAGCATTTGCTCTCCACTTAAGCCCTTTGCATCAGGTCCTCTTTTTTTTCTTTCTTTTTTTTCCCCTCCCTCCCCGCTCCCCGACCCCTCACGAGTCCTTGATATTTTATAGATTGTTATTTTGTCATATCTTGCCCTATCCGGAGTCTCCCTTCCCCCCCTTCTCTGCCGTCCATCTCCCAGGGAGGAGGTCACATGTGGATCCTTATAATCAGTTCTCCCTTTTAAACAATATTTTTATTGGCATATACTTCACATATCATACAATTTGTCACTATTAATTGAGAGTGTGCAGTCATCAACACAACTTCAGAACACTTCTACTCGTAAGCTCCCCATTTCACTCCATCCTCCCCTTTATTTTTATAATTTATAATTACTCTTATAATTTATAATTATTTTTATAATTTTAATAATTATTATGCTTCTAGGTAATTATTAATCCATTATCTTTTCATTCCATTTTCCATGAAATTTTTGAAGCCCCTTTGCACTATTTAGCGCATAGTTATTTTTTTGTCTTACACCAACTACTTTTGGAGTCTTTTCTTCAGTTTTGACAGTTGAACCAGGGCTTTTCCTTTGCTCACTTTCTTTTCACTTGGGTAAATAAATATCATCCAATTAATTCTTGAGAACTCATTGTGCATAAGTCGTTTATATAGAGAGCATCTGCAAGCTATTTCTATGGCAGTACTGCCAATGGCTGGCAGATCTCTGCCCTTAACATAGAGATAACCCTTGAGTAAGCTCTAATCCCCTTGTGTACTAATACTCTCATAGGATATCTTCCAACAGAACGTTGGGAAGACGAGCAGTATCTTTGGGCTGCAGAGGATCTTCCCAGCTGGCTCCATTCCCTTAACCAGGCCAGCTCATTGCACTTCAGTATCCATGTCCAGGCTGTCACTGCCCTCCAAAAGTGGTTCAAAGAAGAAAGGCCTGAAGCCCACGGACCTCTTCAAGAAGGCAGAGCGAAAGGGCAAGGAGAGCTCAGCTTTGGGGCCTGCTGGCCAATTGAGCTATAATCTCATGGACACATACAATCATCAGGCACTGAAGACAGGCTCTTCCCAGAAAACAAAGGTGGGTGCTGGCCCATGGGCTCAGCCCAACTCTTTTGGGTCTCTCAGAAGAGCAAGGTATAAAAAGGATAGGCTATCCTGTCCTGCTCCCACCTCCCTTAGAGCCCATGGTGTTTGGCTACCAGTCCCACTCATTTATTAGGCATTTATTGAGACCTTTTCTATGCTGGGCACTGTGATAGGTGCTTTGGACACAGCCATCAAAAGACTTACAGGCTAGTGAGAAGTATAGGCAAAAAAACAAATGATGCCACAGTTAGGGGTGTGGTTTAGACCATGAGACACAGAGAGGATTAGTTCTATCTCTAAGGGAGATGGTCAGAAGTGACACTTGAATTTTGAAATGCTGGGAGGGGGGTAACAATTAACATGATGTATGAGTGTCAGGTTAGAAGAAAAGTCCTTCTCCAAGGATTCTAGCAAACTGTAAAAACTGCGGTGCCATTCATGGGTATCTAAAGATGCACCCCCTATACCTATTTTAGGGAACATGTTTCACAAGATCGATGGGTTTCCCCTGAGCCAGCCACATATTCTCAGGCTTTTGATCCTAAGATTACTTGGGAATGGGGTAGCAGAAGACCTGGGTTCAGGCGGTTTGAAGATGAAATAACCACAGAAACTGCAGAGAACTAGCCATCCTGATTCATGGAATACCAGACAGGTAACAACTGAGCATCCTCCTCCTGCAGTTCAACATGACTGGTACCTGCTTGAGTGACTCAGACGACTCACCAGACTTGGACTTTGATGGGAATGAGAGCCCGCTCGCCTTATTGATGTCTAATGGCAGGTGAGATGGGGATGTAGAGGTTGAGTGATATTGGTACTATCTGTAGCAACATACTACCAAGGCAGGACTCTGGCCAGGAAATGGGTAGAGAAGAAGTTGTGCATAGGGAAATAGAGGGAATCCTCAGAGTACTTACAGACAACTCCTTCTTGCCCTTTAATGTGATAGAAATATGCCCTCACTCTGAAATAATTGAACCAGTCCAAGAATTTAAAAGGTTTAGAGTCTTTTCTTGTACTGCATATTAAATGACAATTAAAAACTGGTACTATAGGCCATAGTCCAAAATAAAGTATAAATATCTACTATTATACCCCCCTGGATCATTTCAGCACCCCCCAGGGAGTGGTATCATTGACTTTGGGAAACTGCTAAAGTAAAGAACCTTATGCACCAATTCAAACTTAGCTGCAAGTTCAATTAAATTCACTTAGGAATGGATTTTATTCATAATTTAGGGGCTTGCCTGTACCTAGATATCAGATATCACTGCTTAATTCAGAAAACCATGGTGGGATTGGGGATAGATGGTGGGAGAGATTTGGAATCTAATTGGTAATCCTGAAAAAGTTCATTTTATAAATATTAGAAGTATCAACAAGGCAGTGGGTTAGAACCATTGACTAAAGTAAGAGATAATGTACCATGCTTATTAAGATCATTGATTTCTATGTACTCATTGACCTTGCAGTTTCATTTCTAGGAGTTTATTTTTAAAGTTATCCCTGCAAAGTGTACAGAGAGAAATATTCAATGTTCATTGTATTATTATTTATAATAACTGGAAACATCCAAATGTTTGTCAGTTAAGAGCTGGATAAATAGATTGCATCTATAGAATGGAAAACCATGTAGCTATTAAAAGGAATGAAACAGTTTATGGGCAAGGAAAGATGTTCAAGATATATTCTTAAGTTTAAAAAATCATGTTGGAAAATACGTAGATATAATGCTATTGTTTTAAGGCATGTGTATATATGTGTAGCTATAATATAAAAGTTCTCTTTATTTTTAATTTACTTTTTTAAAAGAAATAACATTTTGAGTTTTAAAGTTCAAAAAGTGTGAGACAATACATAGTGAAAAAATCTTGCTCCCACCCTTCCCATCTCCAGTTCCCCTCCCTGTGCGCAATAAATACTAATACTTCTAGAAGTATTTATACATATATAAGGAAATAAATATGTATTTAAATTCTATTATACTTGTCACGCCAAGCTATTAACACACTTATCTCTGGAAAGTAGCATAGCATAGAAGAGAGGAGATTGGCACTTCAGTAGTGTTTGAATTTAAAAGAATATAGCAAGAGCTTTTCACAGCAAAAGACATGGGCTTGGGAATCAGAATATCTTGAGTTTAAATACCGGCTTTGATATGTATTACATGTATGGCATTGGCAAATCAGTTAACCTCTCTGAGACTGTGATAATGCATGTTGTTTATATAAGGCCTGGCACATAATAAGTGATTAATAAGTAGCCCATATTAATGTGAGAAATATACTGCTGATGATGGTATGATTATAGGGTTATAGCAAGAAGTCAAATAGGTCATCAGAAACCCTGAAAGATGTAGGGAATCAGGCAGGGGGAGACAGTAAAATTGTTATTTTTATACTCACGACTTTAGACAGCAGTAGTCAAGCGGATGTACAATGAAATGAGTGAACAATGTAGGGATACAAGTAATAAGGATGCCTTCCTTCTTTGAAGGAAAGGATGATCTTCAATCCCTGAAAGATAGAAAAGCAAATGCAGTGCCATCGAGTAGATTCCAAATGATAGCAACCCAAATAGCTAAGGATCCCTGCTGGAGCAAACCAGTGTTGCCTGCTTAAACCTACCCTGCTGTTCCACAGGCAAAGTACCTGACGCTGTTCTCATAAAGATTATAGACTACAAAACTCTGCAGGACAGTTCTACTCTGTCACATATTGTCACTATGATTTGGAATCTACTAAATGGCACCTAGCACAAAAAACATAGCTATAGAACATATATGTATGTATGTGTGTATATATACACATAAATTATTTTCCATCACAGTATTTTGGGGGTAAGGAAGTATAGCTAAAGTAGGTTTGGCTGTATATTGATAATTGCTGAAAGTAAACTTGGTGACAGGTACTTGGGAGTTCATTATACTGTTATAATTTATATGTGGTTCATTTTTATTATATATAATCAAAACTTAATAAGAACCAAAAGCCTTTCTTGATAAAACTCTTAACATAATAGGAACAAAAGAAAAATTCCTCAACATGTATAAGGGCACTAATGCAAAACCAGCAACTAACATTATAGTAAAAGCACAGAGGTAAAACTATCCCAATTCATAGCTGACATGATCCTATATGTATAGAAAATTACAAAGAATTTACCAAAAAGCTTCTAGAAAGGATAGAGGAATTTTGTGAAACTGTAGGGTTTAAAGCCAGCAAACAAAACATTTGGTGTTCTATACACTAGAATAAACTAAGTAAAAGAATAACAATGGATGAATTGTATGGATTGTGGTAAGAGTTGTATGAGCCCCCAATAAAATGATTCATAAAAAATATGAAAACATTTCCATTTACAGTAACTTCTAAGATAATAAAACATGTAGGAATCATTCTTTAAAAAATCATTTTATTGGGGGCTCATACAACTCTTACTACAATCCATATATACATCAATTGTGTCAAGCACATTTGTACATTTGTTGCCATCATCCTTCTTAAAACATTTGCTTTCTACTTGAGCCCTTGGTATCAGCTCCTCAATTTTTCCCCTCCCTCCCTGTTCCCACCTCCCTCATGAACCCTTGATAATTTATAAATTATTATCATTTTGTCATATCTTACCTACTACCTTCACTCACTTTTCTGCTGTCTATCCCCCAGGGAGGAGGCTATATGAAGATCCTTGTAATCGGTTCCCCCTTTCCACCCCACCCTCCTAGTATGGCCACTCAGAACTGGTCTTGAGGGGTTCATCTATCCTGTATTCCCTGTATTTCCAGTTTTATCTGTACCAGTGTTCATCCTTTGGTCTAGCCAGATTCATAAGGTAGAATTGGGATCATGATAGTGGTGGGGGAGGAAGCATTTAGGAACTAGAGGAAAGTTGTATGTATCATCATTGCTACACTGCACCCTGACTGGCTGGTCTCCTCCCCATGACCCTTCTGTAAGGGGACGTCCAGTTGCCTACAGATGGGTCTTGGTTCCCCACTCCGAACTCCCCCTCATTCACAATGATTTAATGTTGTGTTCTTTGATGCCTGTGATCACACAGGCTGGTGTGCTTCTTCCATGTCGGCTTTGTTGCTTCTGCGCTAGTTGGCTGCATGTTTACCTTCAAGCCTTTAAGGCCCCCGATGCTATATCTTTTGATAGCCAGCCACCATCAGCCTTCTTCACCACTTTTGCTTATGCACCCATTTGTCTTCGGTGGTCGTATTGGGAAGGTGGGCAGACAGTGATATGATCTTTTATTCTTTGATGTGCGATACCTGATCCTTTTGACATCTCATGATCACATAGGCTGATGTGCTTCTTCCATGTGTGAGCTGTTGCTTCTGAGCTAGATGACCGCTTTTTAGCCTTCAAGCCTTTAAGATCCCAGATGCTATATCTTTTGATAGCCAGGCAGCATCAGCTTTCTTCACCTCATTTGCTTATGCACCCACTTTGTCTTCAGCGATCTTGTCGCAAAGGTGAGCATCATGGAATTCCAGTTTAATAGAAGAAAGTATTCTTGCATTGAGGGAATACTTAAGTGGAGGCCCAATGTCCTTCTGCTACCTTAATACTAAGCCTATAAATATATGCACATAGATCTATTTCCCCATCTTCATATATAAATATATTTACAAATGTACATGCCTTTCTTTAGACATCTATAAATGCCCATTTGCCTCCTAGTTCTTTCCTATATTTACTCTGACTTTCCTCTTGTCCCACTATCATGCTCAGCCTTCATTTGGGTTTCAGTAATTCCTCTCTATTACATTACCCTTGATCACACCCTATGAGGCCTCCATGTAGGAATAAATTTAACCAGGGATGTGAAAGACTTTTACAATGAAAATAATAAAATACTGCTCAATGAGATTGAAGAAGACCCAAATATATGGAAAGATGTTCTATACTCACGGATTGGAAGACTTACGTCCTCAAAATGTGAATACTACACAAAACAATCTACACATGTAACATAAGCCCATGCAAAATTCCAAAAGTATATTTTACAGAAATGGAAACACTAATCCTCAATTTTATGTGGAAAGAAAAGAGACCTTGAATACCAAAGCAATTTTGAAGAACAAAGTAGAACACCTCATAATTCCTGAGTTCAAATCATATTACACAGTTATAGTGCCAAAACATCCTGGTACTGTTTTAATGACAGACACCTAAACCAATGGACTAGAACTGAAATTCGAGAAAGAAATCCAAACAAGGCTGCTAAGCCATTCAGTGGGAAAGGAACAGTCTGTTCAACAAATATTTCTGGGAAGCTGGAAGGGGAAAAATGCATGAAAACATTCAGAAAAATATTCAAGAAAACTAATTCAAAATGTGTCAAGGCCCTAAGTGTTAAATCTAAAACCATGAAGTTCTTGTAAGACTATATAGGAGCAATACTTTGTGGCCTAATTTTTTTCAATGATAGATTATCAAATATAATGAAGGCACTAGAAAGCAAAACAAGTAACTGAGATCTCATAAAAATGAACACTTACGGCCATCACAAGACTTTATCAAAAGAATAAAAAGATAACTCACATACTATGAAAAAATCTTTGGGGATGATATCGCTGATAAGAGTCTAATATATAAAGTTTATAGAAAACTGTTACAACTTACCAATGAAAGAAAAAGTAACTCAATCAAAAACTGGGTGAAAGGAGATAGAATAAGACAGTGGACTGAGTACTTGTTTCCATTTATCTCCCAGCAATTACTCCACTGAAAGTAATAAAAAACATGCTCAGGCTGAGATCTCAGAGCCCTAGAAAATAGCCGAAATGTGACTCGAACAGTCAACAATGCAAACAACATAGAATGGGAGCTAAACTGAGGAAGCAGAAACCTAGATTTTAGGGCAGTGCAGATTGTGTGGAGAGTTCACCAGCTACATACTTGGGAAGGGACAAAGGAAGATTAAGATGATGAAAGTAAGCACTGTTGAATTTTATGGAAACCTGGGATAGACATGTTCTAGGACCTAAAATAATGGAATAATTCTATTAACACTTCAGCCAGGCAAGAAAAATACTTCAGGTAGGCAACAGAGAAACAACAAAATTCTTGCTTATAGCAGGACATCTGTGGGAGAGCCGGTACATGGTTCCTGTGAGGACAGGACATAAAGCTTCCCACGTTCACCTCAGGAAAGCTGAACCCCACTAATTCTGCTAGGAGAAACCAAAAAAGACTTAAGTAGATGAAAAGACATTCTATGCTCATGGATTAGAAGACTTATATACTGTATATACTCGTGTATAAGCCAAGTTTTTCAGCCCAAAAATGTGCTGAAAAACGGGTTCGGCTTATACATGGGTCAGTGGTACCCCAGCAAGATGTAACATCTCGTTGCCCCCCCTCCACCCGAGGCAACGGGATGAGTGCCCATTATCTCGCAGATGATTGCCGCTTCTCCACTATTCATTCAAAGCCCCGCTGACACTGCAGGACTTTGAATGTTTGTTTACTCACATCTAACCAATCAGAGCCGTCCTATGACGTGTATTTTTGAATAAGCCTTTTAAAGACCGTGTGCGGATGTGTCATGAATGGATGTCATCTGGTCAAGCCCGACTAACAAAAGGAGGAAATCTCATGAAGCCTGACATAGAGTTACTAGCAAAGTGGGTTCAAGAGGCATGGGAAGACATTCCAGAAGGTATGGTGCGACATGCCTTCCAGAAATGTAGTATTAGTAATACTACAGATGGCAGTGAAGACTGTGCTTTGTATGAAAATGACAGCAGTGATGGTGACGACAGGGATCTCAGTGAGGACAGCGTCTATGATGACCTCACACCAGCTGAAGCTCTGCGTTGGGATACGGATGATGATGAGGAATCCAGTTTTGAAGGATTTTAACTCTTTACGTTTTAGCTTGGTTGCTGATTGAGCTCAGGGAATAGTACTCTTAAGGTATCATTGTTGATACCTTATTGTTTTTGTTGAGCCTATTTTCCACTTACTGTGCTGGTTTACTAATGTTAAATGACTTGTCCTTTTATGTTTTTTATTTAAAATAAATATTTAAATACATTACCCCACTGATGTCTCAATTTTTAGTAATTTCATTTTCATTTGTTTTGATTATTGAAACTCACCAATAGCTTCTGCATTTTCCACCCTAGGCTTATACTTGAGTCAATCAGTTTTCCTGGTTACCTAGGTAATAATTAGGTACCTTGGCTTATATTTGAGTATATACGGTAATACAAATATGAATACTATACAAATACTACCACAAAAACACCCTTTCCCATGCTCATTCAGTTGCAGACTAAGACATTCGTAGTCCCACATAAGGGTTTATTTTAAAAAAAAACAAAACAAAAACAGCCTCGGGTACACTCAAGGCCTCAGCCAGAACCTCAAAAGATACACCAGCAAAATCCACCATCTTGGAAAAACAGAGACTTACACATTCAGATAAACCCCATAGATAAGAACTCCTGACTCAATGCTGAAAAAGTCTAAGGAGAAGAGTGTTCTTAGTAGAATATGTTGTTCTTAGGTACTTTCTGGTGGTTCCAACTCATAGCAAATTTGCGTACAATAGAATGAAACAGTTTTGCACAATCCTCAAAATCTTTGCTATTTTAGCTCATTGTTGCAGTAACTGTGCTAATCCATCTTATTGAGTCATTCTCTTTTTTGTATAACCCTCAAATTTATGTTAGGAGAATATAAAGAATCTAAATGTAACCATTATAATCAGTATATATTTTCATAAATTAGTATATATTTTAAAGATATCAAAACACGCCAAGTTTAACAAAAATTAATAAAACATACAAAATCCCAAGAAAAGGATCAATGGAGAAGAAAATGTGGGAAAATGAAAAACATTTCTGATTGGAATAAGTTTTCATGGAAAAAAAATCAAATTTTTAGATAGTAGTGCTAAATATGGTTAAAGAAAGCAAACTGCTAACAGCAAACTAATGGAGACCAGAAAACAAACTGAGGGAGCAGGTTACACATTGGTCTGCGAAGTGTAAGGTCAGAAATTTAAAACCACCATCCACTCTGAGGGAGAAAAATGTGGCTAACTACTCCCTTAAAGAGTTACAATCTCATAGATACCCACCAGGACAGTTCTTCCCTGCCAGTAGAGTCACTATGAGTTGGAATCAACTCAGTCCGTTGGTAGTGGGCTTGGTTTGATTTTTTTAAATTATTGTTTAAAACATACAAAACAAATAAACAAACACTGGAATCTAAAGGATAAGGCATCTAAATTAGGAAATGTAAGAGGCACTCATTAATAGAATAGAATTAGGCAAACACTTCCTACTTCATTATCAATAATAACCTTGAGTGTAAATAGTTTAGAACCCTCACACAAAAGGCAGTTTACAAAATGAACTTGAAATATAAAGCAAAACCTGATCTATCCTTTTGCTGTCTACGAGCAACATACCTTAGATATAAGGACACAAACAGAAAAGAGGAAAAATTCATGTAACCAATAAACAAAAAATAAAGCGGGGATGGCCATACCGATATCAACTAATACCCACCACCCACTGCCCTTGAGATGATTCCATCTCTTGATGACCCTACAGAGCAGAGTTGAATGGCTCCATAGGGTTTCTGTGACTTTAAATCTTTACAAGAGAAGAAAGCTCATCTTTCTCCCATGGGATACCTGGTAGGTTCAAACCACCAACCTAGTAGTTAGCAGCCCAATGCTTAACCCAGGGTCCCATGATACCAGATAGAGTAGACTTTTAATCATAATCTCTTACAGGAGATCAAGCAGGTCATTATATAAAAATAAATGGATCAATCCAGTGTGAAGACAATAGCAGTTCTATATATGCGCATAACAGCAGTGCTTTCAAATATATGAAACAAATACATGAAAGGAGAAATGGACAACTCCACATTAATAATTTATAATTGGGGATTTTAACAGGCTACTTTCGATACTAGACAGAACCGCTAAACAGAAGATCACTAAGGACATTGAAAATGTAAAGTTATAAACTAACCTAAGTGACAATTATAATGTAGAATACTCCACTCATTAGAATATGTACTTTTCTCCCGCACACACAGATTATTTTCAGAATAGATCATATATAATATTGAAATCACATAAAGCATCTTTTCGGACCATAATAGCAAAATGTTAATAACAGTACTTAGACTATTGAAATCAATACCAATAGATACATAGACCAATGTAATAGAATTGAGAGGCCAGAAATAAACCCACACATCTGTGGACAACTCTTGAATTTTGATTAGACTGTTAGGTCCATTTGATGAAGAAGTGTTTTTAGCAAATGGTATTGGGAAAATTGAATTTCCACATGCAGATAAATGAATAGGATCCATGTCTCACACCACACACCAAAACAAAACTGGTTTAAGGACCTAAATGTGAAAACTAAAACCATAAAATTCTTGCAAGAAAATGCTGGGATAGGAATGTTAGGCCTAGCTTTTAACCATGGATTGACAGAAGCACAAACAGCAATGAGTAAATATATGGGACCTTCTAAAAACTTAAAACTTGTTTAAAAAAACCCTCTCGAATCAAAATCATTGCCCTAGAGTTGATTTCACTCATAGCCACCCTTTAGAACAGAGTAGAGCTGCCCTGTGAGCAGAAAGAAAGCCTCAGCAAGTCTTAACTGGGGGAAAAACTGAAAAGCAAAGACAAGCCACTGACTGGAAGCCATGTACCCCACAAGAATCTACTAAAATCTGCGAAGGAGGCTTCCATAAGTTTGTCGGAAAGTTCCATTACCCTATAATTCCATTTTTCCATGAGTTTTTGAAACTCCTGCCTATATAAAAAATAGCTTGACAACAGAAAGACCCCAAAGATAAAATGAGCAAAGGGACTTGAATAGACATTTCAACAAAGAGGACATTCATATGGCCTACAAACGTGAAAAGATGCTGAAAGTCGATCCATTTAAATGCAAATTAAAACCATAATGCCATACCATTTCACTCCTACTACTAGGGTAACTAAGATTAAAAAACAAAGTAACCAATGTTGGGGAGGATGTGGGGGGATTGTAATCCTCATCCATTACTGATGGGTAGCCCTTTTGGAAAACAGTGTGGCAATTTCTTAAAAAACAAAATAGACCTACCATATGAGCTAGCAATTCCATTTGTAGGTATATATCTAGATCAGTATGTAACCAAAAGACTTGAAAGATTCAAAAAAAAAGGCTTGTACAACAATATTTATTATAACACTATTCACAGTAACCAAAGGTGAAAACAATTTGAATGTCCAATGCCCATCAGCAGATAAATAAACAAAATGTGATATACATATATTTGTACATTGGAATATTACTCAGCCAGAAGGAAAATGAAATCTTTATGCATGTTACAGTATGGATGTCATTTGAAGATATGAGTGAAATAAACCAATCAATCATAAAAGAACAACTATTGTCTCCTCATCCTTACTTCTAAGGAGTACTCTGCCGTACTTCTTCCAAAACAAATTTGTCCTTTTAGCAGTCCATGGTAGTTTCAATATTCTCCAGCTTAGGTTCTTTTTTGGGTCTTCCTTATTCAGAGTCAGCATGCATTCACTTTCACATGCATATGAAATTCAAATTTGACATGCATATGATGCAATTGAAAATACCATGGCTTGGGATGTGCCCCTTAGTCCTCAAAGTCCTCCTGCTTTTCAATACTCCAAACAGGTCTTTTGCAGCAGATTTACTTAATGCAACACATCTTTTGATCTTTTGACTGCTTTCCCCATGAGCATTGATTATGAGTCTAACTAAACAAGATCCTTGACAACTTCAACCTTTTCTCCATTTATCATGATGTCACTTATTGGTTCAGTAATGAGGATGTTGGTTTTCTCTACATTGAATTGCAATTGGTCTTCATCAGCAAGTGCCTCAAGTATTCCTCACTTTTAGCAAGCAAGGTAAGAACTATGGGTCTAGTTTAATTCTTTGGCAAACAGAAATTGAATTTTTCCAGCAAAATTTGTTGAAGAGATGATCTCTTCTCCATTTAATAATTTGGGCCCTTTGTCAAAAAACCAGTTGTGTGTAGCTTGATGGATTTATTTTGGGGTTCTCTGTTCTCTTCTGTTGGTCAACTACATATTTATTATACCAGGTTTTTACAACTGTGGCTATATAGGTTTTGAAGTCTGGCATGGTTGGTGACCTTCATTGTTGTTCTTTATTAATGCTTTGCTTATCCTGGGTCTCTTTCTTTTGCATGTAAAGTTGATTAGTTTTTTCTATCTTTGTAAGGAATAACATTGGGCTCTGAATCAGAATTGTATTATATTTATAGGTTGCTGTGGGTAGTGCTAACATTTTCACAATGTTAAGTTTCTCCATGAACACAGAACATTTCTCTATTTAAATATATATATTACAGTTTTATTAGCACTTCATCCACATGTCATATAATTCAATAGCTATAATAACATGAAGAGTTGTATAATTATCACATTCCGTTCTAGAACATTTTCTTCCTTGTACTCATTGTTACCCATGTTATCTACAAGAACAACAACAAAAACAAACAAGACAGAAAAACAAGGAAACATTGTCAGTCATCTCTCTGGGGTATAAGGCTATTATACTAATAACATCAATAATTTTTCCAGTGGCATTTAAGATACTGTTGCTATGAGGAGTTTATGTGCGTACAGTCCAACTGTGAGCTGCAATCCATGAGTTGTTGCTTTGTACAAATGGATTTCTTTTTTAGCATATTGTAGGATTTTAATACGTTTATTCACTGAATACATATATGCATATCAAGAGATCAATGATTTCTTAATTGATTGAGCTCTGATTACACTGAGCATGGAGATTGGTGCTAGGGGAAAATTTCCTATATCAATTAGTGCAGGTGTAGATCCTGGCCTAACAGATTAAACCCTTTCATATTAATGTAAGAGGAGCATTGAGGTATTACACACATGGTGGCTCTGCATCCCCTTCCATTGAACATACACTTCCATTGAACATACACCAGGGTGGCAACCCTTGGCTTCCTCTCCCATCAGAGTATTTCTGTCCAAAGGTATAGGTAATTTTGAGGTAGGGCTCAGTTCTTTTTGTTGGGCATCTATATTGAGTCCTTTTGGTGTGACCCTTGGAGGATGCTATGTTGCTTGTAAGTCACTGTTTTTTAGGGATAGATAGTGTTCTATTGTGTCTGTGTACCATAATATCTTTATCCAATCTTCCACTGTTGGACATTTATACTGCTTCTAGTTTCCTGCTATTGTCAACTTTGCTGTTATGAACATGGGAGAGTATACATCCACTCGTGTTGTGTCTCTTATTTCTTTAGGGTATGTGCCTAATATTAGTATTACTGGATCATATGAGATTTCAATTCCCAGTTGCTTTAAGTATTGCCAGATAATATTCCGTAAAGGTTTTAGTATTTCTAAGTCCACCAGCAGTGTATATGAGTTCCTATATCTCCACATCTTCTCCAGCATTTATTTTCCATTTTTTTAATTGGGCTAGCATGATGGGTATAAAGTGGTATCACATTGTGGCTTTACTTTGCATCTTCCAGATGGATAGTAATCGTGAACATTTTCTCCTGTGTTTTTAACCAATTGTACTTCACTTTTGGTGAACTCTCTATTCATGTCTTCTCCCATTTCTTAACTGGGTCATTTGTTATCTTCTTATTGAGCTGTTGAAGAGTTCTATATATTTTGGTAATTAGACCCTTGTCCCATGTGTCATTGTTAAACTTTTTCCCAAGTTGTGGGCTCGCCTTTTCCTCTCCTGATGAAGTCTTTTGACGTGCATAAGTGATTTAATTTCAGCATGTCCCAGTCATCTCTTGTCTTCGGCTGTATGTGCCTCCTTCATTATACTTGATAGACTTGATAGTCTATGTCTGCCCTGCAATCGGGCCCTTAAGTTTGTTCTAGCTTTCTCATTGATGATCCTGATAGCTTTGTGGCTTACATTTAGATCTTTAATCCACCTTGAGTTCATTTTTTTATACATGGGCAGAGATAGGAGTTCTTGTTTCATTCTTTTGCATATGGAAATTCAGTTTGTCCAACACCATTTGTTGAAGAACCTTTCTTTATCCTATTGGATATTTCTACATCCACTGTTGAAGATTAGTTGCCTTTAGGCTGATGCATTTATGTCTTGGTTTTCTGTTCTTTGCCATTGGTCTATATATCTTTCTTTGTACCTGTACCAGGCTGTCTTGACTACTGTGGCTATGCAGTAGGTTTTAAGGTCAGGTAGTGTGAGGCCTCCTAAGAAGTTCTTTGATTATCCTGGGTCTTTTCCCTGGCCATATGAAATTGGTAATTAATTTTCCATTTGTTTAAACAATGTATTTGGTATTTGGTTTGGGATTGGGTTGTTTCAATGTCAATTTAAGTAGTATTGACATTTTTACCATATTAAGTCTGCCTATTCATGAGCATGGAATATTCTTCCGTTTATGTAGGCCTTTTTTGGTTTTCTTGTAATGTTTTGTAGTTTTCTTTGTATAGGTCTTTTGTTTGTTTCTTTTGGTTTATTTCTAAGTATTTCATCTTTGGTGTGGTTATTGTAAATGGTATTGTTTTCTTAATGTCTTTCGTAGCTCTCTTCACTGGTATATGGAAATCTGATTGATTTCTGGTTGTTAATTTTATATCCTGCTACCTTTCCAAATCCCTTTTGTTTCCAGTAGGCTTTTTGTGGTGACTTTTGGGTTCCCTATATATAGATAGCATCATATCGTCTGCAAATAACAAAGAGTTTTACCTCTTCTTTGCTTATTTTTATTCCCTTTATTTCTTTTTATTGTCTGATGGTTCGACCTAAAACTTCTAGCACAATGTTGAATAAGAGTGGTGATAGGGGACATTTTTAAAAATCATTTGATTGGGGGCTCTTAAAGCTCTTATAACATCAATTGTATCAACCATATTTGTATATATGTTGCCATCATCATTTCCAAAACATTTTGTACTTGAGTGATGTATGTATGGATTGTGATGAGTTGTATGAGACCCAATAAAAAGATTTATTAATAAAATTTTTAAAAAGAGCCTTTCCTTTGAGGATAAGAGGAAGGCAAGAAAAAGTTATTAAAGGTATCCAAATGAGAAAAAAGAAGAAAAAATGTTTCTATTTTAAAAAAAAATTAAATAACAAAACAAAACTGCTGGAGAAAGGAAAACTTGGAACCCTTAGCTATTTCTGGTAGGAATATAAAATTGTACAGCTGAACTGTTTTGGAAAACAGTCTGGCAGTTTCTACAAATCTTAGATATAGAACTGCCATATGACCAAGTAGTTCCACTACTGTATATTCATTAAGGATCTAATAGACGTGACATGACCATATGTGTACACCTTTGTTCATCACAGCACTATTCATAATAGCAAAAATATAGAAATATCCTAAGTGCCAGTAAACAGTTAAAAAGTACTAAGTAAAATGTGCTACATACAAAAAATGGGATATTAGTAATAAAGAGACTGTAAATCTTTATAGGAACAGGTAGCCTCATATTTCTAACTTGGAGCAGATGGTGGGTTCAAACTGCCTTACCTTTTGTTTGGTACCTTATTGCTTAACCCACTTCATCACCAGGCATCCTTGAAATTCCCTTACCCAAAATATAAGACAACAAAAAGAAATAGAATGCATTCACATTAGAGAAGAAATACAGTTATCTCTATTTGGGATGACATGGTCCTATATTTAGAAAATCCTTAAGCAGTCCATGAAAAACTATGAGAATAAGCTACCTAGAAATAATTTTAAGCAGGGATGTCAAGGACTTACATAATGGAGAAAATTTAAGTAAATGAAAATATGTTCTGTGCTCATGGATTGGGAGACTTGATATGCTTAATATGTCAATACTACCCAAAATGATCTGTGGATTCAACACAATCCCAGTCAAAATCTCAACCGCCTCTGTGTGGTGGGATCAGATTGGGTGCAATTCCCACACTGTGTCTCCGGTGTTGTCCCCAGTAGGGCTATGGGTCAGTGAGGGGCGGGCATCATGTCTCATAGTGGGGCCAGCCATGTTGTCCTCTCTGTGGACTGGCTGCTCTAATCAGGAACATCGTCCTCAAGGCCTAGTGGGTCAGGATGTGCTCCACTCTCTCCTCCTCCTCGCTCATCTGTTCCTATGTTCTCCGATCAGATATGTCCCTCTCCTGGAGCTGCAGATTGTGTTGTCCTTTGAAATAAATTCTTCTAGGGGGAGGCCATAGGCTTTCTCTCCTGGAACCATGGCCCAATTTATCCGTAACCTGTTGGAGAAGGCTCCAGTGATGGTTAAACACTGCTGTAACTTATTTGCAGCCTCAATTTTGGCACTATGCCTAGGTGGAGCTGGTTCCTTCAACCCCTGCTGAGATCTCAACAGCTATTCAGAGCCTGAAAAAAGTAGTCAATAGTGCTCAAGCTAGTCACTTCAAACAGCTCACAATTAAGGAAGCTCCGCTAAATGATTTGGTGAACACTGAAATGTAGATGTGGATTTATATTGGTGAGATCATAGGCAAGCAAGACATCATTACTAACATCTGATTATATTTAGTCTTATTTGAATGTTTTTGGACCATGGGTGATCACACTGCTCTAATAAAATAGATAATTCTAAAATAGAATGAATTCCTAAAATATCTTGGAAAAAATCTGTTGAACACATAAGAATATGGAGATTAATGGAAACAAATACCCTTAGTGGAGTTAATGAAAATGGTGAAGAATATAATTAGTGTCACTTTTTAGAAATAGTTGAATAGGAACCTAAATTATAAACCTTGACTGCAAACACAATAAATTAATATTTATAAGTGTAAATAAGTCAAATATGGTTACTATTTATTGATCACCTCCTCTGTGTCAAAGTCTATCTTAGTTATATCTACCTACCCAAACCAAACTCACTACTATGGAGTCAATTGTGACTCATAGTGACTCCATAACAGAATAGAACTGCCCTGTTTCTAAGACAGTAACTATTGGAGTAAAAAGCCAAGTTTTTCTCCATATTACCTACTAGGGGGCTTCAAAAGGTTTGTTGAAAATTTCTGTTATCTTTTAATCCCATTTTCCACCAACTTTTTGAAGCTCCTCACAATAATGCTAAGTGTTATCCTCATTTTACTAATATGGAAATTTGAGTCTGAGAGATTAGTTACCATTGGTCACTTGCTATGTTAGGCTTTTTGATTTAGGATTACAAGGATTTCAATCCTTCCATGACTGATGATGGTATGCTTCTTCCATGTGGACTTAATTGACACCGTACTTAGTTGACATCAGATAAAATAGCATCTGGGGTCTTAAAGGCTTGTCTCCAAACAAGCAACCATCTAATAAAAAAATGAGACATCAGAGAAACATCTATACACACAAAAGTAGGGAGTACAAAAAAAACTCTCAGAAAGTTTCTAAGTAATCCTATTACAAATTGATAAATATTATTCGCCAGTACAAACTTCTGAAATAAACCTCATAAAGTTAAAACGGAATATGTTCTTGGTAAATAATTAGACTTGATAGCACTCAGCCAATGGGGAATTGGCTTTCAGCAAATTGTCACTGAAGTAGCCTGTTTTTTACCCTCAAATTGTTTTTGGGAGGAGCAAATGAGCCATCTAAATCCCCAGATGCTATTTTATCTACTAGCTGGGAACCACCTAAATTCTTTGCCAAATTTTGCTATATATTCGCCTGTATCTTCTGTTTTCCCTTCCTGAGGGTATCAAGCAGGGCCAGCAGGGCCAGCCATAATGTAAGAACTAATAGTTATTAAGTTGGAGCTAGGATTTAGTGCAAACCCAAAACTCATTCCTGGATCTATGCTTTTTTTCTCTCTTAATTTGTTGTAACTTGGGAGTTAGTACCTATGTCATATCATTCCATAGTTCAACCACATCAAACAATTATACATTTGCTTCCATAATCAGTCTCCAAACATACTTTTCCTTCCTGGACTCCTTGACTTCATCTCCCTTTGACATTATCTCCCTTTCATTTCCCCTACCCTTCTATATCCACCCTTTCCCCCCCAAACCCTGTTTCTATTGTTTTCCCTATAGGCTCAGCGTCCTTGGGTTTCATTTACAGAATAACGGAGAAACAAATAACACAACTTAAAGAGGGCGACCCCTAGTGATGATGCACCTCTGGGATACACCATAATATGAACAAGCATAAGCAACATATAACAATGATCTTCGCAGAATTGCTGATATAATATGTATCTTAGTACAGCATATTGATGTAGTAAGGCCTTCCTTGTTTGCCTGCCAACCAACAGTATACAACTCTTGGTATAGCTGTCTTCTGCTTCTTTAGACACCATGTATTTTTCGGCTTAAGTACTCAGGTTGCAAGTGCGTCTGAGATAAAATTCAGTTCATCCAGTGGAGTTCCCGCATAGGATCTCACAGATGCAGCCTCGGGGACATACCTTGTGTCCCGAAGATCCAGGATTCAGTGTCCCAGCATTCAAGGGCAATTCAGCCTGGGTTCCCAGGTTACCTCCAAATGCCCTAGTTCAATTTTCCCACCTGCTTAACACCACTAAAGACACTCCCCACCTTATGGTCCCAAAAGACTCTCAGTCACTGCTTCCCCCACTTGGAGGTCAGTCCTCCCCCCACCTGGAATTCAACTCTCCCCTCCCCTTAATAGACAAGCACCTATGTTCCCCCAAACGTGACTGTTCACTCTCCCCTACTTTTAATGAAAGAGTCTTGGCTACTAACCTAAAGGTCGGTGATTCAAACACAACAGGCACGCTATAGAAGAAGGAGTGACAGTTTGCTTTAATAAACATTTACAGCATAGCATGTAATTTTACATAGCATGTAAATTTTACATAGCATGTAAAAATTTTTTACAAAGACGGCTCTAAAGGCAAAGAAGGAAGCCCCTGCCCCTCCCCAAATGGAAGCCAAAGTAAAGGCATTATAAGCCAACATGGTCGTACTAAAAGATATCCATAGCGACAAAAAAAAGCATATCTGCACATCACCCACTTTCCAGTGGCCCAAGACTCTAAAAACTATGAAGGCAACCTCAATACCCTCCAGGAGAAACAGGCTGACCAGTATGCCATGAACAAGTTCCCCCTGACCACAGAGTCCACCAGGAAGAAGACCAAAGAAAACATACTTGTGTTCACTGTGGGTGTCAAGGCCAACAAGCACCAGATCAAACAAGCCGTGAAGAAGCTCTATGACATTGACATAACCAAGGCCCACATCTTGATCGGGTCTGACAACGAGAAGAAGGCATACATAAGAAGATGTCCAAAAAATTGCACTAGGCAGGGTGGAGTTTTCATAGTATGCATGTAGCCTGCTAGGTGAACATCCAGCAACTCTCTGAATTAGTGCACTCAGTGATATTGCCTGGGAAGGTTCTCTCTGGTCACAATGAATTTTTTAAGAAAGGCAGTTTTCACTCAAACCTTGTTTTTTGTGATGGCCAACTTAAGAGAACAGTATGTGGCTGTGTAATTTTGTTTCCTGCTCTGGAAAAATGCTGCAGAAACTGTTGTGATGTTGCACACAGCTTACAAGGACAACACTATGGAAAAACCTTGAGTGTGCAAAGTGATTTTCTTATTTCAAAAGAGATGAAATGTTGATCAATGACAAACCTCCTTCTGGACATCCGTCAACTTCCCAATGGACAAAAATGTCGACTCATAATGCATTTGGAGTTCATTCCACCAGGTCAGACTGATAATCAAGCTTTCTATTTAGAAGTTCTGAAAAGATTGTGTAACAGTGTGTGGCAAGAAAGGCCTGATTTGTGGCAGGCGGGGTACTGGTTTTGCACACCAACGGCAATGCACCTGCTCAGACAGCCATCTTAGTGTGCCAGTTTTTGGCGAAAAACAGCACGCCTCTCTTGCCCCACACACTTTCTTCACCTGATTTTGCTCCTTGCAACTCTTTCTGTTTCCACGAATGCAGAGGGACATGAAAGGACAGCAATTTGACAACATAGAAGAGGTGAAGAAAAAAATGAGTGAGCTGCTGTCAGCCATACAAACAGATGAGTTTGAAAAATGTTTCCAAGAATATAATCACAGATTTAACAAATGTATTAAGTGTAGTGGAGAGTACTTTGGAAGGTGATAAGGTTTTGTGAAAATTTTAAATACATGTCTTTGAGGGGAAAATTATGTGTTTGTTTTTTAGCAGCGGGGGGGGGGGGTTACCACCTCATATTCCACTGACTTCTGCCTATGAGGCTTTAGATCAGCGGTTCTTAACTTGTAGGTCATGACTCCTTTTGGGGTCAAACAACCCTTTCGCAGGTGTCACCTAGGACCATTGGAAGACATATTTTTGATGGTCTTAGGACCGAGACACCGCTCCTCTGTCTCCAGACGTGTCTGCTCACAGATGAGTACCTGGCAGGAAGACTGTTAACCATGCTGCACCATGCTTCAAGACAAAATTTCATTTATTTGTAATTAGAAATATTTCACAATACAAAATTACATATTGTTTTTATGATTGATTAATCACTATGCTTTAATTATGTTCAGATTTTAACAATGAAAATATATCCTGCATATCAGATATTTACATTACAATTCATAACAGTAGCAAAATTACAGTTATGAAGTAGCAACGAAAATAATTTAATGGTTGGGGCGTCACCATAACATGAGGAACTGTATTAAAGAGTCAAGATATTAAGAAGGTTGAGAGCCACTGCTTTAGATGTTGGCAACAAAATTCGGATCATCTAAATTGAATCCAACAGGCTAATGCTAAATATAAACTTTTTCAACATATGAAAATAAATGACAGCACAGAAAACCCTGTATCAGTGGTTCTCAACCTTCCTAGTGCTTTGACCCTTTAATACAGTTTCTCATGTTTTGGTAACCCCCCCAACCGTAAAATTATTTTCATTCTACTTCATAACTGTAATTTTGCCACTTTTATGAACCCCTGTGAAAGGGTCGTTTGACCCCCAAAGGGGTTGCGACCCACAGGTGGAGAACCGCTGCCCTATAGTATCACTATGAAATGGAATTGACTCAAAAGCAATGCGTTTGAGTTTTAATTTGGTTTCTTTTTTTTCCCCATTTTTTATTTATTTACTTTCCCAGCTTGATCAAAGGGTCTCCTTCTTTCCATTGTCTCTCCCCACTTAGCTGTGGGCCATGCATACTGTCAGCGGGCTGGGGCTGGGCCCACGGACTGCCCTCTGCTGTCTTTTCTTGAGCTCTTTGCCAAGGCAACTCGCACACCAGGTTTACCTCATTGATCCAATGCACACGCGCCTAATTTGGTTTCTTATAAGGTATAATTTACTTAGCACAAAGTTCATTTTAAGTCTGCAATTAAATGACTTTTAGTCAATTTATGAAATTTTAGAATCATTACAAAATCCAATTTTAGAATATTTCTATCACCCACCTGCCCCTCAAAAACAAAAATCCCTTATGCCCACTTGCAGTCAAGTATAATTCGCTTCTTCATGTTTAGACAGCTATTAATCTATTTTCTGTTTCTATAGATTTGTGTCTTCTGGAAATTTCATGAAAATGGGATCATACTATATGTAGTTGTTTGTGTTTGGCTTCTTTCAGTTGCATTTTTTGTGATTCATCCATGGTATAGCATGTATTAGCAGTTTTTCTCTCTTTATATCCATTTAGCAGTTCATGGTTATTTGTATTGATTCCGTTTCTTTTTTTTTTTTGCTTTTATGTATAATGTTGCCTTGAGCATGTTTCTATACTTGCTTTAGTTTTTCACCCATTAAAAAATTGAATTATATCGTGAATCTATATTTAACCTTTTAAAAATGCTCAAATTTTCTCCCCAGTAACTGCCCTATTTTTACATTTCCCACGGGCAATGTATGAATTTATCCATATGCTAGCCAACACTGTTACTATCTTTTTAAGTATAGCCACTGTAGTGCATAAAAAGTGAGAGCTCATTGTGGATTTGATTTCTATTTTAACTAATGACGTTGAGTATCTTACCATGTTATTATTAGCCATTTTTATCATCTTTGGAGAAATGTCTTCAAATCTCTTGTCCAGTTGTTAGTTTGGTTGCATGTCTTAATAAATTCTAAAATATACAATTTTCTGGGTAAAAATCCTTAGGTCCTTTGCATTGTAAGTTTTAGAATCAGCTCATCCATTTCTCACGCCCCCCCCAAAAAAAAACCCAACAAAAACCTGGGTGACTTTTAATAGGAATTGTGCTGAATGTGTAAGTCAATTTGAAGAGAATTATCATCTTAACAATATTGAGTTTGACTCTTTATGCTTTTATGTTCTCCTTTCTTTTTGTCCCAGTACCAAAAGGGTAAAGAACTTTTCCAAGTCTCGACGAACCAAGATTGCAAAGAAGGCAGACAAGGCCAGACTGGTGGCAGAACAGGTGATGGAGGAAGAATTTGACTTGGATTCAGAAGATGAACTGCACATCGATGAGAGATTGGGAAAGGAGAAGACAACCCTGATAATAAGATCAAGTGTGTCTGTTCTTTCTCTTACCTGCCCTGTTCACATTTGGTTTTGGTCCCCCTCTTAGTATAAAATCTCTTTTTCTTCTAACAAAAAAAACAAAACCTTAGGCCTGGACCTTGTTAACATCTGATCTATCAAACTCTTTAGTCCTCTCATTTCCATTATTCTAGAGTCTTAAACTTATCCCTGCTTTTCCAAATGAGTCATCGCTGTTTTACTTTTAGAAAAAAATCTTATTTTCTTTCCCCTGGGAGTGCTGATCTTAGCTTCTTAGTAAATTTATTCCACTGTTTCCTAGAATTCCCTCGGAAATTGCCCCGTGCAAAGCCTTGCTCTGACCCCAACAGAATTCGTGAACCAGGAGAAGTTGAGTTTGACATTGAGGTAAGAGCCTTTTATCTAGCCTTCTGTTCATTCTGGCCAAAGCCAAAAGTAGATTTCATTCTTGTTAGAAGAAAAGAGGTATTCTGTACATTTTATTTCTAAAATATATATTAAAGGACAGGTTGTATCCTGAATGCTTACTAAACATAAATGAAAAAATTACAAGTTGAAATGTTTTTAAAATCCTTCAATACAGTGCAAAATAAAAGGCAGTGTACTATAGTACAGAGTGTCTTACTTGGAGCTGTATGACTTACACAAATAACTTAACCTCATCAAAACTCAATTTCCTTCTCTTGTAAATTTGGAATTATGGTTACTATAAAGATGCTATGGAGATTAAAATGGAAAGATGAAAGAAGAGTAAATATTCTGCTGAGTAAGTGGTGCTTAGAATCTACTAGTATTATAAGTGAGTCAATCGTATTGGGAACTTAATAGACTAACCCTGAATAGATGAGGTGATATCCTTTCTTCCCAACAGGAGGACTATACAACAGATGAGGACATGGTGGAAGGGGTTGAAGATAAGCTTGGGAATGCTGGAGCTGGTGGAATTCTTGATCTGCTCAAGGCCAGCAGGCAGGTGGGGGGACCTGACTATGCTGCTCTCACGTGAGTACTATCTTTGAAGATATCTTCCCTTTCTGTATCATTGGCCAGCAACGTGTACCCTGAAAGGGCTAGATCAGTCAGTCCTCTATTTTAAAGTGACATATGAAGTGAAAAGAAATAAGGTAGACATGAAGGAATTTAAAAGATTTAACACTGATAAATTATATAGATTTCTTATAATATGAGGTCTTCTAGGGGGATTCTAGGTACTTTGAAAGTTGAAAGAGGGGCTGGAAGAGTCATAAAAGGAAAACTGGGCCTTTTCTGCATGATTTAAAAAGGAAAGAATGCAGCATGGGTGAACAAAATATTCAGTCAGAGCCAAGGTTTTGGCTTATATCTCTCTTTTTGCATTTTGACTGCTGTCTCAGGAGAGACATAAGGCAAGAAAGAACTGATTTCTTTCATTAAAACAATTTTTGATATAGTTTTGATCCTTTACCTTGATTTCTAGTTTTTTACTTTGAATCGTTCTCCCCTTCTTCTTTCCACCCTGACCCCTGAACTTGTTGTCCTTCTTCCCTGACTGTTCTGATAACTGATTTCCTTTGGCAATGAGAAAATCTCCCTCAGCATGTCTCCTCTCTCCCTTGCAGTGAGGCCCCTGCCTCTCCCAGCACTCAGGAGGCCATCCAGGGCATGCTGTGCATGGCTAACCTGCAGTCTTCATCATCCTCACCAGCTACCTCCAGCCTACAGGCCTGGTGGACTGGGGGGCAGGACCGAAGCAGCGGGAGCTCCAGCAGTGGGCTGGGAACAGTGTCTAACAGTCCTGCTTTCCAGCGCACCCCAGGGAAGCGGCCCATCAAACGGCCAGCATACTGGAGAACCGAGAGCGAGGAGGAGGAGAATGCCAGTCTGGATGAACAGGACAGCTTGGGAGCATGCTTCAAGGATGCAGAGTATAGTAAGGGCAACTGGGCCCTTGGGTTGTGGCCAGGAGGGCCCTAGGCACAATTTCAATCCCAAACCCCAAGAGAGTTGAGACCTAGCCAGTTTCTGATACTTAGTTTTGTGTACGCATATTTTCTTTCTAAAATTTTATAATGGTAAAGTATATATAACAAATATTTAAGGTATTTTTCTCTTAACCTATAAATGGAGTTATTTCACAAGTTGATTAAGAGCTCAGAAATGATGCTTGCAGAGCACCTTGCACAGTGCCTTTCTCATTAAATGTGCACAAGAAATGGTAGCTATTATAATTAGCTATTAACTATTTTTTAGCATTGTCCAACTTTAATTGCTGGTGACTCTTCCCTCTTGCCTGTTTTATTTTTATCACCTGTATTATTTGTGTCAGTGTTAGCTAGTTCATATCTTTCAAAGGTTATAGTGTCCTATCAGTAGGCGTTTTACATTTAAGAGATAATTCTTTTTTCAAAGTTAAGACTTATTGAATATGATAAATAAAGCATTATTATAGTATATGATTTTTTGTGGGTTATATTTTAATATTAACAATATGAATAAATGCTCATTGACCAAAATTATAACAACACAGAGAAAACAAAAATTTCCTTCCCCTTGTGAGCCATAAGGTAACCATTGTTACCGGTTTGATATGTACCTTTCATTTATTGTGTTGGCAGACACACACATAGTTTGGTTTGTGTACATGGTTTAGTTCCACATCAGTGCGTAGAAACCTACCTGTTTATATGGTGTTCTATCGCATAGATAGATTATCACATATGTGACTATTCCCTTCAGATCAACATTTAGGTTTTTCTACTTTTATTGTTACTAGCATTGTTGAAGTGAATAATCTCGTAAATATGTTAGCCCCTTTGTTTGCCAATTAATATTTATGTAGGGTAGACATACTTGCTGGGTTAAAGGCATAAATGCTGAGAGTGACAAATTCCCCCCCAAAAAAACAAGTAAATGAGCCATGTGTGAAAATACTTGTTTTCGTAGAGCCTTCATCCCAGTGAATATTATCTTTTGCCAGTCTAACAAAATAGTATCTCTGTTTTGTTTTTGTTTTTTCATATATTCACTGGCTATTTTTATTCCTTTCCTATAACTTATCTATTTAATATTTTGTGTGTTTCTACTGTGATACTTGTATCTATATGTGATGTTTGTGTTCTGCATATAAGTTAAGTTGAACACTTGCAACAAATCATGTAAACTCTTATATGAACAAAAATATCAAATTGTGAAGCTATCGTTTCTCGACATTCTCTATCTATGTATATATACTTCTGGCGACTGGGTCCATCTCTTTACCCTTCCCTAAAGAATTCTATGCTCTTCAATTTATAGCATGTCAAAATGACAGTTTTAGCTTCCTCAAGGGACTCAGTTTGTGTTCCTTTTCCATGTTCTTTTTTGGGTTTGTGGACAAAGAAATCTGAAGGGTCAAGATCAGGACTTTAGGGCAATGGGGTCAGGTTTCCTAATGAAAGTATCACAGGACAGTCTTTACTACTCTCATAGAATGAGCAGGTACATTATTGTGATGGAGAAAAAATTCCGTAGTAATAACTTTTCTGGTCTTTACCCTACCAGTGACATTTTCAGTTTTCTTGCAGCTTCTTCCTAATAAGACCTCATACCCATGCTGCATCCTTCAAGAAAGTCTATCAAAATTACCCCCGTCAGGATTGAAAAAAAAAAATCTCACCATAACTTTCTGAGCTGACCTCTCTACCCTTAAATTTAACTCGTCCAACAGTTCCCCTTGTAAGTACAAAGAGGGGAAGGGATGAAGGAATTGAGCATTTCCCTGGGAAGCCACTGTTTTGATTGGACCTCTTTTTTTTTAAGGCACCCTAGCAAGACTAAGACAAACATATTGCTTAAATTCTGGATATGTTAAAAAATAAGTCCTGATAATGTGTTTCTTGTGTTTTATTGATGTCTTTTAGCATGCAGATAGGAGAAGGACAAGCTTTCTACTCTTCTAAAGAGTTATAGTCTTGGAAACCCACAGGGGCAGTTCTAACCTGTCCTGAAGGGTCACTGTGACTCTGAATCGACTTGATAGCAGTGAATTAGTTCAGCATGTAGAAAGATTTCAATTTTCACATCATCCTTATCAATTTTCAACAGCTTTTGCATTTTTGTATTTTATGTCTTCTTTAAACTTTCTTAGTTATATTTCCATCTAATATCTATATGATTTAAAGTGTTAACTCTTTAATTGAATTTAAGTTTGATGAATTTGGGGAGGTAAGAATTTTTTCCCTGTAAATAATCATTTATACCATTAACTTATTTCTTAACTCATTCATCACTATCCACCTGATTTGAAGTCTGCTTTTCTTCATAAACTAACTTTTATATGAGGGAGTTTCAAAAAACGGGAGGGTGTGCCGGAAATACCGTTATATTTTAATTCCATTTTTTCCATAAACTTTTAAAAGCCTCCTCATATATATGTGGACTTATTTTTCTATTCTAAGTCCAGTTCTGTTCCTTAGTAGCTGTATCACCTTGGGCAAGCTTATTAACCTATCTATGTATCTCTCTGATTATAGTACCTGCTTTACCAGTTGGTTGTGAAAATTAGTAATTTAATATATGTGCGATACTTCTAGCAGTATCCAATATAGGAAAAATGCTGTATTTTTTATGTTGTTCTGTTCTATAAAATTTGTTTCTGTAGCAATACCATATAAATTAGTTACCATAATCTTTGCTTGAAATAGGGGAAATCATTTTGAAGAACTTGTTTAAGAGATCAGGAGGATGCAGCTGTTCAGCAAGCCCATCATTTCTGGACTAATCTCTGATTGCTCCTTAGTGACATTCCAGACTTCATTCCAGTTTATAACCAATGTAGCTGCACCTGGTTTAACAGTTTCCTTAGTACAAAAGGCTCACTCAGCCTCTGCTTTCCTCTTCTCTCTCCTTTGCCCAGCAACACTTGAAAGGACATTTAACAAGAAACACACACTTGTTCTTATTTTCTCAGATTTTTCTGAACTATGTTTGATCTTCTAGATAAATTTTAGAAATTGCTTATCAAATTTAATGAAAGAACCCAACTAGAATTTTAAAAATTAGGATTGCGTGACATTTGTAGAATAATTTATGGAGACTGAAATCCTTCCATCCAGGAACCTTTCTGCTATAATGAGATGTATCAATTCCTAGAAAATATTTGGTTCTGCAAATGTATACACTACAAATAAAAATAATAGGGTTACAATCAAAAGATATTTAGGGGCTGTTGTTTTTCATGTTTTATACTTGTCAGACCAAGTTATTAGCAGCAGCTCTCTCTGGAAAGTAGGTTAGGCTTTGAAACTAAAACTCTGACCCAAATTATGACAGTCCTCCTTTTAATCTTTGTCCATTGACATTCGCACTTGGAATCAGTTAGTATACTTAAATTCTGGGATGCAGGATTCCTATTTCCAGAGGTAGATCCTTAAGGTCATTTGCTAAAATAGGCACCAGATTCATCGAATTAAATTCCGGGCCTAGTCTCTTTCTTTCTCTCTTTCTCTCTTTCTCTCTTTCTCTCTTTCTCTCTTTCTTTCTTTCTATCTACAGTTGGTCTCCTTTCCCACCAACGCATAGCAACCCTATAGCACGAGGTAGA
This sequence comes from Tenrec ecaudatus, assembly GCF_050624435.1. Lineage (NCBI taxonomy): Eukaryota > Metazoa > Chordata > Mammalia > Afrosoricida > Tenrecidae > Tenrec > Tenrec ecaudatus. The sequence goes on along the minus strand of NC_134548.1, from coordinate 58,585,011 downwards.
AGCAGATTGCTGCATCTTTCCCCACAGTGGGGCTGGTGAGTTCAAACCACCAATCTTTCAGTTAATCGTCAAGCACTTTAACTACTAGGTACCAGTGTTTCTTCCTTTCCCACTACAGCTTTAATTTCATAGAAAATAGAGTGCTACTGGCTCTTTCTCTGATGGAAAGCAGTATTTTGATCTTTTATCAGAAGGATTTTTATGTTTTATCTGAAGGTTTTTATACTTTGGAAAGGCTTTCTCAGTAATTGTGAGAAAGTTCACCACTGATTAGTTAAAAACAAAATTCCAGGTAACTTTATTTTGAGTACAACTACTGGATGGTAATGACATCATTCTGCTATTTGCCTGTTAAGTATGAATAGTCATAAATCCAGCCTGTTTATCTCCATTTATTCAGGTTTTCTTATATATCATTTGGTATATTTCTTCTTCAGTTTATTCCTAGGTATTTAACTTTATTACTTGCTTCCTATTCACAGTGATATTTCTTTTTATCTATTATGTTTTCTGATTGGTTATTGCTAATGTGGAGAAAAATAATTGATCTTTCTATGTTGAATCCTGTATTGCATTATCTTACTCTACTCTTACTAGTTCTATTAGTTTTTCAGTTAATTGTCCTACGTAAGTTAATTCTTTTCCTTCCTCCCTCCCTTTCTCCATTTCTCTTGCCCTTCCTCTCTTCTTTCCTTCATTCCTTTTAGTATTAATACCTCTAGGTTTTTCTAGTTTTATTGTAGTGTTCCGTAGTAGTGATGATAGAGACATCTTTGTGTTGTCTCTGACTTAAAGGGAATGATATGATTCTTGCTGTAGGTCTATTGTAGATAACTATCCTAAACTCAGGAGAGTTCTAGCTCTAGGTGGAGGTGTTTTTATTTGCGTATTTCAAAACCATGAGTGGTATTAGGCTTTATCTAATGGTTTTCTGGCAACTCTTGATATTAATACATAGTTTTTCTGTTCATTTGTTGATTTACATTAATAGAATTGCTAATTGTGAATCAACATTGCCATCTTGCAATTAGTTATACATAGTCATGATATGTAACAGTCTTTTCAGGAATGAGTTTTATATTTTACTGATCCTCTGTAACTTTTTTTTTAACAATTTATTAAGGGCTCATACAATTCTTATCACAGTTCATACATATACATACATCAATTGTATAAAGCTCATCGGTACAGTCTTTGCCCTAATCATTTTTTTCTCCTCTTTTCTTTTTTTACATTTTATTAGGGACTCATACAACTCTTATCACCATCCATACATATACATACATCAATTGTATAAAGCACATCCATACATTCCCTGCCCCAATCATTCTCAAGGCATTTGCTCTCCACTTAAACCCCTTGCATCAGGTCCTCTTTTTTTCCCCCTTCCTCCCCACTCCCCCCTCCCTCATGTGCCCTTGGTAATTTATACATCGTTATTTTGTCATATCTTGCCCTATACGGAGTCTCCCTTCCCCCCTTCTCTGCTGTCCCTCTCCCAGGGAAGAGGTCACATATGGATCCTTGTAATCAGTTCCCCCTTTCCAACCCACTCACCCTCCACTCTCCCAGCATCGTCCCTCACACCCTTGGTCCTGAAGGTATCATCCACCCTGGATTCCCTGTACCTCCAGCCCTCATATGTACCAGTGTACAGCCTCTGCACTATCCAGCCCTGCAAGGTAGAATTCGGATCATGGTAGTTGGGGGGAGGAAGCATCCAGGATCTGGGGGAAAGCTGTGTTCTTCATCGGTACTACCTCGCACCCTAATTAACCCATCTCCTCTCCTAAACGCCTCTATGAGGGGATCTCCATTGGCCGACACTTGGGCCTTGGGTCTCCACTCTGCACTTCCCCCTTCATTTAATATGGTATATATATACATATACATATACACATATATACACATACATACACACACTTATATTGTTTTTTTTTTTGCATGATGCCTTATACCTGGTCCCTTGGCACCTCGTGATCGCACTGGCCGGTGTGCTTCTTCCATGTGGGCTTTTTTGCTTCTGAGCTTGATGGCCGCTTGTTCACCTTCAAGCCTTTAAGACCCCAGACACTATCTCTTTTGATAGCCGGGCACAATCAGCTTTCTTTACCACATTTGCTTATGCACCCATTTGTCTTCAGCGATCCTATCATGGAGGTGTGCAGTCATTGATAAGATTTTTTGTTCTTTGATGCATTGTAACTGATCCCTTTGGGACCACTCGATCACACAGGCTGGTGTGTTCTTCCATGTGGACTTTGTTGCTTCTGAGCTAGATGGCTGCTTGTTTATCTTCAAGCCTTTAAGACCCCAGTCACTATCTCTTTTGATAGCCGGGCACCATCAGCTTTCTTCACCACATTTACTTGTTCACCCACTTTGGCTCCAGCCGTTGTGTCGGGAGAGTGAGCATCATAGAGTTCCAATTTAATAAAAGAAGGTATTCATGCATTGAGGGAGTGTTTGAGTAGAGGCCCAAGGTCCTTCCGCCACCTTAATACTTGACCTATAAATATAGACACACAGATCTATTTCCCCATCCTCCTATATATATTTGCATGTACATGTCTTTGTCTAGACCTCCATGAATGCCCTTTGACTCCTAGCTCTTTCCTCCATCTCCCTTGACTTTCCTCCTGCCCTACTACCATGCTTCATCGCCACCTGGGCTAGAGTATACCTCTTCTCTAAGCAACCTTACCCTAGATCATTTCCCACCAGGCCTGCCACTACCCCTTCTCTACCATTTGGGATCCCATGTTTTTCCCTTGTCCCTGGGTTTGTTAACACCACTTCCTTACCCTCCCTACCCCCCCACCCCAAGTCACCCCGGAACTGTGGGTCCCGTTGTTTTTCCTCCAGATAGTTCATCCAGCCTGTCCTATTCAGACAGACCTGTGGAGTCACTAACATGCACGAAAACAAGACAGAGGAAAACAAAGCAACAGTATACAACCAGACAACAAAACAACAAAAAGAAACCACTGACAAAGAACAGAACAAAACAGTTCACAAGAGAAAAGCTTGTAGTTAGTTCAGGGATCGTTTGCTGGCCCTTAGGAGCGTTTTCCAGTCCAGTCTGTTGGGGCACCACGCCCTGGCCCCAAAGTCCACTTTCAGCATTCCCTGGGGACCTTGCCACTCCATTCCCTTGCTGTTCCGCTGCACTCCCCCAGTGATTTGCCTCGGTGTGGTGGGATCAGGTCAGGTGCAATTCCCACACTGTGTCTCCGGTGCTGTCCCCTGTATCGCCCTTAGTCACTGAGGGGCATCATTTCTCATAGTGGGGCCAGCCATGTTGTTCTCTCTGTGGACTGGCTGCTCTACTCAGGAACATCATCATCACGGCCTGGTGGGCCAGGCTGTGCTCCACTCTCTCCTCCTGCCCCTTCATCTGCTCCCGTGTGCTCTGATCAGATATGTCCATCTCCCGGAGCTGCAGAGTCAATGTCGTCCTTTGGAACAAATTCTTTTCGGGGGAGGGGCATGAATCCACTTAATTTATGGTGCTGGGGCCAGCCTCCCAGACCTCTCCACTGGTTCCCTCCTCCACGCCGGGATATTGCATTCACACCTTGCGACACTGGGTTGAAGTCTGGTCCCACTTTCCCTGTGGAGATATAAACAATACCCTCCCCTTGGGTGGATTAATCCCCCATGACCCCACTACCCTTTTCTTCCTCATATTCATCCTTTTGTTTTCCTTTCCCCACCTCCTCCACCATTGTCTACCATGTATAAAACTTTTCTTTGTTTTTAAATTTGTATTCCTTTTTAATGTTCTCTGCCTACAACTAGAGGTGAAAGCTCTGGCCTCTTATTTTCAGCTTGTCAGCCCTTTTGATAGTTTTATATATTTTTTTAAATTAACATGAATAGACTGGCTTGGGTATGCGTGTGTTTAGAATTGTTTATCCATTACCCAAATCAAAATATAAAACAGTACCATCACCCCCTCAACTTCTCTATTTGCCTCTTTGTAGTCACGAGTTCCCCAGCCTCTGATAACCACTGCTCTGTTCACTATCTCTTATTTAGCCATTGCCAGAATGTCATATAAATAGATTATACTCTATGTAATATTTTGAGAGTAGCATCTTTCACTCAGCATAATGCTTTTAAGATTCATCCGTGTTGTTGCATATCAACACATTGCCCCTTATCATTACTGAGTAGTACTCCATTATACAGATGTCCCATTTTCTTTTAGCTATTTACTTACCGAAGGACATTTGGGTTGTTCCCAGTTTGGGAACAAGTTTTTGAGTGAACATGGTTTTTTATTTCTCTAGAGCAAATACTTAGGAGTAGGTTTCCTGGATAATATGGGAAGTGGATGTTTTAACTTTATTAGAAACTGCTAAACTGTTTTCCTGAGAGTTAGTGCCATTGTACATTTCTACCAGCAATATGTGTCAACTCTATTTGTTCTGTATATTTGTTGATTTGTTACTATATATATTTTTAGTTATCCTAATCGGTGTGCAATGATACCACACAAAATCGATTATATAACTGCTACTGTGGTTGAATAGCTTTTCATGTTCTTATTAGCTATTCATATACCTTGCCTTTTGAAATGTTTTTAAACAGACCCTTTTCAGTTGGGTTATCTTTGTTCTTATCTGTTGAATCTTTAAATTTCTTTATATATTCTGGATACCAGTCTCTTATCAGATACTTTATTCGAAAATGTCATTTTCCATTGTATGGACTATTTCATTTTCTTAAATCTCATCCATAATTTTATTTTCTTTAAATACCAATTTATCAGGTTTATCTTTTATGCATTATACTTTCAGTGTTTTGTTTACTCTGTATAACCCCAGGCCACAAAAATTTTCTCCATTTTTTTTTCATCTAAAATTTTAATAGTCTTAGATCTTACATTGTTATCCAGGACCATTTTGAGTAAACTTTTACATAAGATACACATTTTTTGCTAGTATATGAGCGGGCTTCCGGAAGTTACTATAAAATTGAAATGTAAAGATAATGGCATTTCCCCACACACTTTTTGAAGACCTTCTGTGTATAAATATGATTAATTTTTATGTGTTAATCTTGTATCTTGCAACATTGCTAAACTCAAATAGTTCTACAAACTTTTTTGTATATTTCTTGTGATTTTTCTGGATATATTTTCTATTTGCCACTTGTAATTAGGAACAGTTTTATTCCTTTGTTTCCAAACTGTATATTCTTTTTTCCCTTGACTTTTATGTCTTCGTTGAGTGAAATTAGTTGATCAAAAAAGGACAAGTGTAATATGAGACCACTACTATAAAAATAAGCACCAGGATAAAAGAAGACTCTCAGGTTATCTAATCTTCTATTGCAGTTTCCCAAACATGGTAGTATGCCTCACATTGTCAGATTCATTTCCCTTTTTAATGTAGTCATTGTCACAAATAACTTCTTTATAATAGTATGTTCCCATTGATAGTGATTTATGATTATTGTTTTGTGGATTTATCTTTTAATTGTATATCAGTAAAAGTTGCAACTTTTACTGCAATAATGCAATAATACTGACTTTTATGCTTATCTAATTACCTTCATGAACAATATACTAACCCCTTATTTGTACTTCTTAAAAATCACTTCAACAGGGGAGACCTCACCTCAACTGGGTAAATTTCCCATGGTGCAGGGATCAGGAGAAGACCCGACCAGTTCCTTCCATATACCATTACCCCAATTAACAGACACTCCTACAGGAGTGATTAGTGAGCCTTACTGGAAACACAAATTAATAAGTAGTAGGGTGAAGGGCATGTCTGTTTTGGAAAGTTTCTACTTCTTTATTGGTGAATTTAATACATTTAGATTTAAGGTTATCACTGATAAGGATCTACTTCTGCCAATTTGGGTATTTTCTGTATGCCTAATATAATTTTCACTCTTCATTTATTCTATTACTCTTCTTTGTGTTTAATTGATTATTTTCTAGTGATTTTTTAATAGTTTCTCATTTCTGTTCTCATTTTTTTCTTTGTATGTTTTAGTTTTGCTTGTGTTTTTCTAGTATTTGCCTGAGAATTGCAATTAGCACCTGCAATTTATAATGTGGTACTTTGATACCATTTAGCTTTATTTACATACAAAAGCTTTGTTCCTGTGCAGATTCAGTTCCCTTTTTTATGTAGCTATTGTCACAAATTACTTCTCAATTTATTCTGTTCCAAATGACATTGATTTATGGTTGTTTTATGGATTTATGTTTTAAATTATATATAAATAAGGGTTACAAATTTTAAATGCAATAATATTGACTTTTATGCTTATCTAATTACCTTTACTGGTTTTCTTTATTTGTGTTGCTTTGAGTTACACTCTAGTGTTCTCTCATTTCTACCCAGAAAACTTCAGCTTGTCTTGTAGGACAAATATACTAGCAACGGAATACCTCAACTTTTGTTTTTATCTGAACGTTTTCATTTCTCCTTCACTTTTGAAGGAGAGTTTTGCAAAATAAGAATTTTTGTTTCAGCACTTTTAATATGTCATCCTACTGCATTATTCTAAGGAAAAAAATCAGCTTTCTTTTGTTGGTGGTGTTTGAATTGTGCAAACTTTCTTAACCTTCCTTTTCTAAGTTGTTCCTCCTCGGTTAATATAAACTCACATCCCCTTAGGTTCCCTCCTATCAATTCTTTAGAGCTGCCATGTCAATTTGATTCCATATACATAGTTCTTAAGAAAGCATAATACTCAAGGCAAGACAATTTTTACTACTTAAGCTAAACTGTTGTTTGTTAAGACTACAGGAACATTTTTAGTTTAAAACTTAAAGATTATCTCAGGTCAACAGTTACAAGGGATTATCAAGCAAAGTTTGAAGTTCTTAAGAATTTGAAATTGTGTTCTGCATTACCCCATCATCCTATCAGTATTCTGCTATGGAATAGTTGATTAAAATGTTCATTAATTGTAGCCAGCTACCATCTAGTTATTTTGGTCAAAGGAGGCAGTTGTTGATGAAGAATTAGCTACACATTCTGGATTCTCCTCCTATTCCTGACTCTCCTTCCTATGTTATTCCAGGTGAATAGAGACAAATTGTTGTTCTTTGGATGCCCCTGTGCAAGTTTTTAAGACCCAAGGCATTACACAAAAAAACTAGGAGGTAGAAAAGAAACACTAACACATGTTACTAGGTCACTTAACTGGGATGTCCCATGAAAGGAATCAAATTTCATGAGGTATTTGGTTACATAAATAGCTTCAACAACTATTCTTTTTTTCCCCCAGTCATTGTTGTAAACATATCTACTACACAACTTTTACGAACTTGATATTTTTTTCACATGTACAACTTATTGACAGCAATTACAATAATCAGTTGTGCAACTTTATCCTTAATGCAATTTTTCTATCGCTATTAATCCTCCACCTACCCCCTTAATCCCATCATTAGTAGCCACTAATTAGTTGTAGCCTGTATATATTTGACTGTTTTTATCTTTTATATAACTGAAGTCATTCAATATTTGTCCATGGTTTACTTCACTCAGCATAATTTCTGTAAGCTCTATCCTTACTCTGTAGTATGTATCAAGACTTCATTTCTCCTACTGCTTGAATATTATTCTATTCTGTATATGCACCACGTTTAGGTTATTTCCCCCTTTTTTTAAATGGTAACATGAACATTGGTGTAGATGCCTTTGAGGCATGCTTTTTTGATATATATATATATATATGCAAATACATACATACATACATGCCTAGCTGTAGTATTGTTGGATCATGTGGTTGTTCTATTTTCAGATGTTCTGAGCAACTCACGCTGTTTTCTACAATGACTGCACCATTTTGTAATCTACCGGTAATGGATAAGGGTTCTAATTTCTTCACATCTTTACCACCACTTACAATTTTCTGGGTGCATTTCGCTGTTCTTGTTTGTTTTGATTGTAGCTGTCATAACCCACAAGGAACACTGGTGGTATAGTGGTTATGTGTTGGGCTGAAAGTTCAGCAGTTCGAAAACATCAACTGCTTCATGGGAGTAAGATGGGCCTTTTCTACTCCGGTAAATAGTTAAAGTCTCGGAAATTGTCAGGGTACTTCTACCCTGTTCTATAGGGTTGCTGTGAATTGGCATCACTCAATGGCAGTGAGATCATAACTCACTGCCATCAAATTAATTTCAGCTCATAATGAGATAGAGAGAGAGAGTACCCTGGTGACGTAGCGTTACTCATTGAACTGCAACCCACAAGGTCAACAGTTCAAAACCACAGGGTGCTCTGCTGGAGAATGACAGGGCTTTTCACTCCTGTGAAGAGTTAGTGTCTCACAAACCCACAGGGGTAGTAGGGTCACCGTGAGTCAGAATTGACTCAATAGCAGTACACTTATAGAGTGCTATAATTTATATATGAGAGGGTACCCCCCAAAAAAGGGCTACACTGGATGGAGCGTTTGTAGTATGCATTTTTTCCTGCTAGGCGAGCATCAAGCAACTCGCTGTGAGTGAGTGCACCCACTGGGGTCACCTGGGAAGGTTCTTTCTGGTCACTGTGAATTTTTTCGTAAAAGCAGTTTCGCTTGAACTTCATTTTTTGTGACGGCTGATTTAAGAGAACAGTGTGGGACTGTGAAATGTTGTTTCCTCCTCGGGAAAAATGCCACAGAAACTATTGTGATGTTGAACACAGCTTACAAGGACAGTGCTATGGAAAAAGCTCAAGTGTATGAGTGGTTATCTCGGTTCAAAAAAGGTGATATGTCAGTTGATGACAAACCTCGTTCTGGGCATCTGTCAACTTCCCAGACAGACAAAAATGTTGACTCATCGTACATTTGGAGCTTGTTCCACCAGTTCAGACTGTTAATCAAGCTTTCTATTTAAAGATTCTGGAAAGATTGCCTAACTGTGCAACGAAAAAGGCCTGATTTGTGGCAGATGGGGCCTGGTTTTGCCACCACAACAGTGCACCTGCTCTTTCACCATCCTCACAATTGTTATGTTTGAGCCCATTGTTGCAGCCACTATGTCAATCCATCTTTCAAGGGTCTTCCTTTTTTTCTGTGCCCTTGCCAACCGTGATGTCCTTTTTCCAGGCAATAGTCTTTCCTGATACTTTGCTTATAAGGAGCATTCTGGCTATACTTCTTCCAAGACAGATTTGTTGGTTGTTTTGGCAATCCATGGTACTTTGAATGTTTGCCAGCACCATAATTCATACACATCAAGTCTACTGCAGTCTTCCTGATTCAGCGTCCGACTTTCACATGCATATGAAGCAATTGAAAGTACTATTACTTGGGCCAGGTGCGTGAGGGTCAAGGTAAGCATCCCTGGTAGCATGTAGTGGGTTATCTCGAGCTGCTAATCACAAGGTCAATGATTAGCAGTGAGTTTGGTTTGGTTTGGATGAATAATGATGTTGAGATTTTTTTTCATGTGTTCAGTGGCCATTTGAATGCTTTCCTTGGCGAAATGTCTTTCTTTGTCTATTTTATGATCTGATTAATTTCTTTGTTGTTATTGATAGTTGCATTATATTTTGGCTCTTAGATTCTTATCAGATATACAGCTTCTGAAGATACTCTCCCAGTCAGTAGCATGTCTTTTTACATATTTTTATAGTCTTTTGAATTTATTTTTGCATAAAATATGAGACATGGATATGCTCTAGTTTTCTGTATGTGAAAATTCAATTTTCCCCACATAGGTGTTAATTATTTTGAGACTCGCTTATATGTCATGATTTATTTTTCTCTTGCTGCTTTCAAGATTTTCGCCTTTGTGAATCTTTTTGAGTTTATCCTACTTGGAGTTTATAGCACTTCTTGGATGGGTAGCTTGTGAGTTAACATTTGGAAATTTTGGGGTTTTTTTTTTAAGATCGTTTTATTGGGTGCTCTTATAGTTATAACAATCCATACATCAATTGTATCAAGCATATTTGTACATGTTACCATCATTTCCTAAGCATTTACATGCTACTTGAGCCTATAGTATCAGCTTTTCTTTTTTCCTTCCCTAACACTCTCATGGCCCCTTGATAAGTTATTATTTTCATATCTTACACCGACCTCTATATCCCTTCACCTGTGGTTTCTTCCCCCGTCCTCTTCCCACCTTCCCCCTCCTCTCCTGGTATTGTTACTCCCATTTCTGTTCCTGAGGGGTTTTTCTGACCTGGATTCTGCGTGTCCTGAGCTCTTATCTGTACCTATGGACATGCTCTGGCTTAGCCTGCAGTGAATAGCAAGATTGGGGTCATAATAGTAATGGTTGAGGAAGCCTCAAGGAACCAGAGGAATATTTTGTGTTTCATCAGTGCTATACTTCACCCTGGTTGACTCATCTCTTCCTTGTGACCCTTATTTGAGTGGATGTCATATCATTTACAGATGGATTGGGGTATCTGCTACAACTCCCCTCATTCTAAACAATATGTTCTTTGTTTGTTTGTTTGTTTGTTTGTTTTGGGTCTTCTGATGCCTGTTACCTGATTCTATCGACACCACATAATTGCACAGGCTGGTGTGTTTCTTCCATGTGGGCTTGTTGCTTCTCTCCTGGATGACCGTTAGTTTAACTTCAAGCCTTAAAGACCCCAGACAATATATCTTTTGGTAGCCGGGCACCATCCGCTTTCTTCACCACATTTGCTTGTGAACCCATTTTGTCTTCAGCAGTCATGCCAGGAGGGTGAGCTTCACAGAATTCCAGGTTGTTAAAACAAAGTGTTCTCGCATTGAAGGAGGGTATGAGCAGAGGCCCAAAGTTCATCCACTTCCTCAATATATTGCCTATGCCAATACCTCTATTTTTATGAATTAATATATTTATATAAGTGCACATCTATGTTTATACCGCTCTCCATAGCTTTACTTCCTAGATCTTTCCTCTGTTTCCTTCTACCTTCCTATTCTCCCACCATCACTCCTGCCCTTCTTCTGCCTCTTAGTAAGCTAGATTGCTATTGCTCTAATACCCCCAGGATCTCTACATCCTCCTCATTGTTGATTTTCATTCTCTAGTTGTTCCCCTGTCTATGGCGTGTTTTGATCAACACTCCCTTCCCACTAAATCCCTGCAGAACCTGCTGTCCCGATGCTTCTGCTTGGGCTTGCTTCCCATGTCTATCTTACATAGGTAGCCAAACCAACAATAATGTACACAATGCAAAAGGAAAACTAAAAATTGAATAAAAAGAAAAGAAATAGAAAAATGTATGAAGAAAAATAATAGTAACTAGGAAAAAAATGAAAATGCATATATCATTCCAGGTCTATCCACTGACCTTTATGACTATCTCCCCACTGGTCCTGGGAGATTCTGGGAACTGCCCCTCCTAGCCTGAAGTCTTATTGTAGGGGCTCCTCAGGGGCTTTGCGGCTTTGCTTTGTTCTTGTTGCAGATTTGTTATATTCCCTTCTTGGTTCACCCCACTGTGGGGGGTTCACACTGGACTCATTCTCCCCATGTGCCCCTAGTATTGTCCTCTGTCACAGTGTGCTCCAGCTGAGGGGGTCATCATGTCTCGAGGTATTGTCAACCCTACAGTCCTCTCTGTGCCTTAGTAGCTCCATGCAGGGACACTGTCCTGAGGACATTGTCCTGTGTGCCGATATGGGACCTCATTCTCTTTCCTTCGTGGTTTTCTTCTGTCTGGTTATGGCAGGCCATTCTCTCTCCCCAACCTATAGGTTTAGTGTTGTCCTCTGTAGCACATACTTGTAGCGAGGGGCCAGTTTGGCTCTGATTGGGGCCGCCCTGTAGCCCACTCTGTTCATGCATCATTCCATGTGGTTGCGTTGCCTTCAAGAATTGGTACTCTGTGGTGGGGTCTGCATGCACATTCCCAATTTTCTTAATTATCTGGTCTAACAACAGGTGGGTGATTCTACCTGGATGCCATCTTGACTCCCTTCTGCCTTTTAAAAAATTTTATATCCTCAGCTTTCTCTCATTCCTCTCCTTCTAGGACTCCCTATACATATATTTTTATGTTTGATGGTACCCCATACATATTTTAGACTTAATTTTTCTATAATATTTCTCTTTGTTCATCAGACTGAGTAATTTCAGTTGTACCATGTTCATCTTTACTGATTCTTAATTCTGCTTGTTCATATCTGCTGTTGAAGCCATATAATGAAATTTTCGTTTGAGCTAGTTTGCTTTTCTACTCTACAAAATCTGTTTGTTTCCTTTTTATCATTTCTATCTCTTAAATAATAATTGCTATTTATAGAAAGAGAGTCCTGGTGGTGTAGTAGGCTAAGCATTGGACTGCTAACCCAGAAATTTGAAATTATCAGCTGCTCCTAGGATAAAAAATGAGGCGTCTACTCTATCCTGGGTTTCATATCCCGGAAAACATAGAAAAACGGCATAATATAGAATCAAGAAAGCTACCAACAATGACAAATTACAACAGATAAACTCCCAATGTGAAAAGAAACAAGCATTAATGTTCTATAGTTTTCTTTGTAAACAGGTCTTTTATTTCTTTGGTTAGGGTTTTTTCCTAGGTACTTCAGCTTTTATGTGTTTGTTGTGAACGGTATTGTTTTCTTTATGCCATTTTCAGATCTCTCATCACCAATATATGAGTCCAATTGATTTCTTCATGTTAATCTTGCATTTTGCTACTTTAATAAACTCTTCCATTTTTTAAATAGCAATCCTATTGTAGAGACCTTGGGGTTCTCTCTATATAAAATCTATTGTTTTCAGATAGGGAGTTTCACTTCTTCTTTCCCCAATTGTACTCCCTTAATTTCCTGTTGCCTTATAATCTTGCTAGGACTTCCAGCACAATGTGTGACAATGGTTAGGGGCATCCTTGTTGGATTCCCATTTTCAATGGGAATATTTTCAGTATTTCCCCATAGAATATGATATTGGCCTTTGGTTTTACATAAATGGCCTTGATTGTGTTGACAAATTTCCTTTCTATTCCTATCTTGTTTAGTGCTTTCATTATGAATGGCTGTTGGATATTGTCAAATGCTTTTTCTGCATCAACTGATATGTACATCTAAGTTCTTATCCTTTATCTTGTTTATGTGGTAGATTACATTAATTATTTTTTGAATGTTGAACCATCCTTGCATCCTTGTTATGAATCCCATTTAGTCATGATGTGTTATTTTTTTTGGTATGTTGTTGAATTCCACTGGCCAAGATTTTGTTGAGAATTTTCGCATCTATAAGGGAGTACCTAAAAACACCTGGAAAAAATCTCTGCTGGACAGAGCTTTCATAGTATGCGTTTTTCCCACAAGGTGAACCTCAAGAAACTTGCTCTGAGTTAGAGCACCTAGTAACATCACCTGGGAAGGTTCTCTCTAGTCACAGTGAATTTTTTCAAAAAGGCAGTTTTGCTTGAATCTCGTTTTGTGATGGCCAATTTTATTTCCTGCTCCAGAAAAATGCCACAGAAACTGTTGTGATGTTGAACACAGCTTACAAGGATAACGCTATGGGGAAAACTCAAGTGTATGAGTGTTTTTCTTGTTTCAAAAAGGTGAAATATCAATTGATGGCAAACTTCGTTCTGGGTATCTGTCAACTTCCCAAACGGACAAAAATGTCGACTCATAATGCATTTGGAGTTCATTTCACCAGGTCAGACTGTAAGTCAAGCTTTCTATTTAAAGGTTCTGGAAAGATTGTGTAACAGTGTGTAACAAAAAAAGGCCTGATTTGTGGCAGATGGGGGACTGGTTTCACTACTACGCGACAGTGTACCTGCTCACACAGCCATCCCAGTATGCCAGATTTTAGCAAAAATCAGCATGCCTCTCTTGCCCCACACACCTTACTCACCTGACCTCACTCCATGCAACTTCTTTTTGTTTCCACAAATGAAAAAGGACATGAAAGGACAGTGATTTGACAATATAGAAGAGATGGGCAGGGAGAAAAAATGAGGTGCTGTCAGCCATTCAGATGAGTTTGAAAAATGTTTCCAAGAGTGGAATCCCATATTTGACAAATGCATTAAGTGTAATGGAGAGTCATTTGAAGGTAATAAGGTTGTTTTATTAAAAAATTTAAATACATAACTTTGGTAACCCCTTGAATTCATGTCTTCGTGTCCCCTCTAGAAAATATGTTGGTTTTTTTAGGTGCTGTTTTAAGTGTGTTGACTTCTGGGTGGTGTTATACGCTATGGTAGTCTCATGCTTGCATGCTGCAGTTGTTGATTTTCTGACCATAGAGATCTGGTTAATATTTTTTGTAATGCTTTTTTTTTTGATTTCTCTAAATATCTCCCTATTTGAGAATACTTTTATTTCTCCTTTATATTTGATAGATACCTGTGCTGGTTATAGGATTCTTGGTTTGGCAGTTTTTGTCTTTCAAAGTTTTATATATGTTATTCGAATTTTTCTTTCCTGCATGGTTTCTGTGGAGAGATCAGAGCATATTCGTAACTATTTACCTTTGTAGGTGACTATTTTTTTTTCTTGCTAACTACTCGCAGTTCTCTCCTTTTTATCTGTAGATTTATTTGTTTCTTCCTGTTCTGGCATTCCATTGAAGGGTATATTATTTCTCTTCATAATGTCCCTCTTCAGATTCTTTTGCTTTTTTGCTCGTTTCTCTTGTTTGCTAGTCTGCATGGTTATCTTCAAGTCCATTGATTCTGTTTTCCCCTTCTTTCATTTTTTTTGCTGTTCTTTTTTTTTTAATAATTAAATGTTTTATTGGGGGCTTGTACAACGCATCACAATCCACACATACATCCATTGTGTCAAGCACTTTTGTACATTTGTTTTCCTCACCGTTCTTCAAACATTTGCTTTCTACTTGAGCCTTTGGTATCAGCTCCTCTATTTTCCCCTCCCTCCCCACGCCCTCCTCCCTCGTGAACCCTTGAAAATTTATAAATTATTATTATTTTGTCATATCTTACACCGTCTGACGTATCCCTTCACCCACTTCTCTGCTGCCCATCCCCCAAGGAGGAGGTTATATGTAGATCCTTGTAATCTATTCCCCCTTTCTCCCTCACCTCTCCTGTTATTGCCACTCTCACCACTGGTCCTGAGGGTTTCATCTGTCCTGGATTCCCCGTATTTCCAGTTCCTATCTGTACCAGTGTACATCCTCCAGTCCACCCAGATTTGTAAGGTAGAATTGGGATCATGATAGTGGGAGGAAGGAAGCATTCAAGAGCTAGAGGAAAGTTGTATGTTTCATCTTTGCTACACGGCACCCTGACTGGCTCATCAACACCCCGCAACCCTTCTGCAAGGGGATGTCCAATTGCCCACAGATGGACCCTAGGTCCCCACTCTGCACTCCCTTTCACTCACAATGCTGTGTGGCCTTTGATGCCTGATAACTGATCCCTTCGATGCCTTGTGATCTCACAGGCTGGTGTGCTTCTTCCATGTGGGCTTTGTTGTTTCTCAGTTAGATAGCCACTTCAAGCCTATAGGACCCCAGACACTATATCTTTTGATAGCCGGGCACCATCCGCTTTCTTCACCACATTTGCTTATGCACCCGATTTGTCTTCAGCAATCGTGTCGGGATCGGCTGGTGTGCTTCTTCCATGTGGGTTTTATTGTTTCTCAGCTAGATGGCTGCTTGTTTATCTTCAGGCCTTTTTCAAGACCCCAGATGCTATATTTTTTGATAGCCAGGCACAATCAGCTTTCTTCACCACATTTGCTTGTTGTCTTCATGATCATGCCAGGAAGGTGAGCATCTTAGACTGCCAAATTGTTAGAACAGTGTTCATGGGAGTACTGGAGTAAAGGCCCACTGTTCATCTGTTTTCTTAGTACTAAACCTATAAATATATGTACATAGATCTATTTCCCCCTCGTATATAAATATATTTACATATTTATATGCCTGTATTTAGATCTCTATAAATGCCCTTTGCTTCCTAGTTCTTCTATTTCTTTGTACTTCCCTCTTGTCCCATTATCATGTTCAGCCTTCATTTGGGTTTCAGGAATTTCCTCTCAGTTACATTGTCCTTGATCACGCCCTGCCAGACCTCCTGCACCCTCCTGGCCACTGACTTTGGATAACTTGTTGTTCCCTTGTTCCTGGGTTTGTTAACACCCACTTCTTTTCCCCTTTCTCCCCTTCTCCCACGTCTCCCCAGAACTGTCATCCCATTGTGCTCACTTCCGGCTTGTTTATCCCGCCTATCCCTTCCAGGTAGACATTCAGCGACAACAATATGCACCAACACAAGACCGAGTACAACAAAGCACCAATAGAAAAGAAAACAACAGCAACTACTACAATAACAACACAAAGCAACAACGACAAAAAAACCCCCTATAAATAGTTCAAGGTCTACTAGTGCTTTCCAGTTGAGTCTGATGGGGTGCCATGCCCTGACCCCACATCTATCCTTGGCATTCCCTGGGGACTTCATTGCTCTGCTCCCCCCGCAGCTCTGCTACATACCCCCAGTGGCTGGCTTCTTCATAGTGGACTCAGGGCAGGCACAATTCACTCCATGTGTCTCTAGTGTTTTCCCCTGTGGTGCTATGGGTCAGTGTGTCCCATGGTGGGCCCGACCCTGTGGTTGTCTCTGTTCGTTGCTGCTCTGAGCAGAAACATTGTCCTCAGGGCTTGGTGAGCCTGGATGTGCCTCACTCTTTTTTTTCCCCCTTCCCCCTTTGTTGGCTCTTGTATGCTCTAATGAGACAAGTCCCTCTCCTAGAGCTGTAGCTTCAGTGCTGTCCTCTGAAGTGAATTCTTCTGGGCGGGAGGGTGGTGCTGTCCATTTAGTTGGTAATGGGGCCGGCCCCTCAGTCCTCTATATCAGTTCTCTGCTTCATGTCAGTGTGTTGCATTCTTGTCTTGGAGCACCGGATTGAAGTCGGGTTCCTCTTTCTCTATGGAGACACAATTAACTCCCTCCCCTGTGTGAGTTAATGCCCTGTTCCCCTGGCTCCCCATGTCTCCCTCCCCACCCTCCTTTTTAGTGGCTACCATATGTGCCCCTGAGTTTAGTCTGTCCTCTGCCATATTACCTGTACCTCACCCCAGGGATGTATGTATACAGTTATTGCTCAGTTCTTATACCGTGTTTTTTATTTCTCTTATTTCATTGTTGGGTTTCTGGGTTTCTTTTGGGTGTGAGGTTTTTAGTATCTCACTTTCTTCCTTTGTTTTTAGGATTGATTCCCAAATCTCTTGTATGGTCCTAAACACTCTCCTGCATTCACTTTCTGGTAGTTCCAGGACTCCCTTTTTGTGTATGTTCCATTGGGTAATCTTCAGTTGTTGACCTTAGCTTATCTTGTCTTTTGCTTCACAGCATTGTGATCCAGCTATAGATGGTATGTAGGTTTCTGAGCTGTGTGTTAGTGGGGGGTTGGCTCTTTGGATTAGTGGACAGATAGGGACTGGAAATTGTACTGTGTAGAGATGAGGAAGAAATGGAAGGGTAGGTTGCAGAAATAGGATATGCGAGCATGAGAGTAGGATTTAAGTGATGATATTAATCATAAGTGGTCTTTTAATTAAATACCATATATACTCGAGTGTCAGCCAAGGCACTTAATTTCACCACAAAATACTGCATTAAAAACGTGCTGAAAAACTCGGCTTATACACGAATATATATATAGTAGTAATTTTTGATAAATTAGAAAAGATGTTAAAAAGTGTTCTAGTACTGGTTAATTTATGTGAAAGTTTGTCTTACTGGGTAGTGGTGGAGAATATATCCAGTAATCCACTGGGGTCACTTATCAACCCACTATATAATATAGGGAGAACACAGCAGATAGATGTTATTGTGTTTATAACAAAGGGCCCTTGGTTTGGCAGCACTCGACTTCCTGCTCTCATGGAGCTGACTGTCAGTGTAGGAAGTGCACCCCTATAAGAAGGGTCACAAAGGGAAAAGTAAAAAGATATGGAGATTCTGTACTTTTCTATGCTATCTTCCTACCACACAGGGGCCCCAGGTAGTAAATAGGCAGTAAGAATGGAGATATGAGGTGAAGGGGGATTTCTAATCAGAGGGAGGTGTGGAGGAGGTTAAGTCCCAGCACTGTGGCAGGTCTCCAAGTGTGGGAGGAGCCACTGAGACTCACTGGTATACCACGTTCCAAGTACCCTGAAGGGAAAAGGGGTTTTGTGGGGTTTTTACCCCCAACAAAGGAAAAAAATCAAAAATAATCTTTAAGCACCCAAAATTCAGGTCATGTATCTAATTTGCCAGGTCACAGGTCCTCTACCTGTTAGATTCTGGCTGAGACTAGTCGAGTTCACTATGAGGCTCTATCTGGTGGCCATGTTTTCTCAAGAAACCTCTTCACTTTGTTTTCTCAGTTTGCAGAGTATACCCCATCAGTAGGACCTTTCTTGACCATCTTCCCATTACATCTTAAATTTCATATGTGGATTGTAATGAGTGTGTAATAAAACCGTATATGTATATTTTCTGTAGTATGATATTTTCATATGTGTATTTTCAACAGAACATTCAGTCCTGGTAATGGTGTTTCGAATTCAACCAAAATAGTCGTTCTATTCCCTTTGTATGAATGTGTGTACCATTCCTTTATCCATTCTTTCAGTACACATTTCCTGAACACCTCCTAAGCATTGTGTATGAAAGAAAATAATACCTATCTCTGCCCTCACAGTAAATTGGGTCAACTGACTTATTAGTCAACTCTTAATACTATATGACACAGGATGCTGTCGAGACAGGCATCTGAATCTGATTAGGGGAATGAGATAAGACTTGCGTAGTAGTTGAATCTAGGACTGATTTTTAAAGGGTGAGCTAACTCATGAGGTTACTCATTAAATGGTATGCTGGGTGAATGAATTGGAGTTAATTAGGTGAAGCTGAAATAAAGGCCTTTGAAGCAGAGCTCACAAAGTCATGAAAAGCAGACATATTCAAGGACACCTGCCATTTAAAATGGATTAAGTAAAGGGTATATTTATAGGAGAGTAGGAGGTGCTGACGAAGGTAGCATTCTGTCTTCACCATTTCGATTGAGATCTCAGAAACTCTACTTTTCCCTTTCTCTACAGTCTATCCATCCCTGGAATCTGATGATGATGACCCTGCTTTAAAATCTCGACACAAAAAAAAGAAGAATTCAGATGATGCTCCATGGAGCCCTAAAGGTGATTCAATATTCTGTACTTTAAACAGAGGGTGTAAGAGAAAAAACTACCCTGAGGAGTAGGAAAGACTTTTAAGATAGGATGTCTGAGTCAGCCATTGATTCATTTATTTAACAATACATTTCTTGACCTAAAATTATCATTAAGATACAACGTTCAGGCCCTCAAACTGCAACATAATCAGAACTAAAGGAGTGTGTTGCTTCTGATATTTTATGACTTGAGATGAAAGGAGGAATTGTGCCAATTTCAGCAAGCAGCCTAATGCTTTGGAAAACATTCTAATACCATCATCCTAGCTGTTAAAGTAGGGAAATTCTATCAACTATGGAGCTCCACAAAGTACAATACTAGCAGAGAAACCATTTCTGAGGAAGAAGGGAAAACTGATCATTGAACAGAGAACATTTGCATTTAGAGCAGTGCTTCTCAACCTTCCTAATGCCACGACCCTTTCCTACAGTTCCTCATGTTGTGGGGACCCCTCCACCCCAACCATAAAATTGTTTTTGTTGCTACTTTATAACTGTAATTTTGCTTCTGTTATAAATACTACTGTTATGACCCCAAGGGGGTTGCGACCCACAGGTTGAGATCCGCTGATTTAGAGGGTGATAAGAGTATTTTCCTCATTTCATTAACAAAACGACCCAAAATTTTGTGGCTTATAACAACAACTCTCCTGATTCTGTAGGTTAGTTGAGCTGTTTTTCTAATTTGGAACAGTTAGACTAGGACTGCATAGTCTAAAAAGATCTCGCTTGGGTAGCTGGGACCTAAAACAGGGTGCCTAGGCTTTTTCACATGATGGCCAAAAGGTTTCCAACAGCAAGAGAAAACAGGCCCCAAATGTGCAAGTACTTTTCAAATCTCTGATGGTGTCATGTTTGCTATCTTTCCATTGGCCAGAGCAACTTACATGGCCATGTCTATATTCCAAAGGTGGAGAAACAGAGTCCATCTTTTGAGGCAAGAACCTACAAAGTCACATTGCAAAGGGACATGCAAACAAGGAAGTATTAGCAAATTGAGGGCTCTTATTGTAATAGTCTACCACAGCAGTGCTGGGATCTCATTACCCATGTTTCCCCAAGAAATGAAGGGCCTGCTGCTATACCTGTCCTTATTTTGGCCTTTTTCTGGAGTTTGCTTGAGTTTAGGGAGCTATACGTCTGCATTGGAAAGTATTCTCTTAGTAAACCGATGAACTTGTTTCTCCTTTTCTTCCTCAGTTTCCTTTGAGCCTATTTTCTGATAGTTTTCCTCCCTTCTATGCTTTCTGGCATTATTTTTTCCTTTCAGATAGATTTTTTATTATTATAAAAAATTTTTGGAAAATATGAGGGGGTACCTTACAGAAAAACGTTCTGCTGGGCAGAGCCTCATAGTATACATTTTTTGCCCACTAGGTGAGCATCTAACAACTCACTCTGGGTTTGTGCACCCAGTGGCATTACAAGGGAAGGTTCCCTCTGGTCACAGTGAATTTTTTCAGAAAGGCAGTTTCACTTGAATCATGTTTTTGTAATGCCTATTTAAGAGAACATTGTCCGGCTGTGAAATTTTGTTTCCTGCTATGGGAAAATGCCATAGAAACTGTTGTGATGTTGAACACAGATTACCAGGAAAGCACTTAGAAAAACTCAAGTGTAAGGGTGTTTTTCTCATTTCAAAAAAGGTGAAATGTTGGTTGATGACAAACCTCATTCTGGACATCTGTCAATTTCCCAAACTGACAAAAGTGTCAACTAATTCATTTGGAGTTCATTCCACCAGGTCAAGCTTTCTATTTAGAGGTTCTGGAAAGATTGCATAACGGTGTGCAACAAAAAAGGCCTGATTTGTGGCAGATGGGGGACTGGTTTTGCCACCACAGCAATGCACCTGCTCATGCAGTGATCTCAGTGCCACTTTTTGGCAAACACAGCATATGGAGAGTACTTTGAAAGTAATAAGGATGTTTTGTAAAAAAAACAAAAAATTTAAATACATAGCTTCGAAAAATAATTCTGGGTTTTTGAGGGTATCCCCTCATACAGAGGGTAGAGAAAAGCATAAAAAAGAAACCACCCATAATTCTGCCACCCATACGTGACAAATACTAATACTTTGACATATTTCCCTCTAGCCCATTTTTCGTGTGTATTTTTTCTTTTTATAGTCTTATATTCCTGCTTTTTAAGTTTTCAATCTTCAAAGTAGTGTTTAGCTCTATCTAATACATGAAGTCACCATGAGTCGAAGTTGATTCGATAGCAGATAATTTACTAATTTACTAGTGTTAGTGTGTGTAGCAAATAAAGTAGTACAGAGGCATTTGTGATAAAAAGCTATGGTCTCTCCCTACATTCAATCCCATGCCTGAGAAACCTCTCATAATTTTCATTTTTCTCATCATTACCCCGAAATTCAAGATAATATAACAGGGTCTTTTTAAAATCATTTCTTGATTTGTTAATTTAAACTCTCTAATGGGGCTTTAAAATTTTCATGTAAAAATGGAATTAAAACATAATGGAATTTTTCCATGAACTTTTGAAACACCCTTTTATTTTCCTTATCAACCATCCCTGGAAAAGGATATCGTTAGTGTCTAAATTTCACATACATATGAGGGGCTTGAAAATACCATGGTCAGGCGCACTTTGCTTTTCAACACTTTTTTTTTTTTTGCTTTGAAAGTTAGAAAAAAAAATTTTTATTTAAGATCTGAAATACAATTCCTAAAATAGCAACTTTTCAGAAAACCACACTATAAAATAATGCACTGCATCTATCATGCTACAATGTGTATTAGACTCAAATACAAGAACCATGAAACAAACTGTCCTTCAACAATTTCAACAAAGATAGAATGCCTAAGGAACAACATAGATGGCTTGCTGTAGATGGGCTGTTTTCCTTCAAGCACCATTAGCACCATTTAAAAAAAAGAACACAAATGCATGTGTTTTCAGGTATATACATTGAGTTGAACTTTGGCACTAGGAATCAGGGCATTTTGTCATGTGGCATTAATACATATTAGAAAATTTTTTTCTTTTTTTTTAAACATTTTATTAGGGGCTCATACAACTCTTATCACAGTCCATACATATACATACATCAATTGTATAAAGCACATCTGTACATTCTTTGCCCTAATCATTTTCTTTTTTTTTCCTCCTCTTTTCTTTTTTTACATTTTATTAGGGGCTCATACAACTCTTATCACAATCCATACATATACATACAACAATTGTATAAAGCACATCCATACATTCCCTGCCCCAATCATTCTCAAAGCATTTGCTCTCCACTTAAGCCCTTTGCATCAGGTCCTCTATTTTTTCCCCTCCCTCCCCGCTCCCCCCTCCCTCAGGTAGCCTTGGTAATTTATACATTGTTATTTTGTCATATCTTGCCCTATCCGGGGTCTCCCTTCTCCCCCTTCTCTGCCATTCGTCTCCCAGGGAGGAGGTCACATGTGGATCCTTGTAATCAGTTCCCCCTTTCCAAACCACTCACCCTCCACTCTCCCAGCATCACCCCTCACACCCTTGGTCCTGAAGGTATCATCCACCCTGGATTCCCTGTGTTTCTATGGTTTAGAGAGAACTACCAGCATTCAAGCAATGTTATCAGCTAGGCAATAAAATATTATACTGAAAGTTTCTTCTTTGTCTAGTTTCTGTGCACACTGGTAGCATCTTTGAAATGAGAAAAGGAATTTATATTTCCTTTCTGTTTGAAACAAACTTAAAAGTCATCCCTGTGATATATTAACAATTTTAGAGAACATCAGTTGTATAAGAAAAAGGTTTACAGATAGCCAGACATTAACAGTGAGTTACCAGTAAGACCCTCACAGGGCTTTGCAGCAATACTTGGCTGAAGCCATTTTGTAGTCACTTGCTGTGATTAGGGCTTCAGAATTCTTTGCCAGGTATTTTAGGAAATAATGCAGATAATCCAATAGTAATGCCAGTTTTTTTCTTATCAAGGGGCAGCAGTATGCCAATTCTTACAAATAATCTCAGTAGGCAGGGTGGACCAAAAACATGGGACATTGGTGTGTCAGAATGAGCCATGAAGATCTGAGCATACTGGGGCCTCTCAAATTTGTAAAACAGCTGAGTGCCCAACATCACATTGAAATTTATTCATGCCACAATTCCTTGTTGACGTTTCCTTGAGATCTCTTGCAATTTACATACTCTTCCAGAATAGCATCTACGTTCTTCTTTGCCAGGAGATGAAACAACTGCTTCTGCCTGGTAACTAAGCAAGTCCCAGTCCTCAACAAGCCATGGTTTTAATTCTTCAGGAATCTTCATCTTAACCCCCACATGTTTGTTGAATGCTTCTTCACTTTCCACAATAGGATCTGCCTGGGCCCTTTTCTTCCAAGATGACTGAGGTGCTTCACTGATACTACCACCATCTGCATTTCCAGAGAAGTCTTCTGCTTGTTCTTTCTGGTCTTCCTCACATATCCTGATGGGGAATTCTCTGCAGAGTGACACACCCCCTCAATTCCCCCCATCTCCCCAGAAGAGCTGACTCTAGATTCGTCTTCTGAGGACCTGCTGCCATCTTTCTTGAGGCAGTCCCTCTCTCATCTTACTTCTCTGCATGTTGCTTCTAGGTGGTTTTTTGAAGTTGTCTTCTTCTGCAGAGTGTTAGAGAGCCCGCTTTCTGTAACTTGTGCAACCCTGTTTTTATTCCAACCAAAAATCCTCCGCCCCCTTCCAAAAACTCCTAGTGCTTTGTCAGATGGAACTTTCTTGTAGAGTTTCAGGGGTGGTTTGAAAGGATGAGGTGTGGATATCTCAAATTCTGTAATGAAGGGTAGTTCTGTAGGCAGGATCAGGTCTTCTAATGCTTAGTGCACAACAAACTCCGTTTTTTGATGCTGACTTGTGGGAACAAGCTTCAGCAGCTTCCTGATTCTGAGTAGGTTTTTCAAATTTGCAGCTTAACAACTCTCTTCACAGTCTGTTTCAGTTGGAAGTGAAAGATGGCTTTGGTTAAAAGTGGTTTGGCTCCCGCTTTTCACCACTTTCAAGAGGTCTTAGGGAGCAGATTAACCCACTGTAGTATGTTGTCCGATTTCTTGACTCCTTCCATGAGCATTGATTGTGAAGCCAAGCAAAATAAAATCCTTGGCAACTTCAATCTTTTCTCCATTAATTATGATGTCTATTGGTCCAGTGGTGAGAATTTTTGTTTTCTTTCGATTGAGCTGTAATCCACACTGAAGACAGTAGTTTTTTATTTTCATCAGCAAATGCTTTACATCATCTCCTTCAACGCAGGTTGTTAATAAGCTTTCTTTGTATGTCACGGATTGTTAATAAGTCTTCTTTCAATCCTGGTGCCATGTTCTTCATATAGTCCAGTTTCTTAGGTTTTTTTGTTCAGCGTACAGATTGACCAAATTTGATACTGTCTTTCCTTTCAATTTTTTTTCCTTTTACTGTACATAAAAGCCTAGAAGGGCCAAGTTATGTGAGGGTGCTCTGAAAAATCTCCTTCCTACCCCGTTCTACAGCTTTCTAGTTTTCCTCCTGAAACCAAACACGGTTTTCAGTTTCTTGGGTATTCTTTCAGAGATAGTTTTCACATATATGAGCAAATATGCGTGCCCTTCAAGTAATTTGTGAAAAAATTCCATTATCATTTAATAACATTTTTTCAGGAAATTTTTGTTTCCCCCCTTGTGTATATTATATTTGTTCTTTACTCTTTTATTTAGTTGTAAACATATTTGATACAAGGGTAAATCCAAAAGTATTGCTATAGAAATTAAACAGAAATATAAAAATGTGAGGTTATTATTTGTCAACATATTCTCCATCTTGGTCTATATACTTTCGAAGGCACTGTTTCTATCACTAACCTTTCCCTGAAGAATTTTGCACTCACATCTATATTTCGCCAAAATCATGGATTTACCATAACGGTGGGATTAAAATTTTGTTCCTTTTTCATATACTTTTGAGTTTGGGAACACAACAAAGTTTAAAGTGAAAGATTAGGGTTGTAGTATGGATGGGGGTAAGGTTTCCCAAAGAAATTCTGATAGCACAGCCCTTGCTGCCCTTCCTTAAAAAATAAGCAAGTGCTTGGTCATAACAGGGGTGGGGAGATCCCTCAGCAAAATTTCTTGAACATTTTCTCACCAATACAACTTTTCTTAAAACTTCTTCATAATAAGCCTCCATGATCAATTTTTGTCCTTTGACAAAATCCATCAATACTTACTCTTTAGGAATAAAAAATTTTAAAAACCAGTCACTATAACCTTCTGAGTGAACTTATTTACCTTGAGTTTAACTGGCCCAACAGCATATCCCTTTGGAAGCCACTGTTTTTTGTTTATGTTTTAAAATGGTTTTATTGACATATAATTCATATATCATGCAATTTAATAGTTTGATCATATTAAGAGTTGTACAATCATCACCACAAGCAATTTCAGAACATTTCTTTCTTTCTCACGCTCATTGTTAGCTCCCCATTTCCCCCCAACTTTCCCTGCCATGTCGGTAGGTAATTATTAATCCAGTTACTCTCTCTGTAAATTTATCTATCCTGGATTCATATACAGAAAACCATACAAAACAGAAAAACCTCAAAAAAGAAAATATTTAAAACTGAAATAACTTTTAAATGGGTCGAAGGGAGATCAAATGAGAAATTGTTATAATATACTTTATAATCTCTCTGTCTGATAGTAAGTCTATTAACATTCCTGGACTGTGGTGAAAGCGAATTTACCATAGGCGGACCCTGCAAATAGATCTTGGGCTTCTGTTGACATTCAAACTAGTCTTCAGAACTTAAGTTCTGATACCATTCCTACCTCTGGATTTGGATTTTATTATTTATCATCCTGATCACACAGGCTAGTGTGCTTCTTCCATGTGGATTTAGTTGACACCTCACTGATAGCCTTTTTTTAAGACATGCCTTTAAGATCCCAGATTCAATTCTTCCTGATGGCAGAGCACCATCTGATTTCTTCACCACACTTAGCTATAGCACCATATCTTCAGCAATCTCTTCATGAGGGCAAATGTTGAGTAAAGCCATGTCATATGAACTAATTGTTAGTAATTAGGGCAACAATTAAGTGTGAGCCCTAAATCCATTCATATATCTATGGTTTGTATGTCTCTGGTTCACTTTAGAAGACATCATTATCATTTATGATAGAAAACATAAATCATCTCCAAAAGGTAATTCTGTATATCATTAATTTAACCAGTAGTATAGAATTTATTTTTTTGTCTTAAAATTATTTCATCCTTAATGATCTCTAACATTGATCGGGTATTCCTTTTTGTGTCTATTCAATTTTGTAGGGGTTTTTTTGGTATAGAATTTAAAACTGTTGAGAAAAGGAAATTATGTAACCTTTTAGGCTATCTATCTATATACTATGTCAGCTTTTCATACCATAATACATGAATTGTTGACTAGCAGATTAAAAAATTGAGTGGATACTATTTACATGAAAAATAAGGGTTAGTTATAGGGAAGCTACTGTTTTGATTGGACCTTATTGTTGAAGTACTAAAACAAGTATATGACCAAGAGAACTTGCGACCATCTTTTTATCATAGAGGTGTGGTTATAAACTTGTTTTATTTGAAATAAAACCATGCATGTATAAACTAGAACTCTAGTAGATACTTTTCTCCAAGTATTAAATAGATCTATCAATTATTAGTATGATTTCCTATAAGTAACAGCAACTTCTTAATGATTCACTATCCTCTTAGGGTCACAATGTGCTTGCTTTTCCTCCAGCAACAGGTGAAGTTATAGTCAGGAAGAAGGTAAAGAACAAAAGGAAGCAGGAACAAACATGCTAAGACCTCTCACCCCCATGTTCCACTTGTTTTTACATTTCTTTGGCCAAAATTGTGTCACATGACCACAACTATCTGCTAGAGAAGCCACAAAATGTCATTTTTAGCTAGGCACATTGCTGTCTTCAGAGTCCCTTGGTGATCCATTTGGTTAAGCACACAACTATTAAACAAAAGGTTGGCATTTAGAACCAGCTCAAAAGACAGATGTGGCGATCTGCTTTGAAAGATCACAGCCTTAGAAATGTGTAGAGCAATTCTACTTTACACACATGAGCTTGCCATGAATTAGAATCCACTGGACTATAACTAAAAGCAGCAACAGCACTAACAACCTTGCTGCCTCAAAATCAGTTCTGGTAGTAAGCAAGAAAGGGAGAATGATTCTGGGTTAACAATGAACAGTCTTTACCACAATAATCTGTGGTAATTTATTTGTAAACAATAGTATCATATTGATTTAATTTGCATTTCATTAAATACTTCCTATATTGGTATAGGCATTAGAAATTATTTTCTCTTGTAAAGTTTATTTCTGATTTTTGCTTATTTATATGGGTCTAAATTTTTTTAATTGCCATTTTTACATAATAAGGAAATAGTTATTCTTGTTATATATGTATATATTTTACCTTCAATATTTTTTTCTTCATTTTACATGGAGAATATGAGTATTTCTGGATCATATGTTGCTCTTTTCCATTATGTCCCTATTCAGAGCAGATCTTTATCATCTTTGTATTTTTTAAGCTCATTTTTTACCATTTTAAATCTAAATTTTTAATCTTTAGCATATGGCACTAAGAAAAAGGTTTAGGTTTTCCTTGCCTACTTACAAAAATCACATATGGAACAATTGTCCTTCTCACTAAGCTGGTTTTTTCCTTATCATGGACTATTGAGAATAATTTATTTTGCTTTATGAATATTATATCTATTTTTGTGTTGGTGTTCACCTCTTATTCATTCAATGCATATTTGTAATTGGAAAAAAACAAAATACAGAAAAAGCTCTGAAGGTGACTTTTAATTGTCAAATGGGAACCTAGTTTTAGAGTGTAAAACTTTCATGGAAAAATGAAATTTTTTTTGAGAAATATTTTAGGTTAGCCAAAAATAAAAGGATGTTACCATAATATGATGAACACCTACTTTAAACTAATAGGTTGAAACACTAACATAGAGCTTTTTTAGTTGGTGTCCCTGGAGTTTTGAATCTTTGGATCCTCTCAACTTGTATATAAATTTTACATGAATATATGAATATATTTGGCTATTTCTTTAGATAAAAAGCTAATAACTTTTTCTACCCACGTTAAATATAACCCACATTTTGAGTTCTAAAACCTGAAAACAGGAATTCTACTAAATCAGGAACAAAACAAATATGCCCCTTGTCACTATAATAAGCATGATTCTAGAAGTACTGACCAGCCCAATTAGGGCTGAAATATGAACTGTATTTATTGGAAATTAGAAGGCAAAATTTTCATATGAGGTTCCCTAAGTATAGGAATCCTGTTTATTTTTTTTCCATCACTCTATTCAGCTCCTTACATAGTACTTGACACATGAAAGATGTTCACTAAGTATTTGTTGAATTAATACAGTGGTTCTCAACCTTCCTAATGCACAACCCTTTAATACAGTTCCTCATGTTGTGGTGACCACCCCCAACCATAAAATTATTTTTATTGCTACTTCACAACTGTAATTTTGCTACTGTTGTGAATCGGGCAACCCCTGTGAAAGGATCGTTCGCCCCCAAAGGGGTCACAACCCACAGGTTGAGAACTGCTGAATTAAAACTTTGATATAATTCTTCCCAATATTTTGTTTGTGGTTTTTATGGTTGAGTGAATTTTTATTGGTCCTTAAAACTCATTGTGTTGAGTTGATTCTGACTCTCATCAAAACTGTAGGACAGAATATAACTCCCCCATAGGGTTTTCATGACTATAAGTCTTCATGAAAACAGACCATCACATCATTCTCCTGCATAGTGGTTGGTGGATTTGAATTGTTGAACTTCAGGATTAGCAGTTAAGCGCTTAACTACTGTACTACCAAGGTTCTTCTGGAGGTCCTTCCTCTGCCATTTTCACTGACATCACTCTTTATAACATCTTTGTAGCATCTTTGTAACGCTTCACTATAGATCTCTAAAATAATGGCATTTTCTTCTATAAAGAGTACCATTACATTTTACCAAAGTATATTAATATTTTTCCTAATATCATTTAATACCAATTCATTATTCATATTTCCACCAATTTCACCAAAAGTAACTTTTACAATTGGTTTATGCATACCAGGATCCATTCAAGAACTGCACATTGGTCATTATCTCAGTTTTTTCTTTTTTTATTGTAATGCTTTTCAAATATACATAAAGAAGCCTAGTACATAAATACCCATATTCTCAATACCTAGGTTATATTTTTCTGTATTTGTTTCATGTATGTATTTTTGTCAATTCTTGCTAGGCCACTTTAATATAATATGCAGCCATCATAACATATTTTATCCTTTAGTACTTTATTATCTCCTAAAGTTAGATAACCTTCTATATAACCATAGAGCCCTATTGGCACTATATATTACACATGGGGCTGCTAATGGCATGTCAGCAGTTCAAACACACCAGCTGGTTCACAAAAGAAAGATGAGTCTTAGCTACTCCTATAACGGTTTAGTTCCACAGACCTAGTATAGAGTCACTATGAATCAGAATCAGCTCAATGACAATGGGTTTTTGGCTTTTATTATAGTTCGCACATTCAACTTACTAATGGATATTCTTAGTTGTTTTCATTTCCAGTTTTACCATATGAACAAATGAAAGTTCCAAAAACTTTACTTCATCTATACTATTTAAGTCAACTACTTTGAAGAGACAATTCTTTTCTGGTGATATTTTTAGTGCCTTCCAACACTATTATCAGACAATATTCTGTAAAGTATTCACTGGTTATTTTTTTTTAGGAATAGATCGTTAATCTGTCTTAGTCTGGAAGCTGTGGCAAATCCATAGCTTCTAGCATCACAGTAACACACAAAGCCACCACTGTATGATAAACTGACAGGTCGTCTATGAGGATGGTGTAGGCCCAAGCAACGTTTTGTTCTGTTATATATAGGATTACTATGAGTAGAAACCAAGTCAGTATTACCTAGTAATACCACCTCTCTACACCTAAATACACACACACACTACTGCCATTGAGTTGACTCTGACTCAGGACTTTACTACCCATGTGCCCTCAGGGCTCCTTAACAATAACAGCTCTAATTATACCTAACAAATTAATAGTAGCCCTGGTGGCATGGTGGTACTCATTGGACCATTCACTGCAAGGTCAACAGTTCGAAACCACCAGCCATTCTACAAGAGAAGGATAAGACTTTCTGCTCACATATAAAGTTACAGTTTTAGAAACCCACAGGGGCAGTTCTACTCTGTACTATAGGTTTGCTATGAGTTAGAATCCACTTATGGCAGTGAGTTTGGTTTTGGTAACATGTTAATAATAGGTACTTAATATCTTCTCATAAACGAAACCAGATCTTCTGCCATAAAGTCAATTCTAACTAAAAGCCATCTTATATAGGGTTTCTGAAGTTGTAAATCTTCAGAATCTTTGTAGAAGCTGATCATTTCCTCTTTCTCCCTTAGAGCCACTGATGAGTTGGAACTGTTGAGGTTGCAGTTAACAGTGAAATACTTACCCAACAGTGCCATTAGGGCTCTGATTACTATCTTTTCAAAGCTAGTCCATAATTTAAAACTTTCCAATTGTTCCCTCAAAATGTGTTTTCATACTTTTTTCTTTCCTCAAATTCCAGGTCCAGTCAAGGAATTCAGGTGTTGTTCTTTTTTTCCCCACATATTTTAATGTCCATCAGTTTCTCATATACACTGTAGGTCAGAAACTACAAAGGACACCATGAGGACATCTTATCCCTGCCTCAATTAAGAAAACTGGAGAGTGAAGGTTGACTTTATAGCTAGAGGTTTAGTCATCTGTAGTTTCATTTATTCCCATGTCTGGTGCCTAGACTGAGAAGACTTAGACTTGAAGTGCCATCCAGAATGCCAACATGTAGATTTTGCATGAGTCTTCTTATCTAGTGACCTCAGGATAGTCAAACTTTGTACATGGCAGCTCAAGGATCTAAGCATGAGTGTTCTAGTGAGCAAAATGGAAACTAAAATCACCTTTTCTGATCTAAGATTATAAATCATACATTATCACTTCCGTTATCATTGGTTACAAAGAACCTGCCCGGATTCAAAGACAAGGCATAGATCCTCCTTATTAGTAGGAAACGTGTACAAGAATTTTGACAGCATTTGTTTCTAATCATTATTTATTTAAAGCAAAATGTCACTTTAAAAGAAGGACGTCAGCCAGTTCTAGTACATACAGGCTTATCTAGAAATTGTCCTTTTAATAGTAAAAATATCTAACATACTAATAAAATTTTTAAATCTAGATCATTATCACCACTACCTGTTTTTTCTGTGATGTTTATTCGTTTAAAAAATAGAGATTAGTACAGTGAAATTCTTGCCTACCTGCTACTGAGACACAATTATCAAGATAATACCCTATTTCCTTTATCACTCTCTCCCTTAAAAAAATCATTTTGCTGAAATGTTTAAAGCAAACTCTATGTATGACAGTATGTAATTTCTAAATATTATAGACTTTATATAAAGCCTGCTTTCATACATAACTAAATTACTTGTAAGTCCTTAATGTCATCTAATAACAAGTCTACAATCAATTCTAATTGTCTAACAAAAGAAAAATGGTATTTTTACCATTAATTTGTTCAAATCAGAATCCAAAGAGGATTCGTATGGCAGTTGTTGTCAGGATTTTTGTTGTTGTTGTTGTTGTTGGGTGCCATCAAGTTGGTTGCAAGCCTGTGCACAACAAAATGACGCACTGCGCGACCCGCTCTATTCTTGAAATTGTTCCTATGCTAGAGCCCATTGCAGCCATGGTGTCAATCCTCTTTTTCGCTGCCCTTTGCCTTTACCAACGCTGATGTCCTTCTCCAAGGACTGGGTCACTTCTGACAGAGTACTCTAAGGAGCGCTCTGGCCATACTTCTTCCAAGATAGATCAGTTTGGCCTTTTAGCAATCCATGGCACTTGCAATATTCTTTTTTAACATCATCATTCAAATACACCAATTCTTCTTATCTTCCTTATTCAATGTCCAACTTTTTTTTAAAAAATCATTTTGTTGGGAGCTTGTACAACTCTTACCACAATCCATATATGAATCCATTGTGTTAAATATATATGTACATTTGTTTCCCTCATCTTTCTCAAAATATTTGCTTTCTACTTGAGCCCTTGGTATCAGCTCCTCATTTCCCCTCCCTCCCCGCTCCCTCTCTCTCATGAATCCTTCCTAATTTATAAATTATTATTTTGTTATGTCTTAGACTGTCCAATGACTCCCTTTACCCACTTATCTGTCTCCCAGGGAGGGGGTTATATGTAGATCCTTATAATCAGTTCCCCTTTTCAATGTCCCACTTTCACATGCATTTGAGGCAGTAGGAAACACCATGACTTAGGATCAGGTGCACCTCAAACCTCAAAGTAACATCCTTACTTTTCAATACTCCGAAGAGGTCTTGTGCAGCAGATTTGCCTAATGCAAGGCTTCTTTTGATCTCTTGACTGCTGCTTCCAAGAATATTGATTGTGGATCCAAGCAAGACAACATCCTTGACAACTTTAATCTTTCCTCCTATTATCATGATGTTCCCTATTGGTCCGGTTGTGAGGATCTGGATCTTTCTGTTGAGCTGTATCCATACAAGAAGGCTACAATTCTTGATCTTCGTCAGCAAGTGCTACAAGTCCTCATTTTCAGCAGTGTCATCTGCATATGAAGGTTGTTTATAAGCCTTCCTCCAATTTTTGTACCACATTTTTCTTCATGTAATCCAGATTCTCTGATTATTTGCTCAGCACAAAGATTGAACGCGTATGGTAAAAGGATACAATCCCGACACAAACCCTTACTGATTTTAAACCCTGCAGTATTCCCTTGTTCTGCTCCTACAGCTGCTTCTTGATCCAAGTTCCAAATGAGCAAAATGAAGTATTTTTGAATCCCCATTCTTCTCAAGGTTATCCATATCCAAGCAGTTGAATGTCTTGGCGTAGTCAATAAAGCATAATTATACATCTCTCTGGTACTCTCTGCTTTGAGTTATGATCCATCTGACATGAGCAATTATATCCCTTGTTCCCCAACCTCTTCTGAATCTGGCCTGAACCTCTGGCAGCTCCCTGTGAATGTACTGCTGCAACCATGGCTTGATGACCTTCAGCAAAATTTTACTTAAGCGCAAATCAGTGATATTGTTTTGTAATT
This sequence comes from Tenrec ecaudatus, assembly GCF_050624435.1. Lineage (NCBI taxonomy): Eukaryota > Metazoa > Chordata > Mammalia > Afrosoricida > Tenrecidae > Tenrec > Tenrec ecaudatus. The sequence goes on along the minus strand of NC_134548.1, from coordinate 58,551,633 downwards.
TGAGCTTTCTGTTGGGTCCCCTTTCTTTGGAATGAAAGAGATTCTTTGGACCTCTTTAGTCGGTTGGCCAAGTAGCTGTCCTCTCAATTTTTTGGCATAAACAAGTGAGTGCTTCCAGTGTTTCATCATGTAGTATTCTATCAATTCTTGCAGCCTTGCTTTTGACTGACATCTTCGGGGAAGCTTGAACTTCTTCCTTCAAGACCATTGGTTCTTGGTCATATGCTACCTTCTGAAATTGTTGAGCATTGACTAGTTTGATGCTTCCTGTATCATTCAATATTTTGCCCATAGAATCTTCCACAATTGCAGTCGGGGCTTCATTTTTTTCTTGAGTTCTTTCCGTTTCAGATATTCTTAGCGTGATCTTCCCTTTTAAATTTCCCTTTAGGTCTTTGCACATTTAATTATAATACTTGACTTTGTCTTGTCAAGCTACCCTTTGAATTTTTCTATTCAACTTGATTACTTCATCTTTTCTTCTATTTCCTGTCTTTTTAATGACCTTTTGCTTTCTTCCTGGATGGTGGTCTTGATGAGGTCTTTTGTCATTTGTGTTCAATGTGTCAAAGCTGTACTTGAGATGTTCTCAAAATTCAGGTAGTATAGACTCAAGGTGATATTTTGGCTCTAGTGTATTTGTTTAATTTTCTTCTGTTTTATCCTGAACTTACATAAGTGCAATTGATGGTCTGTTCCAGTCAGCCCTGGTCTGGTTTATTTGTTGATATTGAGCTTCTCCATGGTGTCTTACAACAGATGTAGTCAATTTAGTATCTGTATTCCTTGTGGGGCAGCCTTTCATGTAGTTGAAAAAAGATATTTGCTATAAAAAAGTCATTGATCTTACAAACTTATGTCATATAATCTCATTTCATTTCTATCACCAAGTCCATATTTTCCAACTACCTTTCCTTCCTCTGTTTCCAGGTTTTGCATTCCAATCACCAAAGATTATCTATCAGTGCATCTTTATTGCATGTTTGAGCAATTTCTGTCTGAAGATGTCATCCATAGAATTCTTCTCGTTTGCTTTTGTGGTTGTTGCATAAATTTGAATAATAGTTGCATTGATTGGATTTTCTTGAAGGTAGATATAATCCTCTATCACAGCATCGTACTTCATGATGGATTTTACAATGTCCTTTTTAACAGTGACTGTTATTCCATTCCCGGTGATTGTGTTATTTTCATATGATTGTCTGATTCATAATGACCAGAACCAGTCCATTTCGGTTCAGTAATGCCTAGGATACCCATCTTTCTGTGTTACATTTCATTTTTGAAAACTTCCAATTTTGCTAGATTCCTACTTGTCACATTTCAAGTTCCTGTCATTAGCAGTTTTACAGTTGTTTCTCCTACCTTTGAGTTGTGATCCATCAGCAAATGAAGATCCCACAGTCTTTACCTGACTCATGTCACCATGGTTGACTCCCCTTTGAGAAATCAGGTCCTCCTCAGTCACAATTCAAGTACCTTTAGACCTGAGGGTCCCATCATATCCTCTATCTCCACCAATAGTCTGCTTCCATTCTTTAAGCCTTCAATATCTGACAGTGTTTTGAAGGTATGCATAAGGTTTTCAGTGACTCCTTTCTCCAAAATGGGGAACCAAGTTTTCTGTTCTTAATCTGGATGCTCTACTGAAATCTCTTCACTTTGTGTAACCCTGCTGACATTTGAAATACCAGTGACAGCTTCCAGCACGACAGCAACACACGCCATCACTGTACAATAAACTGACAAGTGGTGGCATTTGAGTATCTGTTCATTCAGAGATTTATTTGCTATAGAGAGTGGTATAATTGTCCTATACCTTGTCGTGCCTTCTAGCTTTGTAGGTCTACTTTGTGACATATTATTTTTAAGAGTCAGGTATTTTGTAGATCATTTTCTCATGGTATCACTGTTTTTTTTTGTCCTTGTGTTTTCTAAAAACTGGAAGCAATATCAGAAGATTGCTTCATTTGATGTCTTTGACAAAACTACTTCCCAAATGATGCCATGAATTTTCTATTTCATCAGGAGGCATATGAAATTGGACTTTCCCATTATCATTTAACGAAGTTTAGTAATGAGTTCAAGATGATGATCCCCTGATTTCACTATTGTAGGGTTTTTCTTCTTATAACTAGCAAATTATGTATCTGGAAGGAAATTATGTGAGCATGTATTTCCCTAGCATGAAATGCTTCAGGAGATTTTACAAACTATTAAATATGCCATTCCTTTTCTATTTATTAGGTGGCAATCTCCTATAATGAAGAACTTTCTCTCACCAACTGGGGCTATTTTTGGTTTTCTTGAAATATACTTCCTACTGAAAGGCCATTCTTAATTCAAGGTCTTTGTAAAAGAACTAAAAGCACGAAGACCAATCAGATCACCTTGTGGGGAGCTAGGAGGTGTGGAACATGATTATTTTTTCAACTAGACTCATGAAAGAATATGATACCTTCTCATTCTGTTTCTCATGCAGCCCGTGTGACCCCAACCTTACCAAAGCAGGACCGCCCTGTACGTGAGGGAACCCGGGTAGCCTCCATTGAAACAGGCTTGGCTGCAGCAGCTGCAAAGCTTGCCCAGCAGGTAGGTGCTAGTTTGACTTAGACCTCAAAATCCTGACTTTAGGGCTAATCAAATCCCATTGTTACCCTATTGTGAAGTGGATGACCTTTGATCTTTACCCATGGGAGTGTCCCAGACCACCTCTACATGTTTCACACCCCAATATAATAAACTACTTCCATAGATTACACAGTTAGTATGATTTAGATAAAATAAAATATAGGACCAGAGAAAGACCCTTCTAATACCATTTGCCTTCTTGGGTATGTATAATCATCTCAGATGGGATAGACCAGGTCTGTCCATGGGTGAGAGCATTTGCCTTCCAATGAAGCCTCGAGAAAGTGACTGAGCTGAATACATGCCATGCCTCAGCCACCCATTATTAATGTAATTTTGTTAGATTACTCCGGTGGAAATACCTCAGTTCTTGGCTTCACACAAGAAAGAAATTCATAGCAAAGCCTGGTTTATGATCCAAGTGGGTTTTTTTATAAAGGATAGAAGTTGTTTCAGGTTTTGCAGTCACTGAACACAGGAGTACACCCCCACACATAGTGACCTGAGACCCGAGAGACCACCGAATGTAAGGCCAAGGAGCAGCTGGTAAAAGAGGGTAGTCTCCAAGTTCCGGCCTTATGGGGTCTTCCGCTGGAAGACTGGTTGACTCCATTGGCTGAATTGGCGCATGCCCCTTAGCCTGCATTGGCTTCCAACCTCCTGTAGGGGCCCCTAGGCATGGAGAAGAACAACCCCCTATCCTACTACCTACTAATTTTTTCTATTGAAGAGAAGTTTTTCTTGTTTTCTTTATCAGGGTGTTCATCCTCTGCTTCCCAAGAAATCTCAACCACTACTTTATGTCCTAAAGGACTAGAATCAAGTTCACCTAGCATTACAGTTTGCAAAGCGAGCTCAGCAACCCTATGAGCAATTGGAGATGAATCTTCTAGTTTCCCCTTTCACAATATCTCCTTAGCTCTTTACATCACATCTTGCACCTTAGAGCACTTACTGAGTATCTGCTGTATGCTAGGTGCTTCCATTTACAATGTATCGTGTAATATGCCCATTAATCCTGTTCAAAAGATGATATTTTCATCATTTTACATGTGAAGAAAATGAGACTCTCTTCAAGTGACAAGTCCAAGATAATACAGATTAAACCAGATTAAATGGAGATTTCCATTCAAGCTTGTATCCTAACTTCAAATTTCATGTTACTTGCTATTTAAATATAATGAAATAGTTAAATGCTTATATAAAACCATAATTAAGTCCTATTTAAAGGAAACATAATAGAATGATTTTTCATATAATGTTCCGTGGAGCTCTAGAATTGCTTAGAAGTGTCTCAGAGACTTGGTTGCTCAAAAGCAACCAACCTGGCCAGGTGACCCTTCTTTGACCAAAATTTCTCTGTGTTGTGTAAATGCCAGTGCTATGTAAGATGTAATTTAATAAGAGGGGCTTAAATAAACCTAAGTTAATTAAAAGTGTGAGAAATACTGTCAGTGCATTATAAGGTGTGTACTTCTATTTGGGTTCATCAAGGATGACTTTAATGAAGAGGTTTTGAAGTTGGGGGTGGGGTGGGGGTGCAGTGGGTTAAAGGTTGAGCTTGTGGTATGGAACAAAGAGGCATCCCAGGAAAAAGGAATTTCTTTATATAGTACACAAGGAAGGCCTTCTTGATTTGTTTTTCACTAACCTCTCACCTGCCAGTCCCTCAAGGATTACTTTATAACTATACTGCAGTGTGGTATTCATGTCAGTGTGTCAGATTATCTCATACCTCCGTATCTGTACACAATCTTCTGCCCATTGGACAGATATTTTATCTTCTACCCATTTAAAATGGTTACTAATTTATTTCCATGATCATCTTTTCTGCTTTTATAACATTCACTCATGGTACTTAAAATCATAAATATACTATATTGTGACCCTTATTAAACTTTTAAGCACCTTCAAAAAAAACCCAAACACATTGCCATCAAGTCAGTGCCAATTCAGAATAACCCTCGAGGACAGAATAAAACTGCCCCTGTGAGTTTCCAAGGCTATAACTCTTTATAGGAGTAGAAAGCCTGTCTTTCTCCAGTGGAGCAGCTGGTGGTTTTGAACTGCTAACCTGCAGTTAACAGCCTAATACACAACCACTATGCCACCAGGGCTCCTTATGGGTGAAGATATATCCCACTTAATTTGATAGTACCACTATGCTAAGCAATGTTGGAGGGAGGGAGGGAGTGAAGGTATGGTCAAGTATTTCTGGATTGGAAGCTTCATGTTGAGAGATGGGGTAAGATAAATAGTGGTTAAAAGCACCGATTCTGGAGCTAACTTTCCTGGCTTCAAATCCTAAAGTTACTTAACATCTCTCTGCCTCAGTTTCCTCATTGACTTTATATGAATTTTAAATGAGGTGATATATTAAACATCACTTGACACAAAGTAAATACCATAGCTATATTAACTTTCCATCATTATCAGCATGGATTGGCTAGACTGTGGAAAGCAATATATGTTAGGACTCTGGACTTTGGTGGGAACCTGCTGACAGTTTTTAAGTAAGGGAATTAGCATGATAAAACTGGTCCTGTCATAGAAGAGACTAGTCTTCTGTGAGCGTATGTGGATGAGAAAGAAATTGGTGGCAAAAGTAGAAAAGCAGACTGCAAGATCTTGATCTGAAGAGATAAATTCCAGATTAGAATTAGAGAAATGGGAACAGAAATGCCGTTCTTGGCATGGGTGGAATGGCCATGGGATTGAAAGCAAGGATTATGGAGCTATATGACTTAGGTCTGAATCCTGAATTGGCCGTTTATTGGTTTTATAACCTCAAGTAAAAAAATTAGCTTCTCTGTGTCACAATTTTTGTCATTCTTAAACTTGGGTTATAAGTCTACTCACGTTTTATGAGTATTAAATGAATAAGTATAGAAGACTGTCTGGCATATATTGTTGATGCTACTATTCTTATCCCTCAGAAATTCTTATGGTAGCCACAGCCTGTCATATCTTTCAAATGGCAGGATTAGGCACGTGTTGCCAAGAGAAGGCAAAGAAATATAATCACTGAATTGGTTTGTGTGGCTTTGTAGCATTTGAGGTGAAGTTGTTCACATGTACTCAAGCACCACCTTTGCAGGTTCTCAGAGCTTCAGATGCCCACTGTATAGGTACCCACTATGCAGTGGATAGTAGAGTCTTAGAACAATGAATGGAAGCTAACACATTGGAAGGAGTGACACAACTCCCATCCAAAAGTGAGGTTTTATGACCAGGTAACCTGGAAAATTGTCAAGTTCTCTTAAAGAAAAATATCAGCAAAAGAAAATGAAGCCATTATAAAAGATGAAAATAGAATAATAGTTTATCACTTGTTGAGTTCCTACTTAGTTCTATGTGTTTTGCACTATTATTTTGCTTAATATTTCCAACAACCGGAAAAAACAGCTATTATTTTCCCCATTTATAGATGAGGAACTGAGATGTAAACTTAGATTTATCTCATTCCAAAGTTAATCCTTTCACATTCTCAGATGTTCTATCTTGATGTAGATTCTGTGTTTAATAGATCTGAGCTGATTACTGAACTTAACTGTTTTAAAATATGAAACCTTGGCCTCTGTTACTTAGTACCCTTGCCCCTCAGTTTTCTCATTTATAATATAAATAATTTTCTTTCCCAGGGCTGCCATGATCATCAAATGATATATAGTATATAAAATGCCTCATCTACTGGCGTAAATTTAGCTATTATTAATAGAAATATCCATGTTCTCCATCATTAGTGGCAATGCTGATACTAAAACATACATTTCCTAACTCATTTATCAAGGAGATGACCTTGTGTATTAGAAGACTTGTGTGTAGTATATACTTTCAGGCTAGACTAAAGGGATGGGTTACAGAACCATATTGACCATTGTCTAATTCCTTTTCTGGTCAATTTTCTTTTCCCCATTCATGAGCTTCCATTTGACTTGTGTTTCAGGAACTGCAGAAGACCCAGAAGAAAAAATATGTCAAGAAGAAACCTTTGCTAAAGGAGATAGAACAGCCTCGCCCTCAAGACTCCAATCTCAACCTGGCAACACCAGCCCCAACTCTGGCCACTACCCCCCAGCTTTTCAACCCACTGCCTCCTCCTGAGCCTAAACAAGAGGCCCTCTCAGGAAGCCTTGCTGACCACGAGTATACTGCTCGTCCCAATGCCTTTGGCATGGCCCAGGCAAACCGCAGCACCACACCTATGGCCCCCGGTGTCTTCTTGACCCAGCGGCGCCCTTCAGTTGGCTCCCAGAGCAATCAATCAGGACAAGGTACAATTACCATAGGGTTTTAGATCTGAGAAGAACTTTGAGGCCACTCATTCCACACTTTTAAGTGCTTTGATAGGTGAGAACACCAGGGAGGGAAACTGAAGGCTAGTGGAAAGAGGACTTAATTCCATAGGCCATGTAGTGACATTGACTGGATTTTAGCAGAAAGAAAGTTTGGATTTAGTAAGATCCTTCTAGTGGCCAGAGTGGAGGGTGGACTAAAGATGGGAATTCTATGGAGTATACAAGTAGGCAGGTTCAAGAAGGAATGAAGAAATGCTACGGGACACTGGCAGAGGACATAGGTAGAAAAAACTTATCAAATATTGAAGAACTCAATTAGGACATGGGGGAAAATACTATAAGAGAAGGAGTAAGTCAAGCCCCTTCTTTTCCTCACTTGGACCCTCAAAGCCCAGCCCCTAGATTGTTCAGCTCATGGGTGGTGAGGTTGGTATGGCATTAGAGTGATGGGGATGAGAATTTCTACTTAAAGCTTTGGGGATGATAATTTCAGGGACATTGAGCTATAGTCATTAACCAGGCACATATCTAATCCTGGTGGTCAGGATAAGAGGACACAGACGCACAATAATCACATTTTTGTCAAATTAGGAAGATAAAATGATTAAGGCTAAAACATGGAGGAAAGGGAACTAGATAATCTGTAATATGAGCAGTTAGTTCATAGCTGCTACAGGAAGAAATATAAAGACATGTAAAGTTAGACAAGTCATTAAGGAGGACTTCTTGCTCAAATCAGGCCTAAGGATGGGACAACTTATGAGGCAGAGGAAAGAAGGGGAGGTGACCTGAATACATTTGGTACTGGAATTGCTACTTGCCAAAGCTGGTGGGGAGGGGGCAGGAGGACCTTGCTTACTTCTCCCTTCCCCCACAGGAAAGCGTCCCAAAAAAGGCCTGGCCACAGCAAAGCAGAGACTCGGACGTATCCTGAAAATCCACAGAAATGGCAAACTCCTTTTGTGAGCCCCCTGTGCACCACTCCCCACCCACACCCTTTCAACCCCATTGCCTTCTCCATTGTTGACTCGGGGCATTCCTGGATCCTGTCTGCCCCAGGCAAGGTGCTGGGGTGCATTGTCCTGCTTTCCTGGGACTGACCAAAGGCATGGACTCCCCTACAAATTCCTCTATGGACTCCCCAACTTCCTCCCCCATTTCCACTAAAGCATCCTGTCTTCAATACTCCTGAGTAGCAGGTAATTGGAAGTAGTGTCTAGCTGACAAGAACCTCTTCTGCTGCTCCAACTCATTTTCCTTTTACCTGCCTTGTCTGCCTTTTACTCTTGTTCCACCTAGAGCTGGAAGGCAGGATGAAGAGAGATATTAAGAGAGCCTGGGACCTGCCATATTCCCCTGGTCATGAAGTGGGAGGCCCAGTGCTTGACACTATAGCTCTAGCCCTGTCTCCAGAAGCCTGCCCACTTGTGTCTACTCTTCCTTTCTCATCTTCCTCCCAATCTGGTAGACATGCCCCACACATACACACACTTATACCTGGGAGAAGTGTCTGGCCTCTGCTCCCTCATGTCAAATATTTCATGGAAACGAGGAAGACTTGGTCTCCTTACTGCCCCACTGCAGATCATTTTCAGACATGTCATAGAAAGGCCATGGGCTGACTTCACTCATTTTGGGGTAGAAAGAAAAATCCTGTCACTTCTCAAGGATGCCCATAACTTTGTAGTCTGTTGGAGGAAGCTGTGTTTGGGTGGCTATATGTGAAAGTCCTTTGTGTCAAGGTTAGCTCATGGATTTACCTGGACTTTGAGGTCTTGCAGAACATTATCCATGTGGTTGTGGCTGGACCCCAGCAGGTGAAAAACCACCTTCCTGAAAGTACTGTCACTAAAGCAGATAACCCTGGCCCTATGACCTGCTACCTTCACCTGTATCACACAACACAGCCTAGACCTTCTAGAGGGAGTGTAGCAGGAAAGCTTACCCTGTACCCCTATTGACAACCTCTGTACTTTCTCCCCATCTGAGGTCTTGAGCTGAAGACCTCAGGACTCACATCTTCATTCCTGGTCCTGTGCACTTCCATGTGTCAGTTCAATGCTCAAGTAAGGTGCAGATGGAATACTCAAGATCCCAAGCGTAGGAGAGGAGACACCCTTATGTGAAGGAGCAGATCATCCAATCCTCCCTTTTCCCCTCTCATTCCCTCTATGTATCTTCTCCATTGTCCTTGCCCTCACCCTCACCTCCAGCTCCCTGCCTCTTATCTCTTTTGCTTCACTGGAGATCTGGACTTGATGGAGAATGTTCCCCTCTTTCTATTTTGCCTTTGCCCCCATGGAGTTTCTTTGGGCCATCTAATCTGCTCAAACCTCACTCCAACTTGCCCATTGCTTCTGGGGAATTTAATCGTGTAAGGCGACAGGGAATATATGAGACTTTCCTTGTGTTCTTTGTATTCCTTGTTTGTCTTTATTTTCTCCACTGCCCTGCCTCTATTATTCTTGGGATCAGGGGTCCCTTAGCTCCATTTGCTTTTTCTATCTTGGGGACTGGAGGGCCTAAACAGTCCTCCATCTAGTCACACCAAAGGCAAAACGCCTGGCTACCTCCCCCCAGCACATGAAGTCCCCTACTCTCCTCGCCTGTTTTCACCCAGTTTTGCTTACCTAAGTGATTTGAAGGCAACAGAGAGAAGAGTCCCTGTGAAGGCATCTGCCTGAAGAGGCCTGACGAGGCCCTGACTGCCCCTGTGTTCACTAATACTCCTTTTGATATTTCAAAGGCAGCTAATTGCTAGCAAAATCTCCCTGGTTCCAGGGACTTCTTTCCCCTTGTTTCTTTGTTAAAAGTTTCTGAGGAGCTAAAGCCCAACCTCAATGTGAGTAGGTCTTATATAGTTTGGTTGGGTTCTCTGAGCTTCCTATTTGTTGTTTTGTGTTGTTTCAATGAAAAGCAAGTTTACCCTCAGAGTTAATGCTTTTCCAAAGAGACTAATAGGCTTTTTTTTTTCTATTTCATGTTCTATGTGTTTGAAGTGAATTGGGGAGGGGTTTGAGATGACAGTAACCAAGGTTTAGAACATGATAAGAGAGTTACCTCTGGTCCCCACTCCCTAGCAGAGAGCCGGGGATTTGATAAGGGACAGATAGAGAGGATTTCTATTCGCCTTTAATATATTTTTACAAAAAAGAAAAAAGCAAACAATTTTAAAACAGGCCCACCACTTCTGTACATGTCTATATTTTTAGAAGTGGATAGAATTGTGAATTTCTGATGCAGGACCTTTTTATAAACAGGTTAGAATAAGCATCATCCAGGTTTCTCTGTTGGGTTGGGGTTTTTTTTTTTGTTTTGTTATGTTTTTTGTTTCCCCTGCATTTTTCTTATGTTGTGTTACTAATGTAATTTATATATTTTTTTAGACCCTCCCTTTCCTATAGAGATAAAATGATTTATCTTGGCATGCTTTGTGTGGTCTTCATTTTTTTGTATGATGGTGGTGGGGATGGTGATGGGCGAGGAACAGGAATACCTTCTTGGTTTTAAACATTATCTCGTCCTCCCTCCCATCAATTCAACAGGTTGTCAGCAAGTTGGTCCCCAACTTCATGACTGGTGTGGGGAGGGGAGGGGATCCCAGCCCTCAAGAGGAATAAAGTCCACACACCTGAAACATATAATTAGAATACAGTAGGAAAATAATTCAAAGAGGCCTAACAGGTTCCTTGGGGAAGCTTTCCAAAGCTTCTACATATTACTTTTAATGTCTCTACTTGTGTTCTCGTTCTATGAATATAGTTTTTTCTTTTGTTTTTAATCTCTCTCTCTCTCTCTCTCTCTCTCTCTCTCTCTCTCTGACATGCAACTCCAATACAATCTGGTCTTCATCACTGTGCAGGGTCAATACAGTATAGAATATAATTTTATACAATATAATTATCAGAACTAGCACTTAACACTCTTCATTGTGCTAGGCAGTTCTCTAAGTACTTTTTGAATATTAACTCATTCTATCCACGTGATTAGGAAACAGAGGTAAAATAACCTTTCAGGATCATAGTAAGACCAACCAGGTTCCAGAGGCTGTATTATTATCATTCTGTTCTACCACCTCTCACTAAAAAATCACTGCCATTTATTAAGTGCCTTTTGTATATCAGGCATTGGGCCAGGTGTTTTACTTAAGATATCTAATTTAATCCTGATTGACAACCCAGTGAAATAGCTACTAGCCTTATTTTACAGATGAAGCCTAAGCGTCACTCCTATCATATCCAGTGGTTCCCTCCTAGAGCACTGATCGCTGGAGTTGTTTGCCACTAGGAACCTGTTTGCCTGAGTTAGACCTTGAGTGCAGAGGACCCCCTGCTGTGGTTTTCTTGTTTTGGGTAAGGAGGGTGCTTCAACTGTTGTCCCTGCAGAAAATAAAACTGAGCTGCAGCCCCTCACCCTGATATTGAAGGGGGTCTCTGGGACTCTGATTTCCAACTAATTCAATAGAATTGAGGACCATTGGAAAAGCAAAGTTCTTTTTTTTTTCCTCAGTGGTGTTCTGTCATTCACCACTCACTACCATAAACATTTTGGAATTGATTTTTCCTTGTATATTTGCATGTATATATAAGTGCATGCACCGATGTAGGAAGTATAAAGTTTTCAGGAGGTTAAGATTAAAATTTGCTTGTGCACATTGGATTTTTTAATGAATTTTTATTTCACTTGTAAGTCTTTCCTGTTACTAAAACCTCTTCAAAAAGACGCCATTGGAGGTGTGCATAAAAGATACCCAATATGTACCAAAGACAGTGTGAAATAAAGTAGACTAATTCAGTGTATTCAGGAAAGACTTCAGTAGGAATTTCATCTTTGGGCATGGGTCGTGGTGCAGAGACTTTCTTTAATGAACAGTGAAATACCTACTGCAGAAATTTTCACCATCTATGGTTTGCAAGACTGTTATAAAAATGATACTACATAGATTCTTCATTGTAAAAAAATTATTTAAAACCTCCCATAAAGGCCTCACACTTCTCCCCTCTGGTTTAGCAAACTAGGTAAATAACCATGGCATCCATGTGAGTTTGAAGAGAGCTCTTCTCTGTTGGGTTTTCAAAGGCTGACTTTCTATAAGGAAAGTGTCAGCCTTTTCTTTGAGGCACGTGTGAGTGGACCAGAACCACTAATTTTTACGTTCACAGAGAGCGAGTTAACTGTTTACATCTCTCCTGTGTATCAAAGGAGAAGGATTTTCTTTTGGATTGAAGGGCAAATTTTTTGGAAGTAGATTTCTAAGGCTTCTAAGGGAATTTAATTACCAGATGTTTCTTTTATGGTGCCTCTAATTGGAATCAAATGTATAACCATTTAGTGAAGAGACTAGCATATTAACTGATTGTTCACCTCTGTATATCATAAGAGACTTCTGATGGCTATTCAAAGACAGATATTTTGGAAGTGGGTTTTCAGGCCTTTCTTGAGGCATCTCAGTAGATTCAAACTTCAGACCTATGGGCATATATTAATAGTTTTAGTATTCAGGCAGCAGATGGACATTGGACCTCCATTCAAGTATTCCCTCAATGCAAGAATACTTTGTTCTAAATTGGCATTCTATGATGCTCACCTTCCCGACACAATCACTGAAGGCAGGTGCATAACCAAATGTGAAGAAGGTTGATGGTGCCCGGCTATGAAAAGATACAGCGGCTGGGGTCTTAAAGGCTTGAAGGTAAACAAGCAACCATCTAGCTCAGAAGCAACAAAGGTCACATGGAAGAAGTACACTAGCCTGTGCAATCATAGGTGTCAAAGGGATCAGGTATTCTTATTAATGTCTCTCCTGAATACATTAAATTAACGTACTTTAATTCAATGGGACTTGGTGTACATTGTACCTTTGCATTTACATAATAATGCCCCTTTTATGAATATACTCAATAAACTAATTTTGAGGAAGTTTCAGCAGTAGGAAGGGCTAACGTGTAAAATACAAATTCTGGGGGGGGAAATCTAATGTGCACAAAATCTAATGTGCTTAACTACACGTCAAGCATAGATGCAAGTATACAATGAAAAATCAAATCTCATTGTTTGCAGTCCTGAATGCTGAATAACAACACAATGGAGAAGAAAATAAAGTTCCATTGTTTTAATTGACCTCTATTTTATTTAATTAATTGAAAATCTGAGCCCCAGAAAGTCCCCTCCAGTACCAGTATAATGGGTTGCCTCTCGGCTTTATTTTCTGCAGTGACAAACAATGAAGCCCCTTCCTCCCCCAGAAATAAGAAAACCAAAGCTGTGGGTACACGGAGCTCAAGGATTAGGCCCCTCTTGGCAAACTGTTCCAGAGCATTCAGGGCCCCGGGAAGGATCCACGGGCTTGGATGGGAGCGAAGTTTAGATATTGCCCCTCCTTTGTCTGCTTAGAGTTCGCACATACAGAAACCTAGAGGCAGGAATGTTGTGGATCACCAGGTCCAGTTGTTCCAGGAAAGGGTTGGTGGAAGTGTGTAAGAGGGTCTTCTTCAGTCCATCTGCTAAAGTGAGGGGAAAGGGAAACACTCCACATGGAAAATGCCATCCATGTTCAGTGCACCCCATTTCTTCCTTAGGCCAAAGAGTCTGGTTCCCCTTGTGGGGTAGAGATGAACGCCTGGCATTGCTAAAGGACAGGGCACTGTGAAGATCCACCAGTGCTCCACTGGAGAGAGGTCAAGCTGTCTGACCTCATAAGATAGCAGTGGGTTTGCATTTTGTGTCCACGACAACGCCCCTGTGACTGATACTCGTCCGAGCACCTGCCACCCATGCCCACTTAGGCTCCACTAGAACTTACATAGTCATGATGCTGCCCTGAATCGTGCCAACCATGCCATAGCTCTGAGAAGTTAGGCTCAGGATATGTTGAAAGTTTTCTGCCAGGGAGGACTCGAACGGGATGTCCAGAGTACTGCAGGTACGTGGTTAAGGGACCACTGGACACTGGTTTACTGCCTGAGCCTCCTTGTCATCTCAGGACAACCTGAAGCAAGGCATGCCCTCTACACAGCCCCCTCCACCAAGCCATGTCCAGCTCAAGCGCCCTTTGACTTCTTCCCTCCCCCTTTCTCGGGGTTTTTGCACCACCCTCAAATACCACACACTGCCCATATCCTGCAATTCTGTCAGATCTTCCTTGCATACTGTCCTCAGCACCCCAGTTCTTGCACTTTGTCCCACTGACCACGGCCTCCTTGAAGTGGTCATACTAGAACTCGACCCCCAACCACCAACAGTCATAGTCCCGGGCTGGGCAGGGGAAATGTCTGTCCTTGAAAAGGATACCACACCCGCATTCGGTTTTCCGGGGCTCTGGGTGCAGGCACCACATCTTCATGCGGCTCGTGTTTGTCCTCAGCCAGCACGACCCGTGGAGCTGGAGAGGCAGAGATGGTTAGTGGCTCCTGGACACTCTGACGACCAGGATTTTCACGCACAACTCCACCTACATCCTCACCAGAGCCAACGTGCCCCCGCGTCCCCCAACACCCACAACAGGGCTACCCTGATGGCTACAGCTATGGCTACACAGGTCTAGATCTAGGGGACCCTCCGGGTCACTGAGCACCGTGAGGGCGCACTCTGGCACCATCCTGGCCTGCACGGCCTTGAGCGCCATCAGGGACTGCCCTGCTCACCGGGGTCATCAACTCTACCGTGACCAGACTGGCCATAAGGGCGGGGCGGACCTTCTGCCCCTGCTCCTTCAGGGCTCACCCCACCAGCGCCATCACCTGCGGCCAACAAGTCTTCTCCTCAGCCTTCAACTCTGCTCAAAGGCCAGGGGAGCCAGTGACCTCATCCGGGACCTTGTCAGCTTGCCCAGCAGCCCAATTTAGTGCGCACGCGCCAACTCCCCTTTCCTGCGCAAAGGTGCAGGCTCCAACCCCGAAAAGGAGCTGTGGGCTAGCTCTGCCCCCAAGCGCCTGCTGTGATCTCGGGATGCCTGTGCTGACAGCCCCCTGTTGCTTATCCAGGCGCCATTACATCCTCACCAGAATGCTGAGTTGCTTTGTGGCGCAGAGCCCAACCTGCTCCCATTATAAAGGGTTCGGCCACAGAGCGCCTGAGCCACTCTGGTGGACCTTGTGTACTCTACACCCAAGCCTTCCCAAGGTTCAATGCACTACCCCACAAGGGGCAGGCCTGCCCTGGTGCACACATCTCGTGGTCAGCTCTGAATATGGCAGGGGAGAGATCCCTGGGCCTGGATAGTGTGGGCCAGGAGTTTGGGGCTGTCACCAGAGCCCACACCACTATCCCTGGTGCAACAAGCAGTGAGGACAAGATGGAGGTCCCTGTAGGCAAGGCCATGGTTTCCTTCTGTCCCAAAGCTCTGCAGGCCCTGTCTCAGCTGGTGGAACACCCCTCCTCCCACATCCTAGAGTAATAGCTCAGGATTTGGACATCAGCAGCTGACCACCTTGGCCCCAGGGTTAGAGAGTGTCATGTGACAGGGGTCCCCTGTGCTCAGCTGGCCAGCTCTCACCAATGACGCCTATGAGGCAGCAGAACAGGAAATAGGAATTTGGCCCTCCACAGGCTAAGGCCTCTCTACCCCCTTTACAGGAAGTTGGAAGCTGACACAAGCTAGAGGGCACGCACAAATTCAGGACTTTGGGACTGGAAGCCAGTATACCTGGGCAAGCCCCAATCTAGGACAGATGAGCTTAACTCAGCCAATGGGGTCAACCAGTACCATTGCTGTGGAAGGCCCTGAAAAGCCAGAATCAGGAACCCACCTCCCTCTTTTTCCAGCTGCTCCTCGGCCATCCTGCGGTTTCTCTGAACTCAGGTGTGGGTGTGAAGTGCCCTGAGGGTGCGTGTAAAAAACTGGAAACTTCTGTTCTTTATAAAAACTCACTTGGGTCACAAACCATGTTTCAGTGTGAATTCTCTCTCTCGAAAAGCCAAGGACCACGTATTTCTCACCTAAGGAATCTCACACTCCCTTTCTGTATCCTTAGCAGTCCATCCCCTGGGCTTGGTCCCTGGCTCCGGGGTGTGAGCAACCTCTCTTGGGCATTTTCGCATCGTCCAAGGCAAGGCGGTGCGGAGGTGTGCAGGGCCAGGCAGTGTTTCTTTCTGATCAAGTCCCTGTAGATTAGAAATGGCACAAGAACACGTAACAACAACAACCAAAGTATGACACTTGTTGTGAGGTGCCTTCAAGTCGGTTATGAACCACAGGAACTATGCACTACAGAATGAAACACTTCTGGACCTCAGATATACTCACACTTGTTCTTAATTGTGAGCTCATTGCTACAGCCATTGTGTTCATCCATCCATCCACCACCACCCACAAATTTGTGGAACTTTTCCTTTACCAAGCATGATATACTTCTGTGACTGGTTTCTCCGGATAACATGTCCAAAAGTACATGAAGCAAGGCCTGGCCAGCCTCACCCCTGAGATGCTTTCTGGATATACTTCTAAGGTAGATTTGTTTGTTATTTTGGCAGTCCAGGATCCTTTCAGTAATCTTCTCAAGTACCACAATTGAAAGGTAGATTTTTCTACTTCTGTCTTCTTTATTCAATGTCCATCTTTCACACGCACATGAGGAAATTTAAAAAGTTATCACATGCATCAGGTGTACCTTCATCCTCAAAGAAATACGCTTGCCTTTCAACACTCTAAAGAGGTCTTGTGCAGCAAGTTTACCCAGTGCAAGGCAAACTTTGCTTTCTTGACTGCTTCTTCCATGGCCACTGGTTGGAAGTCCAAGGAAAACAAAATGTATGCAGTATTCATCTTGCTGTTACCCGTTTTTCCAGTTGTGAAGCTTTTGGTCTTGTTAACATAGACGAGTTATTGTCCATAATGAAAAATGCAGGTGTTGATCTTCACCAGCAAATGCTTCAAATCCTGCTCACTTTCAGCAACCAAGGTTGTTAATAAACCTTCCTCAAATCTTGATGCCACATTCTTTTTCATATAATTCAGGTTCTCATTATTTTCTCAGCACAGAGATTGAATAAGTTGGATGAAGATAGAATCTTTTCCACACCTTCCCTAATTTTAAACCATGCAGTGTTGCCTTGTCCAGTTCCAACAACTAACTCCTTTTGGATCCATCCATGCAAAGGTTCCCCATCAACACAACGAGGTGATCTGGAATTCCCACTTTTGCCAAGTGTGGTAGTTACATAGTCAGTTGTCAGTTTGACAGGATTATGAGTGAAAGGTTGAGGTATAGAGGGTCAATCCTTGGTTAGCCAACGAGGCCTCTGTGTGAGCATGGCCTTCCCCCAGAGGATTCTGGGAACTCCTCATTTTCCTCCTTGGAGTGGAGACTCTCCCTCTCTCTCCTCACTCATTTGGAAACTCTCTACTGACAAAACTTGATCCCTGAGAGATGCTCTACTGGCAAGAAACATGGCACTACACTGACAGACCCCGTTGGCCTGGGAAATGGAGGATCCGCCTGGAGATCCCTGCCATCGCTGAGATACTTACAACACCACTGGATCCACAAGGCTTCCCACCCACTTGCCTGTGATCTTCCTGCATTCAGCATCATTGCAGGTGTTCATTGAGTCTGAAGAGGACTTTATAGATTGGTATTGGAAATATGGGCAAATATAGGACTTATGGACTTGATATGCACCAGGCTAGGATGTTTTCTCAATATTCAACTTCTCTTGTACATAAACCTCTTTCTTATACAAATATGTGTCTCAATGAATTTGTTTCTCTAGTCTACCCAGAACAACACAGTTGTCTTTTATTTCTTACTCTCTATTTTTATTTTAAAAAATATTATCATTATTACTTTCTTCTTCCTGTTTGTGTTAGTTTTTCCAGGTTGTGAAACAGAAGGAGTGGATGCACTGAGAAAATATCTGAGACAATGATGCATCAGGGAGGAAGGTGGAAAGAGTGAGGGGAATGGGGGAGCACTCAATGAGTATGAAATGTGGGATGGAGCACAAAAACAGGTTGTGGTGATGCATAAAAAACCTTTTATCAGTGGGACTTAGCTGTGGATGTGTATGTTATGTGAATTTTGCATCAAGAAAATTTCTAAGAAAAAATTTAAACCAAAATTGACCACTAGTTCGCAAGTGTGAAGGAGTGTGTTAGTCTGGGTAGACTAGAGAAACAAATCCATAGACATTCACATGTGTATAAGATAAAGCTTTATATATAAGAGCAGTTGAATATTGAGAAAACCTTCCAGCCCGTAGGTTGTGCTCTGGGGATCTGCGTTCTGTCGCAGGTATCTATCCCAACATCTCTTCAATTGCTGAAAAGTAGTGTCTATTTATCGGTACACGCGCTGGCAGTTGTGGAGTTGGGGAAACGTGTAAGGGAGATGGCCAATGTCATCACTCCATTCTTGGCTGGTGAGGTCTTAGCTAACAGCATAAGGCAAAGAAAAGAAATCAAAGGCATTCTGGGTTTCTTCCACCTCCATATGAAGCTAGGAATCAGATTTTCCAATTCTTTGTAGAAAGATGATGGTATTTATATTGAAATAGCACTGAACTTATATAGTGCCTAGGGCAGAACTGACATCTTTACTATATTGAGTCTTCCGATCAGTGAGCACGGGATATCCTTCCATGTGTTGAGGTCACTCTTGGTATATCCTTAGACATTCCAATTTGTGTTTGACTATTGTGATGGGTACTACCTTTTTGATCCCCTCTTCCATAGTCTGATCTGTATAGCAGTCTGGTAGATCTTGTTGATCTTGTATCTCGCCACTCTGCATTATTCCTCTTATCGCTTCCAGCATTCCCGTTGTGGCGTTTTGGGAATTTTCCATATATGAATTCATATCATCTGTGGATAATGGTAGTTTCACCTCCTCTTTCCCCAAGTGAATACCTTTATGTAGGATTGGTGTAAATTCTTCCCTGAATGCTTGGTAGAATTCTCCTGTGAAGCCATTTGGCCCAGGGGATATTTTTTGTGGTTAATCCTTTGATTACCTTGTATATTTCTTCTATTGCTATGGGTCTATTGAGGCGCTGGATGTCCATCTGTGATAGTCTAGGGAGGGAGTGTTTTTGCAAGTATTTGTCCATGTCTTCTAAATTGTTAAATTCATTAGAGGACAGACTTTCGCAGTATTGTGTGATTATCCTTTTTATTTCATTGGGTTCCGTTGTAATGTCCCGTTTCATCCCTCATCCTAGCTATTGAAATTTGTTTCTTCCTTTTTATCGTTAGATTTACCATTGGTCTGTTGATTCTGTAAATCCTTTCAAAGAACCAACGTTTACCTACATTAATTTTTTCCCTGGTTTTCTTGTTTTCCCTCTCCTGTATCTCAGGTCTGATTTTTATTATTTCTTTTCTTTTGCTATTAGTATGATTGTCTGTTGACTCTGCTCTAATTGCTCTAAGATTTGTGCCAGCATATATAAGTCTCTCTTCCTTTATCATGTGTGCATGCATTGCTATCAAACTTTCTCTGATAGCTGTCTTTGCAGTGTCCCAAAGGTTTGGGTGCATTGTATTTTCATTTTATTGGTTTCTAGAAACTTCCTAATTTCACCTATGATCTCAGCCAATACCCACTCTTTTTGCAATAGAGAATTATTCATCCTCAAATTGTTTGTCCTTGTTTTTTTAATCATCTTATTCATTGATAAATAAGTAAATCATACTTATTGATTTCCATATTTGTGATTTCCAGCCATAGTGGTCACAGAGAGAACTCTGTATGATCTCTATGAATTTACACAGATTCGACTTCTGTCCCAGCATATGGTCTGCCTTCGAGTATGTGCCATGTGGGCCTGAGAATAATGTGAATTTTTTTGCATTTGGGTGGAAACCTCTAAAAATATCCACCAGGTCAAGTCGTCCAATTGTAATGTTTACATCAGTAGCCTCCTTGTTAAATTTCTTTCCCTGTGATGTCTTTTTAGGAAAACGATGTATTAAAGTCATCTGCTGTAATTGATGAGCCTATGATTTCTTTTTTCATCATTTAGAGTTTTGGGGTTTCCGAATTTCACAGGTCTCGTTAAGCGCATATATATTTCTTATGTTCACTGGTTCTTGGTCTACTGTTCCCTCATGCATTATATAATTCCCCTCCTTATCTTTTATTATGACATTCACTTTAAGATCAATTTTGCCCAAGATTAGGATTGCCACCCCTGATTTTTTTTTTAATTGCCATTTGCTTGGTCTGTTTTTCTCAAGTCTGTACTCTTGATATGTGTCTCCTTTAGGCAGTAGATCGATGGGTTATGTTTTCAAAGCCAGTGTGCTAGCTTCTGCCTTTTAATGCCTGAGTTCCATTGATATTTTGGATTATTAGATCTGTCTGTGAACTCTGTGATGTCATCCTGCACCTTTTGTGTTGGGTGTTTTCTTACCTAGCATTCTTATCAGTGTGTTTTGCATGTGTGATTCATTCTTGCTTTCTTTTCACAATTGAGCTAGTGCTATCTTGGGGGCTGTCTTCACTGTGTTGCCCTCTGGGTGGAGTTGTTTTATATGATAGTCTCCTATTTGTGCCTGGTGAGTGTCATTCTTCTGCCCATACTGGGTCGGCAAGGATCTTTTGTGGGGCTGTTTCTTTTTACGTATTCTCTGAGTTTTTCCTTGTCTGGGAAGACTCTTACTTCTCGATCTATCTTAACACATTAAAGACTGGATTTTTTTTACCAACTCACCCAAGTGGCCGGGTATTTTTCGGCTGTTAAGTTTTTTTGCATTAAACCATAAATGGGTTTACATCTCATCAACTTTTTATCATATTCATTTGTAACTTTCAGTTTTTTAATATAAATTGTTGTCTCACATTATGAAACAATATTTTGCAATGTATGTGGAACATTATTACTTTTATGAACTATAATCTTCATGAAGTTATAAACTTCTTGTGAAAATAATCAACATAATCTATATTACTTTGAAAAAAGTAAAAATGAATACAATATATCAAAGAAAAATACTTTTTTTCCCAAGTGTTCATTTGTTGATATGTTCCTTTGTTATACAATGTACCATTGTTACTATACAACTATACTATACAACTACATTGAGAAACAAAGACAGTGTGAAATTTTATCCCTGAAACACTGTGCAAAAAATATTTCCTAGCCCATTGGTTTGATTAGTTGTGGAGACCTTATCCTAAACAGATACAATTATTTAATATATTATAGTTAGCATAGGACCTATACATAAACAAAGGTTCCTAGTACTTTTTTAAGGTATGCTGCTTTGTATAACATTTTTCTCTGTGAAGTGGTGCCTTACAGAATTTGAAAGTATACCTGGTTTCACTTCTTTTTCCATGGGCAGCGCAAACTCTACAGGCTCTCATAGAAAATTTCTTAATTCCATTGCTTGAACTGAACACAGGTTCATGCTGCTTCACGAGTTATCTCTTGATCCATCTGTAACAGATGGTGCACGAAACATGAGTAAACTCGAGATCCGTCCACAATGTGTTAACAGATAATTTAGCTGGATAGAGTATTCTAGGGTCTGCGTTATTTTCCTTCAATTTTTGGAATACGATACTCCACTCTCTCTTCATTGTGTCAGCTGATAGGTCTGAACATATTCTTATTTTGGTATCTTTATAGGTGACTGCTCAATTTTCCATAGTTACCCTTATGATGTTCTCCTTTCCCTCAAACTTGGATAGTTGCACTATTATATGCCATGGTTGCTTCTTTGGGGGATTTAGTCTATCTGGTGTTCTTTCATCCTTCTGAATGTTTCCCTGATTTTTATTCATTAGTCTGGGGAAGTGTTCTAAGAATTCCCTCGATATTTTTGTCATTGGCTGCTTCGTTGTGTCTTGTTCTGGTAGTCCAATTATTCTGATATTGTTCCTATTCAAAATATCAGGTATGGTTCTCAGACTTTCTTCAACTTCTCTGATTTTCTTATTTGACTTCCTTTCCCATTTGTTGAAGTCTGCTTGATATCCTCTAGGTTATTGGTTTGATACTCTGCCTTCTCACGTCTATTGGTGAAGTCTATGAATTTGCTACTGGATTTTGTTCTCGTCCCTTGGGTTTTGCATTTCCCTTTATTGTGTCGCCTTTTTCTCCTTTTGTTTCTGGGAGTTCCCCTAGTCATGTATTGGACCTTAGGGGACAGGCAGGAGTTCCCTCAGCCATTTGTAGTGCAATAGATGGTGCATGGGATTTCCCCAGCCATGTGTAAGGCCACTGAGGGCTGGTGCGAGCTTCCCCATATGGGTGGGTGGAGTTTCCCTAAGCAGAGTGGAGTGGCCTGGAGACCAGCAGTGGCATGTGAAAGGAAAGAGAGGGAAAAAAGAAGAAAAAGAGAGAACGGAAAAAACAAAGAGAAAAAAAAACAGAAACAAAACAAACAAACAAAAACTGAGCTCAATGAGACTGTGACAGTAAAGGAAACAGAAGAACTAAAAAGAATTTGAGGGTGAAGGGAGACGTTGGAAAGGGCAGGATATGACAAAATAATAATTTATAAATTATCAAGGGCTCATGAGGGAGTGGGAAGCGGGGAGGGAGGGGGAAAAAAAGAGGACCTGATGCCAAGGGCTTAAGTGGAGAGCAAATACTTTGAAAACGATGAGGGCAATGAATGGACATATGTGCTTTACACAATTGATGTATGTATGGATTGTGATAAGAGTTGTAAGAGCCCCTAATAAAACGTTAAAAAAAGAGAAAAAATTTTAAAAGTTAACAGATAGCCGAGCCCTGATCGCCTAACCATGGGGCTGGAGGGGTTTAAAGCCTACCTCAAGCTAGTAGTTGGATATGGCCACTTTGATGTAGATAACCGTGGATGCTGGGCAAAATTTCTCTCATTGGCAAGATCGCTGCAGAGGTCAGACAGAGGTTCCCACAGTAGTGTGTAACTGTCTTGTGCCTTATCCAGAACTGCACCAGTTGGGAGGAAGTTCCCTCAGCCATGTGTAGGTCTGTGGAGGATAGGCAAGGGACCCCCCAGCCATGAGAAGCACCAGAAAGGGTACGCAGGAGTTCCTCCCAGTCGCTCAAAGGGCCTTGGAGAAAGGCAGGAGTTCCCCAGCCATTTGGGTCACGGGGGAAGGCAGCCAGCATTTCCCCAGCAGCGTACAAGGCCATTGAGGGTGGCTTGGAACTCTCCCAGCTGGGCCTGTGGAGTTGCCCTAGTTTGTGCTCACTGAAACTGGTAAATGCCCTAGCAGCTCAAAGAGTTGGGGTGTGTTTGTTTGTTTGTTTGTTTCCCAGCCAACTGTAAGTGAATTCAACTCCCAGATATGGGCTATCCATTTGTGTTCTGTGAAACTGTTCAGAGACTGGTAAATGCCTGAGAGGTTCTGTGTTATGTTGAAAGCCAGTTACTTCTGCCTTCCTTAGCTCTGTTATGTTAATGTACTATGCTAAAGGGAAGTGTTCTTCAGGTTTGCATTGAAATTTACACAGAGGGCCACAGCCTGGAATTGGAAGTTTTACCAAGAAAATATTTTTCCCCTATTTATTTTGGGCTTGTGGGATGCCCTGATTTCAGGGCTGTCATGGTAACACCTAGGGGAGGAAGATTAGCTTATCTAAAAGGTGGGTATTTTTTCTGGCCGACTGGAACTGAATTTGCCCCCCAGATATTGCTATCCATTTGTGCCATGTGAAACTGTGATCTAACACAAGTAAATATCACAGCAGCTCTTTGATGGCTTCAAACTATTATCCAACTATCTATCACTACCCGTGCTGGCAGACATAAAACTGGGGAGAGGCAGGAGTGGATGACTAATGTACCATATCCATTCCTGGCTTGTTGGGAGGGGAGTCGCCAACCCCTAGACTGAAAGCTCAGGGTGACTAGCAGTGTGGGGAACTCTGGTGTGGGGTCTTGTGACTAACTCTCAAAGGCTCTCTTCAACCCTGGGATTATGACTATTTTTATACAGCAGTCTGGGGTAATTGTTGCTCACTGCAGGGCTAGGGCACATGGAGGGGTCACTGATGCCATCCTTCTAGACCTGGCGCAAGGCTAGCGGAGCCTGTAGGCAGGCACAATGAACCAAGAGCATTTCAGTGCATTTTTGATTCACCTTGTGAGTGAAAAATTTTAAAAATTGGGGGGGTGTTCTGGGCTGGACCCTAGTATATATTCTGTTTTAGCACTTGGCCTCCAAGTCTTGGCCTCCTTACCTCTTAATTTTTCTGGTCTGTCTGGAGGAGTGTCAGGTGGGTAATTCTACCTGGATGCCATCTTGTCCCCAGGTCTCTAGAAAGATATTCTATGTCAGGGGTTCTCAACCTTCCTAATACTGCAACCCTTTAATATAGTTCCTCATGTTGTGGTGACCCCAACCATGAAATTATTTTCATTTCACAACTACAATTTTGCTACTGTTATGAATGGTTATGTAAATATCTGATATGCAGGATGTATTTTCATTGTTAAAAATTTAACATAATTAAACATAGCTATAGTATAGTGATTAAATACAAAACAATATGTAATTATATATTATGAAATATGTGTTTTCTGATGGCCTTAGGTGACCCCTGTGAAAGGGTCATTCGACCTGCAAAAGGGTCATGACCCACAGGTTGAGAACCACTGTTTTATATTTATAACTTGAGAGACAATATTTTTAAGAAGTCAATACTACCCAAAGCAACCTACAGCTTCAAGAAAAGCTTGATTAAATTTCAAGTCTTTACAGAAATTTTAAAAAATCAGTCCTCAAATCTATATAGATTGCAAAAGGCCCTGAATAATTAACATAATTTTTAAAGAAAAGAACAAATTTGGAGGACTCACCCATGGTTTAAAAAATTACATTATATATATATATATATATATATATATATATATATATATATATATATATATATACATACATACAGCTGCAGTAATCAAAACAGCTTTGTATTGGCATAAAAATAGAATAGAACATAATCTAATGGAATGAAATTGAGACTCTGAAAGTAAACCCACGTATCTATGGTCTACTTATGTTTGGCAAGGTTGCTAAATCTATTCAATGAGGAAAGAATAAAATTATATTGTGAAATGGGATTTCCACATGCAGAAAATTGAAAAGGCATGCATGCCTCACACCACACACCAAAACCAATTCAAAAGGGAGTAAGGATTAAACATGCAAAATGCTGTTTGTTGTTAGAAACAATCCAATTACTTCTTTTTTTTTTCAGAAACATTGGCATTTATTTTAATCATCAATGTATATGTATTACGATAATATTATGATAATACCGTGATAGTATTGTGATGATAGATACACTGCACAATTATACGGCTGGTATGGAAATTACTTTATATACAAGAGACATGAGATATCCAATTACTTCTAACTCATGGTATCCTATTTCACTGTTTTGTCCTACACCATTCTCAAAATCTCACAATGTTTGAGTCCCTGTTGCAACCACTGTGTAAATCTATCTCCTCAAGGGTCTTCCTCTCTTTTGGCTGACCTTACCATGCATGATGTACTTATCCAGATACTTACGTTGTCTCCTGATAACGTGTCCTCACTACATGAATCAAAATCCTCACCTTTAAGAAGTATTTCTTAAAAAAAAAAAGAAAGAAATATTTCTTCCAACACTGATTTGTTCATTATTCTCTCAGGTCATCGAATATTTAGTATTCTTCCCAATAGCATAAAACACAGGTATAAATTCTGCAAGCTTCCTTATTTATTCATTGCATGTATTCTCTTGCTTATGAGGTATTAACATCATGGCTGGAGTCCCACAAACTTCTTCAAATCGATTCTGCCTCATAGAAACTCTAAATAGGATTTTGTGTGCCATTAAACTTTACAGGAGCAGATAGCTGATGTCTGTTGGTTTGAACCATTGACCTTTCAGTTAATAGTCAATTGTTTACCTGGCAGCTTTGTCACTGGACAGTGCCACCAGGTGCAGCTCAGTCCTCAAAGTAACTTTAAAGAGCTATTTTGCAACAAATCTGCCCCAATGTAATATGTTGCTTCATTTCCTTCCTTCTGCTTCCATTGACATTGATTATAAATCCAAGTAAAACAAGATCCTTGATAGCTTCAGTCTTTTCTCTCTCATGATGTTGCTTTTTTGGTCCATTTGAGAAGATTTTTGTTTTATTTATGTTGAAGTGCAGTCCATATTGAAGGCTGTATTCTTTGATCATCATTATTAAAGGTTTCAAGTTCTCTCTGCTTTCAGCAAGCAATGTTGTGTCAACTGCATACCACAGGTTGTCACTGAGTCTTCCTCTAAACTTGATGATGTATTTATTCATATGGTCCAGCTTCTAGGATTATTTGTTCAGCACACAGATTGCATAAAATACAAGTCGGATACACACCTTTACTGATTTTAAAACATGCAATATCTCATTGTTCTAATCTAATCTAATGACTGCCTCTGAGTCTATGTACACATGCTAATGTTAGCACAATTAAGCATTCTGGAATTCCCATTCTTCCCATTGATATCCATAACTTGATCCACACAGTTGAATGCCTTTGAATAGTCAGGGAAACACAGGTAAATATCTTTCTGGTATTCTCTGCTTTCAACCAAGACCCATCTGATGTCAGCAATATTATCCTTCATGCCAGGTCCTATTCTGAATCCAGCTTGAACTTCTAGCAGTTCCCTGTGGGTGCACTGGAACAACTGTTTGGTTTTTTTTTAATTATCTTCAGCACAATTTCACTTGTTTGTGATATAAATGATGTTGTTTAACAATATCCACATTCTACGGAGTCACCTTTCTTTAGAATGAGGACAAATATGGATCTTTCCCAGTAGGTTGGCCAATTAGTGACTTCTAATTTTTTTTGTATAGGCAAGGGTACCTACTGTGCTGTCAGTTTATTGAATCATTTCAATTGGTAGTCAGGCAATTCCTGGAGCTTTGTTTTTTGCCAAATATTCACTGTAGCTTAGACCTCTTCCTTCAGATCATACACCATATCTTGAAAAGGATAAACATTGACCAATTCATTTTGATATAGTGACTATGTATTCTAACCACCTTCTTTTGGTGCTTTCTGTCCTGTTCATGAAATCCTTCAGAACTGCAACTCTAGTTTTGAATTGTTTCATTAATTCTTCTCAAGTCACCCTTTGAAACCTTCTATTCAGCTCTTTTACTTAATCATTTCTTCCTTTTGCTTTAGCTATTCTACATTCAAGAGTAAGTTTCAGAGTTTCTTCTCACAACCATTTTGGTCTTTTTAATGACCTTTTGGCGTTAGTGTATGAAATAAAACCATGAAATTCTTAGAGACAAACATAGAGAAAATGCTGTCAGGCCTGTCTTTTGACAACAGATTATCTAATTAATAAAAGTAGGAACCTGTCAGGTTTTTTTTCATACTGTGGTGGCTTGTATGGTGCTGTGATGTTGGAAGCTGTGTTGCTAGTATTTAAAATGCCAGCAGGGTCACCCAAAGTGAACAGGTTTCCATGGAACTTCCAGACTAAGAACAAGCAATGAAGGACTCAGCTTCTCACTTTGGAGGAAGGAGCCACTGAAAACCTTATGCCTGGCTTTAAAACATTGTCAGATATTGAAGGCTTAATGAATAAAAGCAGAACATTGTTGGAGATTGTGTTAGTCTGGGTAGACTAGAGAAACAAACTCATGGACACACTCATCTACCTATAAGAGAGAGTGTTACATAAAGGGTTATTGTACATTAAGAAAGTATCCCATTCCAGTCCAGATCAAGTCCATAAGTCCCAGTCCAGATACTAGCCCATATGTCTGATACCAATCTATAAAGTCCTCTTCAGACTCATGAAACTCATGCAATGATACTGAATGCAGGAAGATCACAGCCTAGTGGGTTGGAAGTCTTCTGGAGCCAGGGGTGTTGTAAGCATCTCAGCGCTGGCAGAGGGTGGCTTCTCTGACTTCAGAGTTCTGGTTGCATAAGAGTAGGTCCATGTGGCTTCTCCAACTCCCAGGGCATAACGCCATGTGTCTTGTCAATAGAGCATCTCTCAGGGAGGGATGAGAGAGAGAGAGAAGTGTCTCCCCGCTTTGAGGAGGAAAACTACAAGAGTTCCCAGAATTCTCAGGAGAAGGCCATTCCCACAAAGAGGCCTCATTTGCTATGATCTGATTGACAGACTAGACTCCACCTCTTCACTCTTAATCCTCTCAAGTCCCAAATTGACACCAGATTATGTAACTACCACAAAGATAGTGCTGGAGGATGGGCCCCTCAGGTCAGAAGGCAGTCAAAATGTGACTGAGAAGGCACTGCTTTCTTGGAGAAGAGTCGGCCATGGTGACAGGAGTCAGGGAAGAGCCTGTGGGAGCTGGACCTTCTGGATCTTCATTAGCTGATGGGGCATGACTCAAGGTAAGGAGAAACAGCTGCAAAAATCTGCTAATGATCCAAATTTGGAATGTGTGAAGTATGAATGTAGGAAAACTGCAAGTCATCAAAAATGAAATGGAATGCATAAATGTCAATAGTCTATGCATTAGTGAGTTGCAGTGAACTGGAATTGGCCATTTTGAATCAGAAAATCATATTATTTACTATACTGAGAATGACATAACCAAGGGAAATGTCATTGTATTCATATCAAAAGGACATTGCAAAATCAATCATGAAGTATAATGCTGTCTGTGATAGGATTACATCTATCCACCTTCAAGAAAATATAATCAATACAACTATTATTCAATTTTTTCACCAACCACAAAAGCTAATGATGAAGAAACTGAAGAATTCTATGGGCATTTTCAGTTAGAAATTGATTAAACATTCATTGATAATTATTAGCTATTGAAATGCAGAAATTGGAAACAAAGAGGAAATAACAGTAGTTGGAAAATAGTACTTGATGAAAGAAATGAAGCTGGAGATCAAATGATACAATTTTGCAAAATAAATTTGTGTATAGAAAATATCTTTTTTTTCAGTAACACAAAAGGCAACTATACACATAGATTTCTCAAGATAGTATACACAGAAAAAAATTGACACATCAGTGGGAAGAGAAGATGGAGAAGCTCAATGTCAGCAGCCAAAACCAGGCTAGGAGCTGACCATCAATTTCTCTTATGTAAGACCACGTTAAAGCTGAAGAAAATTAAGTCCATATGAGCCAAAATATGACCTTGAGACCATCAACACCTGAATTTCTAGAACATCTCAAGAACAGTTTTCCTGCATTCAACCCTAATGATCTGATGAGCTGCAGGAGGATATCAAGAACATCATTCATGAAGAAAGCAAAAGGTCATTAAAAAGAAAGGAGACAGAGAACGATCAAAGTGGATGTCAGAAGAGACTGAAGTTTACTCTTAACTGTAGAGTAACTAAAAAATGGAGGAAAAATAGATGAAGTCAAGAGCTGAATAGAAAATTTCAAAGAACAGCTCTGGAAGACAACGCTTAATATAATGTAATGTGCAAAGACCTAGAATTAGAAAACCCAATGGGAAGAACATGCTCAGCATTATCTGAAACTGAAAAATCTCAAGAAAAAAAATAAGCCTTAAGTTGCAATCTTGAAAGGTTTTATGGGCAAAATATTGAATGATGCAAGATGTATCAAGAGAAGATGGAGAGGAGGGGGGAGACCAGATGGCCAAAAAAAAAAAAGAAGATGGAAACAATACACAGAGTCACTGTGCCAAACAGAACTAGTCAACATTCCCACATTTCAGAAGGTAGCATGTGAGGGAGAATCAATGGTAATGAAGAAAGCAGTTCAAGCTGCATTAAAAGCATTAGTCAAAAATAAGGTACCCAGAATTGAAAGGTTTCAATAAGCTGATGGATCACTGAAAGCACTTACTCATCTCTGCCAAGAAATTTGGAAAATAGTAACTTGGTCAACTGACTAAAAGAGATTCATATTTGTACACACTCCAAAGAAAGGTGACTCAACAGGATGCACAAACTGTTGATTAATGTCATTGATATCGCATGCAAGTAAAATTTTGCTGAGGATCATACAACAATGGTTGAAACAGTAAATTGACAGGGAGCTTCCAGGAGTTGAAGTCAGATTCAGAAGAGGACATAGAACAAGGGATATCATTGCTGATGTCAGATGGATCTTGACTCAAAGCAGAGGATACCAGAAAGATGTTTACTTGTATTTTATTGACTATGCCAAGGCATTAGACTGTGTGGATCATAAAAAATGCTATGGATAACCTTGAGAAGAATGGTAATTTCCAAACACTGCATTGTGCTCCTGCAGAACTTGTACATGGATCAAGAAGCAGCTATGCAAGCAGAACAAAAGAAAAATACTTCATGTTTTAAAATCAGGAAATGTATTTGTCAGGGTTGTATCCCCTCACCATAGTTATTCAATCTTTGTGCTGAGCAAATCATCAGAGAAACTGGCTTATATGAAGAAGAATGGGGCCTCAGGAATGCAGTAGGTCCCCGGACCTCGACGCTAATCTGTTCTAGAAGGAGCGTTGAGATGTGATGCAGTCGAGTTCTGAATCAATTTTTACCATAAGAAATAACTAAAAATGGATTAATCCATTCTCGACCACAAAGTTTTTACCCTAACTTTGCCTTTTTATACAAAACACTACACAGAAATTTCAAAGTAAATAAGTTCAGAGTTAAATAATATTATTTAAATAAGAAACATTAAAAAAGTTTTAACAACTACAGTGTGGCCCATATCTTGAGATTGATAAGGATCTGGATCTGTGGACATGGATGTGGAGCGGAGGTATGGAGAGGGAGTCGTTGTTTGGAAAGGTAATACCCTTCCATAAAAATAACTGGTAGCTGCTTTTCAGGAGCTTTTATTCCCTTTGCCTTTTTTCTGTAAGACCTGGCTGGCTTCTGTAAAAAAATATCTGTCTAACATGGTCCGCTGTTTGCGTTTCCTTAGCTGTTTTCTAAAAGGGTTTATTAAATAATCATCAACAAATATCGATAACATGATTAACCAGTTCCTTAACATGGTGATTCTTTTCAAAAATTCTTTCTTAGGGCCCATGTTTCTTTTATCTATAAACAGTACAAAAAGCCACAAAAACTAAGAAAACTATAACAAAACGCTTGGAACACAGCTGAAAAAGGTTTAAACAACATGTACTAACAATACCAACTAACACCGAGCAACCAAAACATGAACTGCTTTTGTTTACAAAAATCACGTGCATCGAGTCAGAGTCCAATAATTTGTTCGAGCTCCGATGCAAAATTTTCTTGACATTTCCTGTCAAAATCCGAGTGTTGATGTGGTTGAGTACCAGGGTTCTACTGTATTAACAATATGCCATATGCATATGACACAACCTTGTTTGCCGAAAATAAGGACTTGAAACACTTGTTGATAAAGATGAAGGATTTCAGCCTTCAGGATGCACTGCAACCCAATGTAAAGAAGACCAACATCCTCACAATTTGACCAATAGGTAACATGATAAATGGAGAAAAGGTTGAAGTCAAGAATGTTGTCTTGCTTGGATCCACAATCAATCTTATGGAAGCAGCAGATCAATAGACGTGTTGCATTAGATAAATCTGCTGCACAAGATCTTTTTAGAGTAATGAAAAGTGTATGGTATTTTCCATTGTGTCATATGCTTGTTGGACCTTGAATAAAGAAGACTGAAGACGAATCGATGAATTTGAATTGTGGTGCTGGAGAAGAATATTGAAAGTACTATGAATTGCTGAAAGGACAAACTGATCTGTCTCAGAAGTATAGCCAGAGTGCTTTTTAGAGGCAAGGATGGTGAGACCTTGTGGAGAAGGACATCATGTTTGGTAATGAAGAGGGGCAGTGAAAGAGAGGAAGGCCCTCAAGGAGATGGATTGACACCATGACTGTAACAATGGGCTCTAGCATAAGAACGATTGGTAGGATAGCACAGGATTAGGCAGTATTTTGTTCTGTTTTGCATGAGGTCACTATGGTTCAGAACCAACTTGATGGCACCCAACAACAACAAAAGCATGAACAACAAAACGACACCTCATAAATATTTAAAACTTCTATTCAAAAAACTTTACTAACCAGTGAGTAGCGATGCCTGGAGGGTGGAGGGAATGCGGGATAGAAAGAGGGAACTGATCACAAGAATCTAAGTATAGCCTCCTCCCTGGGTGATGGACAGCAGAGAAGAGGGCAGGGGGAGACGTCGGACAGTGTAACATATGACAAAATAATAACAATTTATGAATTATGAGGGGTTCATGAGGTAGGGGTAGTGGGGAGAAAGGGGGGAAATGAGCAGCTGATATTAAGGGCTCAAGTGGAAGGCAAATGTTTTGAGAATGATGATCGCAACAAATGTACATATGCGCTTGACACAATGGATGTATGTATGGATAGTGATAAGAATTATATGAGCCCCCAATAAAATGATTTACAAAAAAAAAAACTTTACCAAAAGCATGAAAAGAAAAGCTACCTGTTTGGAGAATATGTTTGGAAACCGTATACCCTATCAGAATCTAATAGTCAATACGTATTTAAAACTTCAACAACCTAACAACAACAAAAAGCTAATAAAATCAAGACAACGGGCAAACACTTGAATAGATATTTCACCAAAGAAGACATCTAAATAGACAGTGTGATAGACTTAGTTCTCTAGAGAAGCAAAACCAGTGATGATATAGCTCTAGATAGACATAGATGACATAGATATATTGATATATAAAGAGAATTTTAAATTAAAAAGTAGCTCACAATTGTATAAGCAGCTAAATAAGTCTGGTTGAAGTTCATGGGTCAGATGTTAAACTTGAGGTTTTTCCTGACTCAAGTAGCTGCCAGGGCCAATGAACCTGGAATCAGGAAGACCCCAGGTTGCTGGAGGTAAAAGCAGGTAAATCTAAGGTCAGAAAGTCAGGTTCATGGCTTCAGAGTTGGATGAATCCAAGGTTGGCAGGCAATATAGCAGGCCACTAATAGCTCCTAGGGCCAGTGGGCTAATAAGCCAGATTCAGGATCCAGACCAGCAAGAAGTGAGGTAGCTTCCTTATTGTATCAACTTATATAAAAGTAGGCCACAACCCTTGTGAAATTTCCTTTCAATTCTATCAAGGCTGTGACCAGATTAAGGGAGTATCATTCCACCCTATTCTTCCCAAAATTACTGGGCTGTTCACAAAAGATCCCATTATAGAGCTGATTACATTGTGTTAGATCATATCATGGGAGAATTCTGGCCTAGCCAAGTTGACATAAAACCTAACAATCACAGTCACTCTTTGTTAACTTGGCACCTGTACATATCCCTTTTGAAGTCTATACAATCTCAAAAAAACCCCAATATAATAAAAGTCATCTAAAAAACTCATTGCCATTGAGTTGATATTTACTCATAGAGACTCTATTGGACAGGGTAGGACTGCCCCTGTAAGTTTCCAAGACTGTTACTTTCTAGCAATAGAAAGTCTCATTTTTCTCCCTTAACATGACTAGTGGTTACGAACTGCAGACCTTTTAGTTAGACTAGTGGTTACGAACTGCAGACCTTTTTTTAGTTAACAGTCCAACGCATAACCACTATGCCACTAGAGCTTCTGAATGAAGTCATACTTGTACCTAATACCGCATTCTTCTTCATATAATCCAGATTCTCTGATTATTAGCTCAGCATACAGATTGAATAAGTGTGGTATTTACATAATTTCATGTCAACTTTGCCTGATGATGAATCCTTATGGACGTGACCTCATGAGGATTCTGAGAATTGTCTCTCTTGATTCTGCCATCAAAAGAGGCAAGTCTCTCTCTCTCTCTCTCTCTCTCTCTCTCTCTCTCTCTCTCTCTCTCTCTCTCTCTCTGCTATTCAGCATCATTGCAAGTGGGAACATGAGTCTGAAGAGGACTTTATGAACGAGTATTGGACATATGGGCTAATATCAAACTTATGGACTTGATCTGGACTGGGTTGGGATGTTTTCTCAATATACAATTGCTCTTTGATATAAAGGTCTTTCTTATGCATATATGAGTGTTTCTGAATTTGTTTCTCTAGTCAACCCAGTCTTACAAAATAAGTATGGTCTTACAAAATAAGTATGGTGAGGGGAGATAATCCTGATGCACACCTTTCTTGCACAACTGCCTCTTGATCCATGAGCACAAAGAAGTGTTCTGGAATTCCCATTCTTCTCAAAGATATCCATAGTTATGATCCACACAGTCTAATGCCTTGGCATAGTCAATAAAACACAAGTAAATATCTTTCTGGTAGTCTCTGTTTCCACCAAGATCCATCTGACATCAGCAGTGATATTTCTTGTTTCATACCCTATTATGAATCAGAGAAGTTCAATTATACGAAGAGGAATCCAGAACCTGGATTATATGAAGAAGCTTTTGGATGAAAGCTTATTACTATGCAGATGACAAAATCTTGCTCGCTAAAAGTTAGAATGACTTGAAGCACTTGCTGATGAAAATGGAGTATTGCAGGTCATCTCAAAGAGAGCTTGTGGCTCTGAGACCAAGAACTCTTAATGCTGTGACCAGAGATGAAGGTTCTCCATGGAATGCCGTAGTCACTCCATAGTGCTGTTTTCTCCTGTGGAGATACAATGAAAAAATAGAAAAGAAAGTGGAGTATTGTAGCTTTCAGTGTGGATTGCAATTCACTGTAAAGAAAACCAAAATCTTCACAACTGGACCAATAAATAAAATCACTATAGACAGAGAAACGTTTGAAGTTGTGAAGGATTTCATCTTACTTGGATCCACAATCAATGCTCATGGAAAAAGTGGTCAAGAGATGAAAAGACATGGTGCTTTAGGGAAATCTGCTGCAGACGACCCCTTTAGAGTGTTAAAAAGCAAAGATGTTAGTTTGAGGACTAGGGTGTGCCTGATCCAAACATGGTATTTTCAGTTATCTTATATGTATGTGAAAGTTGAATATTGAATAAAGACCAAAGAAAAATTGATGCAATGGTGCAGAATATTGAAAGTAGCATGGACTGCTAAAAGAACAAACAGATCTGTTTTCAAAGAAGTACAACCAGAAGGCTCCTCAGAGGCAAGGATGGTGAGACATCATCTCACATACTTTGCACTAGTTATCAGAAGAGACCAGTCTTTGGAATAAGACATCATGCTTGGTAAAGTAGAGACGCAGTGAAAAAGAGGAAGCCCCTTGATGAGATGGATTGACACAGTGGCTGCAACTATGGGCTGAAACATAAAAACAATTTTGAGGATTGTGCAGGACCGGGTGGTGTTTTATTCTGTTATACATAGGGTTGCTATGAGTCTGAACTGATTCAAGGGCACCTAACATAATACAACTAATACCCATGCAACTAAAAATGCACTAACCTTATTTTCATATTGCATTTTATAAGTGATTAAAAACAACAAAAAGTATTTGATGCATGTATGCAAAGGGAAAAAACCCTCATTTCTGCAACTGGTCATGTGGTCTTAGATGATACTTCAAACTACATTTTTACACCACTCATTCCACATTCTCTTTGCCTTCAACCACTACCTCAGTTGGTCATAGCTTTTTGCCTGGCAGTGTGATCTAAATCTTCATGCCTGAAGAATCTAGGCTGTTAGAATTCATGTCAGAATTGGGTACTTTATCATTGACTTTAGTCACAGGAATGGTCGTACTAAGAGATAGCCTAAGGAATCTCCCAAATTCCAGGCATATTATTCTCTGATTCCAGTATGTAATATCAATCCAATTTCTCTTTGGTAATCAGGATTGATTACAGTACTCAATATAATAACGCCCTTCTTTGTCTTTTGATCCAGAGCCATGAGGATCCTAGAATCGGCCAGGAAGCATTCTTAACTGTCAGTGGAATCAGTGGTGCATCTCCAGGTGGGAGTA
Source organism: Tenrec ecaudatus (assembly GCF_050624435.1). NCBI lineage: Eukaryota > Metazoa > Chordata > Mammalia > Afrosoricida > Tenrecidae > Tenrec > Tenrec ecaudatus. Next base: position 58,515,933 of record NC_134548.1, on the reverse strand, counting down.
TTCCTTCCTTTTGGAATAATATCTCCCTACTTGAAGAGCTCAGGTAAAGGTAGAAAAAAATGCTACCAGTGGGTCACTAGGAGTAATAGTGCATGGAGCCACTCCCATTTCCACCCCTTGGTTCCTTGATTTGTGATTTTGGATATTGGAGATATAGGACCATAGATCAGATGCTGGTTTAGAACATACACAGCCTCCTGGGGAATATTGCCGCCGAATTGCAAGGTGTTGCCAACTAGCTGGATGTGTGATTGTGTTTCTAGAAAACCATTCCATCATTCTATGAAGCCATCTGCTTCAGAATGATAAGGAACTTGTCAAGACCAATAAATTCCATGAGTATGAGTCCATTGCTGCACTTTCTTCTCTATGAAGTGAGTCCCTGCATCTGAGACAATGCCGTGTAAGATCCATGCTGGTGGATAAGGCATACTATAAGCCTGCAAATTGTTGCATGTAGTAAAGGCAAATATGTATCCAGAATACGTGTCTTTCCAGTAAGAATGAAACACCATCCTTTCCATGATGGGTGTGGTCCTATGTAATCAACATGCCAACATGTTGCTGGTTGATCTTCCCAAGAATGAGTTCATATCTCAAGTCAGTGTTATTCTCTATAGCAGACAGATTGGGCACTCAACAGTGGCAGTATCAAGTCAACCTTGGTGAGTGGAAATCCATGTTGCTGAGCCTATACATAACCTCCAGTCTTGTCACCATGGCCATTTTGTTCATGAGCCCATTTGGGCAATGACAAGAGTAGTAAGTATTCACATAAGACACAAATATCTTCACTTTTCTGGCCTATTCAGAGAAGTCTACTCACATACCTCTTCCCCACACCTCCTTGTCACCAATTTTCTAATCATGCTCCTTCCAAGTCCCTGATCATACAGCCAAACCATTGGCCACTGGTCGTGAATCAATATACAGCCACAATTTTGGCCATTTCTCCTTCCAATCAAATAAACAAATCAGGTGTACTGTGTGAAATTTTTCCCATTGGGAGGATTTTCCTTCACCACTGTCCTTCAGGGAGATCCTAGATAGGGATCATAGTGCTGCTACTCTCTACTTGTGAGTGTACCTGCATATTCATGTTGAAGCATTTGGAAACCAAGCATGAGTTTTCTTTTCCTCAGCCAACTGGTCATAAGGAATTCTTCATCTCCTTATAAGGGCATAGGTGAAGACTGAGAGAAGGACCAAAATGTGACAGGAGTGGAGACTCAAGCCACTTCTCCATGCAGGTTACTTGTATTTTCAGGTCCTGATCTATCCTGATATTGTATATACCACTTGCATTTAATGATGGAGTGCTACAGAGCATGCCCAACTTTAGGATTCTGTGGGTCAGACAACATCCAATTCATGATGGACAGCTCAAGCCTCATGGTGATTTGATGGCTAATGGTAAGGTGTCCAGTCCCCACTACAGTTCAGTAACAGGACAAAAGCTGTTTTTCAAAAGGCAAATAGTTGTATGGAGAGATTGGCAAAGATTTCCTTCAACGTGCTAAGAGTCTACACTGTGATTCACCAATAGAGGCCTACCACAGACTCCAAACTGCATTTCTATCTGTTACAGATACTTTAAGCACCATTTGTTCATCTGGATCATCTGGCCCAAGTGGCAGAGTAGTTTTCATGATAACTTGAACCTGTTGAAGAACCATCTCTTATTCTGAGCCCCACTCAAAGCTAGCAGCTTTTCGAGTCACTTAATAAGTAGGCTACACATTGAGCTGTAAAGTTAGTAGTTCAAAAACACCAGCCTCTTTGAGGGAGAAAATGAGGCTTTCTATTTCCATAAAGATTTACATTCTAAGCGACCCACAAAGGCAATTCTATCCTGTCCTATAGGGTTGCTATGAATTGAAATGGACTTGATGGCAGTGAATTATTTATTGATAAATAAGCTAGAGTAGCACACCCAAATGAAGAATGTGTTGCTTTTACAATACATGAGATAGTGTATCGTTCCAGCCTGGCCAATAAACACAAGTGGGATTAATTGAAGGGCAGAGAGATAAATGGCTCCGTGAGCCTCACCTTTCTTATCTCTCACTCTGATCATTGGACCAGTGTGTGGCTGCCTTGCTTGTTCTGTGCCTCAATTTACAGGCTACACTACCTGTGGGATGCCTAGCCTGTGGACTGTGTCAGTGTCACAGTAAGTTGAGGTCCCTTTAAGACCACATGATTGGAATGTACATCTCTTGAGTTGGGGACTGACTATTGGTGACCTGGCTGACAGTTGGTGACCTGCCTTGCTGTTTGCTGCCTGTGCTGTGATAGCCTAGCTCCCTCTACAGAGGATTACCTGGTGGCCCTCAAGACTTGAAGGACTGCCAGTGTCTCACAACTCTCTCACGGGAGTGAGTTGCACTGAGCCATTTGTACTGCTTTATAATTTAACTGTTCATTTCTTGTGTTATCTATCTTTATAAATATAAATATAAATAAATATATATAAAGTTATCAGAAATCTGGTTTTATCTCTCTAGAAAACCCTGGCTAACACAATACAAAGAGTACGAGCAAGCATTTTACTTCCTTTTAGTTGTGGTAGGGAACAGATGTGGGATGGAATATCTCAACATACCTCACACTATTGGACTACTAGAAATTTCACTAAAGGGGGAGGTACCTGAATTTTTGTTGTGTTAATTCCCACCCTGTAGTATGCAGATGTTTTATCATTACATCTAGAGCTATAGATATGTCTTCCTTATTAGGTATAATCAACATAATATCATTAATTGGATATACCATTGCGACATTTTTGTGGAAGAGAAAGGCAATACTAAATTATGACATAATGCTGGAGAGAAGACATAATCCTAAGGTTGAAAAGTGAAAGTGTATTTTTCCCCTTGCCAACTGAAAGGAAATGCCTTCTGGTGCTCCTTGGAAATTGGAATAGAGAAAAATACATTGGACAGATCAATAACTACATATCAGGTACCAGGATAACTGTTAATTGTGTCAAGCAATGAAGCCACACCTAGAAAAGCATCTGCAATTGGTCAGCACCTGGTTATGTTTATAATAATCTGCTTCTGTAATGAACACTGGGTCATTACTTTTCTGGATTGGGCAAATTCTTTCCTGGATCTAATATCTTTCTTTCTTAGTTTATCCTCTTGTAATGGACATTGTGGTCATTCTCCAACATCCATTCTATTCCTTCTCCATGGTATAACAACTATGTAATTTCAGTGAAATTGACCCCATCAACAGCTCTAACTGTAAGCCTTGATGGGCATAAATCACTCTGAATAATTTCATCTCTTTCCTTGGTGATGGTTGGTTTAGGGGTGATCCAATTACAATAAGGCTTAGGACTTTTATTTTTGAGGGACTAGGTGGTCTATATTCCCTTGGATATAAACAAATAGGCAGGTAGCTTGGTTGCTGCTGTTAGTCACTGTGTGAATGTGTAGAAGGCCTACCTTAGGATGAAACTGATACATGTTGTTGTTAGGTGTCCTTGGGATTTTTCTGACTCGCAGCGACCTTGTGTACAACAGAATGAAAATCATCTGGGCCTGTGTTATCATCACAATTATTTTTATGTTTGAGTTCATTTTTGTAGCCACTGTATTAATCTTTCTTTTTTTTACACCATCCCTATACTTTACCAAAAATGTGTCCTTTTTCCAGGGCCTGGCCTCTCCTGATAACATGTCCAAAGTACATGAGATGAAGTCTTGCTATCTTTGCCTCTAAGGAGCATGCTGACTGTACTTCTAAGACAGATTTATTTGTTCTTTTAGGAATCCGTGGTACTTTTAATATTATTTACCAGCACCATAACTCAAGTGAATCAATTCTTCTTTGGTCTTCCTTATTCAACATACAACTTTCACATCCATATGACACAATTAAAACCACCATGGCTGGGGTCAAGCATACCTTAGTCCCCAAAGTAACATACTTGCTTTTCAACATTCACTAATAGATAATTTCTGCATTTACAATGCAATTACATTGGTTATATTTTTTATGTTATACATCCTTTATCACTATCCTTTTCCAAGTACTCTACAACTATTCACAAAAACTCAATGCCCCCCACCCAAAATTTCCTCTCTCCCTTGTCCTCTCACCTTGGTAACCTCTAATAATTTAGCATGTATATATGCTTATGTGAGATCATCCAGTATTTATCTTTTTGCAAATGACTTATTCTTCTCAGCATGATATTTTCAATGTTCATATTTTTCACATTTCAGCATGAACCAGGATTTATTTTCTCTTTATGGTTATGTAATATTTGATTGTATGCTCACATACCACCATTTTGCTTATTCTTTCAGCTGTTGTTGATGAACGTTTTCATTATCTATACCTGTTGACTATTGTTCATCTGCAATGAACAGATGTCAGTGTACATGAAATCAGTGTACAATGAACAGTGTACAAATTTCTGTTTGCATCACCATTTTCATGTCTTATAAATATATATCTAATAGTAAAATTTCTGGGTGATATGATTGTTCTATGTTCAAATATTTAAGGAACCACCAAGACAATAGGTTTTGACATTTCATTATGGAAAAATAGAATTTTATCCACCCACTTTATATCAGTTTCTTCAAATATGTTATGTCACAATTCATAGTAAATCAGTAGCCGCTACAGACTAAAAAAGTTTAACTAAATTATCCGTCTTCTCCCACTTAACCTCACTGGATTTAATAATTGTTCAAGGAGGTTGGCAGTTCAAACTCACCCAGAGTACTCAATCTGCTATCAAGTTGATTCTGACTCATAGTGACCTTGTAGGACAGAGTAGACCTACCTTTGTGGGTTTCTGAGACTGTAACTCTTTATGGGAGTAGAAAGTTTCATCTTTCTCCCAAGGAGCAGCTGGTGGTTTCTAACTGGTGACCTTATGGTTAGTATCCCAATGAATAACCCACACTTCCACCAGCACTCCTGCATTTATCAGAACTCTCTGGGGGGAGGAGGAAGACCTAGTGATCTGTTCCCATAAATATCACAGCCTAGGAAACCCTATGGGGGCAGTACTATAAATCAGAATTAACAGTACACAACAACAGTAATTTTATGGGGATTGGTTGGCCTTTTTTCTGCTTCAACATGCCTAGCCTTGGTTTTCAATTTGTTTTATCAATATATTTGTAAAACTATTAGCTTTGTGTGTGTGTGTGCGCAGATGTTCAAATATATATATCAGCTCATTATTTAAGAGCAAAGAAAAAGAAGATTGGTTGGGAGGCCTAAGTAAGGGGTAAGATTTGTCAAGTCCACTGTTAGACTTCCCTTTAAGGTTACTAAAATAACAACAACAATAAAAAAACAGCAACCAAACACTGCCATCGAGTCAATTCCAAGTCATCTCGACCTTACAGGACTGGATAGAACTGCCCTTGTGAGTTTACAAGAACCTAACTTTTTACAGGAATAGAAAGCCAAGTCTTTCTCTTGTAGAACAGCTAGTTGTTTTGAAATACTCAAAACCAGCTCAATTGCAAACTATTACTGGTAGAGACTTTAGCTTGAAATTGTTTAATTTCCTTGGAGAACACTTAGATGCCTTGTGTGACTGCTTGGCTACTGGGATTTCTACACATGATCATGGGAGATCATAGGTAAATTGTTGGGGACACAAATTGACAAGTGGGATATACTGAAAATAAAATACCTGTGTACATTGAAAGAATTTACCAAGAGAGTCCACAGACTGGGAAAACATCTTTAGCAATGACACATCAGACAAAGGCCTTATTACTAAAATCTATAATACTCTAGTAGCTTCCAAAAAGAAAAAAAAACAATTGTACACTAAGGAGGTGGGCAGAGGACCTGAACAGAAGTTTCACAGGGGCAGAAATCCAAATGGCCAACAAACATATGAGAATATGTTCCCAATCTTTAGCCATAAGAGAAATGGAAATTAAAACAACTATGAGATACTACCTAACACCCTCAAAGATAGCCCAATTCAAAAAATCAGAAAGCAACAAGTGTTGGAGGGGTTGTGGGGAGACAGGAACTCTCATCCACTGCTGGTGGACTTGTAAGTATGTACAGCCACTATGGAAATCGATCTGGCAATATCTACAACAGATTGAAATCGAGCTACCATACAACCGAGCAATCCCCCTACTGGGTATATGCCCAGAAGAGTCAAGAAAAAAAACCACGGCCAGACATCCATGATCCAATGGTCATTGCAAGGAGTTGGAAACAACCCAAATTCCCATAAACTGATGAGTGGATTAAAAAACTGTGGTACATACATACAATGAAATACTATGCATCACTAAAAAGCAGTGATGAACGTATGAAGCACATTGCCACATGGGAAAAACTGGAGGAAATCATGCTAAGCAAAGTAAGCCAGGCACAAAAGGACAAGTACAACATGAGTCTTCTGAGGTAAATTTTAAAAAGATGCAAAAGGGGCATAGGGAATATGTTACTGTATACAAACATTCCTGGGGTAAGGACAAGGTAGTATGGTAGGGGCCAAACAAAATCCAAGGATACATATGGTAGCCAACTAAAAATGAAGAAGGGAAAGGGAAAAAAAAGAAATGGGTAGCAGAGGAACAGAGCACTAACCCACCCAAAGGGAGGATATTGTTTATATCTTCACAGGGAAAGAGGGACCAGACTTCAACCGGTGCTCCAAGATGTGAATGCGACATGCCGGCATGGAGTAGGGAACCAGCGGAGAGGTCTGAGGGGCCCGCCCCAATCCCAACTACATGGACAGCTGCCCCTCCCCACCAGAAGATTTTATTTCAGTGGACAGCACTGAAGCTGCAGCTTAGGGAGAGGGACATCTCTGATCAGAGCACAGGAAGCAAATGAAGGGGGAGGAAGAGAGAGTGGAGCAAATCCTGACCCACCAAGCCTTGACAGCGATATTCCGTCTCAGAGCAGCCAATCCACAGAGAAGACCATATGACCACAGAGAAGACCATATGAGACACGACATCCCTCACTGACCCATAACCCTACAGGGGACAACACTGGAGACACAGTGTAGGAATTGCACCCAATCTGATCCCACTACACAGAAGCAAAACACTAACAGTGTGCAATAGAACAGCAAGGGGAACAGAGAAAGAAGTCCCCAGGGAATACTAAAAATGGACTTTGGGGCCAGGGCTTGGTACTCCATCAGACTCGACCAGAAAACACTCCTAAATGCAAAACAAAAAAACCCAGTCATTGAACTAACTACAAACTTTTCTTTTCTGGTTGTTGTTGTGTTAGGGTTTTTTGTTTTGACATATGCTTTTTGCTGTTGTTGTTTTGTTGTTTTTTGTTGTTGCTTGGTTTTACTCTGTCTTGTTCTGTGCATATTACTATCTCCCCAGGTCTGTCTAAATAAGGTAGGCTGGAATAACAATCTGGAGGAGAAAGCAACGAGACCGACAGTTCCAGGGGGACATGGGAGGGGGGGAGGGGGGGGAAAGGAAGTGGTGTTAACAAACCCAAGGACAAGGGAACAACAAGTGATCCAAATCGGTTGGGAGGAGAGTGTAGGTCTGATAAGACGTGATCAAGGGTAATGTATCTGAGAGGAATTATTGTAACCCTAACAAAGGCTGAGCATGATAGTGAGACAAGAGGAAAGTAAAAGGAAATAGAGGAAAGAGCTTGGAGGCAAAGGGCATTTATAGAGATCTAAATACAGGCATGTACATATGTAAATATATTTATATATGTGGATGGGGAAATAGATTTATGTGAATATATATATATATATATGTTTAGTATTAAGGTAGCAGATGGACATTGGACCTCCACTCAAATACTCCTTCAATGCAAGAATACTTGGGTCTATTAAACTGGCATTCCATGATGCTCACCTTCCCGACATGATCACTGAAGACATAAGCAAATATGGTGAAGAAAGCTAATGGAGCCCAACTATCAAAAGATATAGCATCTGGGGTCTTAAAGGCTTGAAGGTAAATAAGTGACCATCTAACTTGGAAGCAACAAAGCCCACATGGAAGAAGCACACCAGCCTGTGTGATCACGAGGTGTCAAAGGGATAAGGTTTCAGGCATTAAATAACAAAATATCATATTGTGAATGAGGGGGAGTGCGGAGTGAGGACCCCATACCCATCTGTAGGCTACTGGACATCACCTTATGGAAGGGTCTCAGGGAGGAGACAGGAGACAAGCCAGTCAGGGTGCATTATAGCAACGATGAAACATAGAACTTTCCTCTGTTTCCTAAATGTTCCCCCCCCAACTATCATGATCCCAATTCGACCTTACAAATCTGGCTAGACCAGAGGGTATACTCTGGTACAGATAGGAACTGGAAACACAGGGAATCCGGGAATGATGATCCCTTCAGGACCAGTGGTAAGCATGGCAATACCATGAGGGTGGAAGGATGGTGGGGTAAAGAGGGGAAACCTATTACAAGGATCCACATATAGCCTCCTCCCTGGGGCCAGACAGCAGAAAAGTGTGTGAAGGGAGATGTCGGACAGGACAAACTATGACAAAACAATAATTTATAAATGATCAAGGTTTCATGAGGGAGAGGGGAGGGGAGGAAGGGGGAAAATAAGGAGCTGATGCCAGGGGCTTAATTCGAGAGCAAATTTTTGAGAATGAAGAGGATAGCGAACGTACAAATTTGCTTTTCACAACTGATGATGTATGGATTGTGATAAGAGTTGTATGAGCCCCCAATCAAATGTTTTTTTCAAAAAGAGAGATAAAGTGTTGGGGAGCCGACAGATCTAGCACAATTTTCAATTACCCCTTTGTCTCTCCTAGGTGCATGCCCTCCTAAGTGTGGACTATGCCTTGTCTTAATTTTTCAATTATCATCCCTCCAGGCCCTTTCTACTTACCAGAAAAAGTTTTACATTTCTCTGCAATTGATAGTCCCTGCTTCAGTTTTCTTTGGCATTATGGATGCGTACACTTATTTTGTAGGGTCACAGGAGGAAGAGAGCCAAATACATTCTACCTTTCTTGAATAGAATTCAAAATCTGAATAGTGCCTTGGATTATTTGGATATGCCAAGTCTGTAGACCAACATTTGTAAATCCTTGACAGTGACAAACGTCTGGGTCTGGAAGTCTGATGGATTTGAGTTTCTTGAATTCTGACTTACTCAAATTATTTTCATCCATGTACTTTAATTTTCTTCTCTGTAAAATGACAGTAGATGTTCAATAAAAGAAAATGATCACTTTTATATTTATAAATTAATAAATGTGATTTCAAAGGTTTCAAAGAGGATTTGAAAAGACCTTGAATGCTTGAACTTATTTTATTGACTTATGCGTAGCTGCAGAGGTTTGTGAGCAGGGAAGTAATTTGACCACCATGAATCTATCTTTTTTGTATGGGAAGGAAGCAGAAAGTCCTTGCCCCAGCAGCTCTTGAGTTAAAATTTTCATCTCTTCTGAGTAATTTGTAATTCATTGTCATGAAAACAAGTTTATCAAGGGATCTAGTGTTGGAAGCTCTGGATAGTAGAAAGGGCAGTTGGACAGGATTGAAAGGTGGGGTGTTCAACTAGGTGGTCACCCCACCCCTCACCCCAGAGTAATGCACTTCAGAGGATAGCACTGAAGCTGCAGCTCAGTAAGAGGGGCACTTCTGATAAGGTGCAAACAAAAAGGGAAGGAGAGAGAGTGGAATACATCCTGGCCCACCAAGCTCTGAGGACAATATTCCAGCTCAGAGCAGCCAATGCATAGGGAGGATCACAGGGCCGGCCCCACCAGGAGACACTTTTCTCCCTCACTAATCCATTGCGCTGTGAGGGACAGCACTGGGAACATAGTGTGGGAGATGTGCCTGATCCAACCCCACTGCACCGGGGCGGAACACTAAGGATGTGCAGAGGAGCGGCAGTGGGAGCAAAGCAACAAAGTCCCCAAGGAATGCCAAAGGAGGACTTTGAAGCCAGGACGTGGCACCCCAGCAGACTCAACCAGAAAAAACTCAAAGTCTAACAGACAGACCTAGAACTATTTGAGGGCTTTTCTCTTTTTTTTGCCTTTTTATTCAGTTGTTGTTTTCTTTTCTTTTCTTGTTCTGTTTTGCTTTGCTTTATTTTTGCGTGTATTATTGTCTCTGCATGTCTATCTGGACAAGATAGGTGGGATGAACAATCTGGAGGAGAGAACAATGGGACTGACAGTTCTGGGGGAGGAATGGGATAAGGGAAGGTAGGGGAAAGGAATAGGGGTGCCAACCAACCCAGGGACAAGGGAAGAACAGGTGATCTAAAATCGATGGTGAGGAGAGCATAGGATGCCTGCAAGGGCTTGATCAAGGGCACTGTAGCCAAGAGGAATTACCAAAACCCAAACAAAGGCCAAACATGATAGTGGGACAAAAGGAACGTAAAAATAAATAGAGGAAAGAATTAGGAGGCAAAGGACATTTATAGAGGTCTAAATATAGGCATGCATATATGTAAATACATTTATATTTACTGGTACAGGTAAGAGCTCACAACACAGGGTATCCAGGACAGATAAACCCCTCAGGACCAATAATGGGAGTAGTGATACCATGAGGGTAAGGGAAGGCAGGGGTCAGTGGAGTAAGAGGGAACCGATCACAGTCATCGACATATGGCCCCCATATGTATGACAACAGAAAAGTGGGTGAAGGGAGACAACGGTCAGTGTAAGACATGAAAAAAAAATTATCAAGGGTACATGGGGGAGGGATAGTGAGGGAAGGAGGGAAAAAATGAGAAGCTGATCCCAGGGGCTCAAGTAGAAAGAAAATATTTTGAAAATGATGATGGCACCATATGTACAGAAGTACTTGATACAGTGGATGGATGAATGGATGAATTGTAATAAGAACTATTAAGAGCGCCCAGTATAATTTTCACAAAAGAAAAGTGGGGTGTTATGAATTTAACCTGCAAAATATGTGTTGCAAATTCTAACTTATGTAGCTATGGTTATAATCCCATTTGGGAAATATTACTCTTTTTATACGAAAGAGACAGGATTAGGTGTATAAATCTCTTTTAAGCTATAAAGGAGATTATCCGAGATGGAACAAAAAAGATGCCAAGTCACATGAAGATCACACAGGAGCAGCTCAAGACAAAAAAGAACCTTCCTCCAGAGTCAATATAGAAAGTTTTCCCCTACATCTGGCACCTTCAATTCAGATTTTTAGCCTCTTAAACTCTGAAGAAATAATTTCTGTTTGTTAATGCTACCCACTTAAGGTATTTTTGTTACAGCAGCACTAGATAACCAAGACAGGGTGTGTAATCAGCGCCTCATTTTCCCTTGATTTCTTGAAGTGTTCAGCTGGACATGAGGGTGAGAATTCCCCAGGGAGAACCAGTGGATATTGGAAAGAATCCTACATAACCTCCTGATATCACACATGTGAAAATAGTTCCAGAGAAGTTCAGCAATTGATTCAAGAACAAATACAAAATCAGGGACAGAAATAGGACTGGACTTTTAAAAAGTCAGGACCATAGAATTACAGTATAAGAAACCAAAGAAGACCATTGGAAACATTTCATCCTCCTCCCCAGCAACGCATACAATTTTTTTCTATTTAGATAGGAAACCTGAGACCCAGAATGGGTTAGAACTGACTCAGGGACACACAACAAATCAGGAACTGACTGACTTGAGGTAGAACCTAGAGGCCTTGAGCCTTCTAGGACGGAGTTCTTCCTATGGAAGTGGGCATCTAAAACCACAGTACAGAGAAACCCCTCACTGTTTTGTTTTAACAGGTTTTTTGGGGGATGGGGTTGAAATTGTATTTTTATTACCAGTATGTACACACGAAGATTTGAGGTCGTTTCACTTCAGAACTTTACAGTTGTTTCCATATGAGTAGGATTCTGGTTGGGTTTTATTTTCTTTGATTGTTTATTCTATACTTTTATGCAAGTAACAAATTAGGGGGGAAAACTAATTTTGCGAGATATAAATAAAGTGAAGAAATGTATATGGGAGCAATGAATGAAAAGGCTAAGAGAAGAGCTGTGTGGCGGTGGATGGGGATAATAAAGAGAGTAGGGAAACCGTGTTGGAATTGTTTTTAAAAGATATTTTCTAATTTCCCAGAGAGCCTAGGGAAAATTTTTTTTCAACTTAGAATTTTTATTATATTTTAAATCGTTTTATTGGGGGCTTGTACAATTTTTATCATAATCTATGCATGCATCCATTGTATCAAGCACATTTCTACATTTGTTGCCATCATCATTCTCAAAACATTTTCTTTCCACTTGAGCCCTTGATATCAGATCCTCATTTCCCCCCTCCCTCCCAGTTTTTCCTTCCTTCATGAACCCTTTATAATTTAAAAATTATTATTATTTTGTCATATCTTACACTATCCGACATCTCCCTTCATCCACTTTTCTATTGTCCACCCCCAGGGAGGAGGTTATATATTGATCCTTGTAATTGGTTCCCTCTTTCTACCCCACCTTCCCTCCAAACTCCAGGTATCGCCACTCTCACCACTGGTCCTGAAGGGATCATTTGTTCTGGATTCCCTGGGTTTCTAGTTCCTACCTGTACCAATGTACGCCCTCTGGTCTAATCAGATTTGTAATGTAGAATTGGGATCATGATAGTGGGGGGGAGGATGGATTAAAGAGCTAGAGGAAAGTTGTACATTTCATAGTTTATATCGTGCACCCTGAGTGGCTTGTCTCCTCCCCACAGCCCTACTGTGAGGGGGCATACAGTTGCTGAGAGATGGGCTTTGGGTCTCCAATTTGCACTCATCTTCATTTACAATGATATGATTTTTGTATTCTTTGTTGCCTGATACCTAATCCCTTTGACACCTCGTAGTCGCACAGGTTGGTGTGCTTCCTCCATGTGGGCTTTGTTGCTTCACAGCTAGATGACCGCTTGTTTATCTTCAAGCCTTTAAGACCCCAGACACTAAATCTTTTGATAGCGGGCACCATCAGCTTTCTTCACCAAATTTTCTTATGCACACATTTGTCTTCAGCAATCGTGTCGGGAAGGTATGCATCATGGAATGCCAATTTAATAGAACAAAGTGTTCTTGCATTGAGGAAGTACTTGAGTGGAGGTCCAATGTCCATCTCCTGCCTTAATACTAAACCTATAAATATATGCATGTAGATCTATTTCCCCACCATCCTATATAAATATATTTACAGATATACATGCCTGTATTTAGACCTCTATAAATACCCTTTGCTTCCTAGTTCTTTCCTCTATTTCCTTGTAATTTCTTCTTGTCCCAATATCATGATCAGCCTTCATTTGGGTTTCAGTAATTCCTCTTGGTTACATTGCCCTTGTTGAATCCCTATCAGACCTCTCACACACTTCTTGCCACTAATTTTGGATCACGTGTTGTTCCCTTGTCCCTGAGTTGGTCAACACCACCTCCTTTCCCCCTCCTCCCCCAAAACCACTGGTCCCATTGCTTTCTCCTCCAGACTTTTCATCCAGTCTATCTTATATAGATAGATCTGCAGAGATAACAATATGCACCAAAAAACAAGGCATAGCAAGACAAAGCGACAAAAGAGAACACAACGATGACAACAAAAAAGAAAACCAATGGCCCAGAGAAGAATAAATAATTTAAAAAAGAAAAGAAATTTTAAAAAATTTTAAACATTTTATTAGGGGCTAATACAACTCTTATCACAATCCATACATCAATTGTATAAAGCACATCCGCACATTCCCTGCCCCAATCATTCTCAAAGCATTTGCCCTCCACTTAAGCCCTTTGCATCAGGTCCTCTTTTTTTTCCCCTCCCTCCCCGCTCCCCCCTCCCTCATGTGCCCTTGGTAATTTATACATTGTTATTTTGTCATATCTTGCCCTATCCGGAGTCTCCCTTCCCCCCCTTCTCTGCCGTCCATCTCCCAGGGAGGAGGTCACATGTGGATCCTTGTAATCAGTTCCCCCTTTCCAACCCACTCACCCTCCACTCTCCCAGCATCGCCCCTCACACCCTTGGTCCTGAAGGTATCATCTACCCTGGATTCCCTGTGCCTCCAGCCCCCATATGCACCAGTGTACAACCTCTGCCCCATCCAGTCTTGCAAGGTGGAATTCGGATCATGGTAGTTGTGGGGAGGAAGCATCCAGGATCTGGGGGAAAGCTGTGTTCTTCATCGGTACTACCTCGCACCCTGACTGACCCATCTCTTCTAAACCCCTCTATGAGGGGATCTCCAGTGGCCGACACCTGGGCCTTGGGTCTCCACTCTGCACTTCCCCGTTTATTCAATATGGTATAGATAAATAGATAGATAGATAGATAGATATAGATATCTACACACACACACACACACACACACATATATATATATATATATATATATATATATATATATATATATATATATATATACATTTTTTTTTTTGCATGATGCCTTATACCTGGTCCCTTTGGCACCTCGTGATCGCACTGGCTGGTGTGCTTCTTCCATGTGGGCATTTTTGCTTCTGAGGTAGGTGGCCGCTTGTTCACCTTCAAGCCTTTAAGACCCCAGACACGATCTCTTTTGATAGCCGGGCACCGTCAGCTTTCTTCACCACATTTGCTTATGCACCCACTTGTCTTCGGTGATTGTATCATGGAGGTGTGCAGCCAATGATATGATTTTTTGTTCTTTGATGCCTGATAACTGATCCCTTCGGGACCACGTGATCACACAGGCTGGTGTGTTCTTCCATGTGACAAACCATTGACAAAGAACAAAACAAAACACATCAAGAAAGAAAAGCTTGTCGTTAGTTCAAGGATCGTTTGTTGGCCCTTAGGAGTGTTTTCCAGTCCAGTCTGTTGGGACACCACGCCCTGGCCCCAAAGTCCATTCCCTGGGGACCTTATGGCTCAAGTTCTTAGAGTTATTATTAGCTTGAGGGCTCTACTACAGGAACATGCTTCTGCCCATTTTATCTGACACTAATTTCTCAGCCCTCAGAGTTCCTCTAATACTAATTTTTGTCATAACCACCCCTTAGGACTTTTATTCTCTGTCTAATTCTCTATATTCTTTACTTAGAATCCTCCTCTCTCAATATTGCCAACTTCTCACAACTCAAGTTGATCCTCTCCTTTGTGTCTCTCAAATCTACTTCTTTTCATATCTTACTGACATTGCCCTACACCAGCTTCAGCGTTTCTCTCATGGAAGTCAGTTCACCGAGCTTCTGCTTCAAGACTTGCCATGCTCAGTCTACTATTCTGCACACCAGCTATGAGAATGCTTTGAGGAAAAGCCCACACACTACTTCCTTCTTTTTATAATACCTTTTCACACAGGTTTAAAATGTAGCTCCTTGCTTGACAATTAAAGTTATTCATAATTCTGGTCTCTGCCAAATTTCTCAATCCTTATCTCTTTTCACTCTTGGTCTCATACTGTATTCCAACCACTAAATTACCTACCAGTGTTTCCCTTAGGGTATTAGGATCTCTCTTATCTAAGAGGTCTTTGCAATTGCTGTTCCTTCTTCTTGGAAGGCCCTTCACACTGACTCCCCAAACCAAATAACTCAGCTCAGGTGTCATTTCCCCTAAGCAACCTACATGGGTTTCCAAGTTGGACTGGATACTTTTCTCTAGGTCTCTATACCCCCCCCCCCACAGCTTCCTTGTGCTAGGCTATGTAGATTTGATGTATGGGACTCTCTTTTCTATCAGATTTGAAGATCCCAGAAAGCAGAACCTGCATCTAATTATCTTTCTCTCATCTTAGTTGTAAACAATCTTACTAAAGAAAAACCTTTTGTGGTAAATTTGTGTGTGTATATGTGAGAGGATTTCAAAATGCTTGTGGAACAATTTCATTTTCTTTAAATTCTATTTGAAACTCCCTCATGTATTTTACATGTACAATTCAATGACATTAATTACATGTATCATGTTGTACAACTATCACCATTACCCCTTTCCAAATTTTTCCATTACTCTTAACAGAAATTCAGTGCCTTATGTCATTATTTCTTCTTTTCTTTTTCTTCCTAAGCCTGGCAAATACTAATAGACTTTGGTCTTTAAACATTTGCCTTTTCTTAATATTTCATGTAGGTGTGATTATATAGTATTTGTCCTTTGTGAATAACTTATTTCATCCAGTTTAATGTTATTGGTTTAAAAAATAATAATTTGGGGGGGGAAAGAGGACCTGATGCAAGGGGCTTAAGTGGAGAGCAAATGCCTTGAGAATGATTGGGGCAGGGAATGTATGGATGTGCTTTATACAATTGATGTATGTATATGTATGGATTGTGGTAAGAGTTGTTTGAGTCCCTAATAAAATGTAAAAGAAGAAAAGAGAAAAAAATGATTAGGGCAAAGACTGTACAGATGTGCTTTATACAATTGATGTATGTATATGTATGAACTGTGAAAAGAATTGTATCAGCCCCAATAAATTGTTAAAATAAAAAAAATAATAATAATAATTTAAGGAGATTTATTAATTCTTAAAAAGGACAAAGATATATCAGCTGGGTGAGGGAGTTCATTAGCAAGAGATCATAATGGTGCCCAAGGATCTGTTGAGATTCGGGGATTTTAAGACATGAGGGCAAAGGAAACAACCACAAAAGCATCCTCTGCTTGACCTCACACTAGGGCATTTCAACAGCACATCTATATATCAGGTATGTGGGGGACTACAGAAAATGGGACCATCATTGGGTCATGTGCATTATGTTAAACAGAAGAGCTTTCAAGATTGGTTCAAGGCCTTTCAACTGAGGCAATCATGATGATTTCCACAAACCAGCCCCTTAGGGATATTGCGTGTCTCTGAGTTGGTTAGGGGCTGGAGGTGATTCATTTTACAATGCACTTTGTTTGAGGGCAACACTGTTCACATCCCTAATTAAGGGAGGTAAGGAATTCACTGGAGGCTTAATCCACGTGGGGATTCTGGCTTGTCTCCTCCCTGTGACCCTCTGTAAGGGGATGTCCACTTGCCTACAGATGAATCTTGGGTCCCCAATCTGCACTCCTCCTCATGCACAGTGATTTCATTTTTTGTTCTTTGATGCCTGATCCCTGAACTCTTTGACACCTCATGATCACACAGGCTGGTGTGCTACTACCATGTGGGCTTTGTTGCTTCTGAGCTAGATGGCCACTTGTTTACCTTCAAGTGTTTAAGACCCTAGACGCTATATATTTTGATAGCTGGGCTCCATCAGCTTTCTTCACATTTGCTTAAGCACTCATTTGTCTTCAGCTGTCATGTCAGGAAGGTGAGCATCATGGCATGCCAATTTAATAGAACAAAGTATTCGTGCATTGAGGGAGTATTTGAGTGGATGCCTAATGTGCATCTGCTGCCTTAATACTAAACCTATAAATATATGTACATAGATCTATTTCCTCATCATCATATAAAATATATTTACATATGTACATACCGGTATTTAGACCTCTTCAAATGTCCTTTGCCTCCTAGTTCTTTCCTCTATTTCCTCTTACTTTCCTCTTGTCCCACTATCATGCTGAGCCTTCATTTGGGTTTCAGTATTTCCTCTCGGTTACATTACCCTAGATCAAACCCTACCAGGTCTCCTACACCCTCCTCACCACTGATTTTGGATCACTGTTGTTCCCTTGTCCCTGTGTTTGTCAACACCCCCTTCTCTTTCCCCCACCCTCCCCACTCCCATGTCCTCCCGGAACCGGAACCATCGGTCCCATTGTTTTGGGTGCTTAGAATTTAAATTCTAATACAATCCCCTCTCTTGATCATGGTGTGCATTTTTTGTGAGTACTTAGCCCACATCTCACTAAATAGCTGCTTATTTTAAGGCAAACCTTTATGACCTCCAGAAGCTATTCTTCCTGATAGCTGGACACCATTGGATTTCTTCACCACATTTTGCCATAGCACCTATATTTTCATGAGGGTAAGTATCAAGCAAAGTTGCAACATAAGGGCGAATTTTCCCTAGAGTATTCTGACGGTTAAGTGTGAGCTCAAAATCCATTCATATAGCTAAGGTTCGTATCTATTTATGATCCACTTTAGAGCAGCAAGTGGATCATATAAGTAAGCTCTATGGGACATTTGGTAATTTTCTAACGTCTTTAATCTAGCCAATAATACAGATTCGATATACTAGTGAGAAAAGGAAGACATGAAATTTTTTAGACTAAAATATGTGCAAAAATTCATTTGTATAGACTTGAAAACTTAAGTGACAGAAACTTAAGAAAACAAGGAAGATTAGACACAAGGTAATAGTTGCAATAATACAAAAATAACACAAAGAAAATATGGACCAGCACTATATGGTAATCTCAAGTTGTCAATTATTTGGCAAGTTCAAAATCAATAGAGATAGAGAGACAGGGGAATACAGAAAACAAGCATAGGATGATCACCTTAGCAAGGAGAGGATTCACTAGGAGAGGTATCCTGCATTTCGTGGCAGCAAGAAATTCAACTTAAAAGCTAAGTAGACCCAAGTTTCTTAAAATGGGAGAAGAGCAACAACTGCTAACAGACTCTCTTTTGCCATTGACCAGCAGCACGAGCTGCTTCTGTGGCTCCTCCTGAGCACAGCCAATTTTTACCACTCACTGAGGCAACCCAGCAGTCAAACCATCACTAGCCTCTGGGAACCCTGGTGGATAGCAGATTGTGTAGATAGCTTGGTGCAGACATAATCAGTCTCCAAGCTTAACTTTTCACCATTAAATTTTTCTCTTCTTTGTCCTTTTTTTCTGGTGCCCCCTTTTCCCTGCATCAGGAGAAACACAGGGCTTTCAAATTCTGTAAAGATTCACAGAAAACTTACAGGGGCAGGTCTATCCTGTACTATAGGGTTTCTATGAGTCAGAATTGACTTAACATCAGTGAGAGTTTCTCCGCATGTTGCTTTTGTTGTTGTTAGGGTTCTGACCCATAGTGACTCTAAGCACAACAGAAGGAAAAACTGCACAGTTGTGTACAATTTTCACAATTGTTCCTCTTCCTGAGCCCACTATTGCAGCCACTGTATCAGGCCATCTCATTGAGGGATTTCCTCTCGTCACTGCTCCTCCACTTTCCCAAGCATGATGTTTCTCTCCTGGGACTGGTCTCTCCTTAAAATATGTCCAAAGTATGTAATGTGAAATCTGGAAATTCTTGCCTGTAAGGAGCACTCTGACCTTACTTCTTGCAAGACAGATCTGTATCTCCTTTTAGCAGTTCATGGTACATTCAGTATTCTTCTTCAGCACCATAATTCGATTGCATCAGTTTTCCTTATTCAATGTCCAACTGTCACATGCATATGACACAATGGAAAACACTATAACTTGATCAGGTGCACCCTAATCCTCAAAGTAACATCCTTGTGTTTCCATACTTTAAAGAGGTCTTGTGCAGCAGATTTACTCAATGCACTGCATCTTTTGAACTCCTGGCTGCTGCTTCCATGAGCATTGACTGTAGATCCAAGTAAGGCAAACCCTTGAAAACTTCAAACTTTTCTCCATTTATCATGTTACCTAGTGGTCCAGTTGTGATAATTTGGTCTTCTTTACATTGATTTGTAATCCACACAGAAGGCTGCAATCCTTCATCTTCACCAGCAAGTTCTTCAAGTCCTTATTTTCAACAAGCAAAGTTATGCCATTTGCATATCAACGTTGCTAGTAAGCCTTCCTGCAGTGCTGATGCCAAATTCTTCTTCACATAAGCCAGCTTCTCTGATGATTTGCTCAGCATACAGGTTGCAAAAGTATGGCTACATTACTGATGCACACCCTTCCTGGTTTTAAGCCATGCAGTATTCCCTCATTCTGTTTCACAACTACCTCTTGATCCATGTACAAATTCCGAAGGAACACGATGAAGTGTTCTGGAATTCCCATTCTTCTCAAGGTTATCCGTAGTTTGTTATGACCAACAAAGTCAAATGCCTTTCAATAAAACACAAGTAAACATCTGTCTGGTATTCTTTGCTTTGAATCAAGATCCATCTGACACCAGCAATGATATCCTTTGTTCTATGTCCTCTTCCGAATCTAGCCTAAACCTCTGGCAGCTCCCTGTCAATTGTTGATGATTTTATGTGCATATGATAGCAATTACATTGTTCTATAATTTGAGTATTCTGGTGTATTACCTTTCTTTGGAATGGGTGAAGATATGGATCTCTTCCAGTCAGTTGGCCAAGTAGCTGTCTTCCAAATTTTCTCATATAGACAAGTAAGTGCTTATCTACCCATTATCTCTTTCTGTTCTCTCTCTTTTTCCTCAAAAAATATATTTCCATAAAAATTATTAATTCTGATCACCCATCTTAAAATGCATTTTCCCATTATTTCTCAAAACGTGTTGGCCTATCCATACTGCTATTTATTATTACTATCATTACTTTTATTTTATATATTCTTTCCCCCAACTTTCCCCACTTACCCATCTAGTCCGCCTTTTCTCCATTTCACCACCATTCATTTTCCAAATCCTATTAGACCTCTCCCATTTCTTATATGGAGCAGACTACCTCTAGATGACCCAGCAGCTCACACACCACAGCATAATAGTTGTGCCACAGTGCCAAGGAAACAGCAGTCAACAACAGTAAACCCACTCCCACAACATGAAGAAAACAATGACAAATGACTGAAAATCACATAAATCCAATGGGACACTCTGAAAAAGAGGCCATGCAACTACCAGAAGCAGAATTCAGAAGAATGGTGTTTAGGTCCTTCAAGAGATGTGTGATATGGTCATACGAACAATGGCATAAATTGAAAAACTGAAATCCTTAAAACAAAAAGAACCCCAGGAGATAGACAACGAGATAACAGAGTTAGGCAACATAGTAAAAGACCCAAGGAATTAAATGGAAGAAAAGGAAAATAGAATCAGTGAGCTGGAAGGCAATCACTCTGGTTATAATTGATAAGAGAAACAATCCACAACAATAAAAAAACAATCAGACAAACAAAGGAATCAGAAGAAAGCCAGATGGTTATGTGGAACACTATCAAGAGAAAAAGTTATGTCTCATCAGGACCTCAGAACAAGAAGAAACAACAAGAAAAAAATCTACAGAGAAAATAGTAAGAGAAATCATGGAAGAAAATTCCCTCAATATCACAAAGGCAGATAAAATAATTAATGAAGAAACTAAGAGAAGCCCAAAGAAAAACATCACAACATATAGTAGTCAAACTCTCCAATTTCAAGGAAAAGGAGAGACTTCCAAAAACAGAGGAAAATAACAACAGAAAACAATCACAGGAGAAACTATGCAGGCAAGTTTCTTCTATGAAGGCAAGAAGACAATGGAATGACATATTAAATTCTGAAAGAAAAAAAAACTGTCAATGAAGAATCCTATATCCAGCAAAATTATGCTTCCAATATAAGGGAGGAGTAGAGACATTTCCAGACAAGGAAAACATCAAGACCAGAATTACATTTGAGAGCATCAGACAGGCCACCAACACTCAAAAACAAATAAAATGGAAGCAGCACTCAACACAACATATAAATATAAGATGATAAAAGGAAGGCACCTATAAAAAGAGAGAGAGAGACAGAGAGAGAAAATAAACACAAACACAGCAAACTGACAGCAACTAACTCATGAATCAATAATGATTCAATATCAATGGATTAAATACACCAATCAAAAGACAGAAAGTCGCAGACTGGATTAGAAAACAAGACCCTTCTACATGCTACCTAAAAGAGACACAACTTAAACTCAAAGACACAAAAGTAGACCAAAAAAAATTCAAAGGATGGCAATAAACCTACCAAGTCAATGACAACTGTAAAAAGGAGGGAGTGGCAATATTTAATCTTTGATTAAATAGACTTCAAGGTGAATAATATGAGGATAGACAAAAATGAAGAGCACGTAATGGTTAAAGAAACAATAGATGGGTGAAGAAATAAGTCATAAACTACTCAATGGCAGTGAGTTTGGTTTTGGCTAGGGTTTACAGCTCATATATCCTATAGGACAGGATAGAATTTCCCTGTGGGTTTCCAAGAGAGTAAATCTTTTTTTTAATGCATAAACAATACCTGGATGATTTTTTCACTCCATCAAGTATTTAACAGTGCAAAACATGAGTAGTTTCAAGTATAGTGATCATCACCTCTGTGGGATTAGTTTAAGGCCAATGGTTGCATCTGGAGGAGTTATCACTGCCAAGGAAAATGCAAAGCAGCCCCAAACTAAAGTACAATGATTCCTTCACATGCCAGGGTCTCAAAGGTATATAGAGTGGTAGTTTCTTATCCAAGAAGAGAAGGATGTCGTTCAAAATACCCAAGAGCTCCACGTAAGATACAGTCCTGAATCTTCTGCCACAAACCCAGAGCAACCATTTTGCTATTTTGAACAGTACTCAACTGAGCTAGCGAGTCTCGGTGTTTTGTAGCTGGATACTGTATATTGCACTTGGGTCACTCCACCAGGCTGGCGGGGAGCAGGACTTTTTGGTGAGACAATTTTTAGTCTGTTTTCTGTCTCTCCTTGGAAAGTGACTAATGGTTTGGTGAAGGCAAGCTCATGAAGCTATTTCAAATAATTCCAACTGTCCTAATTTGGTTTCTCACTTTTCAGAGCTCCTGAAGAATTACATGCAATTGATACTGCATGATTTGACATTCAAGCTTTTCAAAGTCTAAAGCACATGCCTGGATCTGTTGTTCCAACAGAGCCACTCTTGTGTGTTCCTCGTGCTGCTTTAACAGAGAAACTGGACCCGAGCTAAGAGCTCTTTGGATCTCTTTGTCTCTTCCGCAAGCTTTTCTCTAGCAATATCATTCTCTTCTTTGAGCGTTTGGATTTTCTGGGTTTTTTTCCTGTCATCTTCAAGATGTTGTTCATCTGCCTTTCTTTGTGAACAGAACAGCTGGTTTAAGTCTTGGACTTCTTTTGGGGTTTCTTCGTATTTTCCCTGAAAATAAGTTCAAAACTTAACTGAGCTATGGTTTGGTTTTCAACCTCAAGATCCTTTTTTGCATTGGCCAAGAGATGATTGTAATATTTTTGCTTTTTATCCTGAAGGCAACCATCTGATTCAGTCTTTTTTTGTCTGCTGTGGGAGTGACTACTCAGCTGTTTCTGATTGCTGTTCCAACTCAAAAATCTTTGTTAACAGCCCTTTGATATAGACTTCACGCTGCTGATCACACACAAGCCGCTGCTGTTTTTTCTCCAGAGCATCTTTCAGCTATATCTCCATTTCATGACTATTGCTCACTGAAGAGTTGAAGCAACTCCCAAAGTGGACTGGCTTTGGTTTCAAGTACAGTAAATGGCCTAGTCATAACAGACAACTGCTTCTTCAACACATCTGTCCCTTCAGATGAAGATTTTAAAAATCTTCTTTCTCTTTTATTTTGTTTTTTGGCAAATGTGGTACTGAATCCAGAGCTGCAGATCTTTTCATTTGTACAATGTCAAAATGTAATGTCTTGCAAGGTCTGAAAACACTTCACCTACAAAATAAGGCAGATTTCGGATGTAAAAATATAGTTCTTTGCCAAAGGTTATATTCTTCCATCCATTTTGTTCCCAGCGGTCAGTAGCTTCTTTAAAGGTCAGTTTTTTCTTTATAGCGACACCAACATGCAGCTAGCTGTCTGGCTGTCCAGGTATGGATTACAGCCTAAGTGTACGACGCTGTCAAACAAGAGCTCCACTGTTGTTTTACAGGCCCGGACATGCCGAGAGAGTCCTAGGGCTTTCTGCACGTCCTGGCAGATCTCGGAGAGGCAATATTGGAGCTCCTCAGCACAGCTGTTGCTTTTGCTGCAGGTCTCGTGGCACCCGTCGTGTTGGTTGCAGCACTTCGTCACCAATATTAAGGTGAACACCAAACAGCGGGAGCTACATCCTATCAGTGGGAAGGACTTATAGCCCGTATGTGGGGAAGGCTTAGATCAAAGTGAGAAAAGCATTAATGGCCAATGTTAACTGACAAGGAGGAAGGAGGGTCTTTGAGACCAAAAGAAAGAACACGCCTTTCAAAGCTGAGGAACGCTTTTCTAAAGTTGTAACTTTCTCAACATTCGAGGGCTCCAAATGTCTGTATAAAGGTCTCAGGTTATAGTAGTCTGGAGCTTTGCGATGAAAACATTTCAAAACCATTTTTTCAACACCGAGCAAACTAAACTGCTTTTTTGCACGATCGATCGACTAATTGACAGACACTCTACGAAAGAATGGAGGGGGGGAAAGCACAGCTTGTTCCATTCCATTCGTCACTAAGTTCTTGGGCAAACGTCACTGCACTTGCCAGCAGGTCCAAGGCAGCATTCAGGTACGTGTCTATCTTGTGAACGCCATTCCAGATGGTCTTCAGCGTGGCCCTCAGTCGGTGGACTGAGCCTCATCCTGGCCCCAGAAAGAGACTGCCAGGAGAGGACAATGAGCGCAAGCGGAGCCAGATCATTCACTCAGTGTGCCAGGATGCATGGAGACTCCAGGGTGCCCTAGGCAGCAGCGCAGGCCTAGCGTTAGGCGGCCACCGCCGGCTTCATATCCTCCTTCCCAGCCAGAAGGTCAGCTCAGGCAGCCATCCATGCCTTCAATGCGCGACTGCAGGAGTGGTGCCCTCTGGGGGAAGCGCGCTTGGAAGTTGCACCAGGGGCCAGCGGTCGCAAAAGCGTCTCAGATAAAGATTTAAGCAGTTGTTCCCTTCTTTCGCCTTTCTGTGTTTTTTTTTTCTTCTAGAGGTTCAAGGAATGTACTCATGCTCCCTCACTTGGTCTCTGAGCTGCTGTATTCCTTTGTCCTCTGTGAAGTGATATGCATTCTTCTGCCTCTCAGCTTCTGGGAGTGAACATTATCCTATGAGTTTGTATCTGTCTTTATCAGTCATCTTTAATTTTTCATTTGCGATTTCATCCACTGATGTTTTTCAGGCTGCAATTTCTCCTGTTCCAGGGGATATGGGAAAGGGGAGGTGGGGAAAGGAAGTGGGGGTTAACAAACCCAGGGACAAGGGGACAACAAGTGATCTAAAATCGATGGCAAAGAGGGTGTAGGATGCCTGGTAGGTATTGGTCAAGGGAAGTATAACTGTGAAGAATTACTGAAATCAGAACGAAAGCCAAACATAATGGAAGGACCAAAGGAAAGTAAAAGCAAATAGAGAATATAACTGGGAGGCAAAGGGCATTTACAGAGGTCTAAATACAGGCATGTACATATGTAAATATATTTATATATAATGATGGGGAAATAGATCTATGTATATATATTTTATGTTAAGTATCAAGGTAACAGACGGATATTGGGCCTCTACTCAAGTACTCCCTCAATGCAAGAACACTTTGTTCTAATAACCTGGCATTCCCTGATGCTCAGCTTTCCGACACAATCACTGAAGAAAAAATGGGTGCATAGCAAATGTGGTGAAGAAAACTTATGGTGCCAAGCTATCTGGGGTCTTAAAGGCTTGAAGAAAAATAAGCGACCATCTAGCTGAGAAGCAACCAAGCTCACCTGGAAGGAACACACCAGCCTGTGTGATCATGAGGTGTCAATAGCATCAGGTATCAGGCAGCAAAGACCCAGAACAAAAAATCATATCAATGAGAATGAGGGGGAGTGTGAAGTGGAGACCCAAAGCCTATCTGTAGACAATTAGACATCCCCTTACAGAAGGTTCACAAGGAAGAGATGAGCTAGTGAGGGTGCAGTATAGCACTGATAAAACATACAGTTTTCCTCTAGTTCTTTAATGCTTCCTCCCCCCACTATCATGATCCCAAATCTCCCTTACAAATCCGGCTAGACCAGAGCATGTACAATGGCACAGATAAGAGCTGGAAACACTGGGAATCCAAGACAGATAAACCCTTCAGTATCAATAATGAAAGTAGGCATACCAGGAGGGTAAGGGGAAAGTGGGGGAAGAAAGGGGGAACCAATCACAATGATCTACATATAACCTCCTCTTGGGGGAATAGACAACAGAGAAGTGGGTGAAGGGAGACATTGGTCAGTGTAAGACATGAAAAATAGTAATAATTTATAAATTATCAAAGGTTTGTGATGGAGGATGAAGAAGGGAAGGGGAAAATGAGAAGCTGATACCAAGGGCTCAAGTAGAAAGAAAATGTTTTGAAAATGATGATGGCAGCAGATGTACAAATGTGCTTGACACAATTGGTGTATGTATGTATTGAGGTAAGAGTTGTATGAGCCCCCAATAAAATGATTTTTTTAAAAGTTTCTCCAATGCGATGTCTGATTTGGAGCTACCATGCTTTGGGCCCCATTTGATTCTAATGAAATCTCTGAAACTGTCACAAAGCTGAAAGGAGGAGAAATGACCAAGCTGTGGCTCCCAGACCAGCATCAGACTAGAAGCAGGCACTCAGGAAAGGTGCAGATATCAGGGCGGACTGAGACTGAGTTCCAGATCTCTCCTCACTCATGCTCCCACCCAACCTGAGGCTTTGGCTCTCAGGGAGACTGCCTGTACTTGAGGCTAAGCAATGTGCTTGGGTCTGCCCAGCTACACCCTCCCAACAGTAACTCTTATGGGAACAGAAAGTCTTTCTGCAACAGAGCAGCTGGTGATTTTAACTGATGATCTTGTGGTTAGCAGTCCAACGCATAAATACTATGCCACCAGAGCTCCTTGTAAACTATACAGAGCTATGTAAAGGTAGATTAATATTATTTACTTGGTCTAAAGAGACTAGCATTTCCTCTTCCCCACCCCACCCCAACCATAATTATTTTGGAAGTGTTGATTGATCTAGGTTACAGAAGACCCCTCAGATCTCTGTATCTTTTATTTATGTGCCAGAGAACTTCTAGAATGTTTTTGTTGTTTGGTTGGTTGTAAATTTTGAGTTAGTTAGAGACCAAACTTACTATGCCTCATATTTCTGTACATCATACTTGGTAACTGCAACAGGCAGCCTCCAGTTGGGCCCCATGATCCTCTACTCGAGATATTGATACCCTTGTGTCATCACTGCCCCTTGAGTATGGGCTAGCTTGCTGACTTGTTTCAAACCACAGAATGCAGCCTAGGTGATGAGATGTCATTTTTTGAATTGGCTACATACAATTGTGACTTCTACCTTCCTAACAGACTCTACTGTTGGCTTCTGGCAAGAACCCTAACTCTAAACAACACTTTGATTGCAATCCTGTGACACCCTTAGAAGGGGTTCCAGTTAAACTGTATTCAGATTCCTGACACACAGGAAAACACAGATAAATAAGGCAGTCCACAGGTTTAGAAAATAGGATTTGTAGACAACCTCTTAATATTATAAATTTGTCCTCACTTTGAACCCATCGAACCAATCCTTATTGTGGCAGTTACATACGCTTCTGTCAACTTCAGTGAAGGGGTGGAGTCTGGCCTTTCAATCAGGCCAATGAGGCCTTTGTGTGGGCATGGCCTTCTCCTATGGACTCTGGGAACTCCTGTCTTCCTCCCTGGAGGTGGGGCACACACTCTCTGCTTCACATTCCTGTTGACAAGCCACATGGAGACACATTGATGGAGCCAGAGCCCTGGAGCTGGAGGAGCAATGTGGAGCCCATGCCAGGGCTGAGATGCTTCCAACATCACTGGATATACAAGACTTTCCACCCACTGGCCTATGATCTTCCTTCATTTGGAATAATTGCATGGCTGCATGAATCTAAAGAGGAATTTGTGAACTAGTATCAGACATATGGGCTAATATTGGGCTTATGGACTTGACCTGGACTGGGCTGGGATGTTTCTTTTTTTTTATCTTTAATCTTTTTTTTAAATTTTAACAATTTATTGGGGCTCATACAATTCTTTTCACAGTTCATACATATACATACATCAATTGTATAAAGCACATCCGTACAGTCTATGCCCTAATCATTTTTTTCTCTTTTCTTCTTTTACATTTTATTAGGGACTCATACAACTCTTACCACAATCCATACATATACATACATCAATTGTATAAAGCACATCCATACATTCCCTGCCCCAATCATTCTCAAGGCATTTGCTCTCCACTTAAGCCCCTCGCATCAGGTCCTCTTTTTTTTCCCCTCCCTCCCCTTTCCCCCCTCCCTCATGTGCCCTTGGTAATTTATACATCGTTATATTGTCATATCTTGCCCGATCTGGAGTCTCCCTTCCCCCCCTTCTCTGCTGTCCCTCTCCCAGGGAAGAGGTCACATGTGGATCCTTGTAATCAGTTCCCCCTTTCCAACCCACTCACCCTCCACTCTCCCAGCATCGTCCCTCACACCCTTGGTCCTGAAGGTATCATCCACCCTGGATTCCCTGTACCTCCAACCCTCATATGCACCAGTGTACAGCCTCTGTCCTATCCAGCCCTGCAAGGTAGAATTCGGATCATGGTAGTTGGGGGGAGGAAGCATCCAGGATCTGGGGGAAAGCTGTGTTCTTCATCGATACTACCTCACACCCTAATTAACCCATCTCCTCTCCTAAACCCCTCTATGAGGGGATCTCCATTGGTCGACACTTGGGCCTTGGGTCTCCACTCTGCACTTCCCCCTTCATTTAATATGATATATATATATATACATATATACACATACATATATACATATACACATATATACACATACATACACACACTTATATCTTTTTTTTTTGCATGATGCCTTATACCTGGTCCCTTGGGCACCTCGTAATCGCACTGGCCGGTGTGCTTCTTCCATGTGGGCTTATTTGCTTCTGAGCTAGATGGCCGCTTGTTCACCTTCAAGCCTTTAAGACCCCAGACACTATCTCTTTTGATAGCCGGGCACCATCAGCTTTCTTCACCACATTTGCTGGGATGTTTCTTAATATACAATTGTTCTTTGACATAAAGTTCTCTCACACATGAGTGTCAATGAATTTTTTTTGTCTCGTATACTCGGACTAACACACCTATTGACAACAAATTCTTCATCACACCACCTTTACTTGCTGTAAGTGCACCTTTTAAAGCATTGAAAAATCTTGGAGCCTTTTCTTGCTCTGTCCCACTGCCATCAAATCCATTACCACTCAGCGAACCTATAGGGCAGATCTAACTTCTCCAAAGGCTGCAAATCTTACAGGAACAGCAAACTTTATCTTTTTCCTGCCATGTGGCTGGTGGGTTCAAACTGCTGTCTTTGTGGTTAGCAGCCCAATGGGTAACCGACTACATCATCATGGCTCTTTCTTGTCCTTAAAGTAAGGCTAAATAAGGACCTATGCATCCAGTTCAACTTACTTATACATTCTTAAAGACACAGTTAAGAACAGATCGCATTTCTTTGAGAAACCAAAGCACACTTGCATAAATTGAAAAATGACCCATGCTCATAGGTAGGAAAACTTAATATAGTAAAAAAAGTAAATATTACTGAAATCACTGTACAAATTCAATATAATTCCAATCCAAGATCCAGGATAAGTCTTAAAAGAAATAGGAAAACCAACTTCATATTTAATGGGAAGAAACCCAGGATAAATTATTTAAAAAATAAAGTAGGAGGCATCTGACTTCCTGAAACTTCAGAAACCATTATAAATCACATTATTGGTACAGCTGGTTGGTACAATAATAGACATGCAGACCAATGGATTAGAACTAATACAACCAAGCACACACAGATACCTTATTTTGATAAAGAACTAAAACACATTTTGTGGGAAAGGGATAACCTTTTCTATAAACAGTGCTAGAAGTACTGGATCTCCACCAGCAAAAGAATGAAACAGGACCCATACTTCACACCACATACAAAAATGAACTCAAGATAAATTAAAGATAAATCCTAGAACCATAACAATCATAAATGAAAAATATAGGCACAAACTTAAGGGTCCTACTACAAGGCATATATAAATATACAACCAAACATAATGGAAAACACCCACATCACAGAAGAGAAAATAGAGAACTAGGATCTTCTAAAAATATAACATTTATGTACATCAAAGGAATTCATCAAAATAGTAAAAAGAAAACTCGCAGACTGGGAAAAATATTTGGCAACGATATACCAGATAAAGTGCAAATTTATAAATCTATGGAAAACTACAACACCTTAATAAGAAAGTCACAAATAACTCAATAAAAATGGGCACATGACATGAATAGACAATCAACTAAAGGTGACATCCAGAAGAAATACTCCAAATCATTAGTTATAAGAGAAATACAAAGGAAAGCAACAATGAGAAGATACCTCCTCACTCACATCAACACTCCTAGAAATTTCTTTAAAACCACAGAAGATAATAAATATTGGAGACAATGTAGAGATATTGGAACAGTCATAAACTGCTAATAGGATTGCAAAAATGTACACCCATTATGGAAAGCAGTATGGCGCTTCCTTAGCAAATGTGAATAAAAATGTCATATGATCCTGCATTCCCTCTACACAGTATATACTCTAAAGAAATAAAGACACAAAACATGAACAGATACATGCAAACCCACGTTCATCACATCAATTTCTATAATAGCAAAAGGATGGAAACAACTAAAAACCCTATCTGTGGAGGAATAGATAAATAAAATGATACATACACACAATAAACTATTAAGCATCCTTAAAAACCAATAACAAGGGTGTCAAACACCTCATGACAATGAAAAAAATTGGAAAACAGTATGCTTAGAAAAGTTAGCAAATTTCATAAAGACAAATGTTTTATGACACCATAATTAAAAAGGAAAAAAATTAGTTTTCACACCAAAGGACAAGATTTTGAAGACCACAATGAGG
Source organism: Tenrec ecaudatus (assembly GCF_050624435.1). Taxonomy (NCBI): domain Eukaryota; kingdom Metazoa; phylum Chordata; class Mammalia; order Afrosoricida; family Tenrecidae; genus Tenrec; species Tenrec ecaudatus. The sequence goes on along the minus strand of NC_134548.1, from coordinate 58,485,201 downwards.
CTGCAGGTGGGGGAAAGAGGGAGAGGTGAGAGATAGGGAAGGAAGGAGAAAGAGTTTGGGGGGTGGGGAAGAAGAAGAAGAAGCCATATACATTTTATAATTATATATGGGGGATACTAAGATATTGTCTCTGTTTTGATTCAATGGGCTTCTACAACTATGTATATAGTATGTTTTACTTTGTACATATTATACTGCACAAATAACAGAGAAAAAGCATAATAAATGAATTTCAAATTAAAAAGAAAGAGAAGGGCCACAGCTTTGAAAACCCTCCAGTTTCTTTATCCATCATATCTAAACCCTGGTCTGAATGGTTATAAAAGGAGGAAATGTAAAATTAAACTGACTTCAAATTTTCTGTGAAACAAAAGCTAGTTTCAAACACACACACACACACACACACACACACACACACACACACACACACCAAAGTATAACTGCTCCTTTGGGGTTCCAGGGCTGTAAATTCTTACAGGGCCAAAAAGCCTCATTTGTCTTCTATGGAGAAACTTGTGGATTTAAATTGCTGACCATGAAGTGGGCAGACCAACATGGAACCTACTGCATTAGCAAGGCTCCCTAAAGATCTTTTAAAGGTGATTCAAAGTGGTGCAATGAAAATATTGCTATAGGAAGAGATGAGCCAGTCAGATAGCAGCATAACACTGAAGAAACACACAACTTTCCCCTATTTCTTTAATGCTTTCTCCCCCCACCACACCCCCACTATCAGGACCCCAATTCTACCTTATAAATCCGGCTAGATCAGAGCATGTACACTGGTACAGATAATAGCTTGCAGCAAAGAGAATCCAGGACAGACAAACCACTCAGGACCAATAATGAGATTAGAGATACCAGGAGGTGAATGGGGAGGGAGAAAGGGGGAACCAATCATAATGATCCATATATAACCCCCTCCCAGGGGGATGGACAACAGAAAAGTGGGTAAAGGGAGACAGCGGACAGTGTAAGACATGAAAAAACAAAAAGCTACTGTACACATGCATTTCTGGGGTCAAGTTCTGGTACTATGGCAGGAATCAGACCCAATCCAAGGACACATATGACAGCCAACAAAAAAAAAAGAGGGGAAAAGAAAAAAAAAAGATGGGTAGCGGAGGTAACAGGGCACTAACCTACCCAAGGGGAGGATGTTCTTTTTATCTCCACAGGAAATGGAGAGAGGGACCAGACTTCAACCCGGTGCACCAACATGTGAATGCAACATACCGGCATGAAGCAGGGAACCAATAGAGAGGTCTGCGTGGCTGGTCCCAGTTCCAACTACATGGACACCCTTCCTCCCCTCACAGAATAAAGCACTACAGAGGACAGCACTGAAGCTACAGCTCAGGGAGAGGGGTGGCTTCTAATCAGAGCACACAGGAGCAAACAAAGAGGGAAGGAGAGAGAGTGGAACACATCCTGGTTCATCAAGTCCTGAGGACGATATTCCTGCTAGAGCACACAGAGAGAAATCATAGGGCTGACCCCACCATGAGACAAGACATCCCTCACTGACCCATATCACTATGAGGGACAACACTGGAGGCACAGTGTGGGAATTGTGCCTGATCTGACCTCACCACACTGGTGTGAAACACTAAGGGAGTGCAACAGAGCAGCAAGGGGAGCAAAGTAATGAAGTCCTGGGGGAATGCCTAAAATAGACTTTTGGTTCAGGGTGTGACACCCCATCAGACTCCACCAGAAAACGCACCTAAAGGTCAACAAAGAGACCTGGAACTATTTATAGGCTATTCTTTTTGGGGGTAGATTTTTTTGTTGTTTGGTTTTTTTGTTTTCTTTTGTTGTTTTGTTTTGCTCTGCCTTGTTTTTGAGCATCTTATTCTCTCTGCCTGTCTATCTGGATAAGATAGGTGGGATAAACAATCCAGAGACGAAAACAATAGAGATGGGAGGGGGCGGATATGAGAGAGGGGAGGCATGGAAAAGAAGTGGGGGGTTAACAAACCCAGGGACAAGGGAACCAAGTGATCTAAAATCTATGGTGATGAGGGTGTAGGATGCCTGGTAGGACTTGATCAAGGGCAATTTAACCGAGAGGAATTACTGAGACCCGAATGAAGGCCAGACATGACATTGGGACAAAAGGAAAGTAAAAGAAAATAGAGGAAATAATTAGGAGGCAAAGGGCATTTACAGAGGTCTAAATACAGGCAAGTGCATATGTAAATATATTTATATATAATGATGGGGATATAGATCTATGTATATATATTTTTATGTTAAGTATCAAGGTAGCAGATGGACATGGGGCCTCTACTCAAGTACTCCCTCAATGCAAGAACACTTTGTTCTAATAACCTGAAATTCCCTGATTCTCAGTTTCCCGACACAATCACTGAAGACAAAATGGGTGCATAGCAAATGTGGTGAAGAAAGCCGATGGTGTTCGGCTATCAAAAGATATAGCACCTGGGGTCTTAAAGGCTTGAAGATAAACAAGTGGCCATCTAGCTGAGAAGCAACCAAGCCCACCGGAGGAAGCACACCAGCCTGTGTGATCATGAGGTGTCAGTAGCATCAGGTATCAGGCATCAAAGACTCAGAACAAAAAATCATATCAATGAGAATGAGAGGGCATGCAGAGTGCAGACCCAAAACTCATCTGTAGGCAATTGGACATCCCCTTACAGAAGGGTCACAAGGAAGAGATGAGCCAGTCTGGGTGCAGTAGAGTACCGATAAAACATACAACTTTCCTCTAGTTCTTTAATGCTTCCTCCCCCCCCCCCCACTATCATGATCCCAAATCTACCTTACAAATCCGGCTAGACCAGGGCACGCACGTACAATGGTACAGATAAGAGCTGGAAACACAGGGAATCCAGGACAGATAAACCCCTCCGTACCAATAATAAGAGTAGCAATACCAGGAGGAGAAGGGGAAGGTGGGGGGAGAAAGTGGGAAGCAATCACAATGATCTACATGCAACCCCCTCCCAGGGGAATGGACAACAGAAAATTGGGTGAAGGGAGACATCAGTCAGTGTAAGACATGAAAAAATAATAATTTATAAATTATCAAGGGTTCACGAGGGAGGGAGAGTGGGAATGGAGAAAAATGAGCTGATGCCAAGGGCTCAAGTAGAAAGAATATGTTTTGAAAATGATGATGGACACATATGTACAAATGTGCTTGGTAAAATGGATGTATGTGTGGATGGTGATCAGAGATGTAAGAGCTCCCAATAAAATGATTTAAAAATAAAAGAAAGAAGATATTGTTATATTGCTGATGCAGGATGTCATAGGCACAGATCAGTGGTAGAATTCTCCCCTTTAAAAAAAAAAAGAAAAAGACGAAGGCAATGGATTGACGTATATTAAAGTCTAAACGAAAAAAAAATTTTAAAACCCCACAAAACCAAACAACCAACCAAGAGTATTTTAAAAAATCATTTAATTGAGGGCTCTTATACCTCTTATCACAATCCATACATACATCCATTGTGTTCAACCAAGAATCTTATATCTAGCAAAATTATCCCTCAAATATGAGGGATAAAAAAGAGCATTCCTAACTAAGGAGAAAATAAAGGAATTTTTGTCAAAATGACCAAACTTACTAAAGGGAACTTACTGGACAGAAAATCAACAACAGTAGTCATCAACCTAAAATCAACATTCAAAACACCACTACCCAGAAATCAAATCACTTAAAGCTGTAATCAAAGTAAAATAAAAGTGTAAGACTAAACATAGGGAGCCAGAGCTATGAAGACACTTATAAAATATTATTATTTTTGCTTTTATAATTCTACTGAATACAACTATAAAGTAATAAAGGGAAGAGTGTAGATTTAAAACATACTAGTGGTGAAGAATAAAGTCGTTCACAAGAGACAAGACTATATTAAACTTGAAAAGAAAATAATAATTAAACAGGCAATCTCAAACAAAATGAAAAATTCTCTTCGACATTTTGCAAAACAAAAGCACAAAGACCTAGTAAATAAAGAAAAACTGACAAGAAAACACACAGACTAAATGCATTCAGCACAGAAAATCATGAGAAACAAGAAACCAATAGCACAAAACACACAGCAGAATGATAGCAGTAGAGTTATACTTATTAATAATGACACAATGTAAATGTATTGAAGACACCAGTCAAGAAACACAGAGTAACAAAATGAGTTTTAAAAAAACTAGGACTAACCAATCTGCTGTTTCCAAGAAAAACAACTTAGACACAAAGGCAAAAATTAGACCAAAAATCAAAGGATGGAAGAAATATATCAAACCAATGGTAATCAATGAAAGGAGAAATGCCAATATGAATCTCTGATAAAATAGACATCAAGGCAAAATCCTTCATGAAGTCAAAGAAAGGCACTGCATGATAATTAATGGGACAATTGAAACAAAAAATAAGCATAAAAATATCTCTGTAACCAATGAAATACCTTAAAAATACATTAGTAAAACTCTAAAAGAGTTGAAGAGAGAAATAGGCAATATTACAATACTATTTGGCACCTTCAACTACACCACTGGAGGTAGGCCAGAACCACTGGAAAGAAAATAAAGATATAGAACAAAATAATACAATTCATCAATTGAACTTCTTAGACTTATACAGAACAGTCTGCCCAATAACAACTCTGTATACATTATTTTCCAGTGTATCTAGAACGTCCTCTATATTAGACTACAAAGCAAGTCTTAATAAATTTTAAAATATTGAGATATTAGAAACTATTTTCTCAAATGACCATGCTATAAAATTAGAAGTCTACAATAGGAAGATCAAGGGAGAAAAATATCAAATGCATGGAAATTAAACAACATTCTGCTGAAAAAACACTAAGTACATCGATGAAATAAGGAATGAAATGAAAATAAAATCCTTTAAAAATGAGAACAAAAATACAACATGACAAACCACAGTAAAAGCAGTAGTGGGATAATTTATAGCAATAAATGTACACCTCAAAATCAACACCTTTATCCAACATTTTCAATAATTAGAACTAGCATAATAAAATAAAACTTGTCACCACAAGAAAAGAAATAATAAAGATTAGAGCAAAAATGAATGAATCAGAAAGCAAAAACAATAGAAAAATCAACAATGTTAAAATGTTGAAAGAATTAGCAAAATTACCAAATAAATGACAAACTTAACAAAAGAAAAGAAAGAGAAGAAGCAAATATCACTAATAAGAAGTGAAAAGGGCAATATCACAATAGAACTAACTGAAATAAAAAAGATAGTAACATAAGACTATGCAGAACTTGAAAACTGGACGAAATAGATAAATATGATATTTACATAAATTAATGCAAAATGATCTAGAAAACTTCAACAGACCCAAAACAAAAGCACACATACACAAGATCATTAAAATACTTTTAACAGAGGACCATGTCAAAGGGCCCTGACCCAGAGGCTCTGCAGCTTTCTTGGTGCCCTATGCTGGTACTGCTCAGGTGCTGCAGGTGCAGTCCAAGAAACTCTAACACTACACCTATGTGAGGTACTAAAGAAGGCTGCCCCACAATCCATATGCATCTGCTTTGGCTGATGCCTTCTATCAACCCCCAAAGACTCTGATTTATTCGTGAGGGCAGCTGGACAACTCCGAGAGCAACTTAGAGCAATCCACCTTGGGCACTCTCTGGAAAGGAGCGTCTTCTGGAAATAGCACCTCAGATATGTGCACAACAGCAAGATACTCTGGTGGTCCTCCTTTCTCTTCCTCTCCACACCTTGACGCCTGAAGATGCTCTGTAGATTCGCCCCAAGCCAGCCATCTTGAAATACCTGCCTGGGCAACAGTGAGCTCTGGAGAAAGTTGTGTAGAGTTTGACAGGAGTATCAAACTGAGGAGGAGAAGATGGAAAGGAGTGTAGCAATTTAAAATCTCATAGCATTCTCTGTGAGGTGACCTTTCTCCTGTTAGTGGCTCAAGCTCTTTAGGAAATAAAGAAGATGCTGAGGCCTTGGACAGTATCACTGGATCATGTCTGAGGTTATTGAATGTTACCCGCTTTCCTATATTATTTTTATTTTAATTCATTTTATTGGGGACTTATACAACTCTTATCACAATCCATACATCAATTGAATCAGGCATGTTTGTACATATGCTGCCCTCATTCTTTTCTAGACTTTTTTTTAATTTAAAGGAGTCTTTATTCTGCTATAACTGGACTTATAGGATCTAAAAGCAGTTCTTTGATTGCAGTCCTGAGTCCACATTTCAGTCCATCTTTTAAAAGCAAAACAACTAATTTATCCTTTGTCTAAGACTTAAGCAAGCAGAAAGCAAAATTAATGTTACTATTCTTTAGAATTAGGGAGCATTACAGGGTATAGCATTGATTATAACATTCTGGTAACTTCAAGAAGAGCAAGCATGCATTACAAGGTACATACCTTATCAAAATAAATGAAACAATACCAGAATTGACTATAACAATATTAACTACAGCATTCAGATTACAACTTCCAAGAGAACAATATTGAATCAGAACATATGATATATTGAAGAGTAGTAAAAACTATTTGTAGTGTCCAGAACCTGGGAACATGGGAGTACATTCTAAAATTAATCACCAGCAGGTACTTTTCCATAAGGGGAGGGAGAACAGGCAGGTCAACTAACAGTCAACTTTCTGAGATGGGAGGGAGGAATGGGCAGGTTACTTAACAGCTTACAAAAATGGAATTTCTTTTGCTAGTCTGCCTCACAACCATAGATATGAAGATCTATGGATTAGAGTAGATGTGGGGTATCAGCCCCCACAATCAGAGAGATCCAAGGGGCAGTTGTGTAATTGGGGGGTAAAATTAAAGAGACATCAGACAAGATAAAGCATGCGATTGCTCACCTCCTGGACGGCCATGATCTCAGCAGCTAGATCTTCACAGAGAGAGCAGTCCAATCATGGTTTATAAACATTTTCCAGGACATGCAAGCGCTCTAATTACATCCTAACAGGAAGCGGTTGTATCATCCTTTTCTACATATTTACTTTCTATTGAGCCCTTGGTATTAGCTTCCCCCCCACCACCCTCATAACCCTCTGATAGATTGCACATTGTTATTATTTTCATATCTCACACCGACCACTGTCTCCCTTCATCCATGTTTTCTGTCATTCTTCCCCCTGTAGAGGGGTGTATGGTTATGTGCAATTGGTTCCCCCTTTCTCCCTTCTTCTCCCCCACTTCCCCCTACCCTTCTGGTATCACTATCCCCACTCCTGTTCCTGGCTTCTGCGTGTCGTGAGCTCCCATCCCTTTCTATAACTGTGTATATGTTCTGGTCTAGTCTGCATTGAGAAGCAGCACTGGGGTCATGGTAGTGGGGGGTGATGAAGCCTCAAGGAACCAGATGAATATAGTGTGTTTCATTGATGCTTTCCTGCACCCTGGTGACTCATCCCTTCCCTGTGGCCCTCTGTGGGGAAATTGTTCCACTGTCTACAGATGGGCTTTGGATATCTGCTTCAGCCCACCTCGTTTCAACAATGTTTTTGTTTGTTATGTGTCTGCAGATGCCTATTACTAGGTCCCTATGACTTCTCGTGATTGCACCTGCGGTGTGCTTCTTCGATGTGGACTTGTTACTTCACTGCTTAATGGTGGCTTGTGTAGCTTCAAGCCTTTACGACCCTAGATGCTATATGTTTTAATAGCCGGGCACCATCCACCATCTTCACCACTTTGCTTATGTACCTGTATTGTCTTCAGTGATTGTATCAGGAGGGTGAACATCTCTTACTGCCGATTGATTAGAACAAAGTGTTCTTGTATTGAGGGAGGGTATGAGCAGAGGCCCAAAGTCCATCCCCTTCCTCGGTGTATTGCCATATAAATTTATGTACATGGCCAATACCTCTATTTTGTGGATTAATGTATTTACCTATGTACACTGCTATGTCTATACCTCTATCCATTGCTTTGCTTCCTTGGTCCTTCCTCTGTTTCCTTTTACCTTCCTCCTGCCCCTGTCACTTTCCTCTTATTTCCGCCTCTTGGTACCTCCTCTTAGCTAGTTTGCTTTTGCCGACATCACACACGCCCTCCCCTCCAACTCGGATCCCTATCTCCTCCTTGTTATTGAATCCGACACCCCAGTTGTTCCCCTGTCCATGTCGCAGTCTTCTCACTGCCCCCTTCCCCCAGCGCCCTCACCTCCCAGATCTCCCTGGGACTGTTGATCCCACGGTTCTCACCTCGGGCATGCCTCCTGTGCCTATCCTATGTAGGTAGGCACACAGAGTATGACATAGTCCAAACCGATATTAAAAAATGAAAATAGTAAATAAGTAAGAAAAATAACAACTAAAATTGAAACAATTTTAAAAAGAGAGAGAAGAAATCTACAAGAATCCTGAGTCTGTTTGCTGGCCTTCAAGACTGTCCAGGAGCTGTCTCTCCTGGCCTGGAGCATCCCCTTGGTGGCTCCTCAGGGGCTTTGTGGCTCTGTCTTGCTCCAGCTGCTGATCTGGTACCCTCCTTTCTTGGTTTGCTCTGTTATGGGGGGGTCAGACCACACTGCCTCCCCACCATGTGACCTCAAAAATGTCCTCTGTTGCTGTCTGCTCTAGTAAGGGGACAGTGTGACACGTGTTCTTGTTGGTTGCCCAGTGCCCTCTGTGTCCCATTTGCTCCCCACAGGGATGTCATCCTCTGAGCCTGGTGTGCTAGCGTGGGGTCCAGTGTGACTCTCTCTTTCTCTTCCTCTCTCCCGGCCTGCCTATGTGGGGGTGGCATGCTGTTCCCTCCCCAACCTGTAGATTCAGTGTTATTCTCTGCCACACCCACTTCCAGGGAGGGGGTCAGTTTGGCTCCGGTTGGGGCCAGCCCTGTAGCTCTCTCTTTGTGACTATACTGTCCTCATGATTTGGTGCATCATGGTAGGTCTGCATGCCCACTCCCGATTCTGTGGTGACAAGACCAGTACTCTCCCCCTGGGAGGATTAGTGCCCTGCTCCCTCATCATCATATCATATAATAATTTGCTTTAGCATTCATAAATGGACTCATTTGTTATCTATTGATATTTAAAGCACCACATAGCAATCATAAGCCCCAATGAAATAATTTCAGACCTCTATCCTAAAACGTTGGTCTGCACATAAAACTTAGAGAGGACATTGATGAAAACCTTTGTCATGATGTTTTATGACTTGAAATTTTAACTAATCACTTTTATCATAAGTCTTTATTAAGTTTGATAAAAATAACTTTACTGATCTTCTTGATGTCACTTTTATTGCTAAGATGTAAATGGAGGCTTATGGTGACCTATCATAAGCGGATCTGTCCGAAGCAAACTTAGCCAAGTATAACAAGAACTGGAGATCAGTGTTTTCTCCTTTTTTCTTTTAGTTCTTTTTTTTAATTTTTTAAAACATTTTATTAGGGGCTCATACAACTCTTATCACAATCCATACATATACATACATCAATTGTATAAAGCACATCTGTACATTCTTTGCCCTAATCATTTTCTTTTTTTCCCCCTTCTCTCCAGTGTTTTCTCCTTAAGGACAAAGTAGCAACATTTTACTTTTGAACCCAGAGTATTCTTTCTAATAAATATGTACAATAAAAACTAAACATCCAGTAGTGAAAAAAAAAATAAACACGCTTAACAAAAAAAGTTCCTGGGCAAATGGCTTCACTGGGAAATTCTACCAAGTAATCAGGGAAGATGTGACATCAATTCAACACAAACTATTTGAGAATAGAGAAAAAGACCTCCGGAACTCATTTTATGAAGTGAGCATAAAGCTAATACCAAAGCCAGGAGAAGACATTACCAGAATAGGAAATTACAGACCAATATCTATTATGAATGTATATGCAAAAATTCTCATCAAAATTCTACCTAATAGAATCCAACAACTAAAAAAAATACATCATGAATAAGTGGCGTTCATCCCAGGTATACAAGGATGGTTGGTTCAACATTACAAAAACAGTCAATGTTATCCACCACATAAATAAAGTAAAAGAACATAATTGCATGATCTTATTAATTGATGAAGAAAATACATTTGACAAAATACAACAGCAGTTCCTGATAAAAGCTCTTAGCAAAATAAGAATAGAAGAGAAATTCTTCAACATAACTAAGGTCATATATACAAAACCAGTGACCAACAGCTCCTTCAATGGGGAGAAAAAGAATTACCCTTATTCAATATTATGCTGGAAGTATTAGCCAGAGCTATTAAACAATAGGAAGAAATCAAAGGCATCTAGATCTGCAAAGAAGAAATAAAAGTTCCTTTGTGCAGATTATATGATTCTGTAATTAGACAACACCAAGACTCAAGAAAAAAAATTGTTGGAAATAATTGAAAAAAGCAGCAACAAAGCAGGGTGCAATGTCAACATGCAACCATTGTGGTTCGGAATGTGGTCCTTCTTCCAACAACTGGGAATAGATACACCATATGAACCAGCAATCCCTTAATTCAGTATATACACTAAATCAATCAGATTATTGCTTACAAACAAAGAGAGCTCTGAAATGGAAATCAAGAAACAAATAGCATTTAAAATAATCATGCAAAAGATGAGATAAACAGTGATAAACTGATAATTTTTTAAAGATTGAAACCATTAAACGGATGGAATATAGTCTCTTAAAGAAATGGTGCATAGAACACACCAGCCTGTGTGATTGAGTGGTCCCGAAGGGATCAGTTAACAGGCATCAAACAACAAAAAATCATATCATTGACTGCACACCTCCATGATAGAATCGCTGAAGACAAATGGGTGCATAAGCAAACGTGGTGAAGAAAGCTGATGGTGCCCTGCTATCAAAAGAGATAGTGTCATGGGTCTTAAAGGCTTGAAGGTGAACAAGCGGCCATCTAGCTCAGAAGCAAAGAAGCCCACATGGAAGAAGCACACCGGCCAGTGCGATCACGAGGTGCCAAGGGACCAGGTATAAGGCATCATGCAAAAAAAAAAGATATATGTGTGTATATGTATATATATATAAATATATACCATATTAAATGAAGGGGGAAGTGCAGAGTGGAGACCCAAGGCCCAAGTGTCAGCCAATGGAGATCCCCTCATAGAGGTTTTAGGAGAGGAGATGGGTTAGTTAGGGTGCGAGGTAGTACTGATGAAGAACACAGCTTTCCCGCAGATCCTGGATGCTTCCTCCCCCCAACTACCATGATCCGAGTTCTACTTTACAGGGCTGGATAGGGCAGAGGCTGTACACTGGTACATATGAGGGCTGGAGACACAGGGAATCTAGGGTGGATGATACCTTCAGGACCAAGGGTGTGAGGGGCGATGCTGGGAGAGTGGAAGGTGAGTGGGTTGGAAAGGGGGAACTGATTACAAGGATCCACATGTGACCTCTTCCCTGGGAGAGGGACAGCAGAGAAGGGGGGGAGGGGAGACTCCAGATCGGGCAAGATATGACAAAATAACTATGTATAAATTACCAAGGGCACATGAGGGAGGGGGGAGAAGGGAGGGAGGGGGGGGGGAAGAGGACCTGATGCAAAGGGTTTAAGTGGAGAGCAAATGCTTTGAGAATGATTGGGGCAGGGAATGTATGGATGTGCTGTATACAATTGATATATGTATATGTATGGACTGTGATAAGAGTTGTATGAGCCCCTAATAAATTGTTAAAAAAAAAAAGAAAAGAAATGGTGCTAGCCAGCCTGTGTGATCATGAGGTACTGAAGGGATCACTTTTCAGGCATCAAAGAACAAAAAATCATATCATTGTGTGCTCACCTCCCAATCAATTGCTGAAGACAAATGGGTGCATAAGCAAATGTGGTGAAGAAAGCTAATGGTGCTCGGTTATCAAAAGATATAGCATCTGGGGTCTTAAAGACTTGAAGGTAAACAAGTGGCCATCTATCTCTGAAGCGGCAAAGCCCATATGGAAGAACACCAGCCTGTGTGATCATGAGGGGTCGAAAGGATGAGGTATTAGACATCAAAGAACAAAATGTCATATCATTGTGAATAAGGGGGAGTGTGGAGTGGGGACCCAAAGCCCCTCTGTAGGCAACTGGACATCCGCTTATAGAAGGGTCGCAGGGAGGAGACAAACCAGTCAAGGTGCAGTATAGCAACGATAAAATATACAACTTTCTTCTAGTTCCTAAATGCTTCTTCCCCCACCACTATCATGATCCCAATTGGACCTTACAAATCTGGCTAGACCAAAGGATGTACACTGGTACAGATAGGAACTGAAAACACAGGGAATCCAGAATGGATGATCCCTTCAGGACCAGTGGTGAGAGTGGCGATACCGGGAGGGTGGAAGGAGGGTGGGGTAGAGAGGGGGGACCGATTACAGGGATCTACATATAATCGCCTCCCTGGGGGATGGACAACAGATAAAGTGGGTGAATATGACAAAATAATAATTTATAAATTATCAAGGGTTCATGAGGGAGGGGGAATGGGAAGGGAGGGGAAAATAAGAAGCTGATACCAGGGGCCTAAATGGAGAGCAAATGTTTTGAGAACGATGAGGGTAATGAATGTGCAAATGTGCTTTATACAATTGATGTATGTATGGATTATGCTGAGAGTTGTATGAGCCCCCAATAAAATGATTTTTAAAATGGTGCTGGAAAAATTGGATTTCCATTTGCACAAAAGTGAAACAGGATTCATACTTTACTTCATATATAATAATGAATTCTTGATAGTTCAAAGACCTAAATGTAAACACTAGAATTATAAAATTCATAAAAGAAAAATTAGGGACAAATTTAGTGGTTCTAATTCACGGTATAAGCACACTATCAAACATAACAAAAATACATACACAGCAGAAGATAAAGTGGATGACTGGTACTTCCTAAAAGTAACACAATTATGTATATCAAGAGACTTCATCAAAGTCTTTTGATATACAGACAGGGGAAAACAAGTTTGGCAATGATATATTGGTCAAGGGACTAATTTCTAAAATCTATATAAACTGCAACATCTCAACAAGAAAAATATGAATACAACTATTTAAAAATAAACAGAGGGAATGAGCAGACAATTCACCAAAGAAGACATCCAGGTAGCCAACAAACACGAAGAAGTGCACATGCACACTAGCCATTTAAGAGATATAACTGAAAACATTGATGAGGTATCACCTCACACTGGCATTAATAGCAAAGTTAAAATAAGTTAAGTAACAAATGCTGGAGAAAGTGCAAAGGGATTGGAACCCCCATATACTGCTGGTGGGACTGAAAAACTGTGCAACCACTATGGTACGTGGTTTGGTCCTTCCTCCAACAACTTGGAAGAGAAACACCATATTACTCAGCAATCCCATTGCTCAGTACATACCTTAAAGAAATAAAAGCCACAGGATGAACTATCCACAATAGTAAGTAATGGAAACAATCTAAAGGCCCATCAGTAGAAAAACTCTTTGGTACATACACATAATGAAATATTAGAGAATTTGAAGCATGGCGGACGATGTGGACCAGCAACAAACTACCAACACAGTAGAGGAGCCTCTGGATCTCATTAGGCTCAGCCTGGATGAATGCATTGATGTGAAAATGCGAAATGACCAAGAGCTTTGAGGAAGATTGCATGCTTATGATCAGCATTTAAAAATGATACTGGGAGATGTGGAAGAAATTGTGACGACTATAGAAATTAATTAAGAGACACATGAAGAGATATATAAATCAATGAAACAGAATATTCCAATGCTCTTTGTGCGGGGCGACGGTGTTGTGCTAGTTGCCCCTCCACTGAGAGTTGGCTGAAACCCAGAATCTGTTCAGAGGGGAAGAGAGGAGCCTCCTGAATGGAGGCTGTATTCCGAAGAGAAACCTACATAAACTTTGATGCTCAGAAGTAACCAAGGATTCATCCTTTCCTGAAATAAGTTGGTCTCCTGCCCCAAACTAAATGACATTTTAATTTTTTTCCCCACTCTTCCAATAAATGTAATCACAAAAATGCAGGGTTTTTTTCAGCAAACAATTTTGGGATTTTTTTCTTTAAATAAATGTTTCTTTTCCTTAAAAAAATATTATGCATTGTTAAATAATATTGATGAGACCATGAAACACCTCATGACATGAATGGATTTGGAGGACATTATGCTGAGTGAAGCTAGTCAATCACAAAAGGACATATCTTTTATTACAATTATTATTTGGGAATTAATACATATCATTATATATCTCAATTATGTCCAATAGAATTGTAAAATTGCTACCACAATTACTCTCCAAACATTCTTTTTCTACATGGACTCCTTGACAGTATCTCCTTTTTATATCACCACCACCACCACTGAGCCCTCCTCTCCCTGAGCCCCTTAGTCTACTTGCTGTCCCTATCGGTTCATCAATCCTGTATTTCACACACTGAAAAATGGAAAAGCATACTAACACAGCTTCAAGAGGGTGACCTCCATTGATACAACACTTCTGAGATAAACTCTAATATGAGCAAACAAAACCTAACCCACACAATACACACCAAAAATACAGAAAAATTTAGAAACCAGATCAGGTCCAGCCTGCATCATAGGGGGGATCTGCTGACAAACTATTAACTGTTAGTCTTTGAACTAACTACAAGCTTTTCTTTTTGGGTTGTTGTTGTGTTGTGGGGTTCTTTTTGTTTGTTTGTTTTTGTCATTGGCTTTTTGTTGTTGCTGTTGTTTTGTTATCTTTTGTTGCTTGGTTTTGGTCTGTTTTGTTTTTGTGCATCTTATTATCTCCGCATGTCTGTCTAAATAAGATAGGCTGGATGAACAATCTGGAGGAGAAAACAATGGGACCGATGGTTCTGGGGGGGGATATGGGAGAGGGGTGGATGGGGGGAAAGGAAGTGGTGTTAACAAACCCAGGGACAAGGGAACAATAAGTGATCCAAAATCAATAGTGAGGAGGGTGTTGGAGGCCTTGTAGGGCTTGATCAAGGGTAATGTAATGGAGAGGAATTACTGAAACCCAAATGAAAGCTGAGCATCATAGTGGGACAAGAGGAAAGCAAAAGGAAATAGAGGAAGAGCTAGGAGGCAATGGGCATTTACAGAGGTCTAAATAAGGCATGTACATATATAAATATATTTATATATGAGGATGGGGAAATATATATATATATATATATATATATATATATATATATATATATATATATATATATAGTTAGCATTAAGGTAGCAGATGGACATTGAGCCTCCACTCAAGCACTCCCTCAATACAAGAATACTTTGTTCTATTAAACTGGCAATCCATGACACCCACCTTCACGACACGATCACTAAAGACAAAGTGGATGCATAAGCTAATGTAGTGAAGAAAGCTGATTGAGCATGGCTATCAAAAGATATAGCATCTAGGGTCTTAAGGACTTGAAGTGGCCATCTGGCTCAGAAGCAATAAAGCCCACATGGAAGAAGCACACGAGACTGTGTGATCACGAGGTGCCAAAGGGATGAGGTGTCAGGCATCAAATACCAAAAACCCATATCATTGTGAGTAAGGGGAGTGTGGAGTGGTGACCCAAAGCCCATCTGTAGGCAATTTGGACATCCCCTTACGGAAGGGCCGTGGGGAGGAGACGAGCCAGTCAGGGTGCAGTGTAGCAACGATGAAACATACAACTTTTCTCTAGTTCCAAAATGCTTCATCCCCACCCACTATCATGATCCCAATTCTACTTTAAAAACATGGCTAGACCAGAGGATGTGCACTGGTACAGATAGGACCTGGAAACACAGGGAATCTAGGACAGATGATCCCTTCAGGATCAGTGGTGAGAGTGGTGATACTGGGAGGGTGAAGGGAAGGTCAGGTAGAGAGTGGGAACCGATTACAAGGATCTACATATATTTATAACCTCCTCCCTGGGAGACCATCAACAGAAAAGTGGGTGAGGGAGATGTTGAACAGTGTAAGATATGAAAAAAATAATAATTTATGAATTATCAAGGATTCATGAAGGAGGGGGGACCAGGAAGGGAGGGGAAAATTAGGAACTTATGCCAGGGGCTTATGTGGAGAGCATATGTTTTGAGGATGATGAGGGTAATGAATGTACAAATGTGCTTTATAAAATTGATGTATATACGGATTATGATAAAAGTTGTATGAGCCCCCAATGAAATGATTATAAATAAATATATGCATAGATCTATTCCACTATCACTATATACAAATGTATTTACATATATACATGCCTGTATTTAGCCCTCTATAAATGTGCTTTGCCTCTTAATTCTTTCCTGTATTTCCTTTTACTTTCCTCATGCCCTACTGTCATGTTCGGCCTTCATTCAGGTTTCAGTAATTTCTCTTGCCTACATTGCTTTTGATCAAGCCCTCGCTGGCATCCTATGCTCTCTTTGCCATTTATCTTAGAATATTTGTTCTTTCCTTGTCCCTGGGTTTGTTGGACACCCCCTTTTTCTTCCCCACCTCCCCCTCTCCTGTGTTCCCCCGGAACTGTTGGTCTCGTTGTTTTCTCCTCTGGATTGTTTATCCCTCCTATCTTGTCTAGATAGAAAATAGGCATTTAATTTTGTAGATTTTTTTCACCTTTTTAGTTTTCTTGATATAAAATTCACATATCACACACTTCCATAATTAAGTTGCTTTTAAAATATTGTATACACATCATCATAGTCAGTTCCAGTACTCCCTCCTCACTCTTGCATTCATTATTTGCTCCCCAGTTCTTCTCACCCTCCCTACCCTCATCCCCGATAAATCGTTTTTTTCTATGCATCCACTCCATAGAAGACCTCTTTAAAGTGTAAAAGACTAAAATCTATCTGACCCAAGCCATGGAATTTTCAATAGTTTCACACAATGTGAAAGCTGGACATAAATAAGGAATACTAGAGAAGAATTGATACATTTCAATTATCTTGGTGAAGAATATTGAAAGCAAAATGGACTGCCAGAAGAACAAACAAATCTGTCTTGGAGGTCCCAGGGAACCACTTCAGAATCATATAGAAAAACTGTCTTAATCTAGTCCTTTCAAGGGCAGAAAGTGCACAACATTGCATTTTTGTGTGTGTTAGGAGCAACAAAAATATTAAACAAAGGCAAAGAATTAAATCTTTAATACAACACTTTTTAAAAAGATCATTTTATCGGGGGCTCTTACAATTTTTATAACAGTCCATATATCAATTGTATCAAGCATATTTGTACTATGTTTCCATCGTCATTTTCAAAACATTTACTTTCAATTTGAGACACTCACTGTGTTTGAATCCTTTCTGACTCAGTGACCCAGGTGGCACCATAGGTTATATGTTGGACTGATAATTGCAAAGTCAGATTCAATCAGCCTGCCAATCTGCAGGGGAAAGGCAAGGCTTTCTTCTCTCATAAAGATTTACAGTCATGGAAACATGCAGGGACAGTTCTAGCCTGTCTTAAAGGCTCACTATGATATTTCAATAAATATTACATAGTAACAAGTCATGCTGAGTGACAAGTCATCATCACATTTTACCTTATCATTTCAGTGCTATTTTAAAGCTTGGGAAGTGAATTATAAATTTCACTTCCTAGAAAGAATAGGCAAAGAGATTAAAAATGAACTCTTTGTTTAGACTTCTATAAATGCCCTTTCCCTCCTAGCTCTTTCCTCTATTTTCCTTGACTTTCCTCCTGTCCCACTATCATGCTCCATCCCCACCTGGGTTACAGCTATACCTCTTCATTTCGTTACCTTACCCTTGATCATTCCCTACCAGGCCTGCCACTCCCACCTCACCACCAATTTGAATCCCATGTTGTTCCCTAGTCCCTGGGTTTGTTAACACCACTTCCTTAACCCCCACCTCTCGCTATCCCAAGTCCCCCCAGAACTGTCGGTCCCGTTGTTTTTATATGAGGATGGGGAAATATATCAATGTGCCTATATTTATAGGTTAAGTATAAAGTTGGCGGAAAGACCTTGGGCCTCTACTCAAGCACTCCCCCAATGCATGAATACTTTCTTCTATTAATTTGGCATTCTATGATGCTCACTCTCCCGACACAACCGCTGAAGCCAAAGCAGGTGAACAAGCAAATGTGGTGAAGAAAGCTGATGGTGCCTGGCTATCAAAAGAGATAGCGTCTGGGGTCTTAAAGGCTTGAAGATAAACAAGCGGCCATCTAGCTCAGAAGCAACAAAGCTCACATGGAAGAACACACCAGTCTGTGTGATCACGTGGTCCCGAAGGGATCAGTTATCTGGCATCAAAGAACAAAAAATCATATCATTGGGTGCACACCTCCATGATATGATCGTTGAGGACAAATGGGTGCATAAGCAAATGTGGCACAGAAAGCTGATGGTGTCCAGCTATCAAAAGAGATAGTGTCTGAGGTCTTAAAGGTTTGAAGGCGAACAAGCGGCCATCTAGCTCAGAAGCAACAAAGCCCACATGGAAAAAGCACAACAGCCCGTGTGATCACGAGGTGTCAAAGGGCTCAGGTATAAGGCATCATCAAAAAAAAAAAATCTTACCATAGTGAATGAAGGGGGAAGTGCAGAGTGGAGACTCAAAGCCCATTTATCGGCCACTGGAGATCCCCTCACAGAGGGAGCTAGAGGAGGAGATTGAGTCAGTAAGGGTGCGATGTAGCACCGATGAAGAATACAGTTGCTAAATGCCTCTTCCCCACCCACCCACCCACCCCACTACCATGATCCGAATTCTACCTTGCAAGTCTGGATAGAGCAGAGGTTGTACACTGGTGCAGATAGGAGCTGGAGAAACAGGGAATACAAAGTGGATGATACCTTCAGGACCAGGGGTGTGAGGGACAATCCTGGGAGGGTAGAGGGTGAGTGGGTTGGAAAGAGGGAACTGATTACAAGGATCTACATGTGACCTCCTCCCTGGGGGACGGACAACAGAAAAGGGGGTGAAGGGAGATGCCGAATAGGGCAAGATATGACAAAATAATAATTTATAAATTATCAAGGGCTCATGAGGGAGTGGGGAGTGAGGAGGGAGGGGAAAAAAGAGGACTTGATGCAAAGGGCTTAAGTGGAGAGCAAATGCTTTGAAAATGATTAGGTCAAAGAATGTACAGATGTGCTTTATACAATTGATGAGTATGTATGGATTGTGATAAGAGTTGTATGAGTCCCTAATAAAATGTTTTAAAAAACAAACAAAAAACATGAACGAACACTTCTACCACTAAAAAAAAAAACTCTTGTCACAAAAAAATCTCAAAGTTGTGATGAGAGTTGTATGAGCCCCTAATAAAATGTAAAAAAAGAAAAGGGAAAAAAAAAAAAGAAAATGATTAGGGCAAAGAATGTACAGATGTGCTTTATACAATTGATGTATGTATATGTATGGATTGTGATAAGAGTTGCATGAGCCCCTAATAAAATGTTTTTTAAAAATCTCAAAGTTATATCAACTTTCAAAAATGACATCAACATTCAAAAAGCTTCATTTGGCAAAAAATTTTAAATTTGGTTGTAGAACATATCTATAGTCTGAATAAGTGGAATAAAATTAATGTATTCAACACTTTTCATTCCACTATTTGTGAAGGTGGTTAAAATCATAAAAATTTTATATGATGAATGAAAAATAATATAATGCAGTATAATGATGTAGCTATAATATTGAGTGCTTTTGCTTTTCCACACACTTTTTGAAGCTCCCTCACAGACATACCAAATGCTATAAAACTTACCTTTTAAATAAAAATCTGTCAAATAGTAAAGTTGTATTTATTTGCTTGGTCCTAATGTGTTGATTTATTTTTCTAGTGGGAGAGGTGACAGAAAGTTGTATTAATAAACTTTAGGAAACAGAACTGGCATAGGTTGCCATTGAGCCATTCTGGAGGAAATCTCTTGTTATTTATTTTTATTTATGGGGACATAAATCTGGCTAGGTAATCTTATTAATCATAGAGAGGAGAGTAATAAGATTTTTTAGATTATTTAATAATAATAATAATAATAAAAAGATAGGTATGATTAGAATACCACAAGAATGTTCTCCAATTCCATCAAAATTCCATAGTGAGGGCAGGTAGTAGGCAGCTGCATTTGAATGGCTGTGAGTGGGCCTTTTCCAGGAGGTAAGGTACAATCTAGGAGGATATGAATGGTCTCACAAGTGCTAGAGCAAGGTTGCAGCATCATGGTACTGATTCAATGGTACTGATTTAAACATGGGGGCCTAATTTAATAAAATTTTTATGAAACTTAAAAAAAATAAGCATGACAAGATCCTTATGTCCCTGGAAAAGGACATAATTCTTACTAAATGAGAGTGTCAGTCAAAAGAAGAAAATCCTGTAGGAGATGGACTGATATAATCTTAGTGGCTTCAACAATGGGCTCAAACATTACAATTGTGAGAATTGTGCAGGACTTTGTATTATTTTGTTTTGTTGTTAAGTTGGAGCTGGTTGTCACACCTAACACCACCACCAATGTTATTTAATCTAACTGTGTAATGTCATGTTAAAATTATACTTGATTTTTCTTCTACAGAATCCCTGGGGAGATAACATTATTCATAATACAATCCCTATCAAACTCCCAACAGCCTTTTATGGGAGCAACAAAGAGAAAGGCAAATCTCAGATTCATATGGAATTGCAAAATAGCGTGCATAGCTTTTTAAAAATCTTGAGGAATACAACATTAAGAGAACTAACATTTCCACATTTCAAAATGTAATATAAAGCTAACACAATCAGCACAGCGTGTACCTCCTTTGCTCTGATGCTTACAAATTTTGCCCCAAACCATTTTCTTCTTCTTCTTTTTTAAAAATCATCTTATTGGGGGTTTGTACAACTCTTATCACAATCCATACATACATCCATTTTGTCAAGTACATTTGTACATTTGTTGCCATCATCATTCTCAAAACATTTGCTTTCTACTTGAGCCCTTGGTATCAGCTCCTCATTTGCCCCCTTCATCCCCCACCCTCCCTACCTCATGAACCCTTGATAATTTATAAATTATTATTATTTTTTCATGTCTTACACTGACCGAAGTCTCCCTTCACCCACTTTTCTGTTGTCCATTCTCCTGGAAGAGGGTTATATGTAGATCATTGTGATCAGTCCCCACTTTCTCCCCCACCTTCCCCTTAACCACCTGATATGGCTACACTCAATATTGATTCTGAGGAGTTTATCTGTCCTATATTCCCTGTGTATCCAGCTCTTATCTGTACCCCATGTGCATTCTCTGGTCTAGCGAGATTTGTAACGTAGAATTGGGGTCATGATAGTGGCGGCGAGGAGGAAACATTAAAGAACTAGAGGAAAATTGTATGTTTCATCAATGATATACTGCACCCTGACTGCCTCGTCTTTTCTTTGTGACCCTTCTGTAAGAGGATGTCCAATTGCCTACAGATGGGTTTTGGGTCTCTACTCTGCACTCCCCTTCATTCACAATGATATGATTTTTTTTTGTTCTGAGTCTTTGATGCCTGATACCTGATCCTACTGACACCTGATGGTCACACCAACTGGTGTAATTCTTCCATGTTGGATTTGTTGCTTCTCAGTTATATGGCCACTTGTTTATCTTCAAGCCTTTCAAACCCCAGGTGCTACATATTTTGACAACTGGGCACCATCATCTTTCTTCAACACATTTGCTTATACACCCACTTTTTCTTCAGCAATCCTGTCAGGAAGGTGAGCATCATGGAATGCCAATTTAATAGAACAAAGTGTTCTTGCATTGAAGGAGTACTTGAGTAGAGGCACAGTGTCCATCTTCTACCTTAATACTAAACCTATAAATATATACACATAGATCTATTTCCCCATCATTATATATAAATATATTTACATAAGTACCTGCCTGTATTTAGACCTCTATAAATGCCCTTTGCCTTCTAGTTCTTTCCTCTATTTCCTTTTACTTTCCTCTTTGTCCCACTATCATGTTCAGCCTTCATTTGGGTTTCAGTAATTCTCAGTTACATTTCTCTTGATTAAGACCTACCAGGTCTGCTAACCTCCTCGTCATCGCTTTTAGACCACTTGTTGTTCCCTTTTCCCTAGTTTTGTCCCACTTCCTTTCCCCTGCCTCCGCCTCTCCCATGTCCCCCCAGAACTGTCGGTCCCATTGTTTTCTCTTCGGATTGCCCGAAACCATTTTATTGGGAGCTAATACAGATATATCATTCCATTGTTCAACCACATCAAACAGTGTCATACAATTGCAACCACAATCAGTTTCAAAGCATTTTCTTCCTTCTTGAACTTCATGATATCAGCTCACCTATACTCCTACCCCCACTGTACCCTTTAGGAGCCTTTTATTTTAACTTCCTCCTCTATAGTTTCATCAATCCTGGGTTTCATATACCAAAAAACAGAAAAACATAACCAAAATTCAAGAGGATAAGTTGATTTTTCTGAAGTGGACCATTTTATTTCCTTTTGCACTCATGTGTAGTTTGGAGATATTTTCTTTGTGGTTACTATGATTAGCATCTTGCATTTATAACTAGTGTGATTGGTAGTAGACATTTAGTCAATTCTGACTCATGGAAATCCCATTTGTGCAGAATAGACATACTTCATAGGATCTTGGAGGCTGTATTTTTTTTTTGCAAGGAGATCAAAAGATCTGCTCAGATAATCTTTTGGGTAAATTTGAACTGCCAACCTTTTGGCTTGTAGTCAAACACTTAACCATTTACTCTTCACAGGGATCCATTATTTATAACCATCTGCTTTACGTCACCAAAAATATAACTAATAATAGGCATTTTAGGTTTTTCTTTTGATTTCAGAATTTTTATTACTCACCAACCAAATATTTATCATAGAAAAATCCTGTCAACGGCTTTATTCACTAAATTTGAGAATCTTATCCTTCCTTTTCAAAGCAAGGCTTACTTAATTTATATCTCAAAAAATTCATGGCTGCATGTGAGTAGAATGCCAATGACCTTATAATCATATACTCAATTGATGTCAATGAAATGAGGAAGGCAAGGTTAAATCAGTCATGCTGAGATTAGGCAACAGTTGATCTTCTGTTCTTCTTCCTCTTTTCTCTTAATAAGCCTCATCGTAACCAGCCTACTTTGAGCTATTCTTTTAAAAAAAGAAAAAACAGGATGGTCTCCCTATATGCATATAGAATAATTAATCATAAAAAATTTCTAAATTAATGAATGAACAAATTAATGTTTCTTTCAAACCATTTTATTAGAACCTAATCCAGACATCCATAGTTCTTTCATATCAATCAGTGTTGTACAATCCCTAACACAATCAGTTTCAAAACATTTTCTTCCTTCTTGTGCTCCTTGATATCGGTTTCTCCTTACCCCTCACCTCCATTGCCATAACCCTCAGAAACCCTTTCTACTTATTGTCTTTATAGATTTCCCCATGATGGGTTTCGTATACTGAAGAATCATAGAAAAATGCTTAACAGAGAGTCAAGAAGTCTACCAACAATGACAAAAGACAACAGAGATAAACGCCAATATGTAAAAAAAACACGCAGAAAATGTTAAAAGTTAGATCAAGCACAGTCGGGCAGTGTAAGATATGATAAAATAATACTTTATAAATTATCAAGAGTTCTTGAGGGAGGGAGGAACGGGGAGGGAGAGGGGTTAAAAAATAAAAATAAAAATGAGGAGCTGATTCCATGAGCCCAAGCGGAAAGCGAGTGCTTTGAGAATGATGAGGGCAAAGATTGTGTAAGTGTGCTTTACACACTTAATGTATGTGTGGATTGTGATAAGAGTTGTATGAGCCCCAATAAAATGATTTTTAAAAATTAGTTCAAGCACAAAGGGAGATCAGAGGACATGGTTTTTAAAATCTATTTTATGTTCTTTTTAAAACATCTTATTGGGGCTCATACATCTCTTATCACAATCCATACATACATCAATTGAGTAAAACTCCCTTATACAATTCGTTGCCCTCATCATTCTCAAAATTCGCCTTCCACTTGGGTTCCTGGAATCAGCTCATTTTCCTATTTCCCTCTCACTTCCTCCCCACTCCCCCCTCCCTCATGAACCCTTAATAATTTATAAATTATTATTTTATCCTATCTTACACTGCCCGGCGTCTCCCTTCACCCACTTTCCTGTTGCCCATCCCCCAGAGAAGAGGTTATATGTAGATCCCCGAGATCGGTTCCCCCTTTCTACCGCCCTCCCCTTCCCTCCTGGTATCGCCACTCTCACCGTTGGTCCTGGGGGTTCATCTGTCCTAGATTCCCTGTGTTTCCAGATCCCAGCTTTACTGCTGTGCATCCTCTGGTCTAACTAGGTTTGCAAGGTAGAATTGGGATCATGATAGTTGCGGGGGAGAAAGCGTTTAAGAACTAGAGGAAGGTTGTGAGTTTCATTATTGCTACACTGAACCCTGAGTGACTCATCTCCTCCCCACTATCCCTATGCAAGAGATGTCAAGTTGTCTACAGATAGGCATTGGGTCCCCATCATGCACTCCCCTCATTCATGATGATATGATTTTTTCCCCTGCCTTTGTTGCTCGAAACCTGGTCCACTCAGCCCTTCATGACCACACATGTTGGTGTGCTGCTTCCATGTGTACTTTCTTGCTTCTGGGCTAGGTGGCCGCTTGTTTACTTCCAAGCCTTTAAGTCCCCAGATGCTATATCTCTCAATAGCCAGGCACCATCAACCTTCTTCACCACACTTACTTCTGCGCACATTCGTCTTCAGCGTTTATGTGGGCAAGGTGATCACACAATGATGATTTTTGTTCTTTGGTGTCTGCTACCTGATCCCTTCACACCTCGTGTTCACTTAGGCTTGTGTGCTTCTTCTCTGTGGGCATTGTTGCTTCTGAGCTAAATGGTCGTTTGTTTGCCTTTAAGTGTTTAAAACTCCAGACGCTATATTTTTTTGAAAGCCAGGGACCATCAGCTTTCTTCACCACGTTTGCTTATGCACACGTCTATTCAAGTCAGATACAATGTTTTAATCTAACATTGTCATTACTTCAATAATCTGTATGATAACCAGATTATTCCTGTCCCTCAATTACTGTTAGAGGGAAATAACTGGAGGCTTATTCCCTGTGTTGATTTTACAAATGTGTTTTGGGTTTCCACTGTCATCCATAGCTTTCTACACACCAGAATCCCATAATTTAAACTCTGATACTATTCCCTGCTTTGGATTTGAGTTACATACTTTACAATCCTTGGATCGCGGATGTTGGTGTGCTTCTTCCATATGGACTTAGTTGATATCTCACTTAGATGGCTGATTGTTTGAAAACAAGCTTTAAGACCCAGACACTTTTCTTTCTGATAGCTGGGAACCATCTCATTTCTTCAAAACACATTGCTATAGCACCCATATCTTCCGAGTGTCCTTCATGAGGGAGAGAAACAAGCAGGGCCATGTCATAAAAACTAATTGTCCTTTGGAGTTAGGATTAAGTGCAAGTCCAAAATCTATTCCTGAATCTATGCTGTTTATCTGCCTCTGATTCATCCTTGTTATTTTATGGTAGAGAATCTTACAGATCATTTCCCCAGAGCATAATGACCTTCTGTTTATAGTGCCATTGATTATCCCATCATACTAATTTTAAAACACTATTGAGAGAGAGATGAAACTACAAATCAAATGCATGGATTGTTGACTTGCAAAGATTAAGTCCTTACATGACTGGATGCTATTTACACAAACAATGGGAGTTGGTGGTCAGGCAAAACTTATATAATATTCATTGTCAACATCAGACATGAGTCTGCCGGAATAATGCATGTCTTAATTCAACAAGTAGGGTGTTGAAATAGTAAGTCTACCTGTAGACAGTTCAATAGTCTTGATATATTTCATGAGGAAAAAGGGAGAGAACAGAAAGAGATTATAAAAGCAGAATGTGAAGGTTAAAGGAGGTACAAAGCAGGTAAATGTCTCTGGTGTGGTTTAGTTATGGGGGCTGAGATTCTGCTGCTATGGCACGCAACTTGGGGCGGGGGGCGGGGGAGACCTTCTTTTGGTGCATGTGCTGGAATCTACAGGCTGTTTATCCCTGGGGTGGAATGCATTTTCTCCAGAGGGTGGGTTTATACCAGAAGAGGATGCCAGAAAAGCAAGTGGGAAAGAATTAGGGGGGGGGGAGTATTATAATAGGAAAAAAGTACAAAAACCAAATAAAATAAAGTAAAAATTAGCACCTCCTTTGATAGTGTTTCTGTGGGTGGGGGGAGGTGAGGGAAATGGGAGGCACTGGAGAACAAAGCCAGACACAAAGAGGAAGAAAAGAGGGGAAAAGTGAAGCTTGGGGATGGACTATGTCTGCTCCAAGCTGCCCACGCAATCTTCTTACCACCAGGGTACCCAGAGGGCAGCTGACTGTGCTGCCTCAGGGGCCAGTAAAAATCGGCTATTCAGGGGGAGGATAGGGATTGTTGGTCGATGTCAGCAGGTGCTACTGTTCTCCCACTTTAAGAAACTTGGGTCTACTTACCTTTTAAGTTGAATTTCTCGCTGCCAGGAAGTGTAGGATTTCCCTCTCTGGTAGTTGCTGAAGCGATTTTCCCATGCTTGTTATCTGATGGCCATACTCCCCTATCTGACCCTGGGTCACAGAAGCAACAGATGGGAGGACTGGGTTGCCTTCCTGAAGAATAGATGACGGGAGGTCTAAAATGCACACCCAGGCTTTGAATATATAAAGGCTTTTTCCATTTCCCATATCAAATTATGCAGCTCCCAACAGTATCACCAAGGCTCCTCATTTCAGCTTCTAGTAGTCAGAAATCCTTGGAATTTCTGGGATTGTAGATTCATTTATCAATGTTGTCTTTAGATAGCATTGATCTTATATATGTGTTCAAGTATCAAGATTTAAAGATTTGTCTCAGGGTAATAATTTCAGGGACTCTGCATTGCCCCTTACCCCCTCCTTGATCAGGATCCTTCTATAAACTCTTTGATCAAAATGTTTGGTAATACTTACTGGGAACCATACATTTTTTTCCTGGTATCATGGCAAGAGACAGTTATTCAGGGAAGCAATTAAGCTACATATTCCATTTACTCCTCTTAACTGACTTTCCTTCTCCCTCTGCTGTTCCAGCCAAATAAAGATAAGTTGTTGTGACTTGGATGACACCTTGCAAACTTTGAAGACCCCAGATAATATACAAGGAACTAGGATGTAGAACAGAAGGACTAAATATCATATTAAGCCAATTAACTACATTGTGTTGATCTATTCATCTGTTGATGAGCATTTAGATTGTTCCGACCATCTGGTTATTGTGAAGAGTGTTGCAATGAACATTGGGGTATAAATGTCTGTTTGAGCCTCTGCTTTCAAATCTTTTGGGTATAAACCTAGCAGTGAAATTTGAACGCATTCATTGCTGGTGTGGATGTAAAATGGTACATCCCATGGATCAAATGGTGGTTCATTTTTAGGCTTTTGAGGGGCCATCCCACTATTTCCCCCAATGGCTGTACCATTTAGCATTCCCACCAACAATGGATAAAGTTTCTAATAACAATACATCCTCACTAACATTTTTAAGTTTCGTTTTTCTTAAATCTTAGTGGGTATAAATTGGTATCTCATTGTGGTTTTCATTTGCATCTCTCTCTAATGATTAATGACATTGAGCAACTTTTTGTGTCTTCAGTGGTTATTTGAATATTCTCTTTGGTGAAATGTCGATTCAAGTTCTTTGCCAATTTTATGATTAACTTATTTGTTTCTTTGTTGTTGTCTAGGTTTTATATATGTTGATTTTTGTTATAGTATTATTTCGTTTTATAATCTTGTTAGCTCATGTATTGATTTTTTAATATCCTTTTGTTTTTCCTGTTTTCTTTTAGCTATTTGAATTTGTTTATTATTGTATTGTATTTTATTTTATTCTATTTCTAATTCAAGTTTCCATAAATACAGTCTCTCTCCTTTCATTTTATTCAGTTGAATGGGCCATAATTTCTAGTTTCTTTGTGTGACTTTTGATTTTCTTTTTTAGTTGAGTCTGAAATATTAGATTTTTACAATGTATTGGTTTCTTAATTCCTCAATTATACAGTGACTTTGTGCAAATATATGCAAGAAAGTATTACTAATTCTTTGATTTCTACTCCCTTTGACTCGCTGTAGTATTTCAACCTCAAGCCAGAACAAGGTTTCAGTTTGGAATTGGTTTCAAGACAGTTAAAGCATTCTCTCATTATTCAGTAATTGGGAGTGGGGAAAAGCCCTTATTATTTGTATTACCATTACCACCTCTGCTGTGTGAGTGTGTCACACTTGGAGGGGAAAAGGTGGATACACTCTGAGAATCTACCTAGGAGATCTGAACCTTTCATTTCAGAGCCAGAGATTGGAGGCCCTTCTCAGTACATAGGAAATCCATACACTAGTCAGTGGTTCAGAGTGCGTGGTCCAGTCCACTAGGGTCATCCTCTATTGTGCTAGGGAGGACATGAATTCCTTAATCAGACTGTTCAGCAGATATGTGATTTTCATTTCAGAGCCAAAGATTGGGGGTCTTTTCCTGTGCACCAGAGATTCATACACCCAATGATGGTACTGAGTAGTTACTGACCCACTGAGACCAGTGCTGAATGGGGGAAAGAGAAGGACATTGGAAGAAATTTTTCTCATATTGTGTTATTCTGGGTTGACTGGAGTACAAATTCAGAAGTACTCATAAGTGTGTAACAGAGAATTTTATAACAAAGAGCAATTGTACATTAAGAAAATACCCCAGCCCAGTCCTGATCAAGTCCATAAGTCTGGTATTAGCCCATATTTTTGATACACATCTATAAATTCCTCTTCAGACTCAAGCAACATAGTCAATGATGCCAAATACAGGAAGATCACAGGCCAGTGGGTGGAAAGTCTTGCATCTTAGTGCTGGCAGGGGTCTCCACGTGGCTTCTCCAGCTCCAGTTTCAGGGCTCTGGCTCCATCACCATAGCTCCATGCGGCTTGTCAACAAGAATGTGTAGCAGAAAGAGTGTGTCTGGCCTCCAGTGAGCTATTTATCTCCATTGCCCCTCCAAATGAGGTCATAAAGCTGTGACCTGATTAACAGGCTAGACTCCACCCCTTCCTCAAGTTGACAGTAGATTAGGTAACTGCCACACATATCATATGACTTGTCACTTTCTTATTCAGTTTTCAATTCTTTGTTACTTTGTCCAACACCTCTGTTTTCTGACAGGGCTGGATACAATACTCTAGTTATTGGTATTCTTGTAGGGAGAGTCAGGATCTTAGATCTTACCAGGATCTTAGATCTTACCAGAATCCTCTGATTCCTCTTTATAAAATTTGTCTCTTTATTGATATTATTATTTTGTTCCTGTATAATTTCCTGATTTCTTTTGTACATGGTTCCTCTTGCTCTTTAAGAATGCTTTATCTTATTGTTTTAAAAAATAATTGTCTAGCAAGATCATTAATTGGGCTTCCACAGGATGACATTTCATTCTTTGATTTTTTTTCAAGCCTTGTGATTTTTTTTCCCTTTAAATGG